>NC_084487.1:53391500-54043687 GCF_030035675.1 Rhineura floridana
TAAATTGTGAATGCTGGGCTAAGCTATTAAATTATCCTTTGTGTAAATATTTTATTGAACTAAAGATCTGAAGACATTCCATTATTACAAGTATGTACATGTTTTATAATCTCCCTTGCATCCCTTGTCATGGCAAGAGGGGAGCCAGGATCTGATGCGCACAATGTCAAACCTGGAACAATAGGTAAACAGATGTGCCTTCTTCTCCCACCTTCAGCTCGGATCTGGAGACGGTATATAGCAATAATATCCAAAGCCACAATCCTAGAGAGCCATTTAGGGGATAGGCCATAGCTCAGTGGTGGAGCATCTGCCTTGCAAACAGAAGGTACCAGATTTGATCCCCGGCATTTCCAACTAGGGCTAGAAGGCAGGGGAAACCTGGGAGAATGGATCATTGGTCTCACCTGAAGGGTGATTTTCCCAGATATCCTGCCATCACGTGGGTATTAGCACCATCTAGTGTCCAAAGGCAAAAATGTATTGAAGTCAAGACCTGGGGCATCAAGCCCCTCCCACTCCAGTTCATTTGTGATGAGTCTGAAGTGGTATATCTGAGAAGTACACAAGGCCCACAGACCTACCAGCAAGGAAAATAGAGACAATGTCCCGAATAATGACACAGAACTACATTCATTGTAACAGATCGAGAAAGGTCTTGACTCATCTAGACAGTGCAAAAACAATACAACTCTGAACTGTAATAATTTGAAAGGTGGTACAAAAAACCCAGACATCCTCCAACAGGGAGGGCCATGATGGCAGGATACTTGGGGAAATCGCCCTTCAGTTGAGACCAATGGTCCATTTTCCCCAGGTAGCCTGCCATCACGTGGGATGTACCAAAGCAGCCCCCAATAGGGAGGGACCACCACTGATTACTTGTCAGAAAGAACCTGTTGCAGAACACATCTCCCAAAAGACGCCTCGGCAGAAGTATAACGGTCAATTTTATAATGTTTTATAAATGAGTCTGGAGTAGACCATATAGCCGCTCTGCAAATCTCTGCAAGAGGTGCATTGGTTGCGAAAGCAGCCGTAGTGGCTGCTGACCTAGTCGAGTGCGCTGTTATCTTACTGGGCACTGGAAGCTTAAGCGACTCATAGGCCAACGCAATGCAGGCGCACAATCAACAAGACAAGGTTGAGTTAGCAACTTTTTTACCCAGAGTACATGGGTGAAAGGATACAAAGAATCCGTTAGTCTTATGTCCTGGGTTCGAGGCAGATAGGTCGTGAGGGCCCTCCAGATATCCAGTGAGTGCCAGGCCTTCTCCAGTGGATGGACAAGATTCGGACAGAACGAGGGAAGAACAATGTCCTGGTTGCAGTGGAAAACTGAAAAGACCTTGGGGCGAAGGAACGGGTCTAGATGCAATACCAATGAGTCCTTATGGAAGATACAGAGGTGTCGGGCCGAGGACAGTGCCCCCAACTCTGAAACCCTTCTCGCTGAGGTGATGGCCACCAGGAACAGAACCTTGAAGGACAACAGTCATAATGGAACTGATTGAAGGGGCTCAAAGGGAGGGCGCTGCAGGGCTTGCAGGACCTTAGATAAACTCCATGAAGGAAAACGGTGACATACTGCCGGTGACAGTAGGGCAGCCCCCTTCAAAAATCATTTGATAAGCGGGTGTGAACCCATATGAACACCAGAAGATGAAACGGATAGAAGATATGGTGGAGGCATGGCGACACAAGGTGTTTGCTTTAAGACCCATCTTCAGACTTCTATGTAGAAACTGCAACACGTGTTGCACAGTAGCTTGAGAGGGTTGGAAGTCCTGAGACTCACACCATTTGGAAAATGTGAGCCAAGTACTTTGGTAGATGCGAGACGTTGACGGCCTTCTAGATGCCAGGATTGTATCAACAACCTCCTGAGACAGTCCCACGTGGATCAAACGTCCCCATTCAAACGCCAAGCTGTCAGACTGAGCCATTTGGTGTCCGGGTGCCATATTGGACCCTGTGACAACAGATCTGGCTGGACTGGCAACCTCCAAGGATCTGTTACCGACAGAGAGAACAGGTCCGAAAACCATGGCCGGTGATGCCAGTAAGGGGCTATCAGGACCAGTCGGGCCCTTTCGCGTCGCAGCTTCCTCAAAGTCTTGCCCAGTAACGGTATTGGGGGAAAGACAGATAGGAGGCTGGCCGGCCGGCCACGGTGTTAACAGTGCATCTACAGATTCCGCGGTGGTGTCTAGGTACCTGGAGAAATAGTGAGGTAGCTGGCAATTGTGACTGGAGGCAAACAGGTCCACCGAGAGGATACCGAACCGCCATTGGAGAAGGCTGAACACTACCGGGTGAAGTTTCCATTCTCCCGGGATCACCTGTTGTCTGCTGAGCCAGTCGGCAGTCACATTCAAAACACCACTGAGATGTTCTGCCCTCAGTGACTGTAGATGTATCTCGGCCCAGTCGAAGAGTTGAGACGCTTCCATCTGGAGAAAAAGTGACCTGGTTCCCCCTTGTCTGTTCAGATGTGATTTCACACAGGTATTGTGTGTCCGAATCAATACATGGTCCAAAAGGAATATTGGTTGAAAATGTCGAAGGGCCAGATGGACAGCTCTCAGTTCCAGCCAGCTGATGTTCCGACTTGCTCCCGTGCTGGACAAGACACCCTGAACAAACTGGAAATTGCAGTGGGGGCCCCAGCCGGACAGACTGGCATCTGTTGTTATCACAGTCCTGTCTGGTTCTCAGAATGGAGTTCCCTTGCTGAGGTTTCGGACTGTCGCCCATCATCGGAAGGAAACACGCAGTGCCAGATCCAGGTGGATTGTCCGGTGGTTGGACACGGCAATGTCCTGCTGGAAAGGCAGTAAGGCCCATTGGAGGCATCGAGAATGATGCCGAGCCCATGGTACAATGTGGATGGTGGAGACAAACATCCCCAGAGCCCTTGCCAGACACATTACATCCACAGACAAGTGACGTGCCAGGAGCAGTGCCATCTCTCTGATGGCCACAATCTGGTCTGGTGATAGAAAGGCCATGGCCTTTGTGGTGTCTCATGCTGCTCCCAGATGCTGCAGTTGCTGAGTTGGCTGTAGTTGACTTTTGTCGAGGTTGAGTAGCCAACCATGGGTGCGCAGAGCCTTGAGAGAATGGTAAATATGAAAGCGGGCCAGGTCCCTGGATCCCGCATGAATCAGCAAATCGTCCAAATACGGATAAACATGCACACCCTGGAGGCAGAGGTAAGCCACCAAGGTGAGCAACACTTTGGTGAAGACTCTCGGGGCCGACGAGAGTCCGAATAGCATTGCCCGGTATTGAAAGTGCTGGGGGCCAAAGGCAAACCGTAGGAACTTTCTGTGAGCAGGATAAATAGGTACATGGAGGTAAGCTTCTTTGAGATCGATGGAGGCCAGAAAGTCCCCTTCTTGTAGAACTTCTATCATGAATGCTAGGGACTCCATTTTGAACCGTCGACACTTCACGAAAAGGTTGACAAACTTGAGGTCTAACACCATCCCCCATGACAGATCTCGTTTGGGAACAGCAAACAGGAGGGAGTAAACCCCTTCTGACTTCTCTGCTAATGGCACTGGTTCTATTGCAGCTATGTCGAGGCGATGCCCTATAGCTCCCTGCATGATCCAATGCCTGTCTCCAGCTCTGGGAAGAGGAGATGGGAGGAATCTGTCCGGAGGGGTAGACCAAAACTCTAGTTCGTAGCCATGAGAGAAGAGATCTCTGATCCAATCGACCCGTGTCAAACATAGCCAGTGGTTTGCAAACCGAAGCAATCTGCCTCCGACAGGGATGGCATCAGTATTGTCTGCGCTAACGAGTTCCCCTACAATATGAGGAGTTTGAGGCACCTGGACGTCCCTGGTACTGGCCTCTGCCTTGAAAACGTTGCTTGTGCCAGGATCCCCTGGAAGGACGGAATTCGGTAGATCGAGAATCGTGACCCTGTCCCCCAGGCCACATACTTCGAAAGGGCTGAAACGCTCAGTATGGAGCAAAGCGTCTGAACAGCCTGCAATCATCCTTCCTGGCTGTGGCCAACACTGGCTTTCGATTATCTTTGGGGTCCACCAAGACCGCTTTGAGGGCTTCCTCTCCGAAAAGTAATGACCCAGAGAAAGGGACCCTCGACAAGTTGACCCTGGCCGCAGAATCAGCATCTCAGTGCCTGAGACAAAGCGTATGCCGAGCCACTACCTGTGCTGCTAGGGCCCATGCACCCAGCTGAGTTGCATCTAAGCTGGCATCAGCCACAAATGCTGCTGTCGTATGCAACTTCACCAGGCCTCTTCTTAGTGTGACTGGATCCGGATTAGGGTCAGGTCATCTAAGAGCTCATCCAGCCACATCATAGAAGCTCTTGAGAAGATGGAAGCTGCAGCAGAGGCCCGAATAGCAAAAGAGATAGCCTTGTGATTTTTACGCAAGGCGTAGTCTATCCATCGCTCAGAAGGATCCTTCAGCGGCAAGTCCCCTTGTTTCGGCAGAAGGAACCTTGAAACCAAACTAGAAATCGGCTCGTCTATCCCTGGGACGTTCAGGCGATTCATGAACTCCAGGGCTAATGCATAGTGTTTGTTGGCAAGGATAGAGAAACGGCGTGCCTGCAGTGGATGATCCCATTCTTCCTTTACCAGTTTGTCAATGGGGTCTGGCACACGGAGGTAGTGATCTGCTGATCTAGGAGATTTGAGGACCTTGGCTCCCTTCACAGGAGTGGTAGATTCAGGTTGTAAAGGTTGAAAGCCTAAAGTGTCTAGAACTCTACGAGGGAGGGGAAGATAGTCAGCTGAATCAAAAAGACGATAGGACGAATCTTCCTCCAGTTCTGAATCACCGCTCCACTCATCTCCTACGGCTTGTAGAGAATACGCAGGATCCTCCAAACCGGTAATCTCATCACCAATCCTGCCTCTAACAACATTGAATGGGTTTGGTGAGGGTGGAGGAACTGCGCTAGTGAGAAGAAGCCCAGTATGTCCTGCAACTGTGAGAGAAATTCAGGAGACAACTGAAACCCCAGTAGAGGGGCAAGAGCGGCCATCTAAGGATCTGAAGCCACTGGCTGCACTTGCTGGAGCAGACGTGAATGCCCTGGTTGAGGCAAAATAGCACGGGTCTCATCAGTCTGGTGAGATGTATGAGCTCCAGTCGATGACGTGGGTTGAGATGGACAGTCCAAAGCTGGTTGGCTAGGGAACCCCTCAAATTCGTTCTCAGATGACCCGGCAGGCAAATGAAAGAGCGCTGTTAATCTCTCTTGGCCAGCATCCTCTGAAGCCAGGATAGACACATATCGTGCTCGCTTGGCAGTACTGTGGCTAGATAAGTGTTTGGTTTTAGCGACAGTCTTGGAGTAAAGTCTGGGTTGCTTGTGCTTAGTAGACTTGTGATGTGACGGGACCTTGCACATCTGTTTTGCCCGTTGCATGAGCTGCCTGTGTCTGTTGATTTGCCATCATATACACAGACAAAGGTGGGAGGTGCGGTATGTATCACCAAGACACGCACAAAGGTGGGGGGTGCGGTGTGGAGAGGGGCTTCAGTACATGCCCACAGGTGGGGGAAGCGGTACAACCCCAGGTGCACTACTGGCAACTAAATGCAAGAAAACCACGCTCAAGTACACACGCAGTGTGAGAGGTGCAGTACTGCTCTTGTGCAGGTAATATGTAGAAGCCTGTGTGTTCAGGGCCTCTGTGTAATATTTTTTTAAAAACTTTAAAACAATCTAGTCTAAATATTCCCTTCACTGAAACAATGCATACATCAGAAAAAAGTGAAGGTATGAGAGGGAACAAGGAGGAGATAAGTCAAAACGTTTCAAAAAACTAAAAGAGCGGGAAAAAGGTAACGGACAAAATGGCGCCCGCTGAAAAAGAGCGGGAAAATTCAAAACAAAATGGCGACCATCTAGAAATCAGGACCAGGTCGCTTCACAAAGGAGCAATGGCAACCGTCACGTAGCTCAGAGAAACTCCAGATGGAGAAAAGGTATCCCACCTGCGTTGGAACAACAAATGTGAAGAAGCCGCCACCGCCGTGAAAAATACAGAGCGGCCGCCGCGTCCTCTAATGGCCGCAGTAGCGAGCCGGGGGGCGCGCAGCCACGTTCTTCTTATGGCTGCAGTAGCGAGCCGGGCAGGGGAGCCCCCGGCAGCCGCGGTCTCCCAACAGCCACAGTAGCGAGCCGGATGGAAGAAATCCTCGCCGCAGGAGACACTAGGCAAGCCACCAACAAAAGCTGCAACAATGTGAGCCGCACCTGCGAGCTGCCCCAAAAACAAACATCTCCTCCTGAGGGGGAACGACAGCCACCGCTGCCCCCAAAACAAGGGCGAGGAAAAGGTAGGGCAGGAAAAAATGGGGAAGACCAAAACAAAGCCCCCAATAAGCCTCAACTATCACAAGATGAACAGAGAAAGAGAGGGGAGGGAACAAGTGGAAGCACCAACTCACAAGCACAACCCAGTCCCACACACTCTTTCACTCACAACATTCACACACACTTAACTTAGTTCTAAACACTACCCTAAGCTTGAATATAACAGCCTCGGACGAGGGCAAGAATGAACTGGAGTGGGAGAGGCTTGATGCCCCAGGTCTTGACTTCAATACATTCTTGACTTCGGATGCTAGATGGCACTAATACCCACGTGATGGCAGGCTACCTGGGGAAAACTGCAATCAGAAACTGCAGACAATGCAGATGGACCAATGGTCTGACTCAGTGTAAAGCAATATATGTTCCTATAGAACAGCACAGAGGGAGGTGAAAAGAGGAGAGGAATGCACACCAACAGTTAAACACATTGTTTTTTTTCTGCACTTGATATCTCAGTGGAACACAGAAGCCACTCACCTATCCTTCATCACCATGGCTGTCTAGGGCCAAACCAGATAATACATTAAGTTAGTGCACTGCACATATGTGTTGTTATTTCAACTGCAGCTGCCAGGAAGAGGGGGTTGATGTACCATGACGGCACACAGGAAGAAGAGTTAACCTTTCTTCCTTGTGCCACAGTCCCAACAAAAATCATATCCAAACTCAATGCAGCAACTGAATTACAGCCAAAGGCTTCAATCCAGTGCTATGGTGTATTCTTGGTTCCAGGTAAGCTGTTTTCCCAACTGACTTCGGTATGTGAAGCAGCCTGTGCAATAAGGGGTGAGTAAGAACACTGAATTGTCCCAACACTGAAATCGATGAAGGATCCTTGCATGAGCAGTAATTTCCAAACATAAAAGGCACCACTATACTAAGCTTTTAAAAATAATTTCCCAGCTCTTTTATTTATTTATTACATTTATATCCTGCCATTCCTTTCAGAAGGAGCCCAGGGCGGCAAATGATAAAATACTAAAAACATCTTTAAAGCATCTTTAAAACAAAACATCTTAAAATCATCTTTAAAAAATTCCAATAGAGATGCTTGTTGAAAGATGAAGGTCCTCAGTAGGTGCAAAAAAGCCCCCCCCCCAAAAGGCACCTGTCTAATATTTAAGAGTAGTAAATGTTAGTTATCATTTCCCAATATTTTTGAAATACTAAAAGTATTCGAACAAGATAAGCCAAAACTATGCTCCCAAGAAGCTACAGTAAAAGCAAATAAAGCACTTACTTTTAATTTCAAAGACTTTGAGGAAGTTCAGAATAATTAATTGTATGTTTCTGCTTGACTGTTAATAAATACAAAGAGATTCCTCAAAAGGCTCCCTGCTCTTGCATTTTGTTGTACTCAGTAATGGGAAATATGCACATTTTCCACAGGAGTCCTGCCATCAAGCGGGTATCATAGCTCCACCTATCATCTGAAGGCAAGAATGTTCTGAAGTCAAGACTAGGGGGAATCTGGCCCCTCCCACTCTCCAGTTCATTCTTGCCTTTGTCCATGCAAGTTGGAGTAGTCGATAGCATAGCTTCTCGATAAGTTTTTGTGTGATATCTGTGTGACAGAGTGTGGAGATTTGTGTGTGTATTCCTTGTCGTTTCCTTCCCTCTGTCATTTACTTTAGAGTGTGTGGGACTGATTGTTTTTTCTCAGTATTCGTTCTTTATTTTGCTGGGTTTTTTGGGGGGGTTGTTCTTTGCCTGTGTTCCCTCAGTCCCTAGCTGGACGGTGCCTGCCGCTATCCTTCCTTTCCTGGGAGACCGCGGCTGCGGTTCTCCCTTCCTCTGGCGGCAGACGCAGCTTGTAATTCAGGAGCTTGCGGCTGCAGCTTCCTGCTCTGCGCCACCGTTCCTTCGTACCTTTTAAAACCTTGCCCCCTTTTATTGCAGCGGCTCCCTTAGTTGTTTACCATCAGGAGCCTGCGGCTGCGGCTCTTTGTGTCTCTCCAGCAGCCCTTATTTTAGTTGGGCTGCTCTGCCCTCCCCCCTGGCTCGTTCCGCGGTGCTTTAAACCTAGCCGCGACTGCCTTCAGGAGCCTGCGGCTGCGGCTCCTTATCCTTTCGCAGCTTTAGTTTGTCATTGGGCTGATCCGCCCCTCCCACTAGGTGCGACTGTGTCCCCGTGGCTGTAGGGATCACGCAGACCATTCTGCCTCCTCGGCAGTGATTTTCTGGCTGGCCCTTAAAGCTGCGATTGCATTCCTCAGCCCTGCGGCTGTAGGGAGCATTCTGAGGCCGTTCTGCTTCAGCAGCATTCCCGGTCGGCCCTGTATGAGGTCACTGGGGTTCTCAGTGACCGCCATTGCTTCTTCATCATTTAAATCCTTTTCTGAATGGCTAATCTTTCCCGCTCTTTTAGCGGGCACCATTTTGTTTGTTCCCTTTTTCCCGCCCTTTCTGTTTAGCCCTTACAATTGCAAAGGATCCTGTTCAAGTCAGCCTTTTAGTCAGTTACTGTGTGGGTGCTGCAGGGTAGAACAATCTATAATCCTGCACAGGTTCCTCAGCATTCTTGTTTCAACGTACACTCAAGCTGGTTACTGAGGCTGTTTAGAACTGTACATTCTCCCCCATCCATGGGCGTGTACTAAAGCCTTTGGGTCTGTACATTCTGCCCCATCCGTGGCCGTGTACTGAACCCCCCTTTGAAAATATATGATGGCAAAACAGCCAGTGGCAGCTTAGGCGACCAAGCCTAAACAATCTTGTAAAACCTCTCTGATTCATAAGTCAGCCAAGCACAAGCACGGCAAAGCGGTGGCTAAAACTAAGCATCTATCCAGCCACAGCACAACCAAGCGGGCACGCTACGTCTCTGTTCCGGTTTCCGAGGATGCGGGCCAGGAACAGTTAACGAATCTTTTTCAGTTTCCGACCGCTTCCTCTGAGGAGGACTTTGCAGGGTTTCCTGACCAGCCAGCAGCCCTCCCGCCATATTACCACCCAGGGCTCATTCATCCTATCAGCCTGCTGAGCCGCCCATTACTTTGCCTCTACAAGCACAACCATCCCCCACACTGGGGCTGCAGCTATCTCATGAGTTCATATTACAACTACAAGACATGCTATCATTCCTTTCTCAAGCACAGTCAAAGCCACAGGTCACTGCCCTTCCTCAGCAGTGTGTTCACAGACAAGCCGACGCTATGGGCCATTATGTTTGCAATGAGGCAAATCCATCATGCTCTCCAAATCCTTTTGACATTACCAGGGGCAGGTTTGTTGATGAGGTTCCTGGTGTGGAGGATACCTCGTATTCTCTGTGAGCCGAAGGTGACGACTGGAGTGATCAGTCGCAACAAGAGGAGGATGCATCCTATCGCCTGTTTGATGCAGCAGATTATCATCCCCTTGCTCGAAGAGTCTTGAACACCCTAGGTCTCCAATCTCCGCAACCTGCTGCTGCCACTCCCACTATTAAGGGGGCCAGGCTCCTGAAACCCCCAAATCAGTGGAACACTACCTCCCTGTGCCAGATCCTATCACTAAACTGGTCAAGGATGAATGGTCTCATCCGTTACAAACACGCCGCTTTACTGCCCTTGCGGACAAGCTTTACACCTTGGCTCCAGAATTTACAAATTGGCTGGCTGTTCCTGGCATAGATGAGCCAATTTCTAGTCTAGTTTCTCGATCCCTCCTGCCGAGGGAAGGGGACTCACATTTGAAGGACACCACTGAGCGCAGACTAGACTTTGCCTTGCGTAAAAATCATAAGGCTACCGCCTTTACCATGCGGGCTTCTGTATCAGCTTCCATCTTCTCCAGGACAGCATTGATGTGGTTGTACGACCTTTTAGATGATCCTAATCCCGATCCTGTCTCTCTGAGAAGGTCACTGGTGAAATTATGCAAGACTGCGGCGTTTATAGCTGATGCCACCTTGGACGTGACTCAGCTGAGAGCAAGAGCCATGGAGGCTCAGGTAGTCGCTCGGCGAACCATCTGGCTCCGTCACTGGGAGGTGGACTCTATAGCTAGGGTAAACTTATCAAGGGCACCCTTTGCAGGATCATTACCCTTCGGCGAGGAAGCCCTAAAGGAAGTGCTAGTGGACCCCAAGGATGCTCGGAAGCCTATCTTGGCCACTGTCAGGAATGTTGATCACAGGCCTTTCAGACGTTTCACCCCTTAGCGCACATCCCAGCCCTTTCCAGGAGCGCGGCCCGGGGGACGAGGCTGCGATTTCCGAACCAATGATTTCCCTTCCTCCAGAAGATTCTGGAACCAGCAATGTTACCCAGGCACAGGTCAGTACCAGGGACGCAGAAATGCCTCAACGTCCTCATACTGTGGAAGGTCTCACCAGCGCAGACAGTACTGACACTATACCAGTCGGGGTCAGACTACTTCTGTTTGCAAACCATTGGCTGCATCTGACATAGGTCGCTTGGATCAAAGATCTTTTTTGTCATGGCTATGCACTAGAGTTTGGGGCAACCCCTCAGGACAGATTTCATCCCGCTCCTTGTCCCAAGGCTCCGTCCAGTTACTGTATCATGCAGAAAGCCATACATCACCTACTGGACATAGCGGCTATAGAGCCAGTCCCCATGATAGAGAGGTCGGAAGGGGTATACTCCCTCCTATTTGCTGTGCCCAAACGAGATCTCTCATGGAGGGCAGTGTTGGACCTCAAGTTCATCAACCGTTTCGTAAAGTATCGCAGGTTCAAAATGGAATCCCTCCACTCCATTACAGAAAGCCTTCAGGAAAGAGACTTCCTGGCTTCTGTCGACCTAAAGGAAGCATACCTCCATGTGCCTATTTGCATAGCCCATAGAAAGTTCCTTCGGTTTGCCTTCGGCCCCCAGCATTTTCAATATCGAGCGATGCCATTCAGTCTCTCGTCTGAACCGAGAGAGTTCACCAAGGTGCTACTCATCCTGGTGGCTTACCTCCGCCTACAAGGGGTACATATCTACCCCTACTTGGACAATCTGTTAATACGGGCACATTCCAGGGAGCTGGCTCATCTCCATCTGAACCTCACGCTCCATGTCTTACGGACCTATGGATGGCTGGTCAATTTCAACAAAAGTCATCTCCAACCAACTGAACGTCTACAACATCTAGGGGCAATGTTAGACACCCTACAAGTGATGGTGTTCCTGTCTCCAGGCTGCATAACAGCCATCAGAGACATCACATGGCTTTTGATGCATTGCCCAACCGCGGATGTGATGCTTCTAGCAAAGGCTCTGGGAATGTTGGTGTCCACCATCCATATTGTGCCATGGGCTCAAGCTCATACTCGCAAACTTCAGTAGGCCTTATTACCGTTTCAGCAGGACATTGCCAGGTCCAACCATCGAACAATCCCCTTGAATCAGGCACTGCGTCTTTCCTTCTGCTGGTGGACGATGGTCCAAAATCTCAAACAGGGCACTCCGTTCAGAGAACCCCACAGGACTGTTGTAACCACAGATACCAGTCTCATTGGCTGGGGAGCCCACTGCAACTCCCAGTTCGTTCAAGGGGTTTAGTCCAATGCCGAGCAGAATCACAGCATCAATTGGGTGGAACTAAAAGCTGTCCACTTAGCTCTGCTTCATTTTCAGTCTCTGTTCCCCTTGGACCATGTTCTCATTCAAATGGACAACACGTGTGTGAAATCTCATTTAACAGGCAAGGGGGAACCAGGTCCCGTTCTCTACAGAACCTAGCCTACCTAATATTCGACTGAGCAGAAAACCATCTAAAATCCTTGAAAGCAGAACATCTCAGAGGAATTTGGAATGTGACAGCCAACTGGCTCAGCAGACAGCAGGTCTTTCCGGGAGAATGGAAACTTCATCCGACCATATTCCATCTTCTACGTCGGTTCGGCGTTTTCTCAGTGGATCTGTTTGTCTCCAGTCGCAATTACCAGTTGTCCAGGTACTTCACACGATACCTGGACACAACAGCGGAAGCGGTGGATGCTCTGTCACTACCATGGCCAGATGGCCTATTGTACGCCTTCCCTCCAATACCACTTCTAGCCAGAACTTTGAAGAAGGTGCAACGCGAGAGGGCCCAGCTGGTTCTGACAGCACCATATTGGCCCCGTCGACCGTGGTTCTCAGACCTCCTTGCCATGTCAGTGACGGACCCGTGGACGTTCCCAGTCAGGCCAGACCTCTTATCTCAGGGTCCAATATGGCATCAGGACCCCAATTGGCTCAACCTAACAGCGTGGCTTTTGAACGGGGACATCTGAGGTCTGTAGGCCTATCTGAAGCTGTTATTGACATTATATTGGCCTCTAGACGACCATCTACCACTCGCATATATCAGAATACTTGGGTGGCATTCTCCAGGTGGTGTCAGTCCCAGAATTTCGATCCTTCTCAGGCCACAATACAACAAGTGCTGCAATTCCTTCATAGGGGCCTAATGATGTGGCTTAAACCCAACACCTTACGTCGACATGCGTCCACTCTGTCGTCCATTCTCTCAGTTTCCTCCACTGGTGCTCGTATTGCCTCACACCCTCATCAAACGTTTTCTATGGGGAGCTGCTCTACATTCGCCAGCTGTATCCCACCGCTTCCCTCCGTGGAGTTTGTCGATGGTCCTGCAGGCTCTACAACGCCCTCCATTTGAACCCCTTAGGACTGTGCCATTACGTCTATTGTCGTTCAAGGTCCTGTTCCTGATCGCGATCACCTCTGCGAGATGAGTCTCGGAATTGGGCGCATTGTCTTCCGCCCGCCATCTCTGTTTTTCACAAGGACTCTGTTGTACTAAAGACAGATCCTTCCTTCCGTCTCAAGGTCAATTCAATTTTTCATTGCAACCAGGACATTGTTCTTCCTTCCTTTTGTTCGAATCCCATCCATCCTCTGGAGAAGGCTTGGCGTTTGTTGGATGTTTGGAGGGCTCTCAAGACCTACTTATCTCGGACCCAGGATATACGATGAACTGAGTCTCTGTTTGTATCCTTTCATCCACGTTCTATGGGGAATAAAGTAGCTAATTCCACCTTATCCTGCTGGTTGCGCGCATGTATTACCTTAGCTTATGAGTCCCTTAAGCTTCCTATTCCCTCTAAAATAACAGCTCATTCCACTAGATCAGCACCCACTATGGCTGCTTTTGCTACCAACGCTCCTCTTGCTGATATTTGCAGAGCTGCTGTTTGGTCTACCCCACATTCGTTTATAAGGCATTACAAAATGGATTGGTATGCCTCTGCTGATGCTTCTTTTGGCAGGCGGGTGTTGCAACAGATTCTTAATAAAGATTAGGACGTGGGTGGTCCCTCCCTGATATGGGCTGCTTTGGTACATCCCGCTTGATGGCAGGACTCCTGTGGAAAATGGACCATTTGTCTCACCTGAAGGGTGATTTTCACAGGAGGCCTGCCATCACGGCCCTCCAAGTTGGAGAATACCTACATATTTTTCACTGGTTTCTATATATTTCTGTTACGCTATTATGTTTAAGTTTACTAGTGAAGTCACTTCTAATTCTGTTATATCGTAATGTTAGAGTCGTATTATTATGAAATTGCTATTATGTTATGTCCTTGCTGGTAGGCCTGTTGGCCTTTTTTCATGCACTTTTAGATATCTCTCTCTGGACTCGTTGCGAATGAACTGGAGAGTGGGTGGGGCCTGATGCCCCTAGTCTTGACTTCAGAACATTCTTGCCTTTGGACGACAGGTGGAGCTATGATACCTGCTTGATGGCAGGCCTCCTGTGAAAATCACCCTTCAGGTGAGACAAATGGTCCATTCTTGTGTCATGTGAGAAACCTGATGATGCTAAATAGGGCCACCATTAATGTAAGTATTTATGCTGTGCAATATTTAAGAGTTTTAAAGTCGAATTAGCATTCAATTAAAAAGTACAATTACAAATACATTAATACTAATAACTGGCAGAACAATTCGATTTTGCATACTATGTAAATCTATTTTTAAGGTATGTCTAATTACTAGATAAGTCACCATTAGAAATTCAAAAACATACTTGAAGCTGAGAGCGATTCTTCTCCATAAGAAAATCAAGTTGGAGATCATGCAAGTAATAATGGAATGATTTTCCATTCCGATCACAGAACAGCAGAGATTTGTTAACAAATTCTTGCAATATATCTTCAGCTTCTTCAGTCTCCATATCCCAAAGAATACAGAATACCTGAAATGCATTTTGAAACAAAGAATTGGTAAAGTAGCAAATACATTTGCAGAGCAATCCAAGTTATGTGAAGCTGTCGGGAGGGGGGGCAGCGGAGGAGTCAGCAGGACACTCTACAGCATCTGCTCATCATTTGGGAGCTGCCAGGCTGGCTGAACATTGGCTTATTCAGAAGCTGCATGCACAAACAGAAAAGCAAAAGCTGGCTCCAACGAATACCCCTACCCGCAAGTAAGCATTCCCCATTGAGCGCCATTGTAATTATTTTCCTATACCAACATTTTTGCTGGCAGATCAGGTCCTGTGACAGCACCCCAAATGTGAGTAGAATGTCCCGCAAGTCCCCCCCCAGCCCTTCCTCCACCAAGCCCCCAGAACTCCAGGTTTTTGGATCTTCCACCGGCTCTCCGCCTGCTGGGCTTGTAGCACCATGGCTCAGGTGAGACAAAGGGCTTTTGCCGGCAAAGCTGGGGGTCCACCACATCCAACTCTCCCCAGCCCAGTGCAAATACAAGTTGGATTATTCCCTTGGTTATAATATACTTCACACTTAAAAATAAGCAAATGAAAATAATCCACACTGAAACCAAAGAAAACCAGTGGAGTGTACATAGTATTGAGAACTAATCATTTTCAGCAAGATGACACAATTCATCATCAGCAACCTTCTGGCAGCTGCATGCCAGCGGTAGGCAGGACCAGAGACAAAAATGGACCATTGATCTCACCTGAAGGGTGATTTTCATAGGAGGTAGGGCATCAAAGCGGGTAGTGACTCCACCTATCGTCCGAAGGCAAGAATGTTTCTGAAGTCAAGACTAGGGGCGTCAGGCCCCTCCCACTCTCCAGTTCATTTGCAGCAAGTCCAAACAGAGATATCTAAAAAACTGCAGGAAAAAAGGCCAACGGGCCTACCAGCAAGAACATAACATAATAGCAACATTCATAATAATATGATTCTAACATAAACGTAATAAGAGTCTTGACTTCACTAATAAGATAGTTATAAGATAGTGTAACATAACAGTGATATCAAAAACAATCCCCAAGACTATCTAGTCATCCAGGTTTCCTCCAACTGGGAGGGTCATGATGGCCTACCTCCTATGAAAATCACCCTTCAGGTGAGACCAATGGTCCATTTTCCATAGGAGGTAGGCCATCAAAGCGGGATATACCAAAGCAGCCCATAACAGGGAGGGACCACCCACATCCTAATCATCATTAAGAACCTGTTGCAACACTCGTCTGCCAAAAGAAGCATCGGCAGAGGCATAACGGTCTATTTTGTAATGCCTTATAAACGAGTGTGGGGTAGACCAAACAGCAGCTCTGCAAATATCGGCAACAGGAGCGTTGGTAGCAAAAGCAGCCGAAGTGGCCGCTGACCTAGTGGAATGAGCTGTTATACTAGGTGGAACTGGAAGCTTAAGGGATTCATAGGCTAAGGTAATACATGCCCTTAACCAGAGGGATAAGGTGGAATTGGCTACTTTATGCCCCATAGACCTTGGGTGAAAGGATACAAACAGAGACTCTGTTTGTCGTATCTCCTGGGTCCTAGACAGGTAGGTCTTGAGAGCCCTCCGAACATCCAATAAATGCCAGGCCTTCTCTAGAGGATGAATAGGATTCGGGCAGAATGAAGTACAATGTCCTGATTGCAGTGGAAAACTGAATTGACCTTGGGACGGAAGGAAGGATCAGTTTTCAGCACAACAGAGTCCTTGTGAAAAACGCAGAGATGGCGGGCAGAAGATAGTGCGCCCAGCTCCGAAACTCGTCTTGCAGAAGTGATCGCGATCAGGAACAAGACCTTGAAGGACAGCAAACCTAAAGGCACAGTTCTGAGAGGCTCAAAGGGAGGGCGTTGTAAAGCCTGCAGCACCTTGGACAAGCTCCAGGAGGGAAAACGGTGGACTACAACCGGTGAACGTAGAGCAGTGCCTCTGAGGAAGCGTTTGATGAACGGATGTGAGGCAATAGGGGCACCGGTGGAGGACACTGACAGAATGGACGACAGAGTGGACGCATGTCGACGCAAGGTGTTGGGTCTAAGTCCCATCATGAGACCCCTATGAAGATATTGCAGCACTTGTAGTACTGTAGCCTGTGAAGGGTCGAGGTGCTGAGTGTGACACCACTTGGAAAAAGCCACCCAAGAATGTTGATAAATACGGGTGGTAGACGGTTTTCTCGAGGCCAAGATAATGTCAATAACAGCTTCAGACAGTCCAGCCAACCTCAGATGCCCCCGTTCAAAAGCCACGCTGTTAGGTTGAGCCACTTGGGGTCCTGATGACAGACTGGACCCTGGGATAGGAGGTTTGGCCTGACTGGGAGTGTCCAAGGTTCCGTCACTGACATTGCAAGAAGGTCTGAGAACCACGGTCGACGGGGCCAATATGGTGCTATCAGAACCAGTCGTGCCCTCTCGCGCCTCGTCTTCCTCAAGGTTCTGGCTAGTAGTGGAATGGGAGGGAAGGCGTACAACAGGCCATCCGGCCACGGTATTGACAGAGCATCCACCGCTTCCGCTGTCGTGTTCAGGTATCGTGCGAAGTACCTGGGGAGCTGGCAATTGCGACTGGAAGCAAACAGGTCGACTGAGAAGAGGCCGAATCGACGCTGGAGAAGATGGAAAACAGTCGGATGAAGTTTCCATTCTCCTGGAAAGACTTGTTGTCTGCTGAGCCAGTCCGCTGTCACATTCCAAATACCTCTGAGATGCTCTGCTTTCAAGGACTGTAGATTTTGTTCCGCCCAGTCGAAGATGAGGTAAGCTAGATCCTGCAAGGAACGCGACCTCGTTCCTCTTTGCCTGTTTAAATGTGATTTCGCACACGTGTTGTCGGTTCAAATGAGAACATGGTCCAAGGGGAACAGAGATTGAAAATGGAGCAGAGCAAAGTGGACAGCCTTTAGCTCCAGCCAATTGATGCTCTGAGTCGGTTCTGCTGCGGTCCAAACCCCTTGAACAAACTGAGAGTTGCAGTGGGCCCCCCAACCGAGGAGACTGGCATCTGTGGTGATGACAGTCCTGTGGGGTTCTCTGAACGGAGTGCCCTAGGTGAGATGTTTTACTCTCGTCCACCAGCGGAATGACAAACGCAGTGTGTGGCTCAGTGGAATTAGTCAATGGTTTGAGCTGGCAATGTCGTGTTGGAACGGCAGCAAGGCCCACTGTAGCTGGCAAGTATGAGCTCGAGCCCATGGAATAATATGAATGGTGGACACCAACATTCCTAGCGCCCTGGCTAGAAGCATGATGTCTGCGGATGTTTTGTGCATCAGAGATCTTGTGATGTCTGTGATAGCAGTTATGCGATCTGGGGACAGGAACACAGTCGCTTGTAGGGTGTCCAACATTGCTCCTAGATGTTGTAGACGTTGGGTTGGTTGTAGATGGCTTTTGTCGAAGTTGACTAGCCAACCGTGGGCCTGTAAGACATGTAGCGTGAGTGTTAGGTGACTATGAGCCTGCTCCCAAGAATTCGCCTGTATCAGAAGATCATCCAGATAGGGGTAGATGTGGACCCCTTGAAGCCTAAGGTAAGCCACTAGTATGAGTAGCACCTTGGTAAATACTCTCGGAGCAGACGAGAGTCCGAACGGCATGGCGCGATATTGGAAGTGCTGGGAGACAAAGGCAAAATGAAGAAATTTTCTGTGGGCTATGCAAATAGGCACATGGAGGTACGCTTCCTTTAGATCGATAGAAGCCAGGAAGTCTCCTTCGTGCAGGCTGTCTGTAATGGAATGGAGGGATTCCATTTTGAATCTGCGATACTTTACGAAACGGTTAATGAACTTGAGGTCCAATACCGCCCTCCATGAGAGATCTCGTTTGGGCACAGCAAATAGGAGGGAGTACACCCCTTCCGACCTCTCTGCAGTAGGGACTGGCTCTATTGCCGCTATGTCCAAGAGGTGATGGATCGCAGTCTGCATGATGCAATGCCTGGCTGGTGCCCTGGGACAAGGGGAGGGATGAAACTTGTCTGGAGGTATTGCCCAAAACTCAATTGTATATCCATAACAAAAAAGATCTCTGATCCAGGAGATCTGAGTCAGACGTAGCCAAAGTTTGCCAAATAAAAGAAGTCTGCCCCCAACTGGTATTATATTAATACTGTCTGCGCTGTCGAGACCCTCCCCTGTATGATGACGTTGAGGAGCCTCTGCGGCCCTGGTACTGACCTCTACCCGGGAAACGTTGGTTCCAGCCTCCCCTGGAGGAGCGGAAATCATATGTTGGGAACTCACAGCCTCGTCCCCCGGGCCGCGTTCCTCAAAAGGGCTGAGACGTGCGGTACGAAGCGAAACGTCTAAAGGGTCTGCGCTCAATGTTTCTGGCGGTGGCCAAGACAGGCTTTCGAGTGTCCTTAGGGTCAACAAGCACCGCCTTTAGTGCCTCCTCGCCGAAAAGTAATGACCCGGCATAAGGTGCCCGTGATAGATTAACTCTGGCAGTAGAGTCAGCCTGCCAGTGACGAAGCCAGAGGGTCCATCGGGCAACAACCTGAGCTGCCATGGCTCGTGCTCCTAGCTGATTTGCGTCCAAAGTGGTGTCGGCTACGAAGGCAGCTGTTTTGCACAATTTTAGTAGCAATCTTCGCAGAGAGACAGGATCTGGATTGGGAACGTCGATGAGGTCGTCCAACCACATCATCGCTGCCCTGGCGAAAATAGAGGCTGAGGTAGATGCACGCATAGAAAAGGCGATGGCCTCATGGGTCTTGCGTAAAGCAAAGTCCAGTCGCCGTTCAGTGGCATCCTTTAAATGAGATTCTCCTTCTCTAGGCAAAAGGGATCTGGAAACTAAGCTGGAAATTGGCTCGTCTATGCCGGGGACGGCCAGTCTGGTAGAAAAGTCCGGGGCCAAAGGATAAAGTCTGTCCGCAATGTTATTAAATCGGCGTGCTTGTAAAGGGTGAGACCATTCGTCCTTGGCCAACTTAGCAATTGGGTCTGGCACCGGGAGAAAGTTTTCTACTGGCGTGGGGGATTTCAAGACCCTGGCCCCCTTTAAAGCGGGAGTGGCAGCTGCAGTGGGAGTGGATTGAAGGCCAAGGGTGTTCAACACTTTGCGCGCAAGGGGCTGGTAATCTGAGGCATCGAAGAGGCGATAAGTTGTATCCTGCTCATGTTCCGAATGGTCACTCCATTCGTCTCCTTGGTCTTGCAGCGCGAATGTGGACTCCTCCTCATAAGAGGCGTCATCAATAATCCTGCCCCTGGCAATGTCAAACGGGTCTGGAGAACCTGGTGGGTTTGTCTCACTGTGTACAAAGTGTTTCCCACTGTGTTGAGGAATAGCAGGAACTTGTGATGGGGACTGTCTCTGAGCGAAAAATGACAGCATGCCCTGAAGTTGTGAGATGAACTCGTGGGACAGCTGCAGACCCGGAGATGTAGATGGTTGCTCTTGGATAGGCGGAAGTGCGGAAGGCCCCACAGGTAGTGAAGAAGAGTGAGCCCCAGAGTGGCTGACCGTTGGTTGTACAGGAAAGCCAGGAAAGTCCTCCTCATCAGAGGAAGCAGCAGGAGAATGAAATAGGGTAGTTAATTGTGCATGGTTTGACCCCTCTGGATCTGGAACAGAGACATAGCGGGGCTGCTTGGTTGTGCAGTGGCTGGAAAGATGTTTAGTTTTGGCAGGCGCTTTAGCATGCTTATGTTTGACCGCCTTAGTTGGTTTAGGCTTGGTCATCTGGTTTGTCTCTGGCTGTTGTTTCGGCTTGGTTGCCTGCATTGTCTCTGGCTGTTCTGCCATCATATACTTTAAAGGGTAGCAGTGCACGGCACACGACTGGGGCAGAATGCACAGACCCGAACAGGCTCAGTACACGGCACACGACTGGGGTAGAATGCACTGGCTGATGGCGAAGTACTGTCACGATGGGGCAGAATGTACACTATGAACAGTCTTAGTACACGGCCACAGATGGGGCAGAATGCACGTCCAGATAGCTTGGCACAGTATCCACAGGCTTGGTACAAAGTGGATTAGGATGTAATATTTGCACCAGTACACGGCACACGACTGGGGCAGAATGCTCTGGTGAAGAACGTACAGATCAAGCAGCGGTGCACACTCCCACAGGCTTAGTACACGGCCGCGAGTGGGGCAGAATGTACAATTGGGGGAGCCTGGTTAACAGCCACAGTCTTGAAACAGGAGAGATTCTGTGTACTATAATTCTATCTGCAGCACACCCACACACACAGGGAAGGTAACGTTGAGACTTCAATAACTGCTAGCCACAGCTCAGGGCTAGGCCTGGTGTTAGGTCGGGGGCAAGCAAAATGGCGCCCGTGGAAAGGGCGGGAAAATTATGAAACAAAATGGCGGGCACGTTGTGCAATAACACCTGTGGAATGGGACAGGAGCAAAGGAATAAACTTCAAAAAAGGGGCGGCCGTAAGACGTTCTACAGACCGCGGGGCTGAGAACTTAGGCGCGGTTGTAGAATAAGGCAAGGGAGACTCCGCTAATAGAGTCGGTATAAGGGAGAAGACGCAGACTGCAGAGACCGCCGCAGCGAGAAATCTAAAGCTGCGAAACGGTCGGGAGGGAAGGGCAGTCCAACGACTAAAATCCTCAACGAGGGAGGAGAGCCGCAGCCGCAAGCTCCGTAAATACTGAGAGCGCCGCCTGATTCGGAGGGAACCGCAGCTGCGGCGTCTCAAAGGGCCATAGCCTAAAAACTGATCAGCAAAGGAGTGGCGGGGAAATACAGGGAGCTGCAGCCGCAAGCTCCCGTTCGACCGCCGCCGAGGAGAGAAAGAGACCCGCAGCCGCATGGTCTCTAAAAAGGCCGGTAGAGTAAAAGCGGCGGTGGAGTAAAGGCTGGGGCCGTAAAAGACGGCTGGGAAGGGCAGGGAGCTACAGTCGCAAACTCCCGTCCGACCGCCGCCGAGGAAAGAGAGACCCACAGCCGCGGGGTCTTGAAAAAGCCGTTAAGGTAAAGGCTGGGCCCGTAAAAAACGGGGGGGAAGCAGGGGCTGCAGCCGCAAGCTCCCGTGCAACCACCGCCTGGGAGAGAGAGAACCGCCGCCGCGGTCTCTCTAAAAAGGCGTTAGGAGAAAAGTTTTGGGGAAAGAGAACGGTCCGGGTAAGGATGAAAAAACTCCCCCGTGATAATCCCCAGAATAACAGCGACACACAATGATTAGAAAAGACAGAGGGAAGGGAACAAGGAGCAGACACACAACAAAGGAAAATCCTCCACACTCTGTCACACAATACAAATAACTTATCTAGACACTATGGCAATATATCTTGCACGGACGGAGGCAAGAATGAACTGGAGAGTGGGAGGGGCCTGACGCCCCTAGTCTTGACTTCAGAAACATTCTTGCCTTCGGACGATAGGTGGAGTCACTACCCGCTTTGATGGCCTACCTCCTATGGAAAATGGGCAATGCAATTGATGAGATGCTTACCTTTGCATTTTTGACACCTTTATCCTAATTTCTAACTAGCTGTCCACTCCCAATCAGTCCAGAAATGATTTTAAGCACTGATCCAACATCTGATACCCCTAGCAGCTACATAACACCCACCATCCTGTAAGTGAAACAATCCCATCTGACCCTGCATTGGCTCACGGAGGAAGGGAGCAAGGCCAAACGTTACATATTAAATGTTTCTGTAAAAATGCTACAACTGCCATGGCACTGAAAGAAAAGAGGACAAATTGTGGTCAGGGAAGGGCTAGTCCTAATGCTGCTCCTCATTATTGTGGCTCTAAAGGCTTGGAAGAGAGCATCCTCTAGAACTAGTTTTCTGCAAAATGTCATGCTCTCAATTTGTTTTAATAATGTGCAATAGTGTCACAATTTCCATTATCACCGCCAGCATTACTTTAAAATGGACTTTACCTTTGAAGGCACTTTAACATCCTTTTGAAGGACAGAAAGATCTCTATAATAGTCTTTAAAATCTTCTGGCAACATTTCAACACTTATGGACATGGCTTCATCGAGTGCTTCATAATCATAAGATGATGATTTCCTTATTCTTTTAAATTGTTTATTTTGAAGTTGTCTAAGGTAGTATTCCCAGCGATTGGGAAAATCTCGTAATAATGCTCCTATCAAAGATACCACAAGAGGAGAACCTGAAATACAGAAATTGTTTAAATGTTACATGAAAATAAAAATTTTAACAGAAGAAGGAAGCTAATTGTGTTCTAAGTTACTAAATAAAGCAAAAACTAGCTGTTATTTCTATGAAAAATGTGATGAGAACACTAAAGTAGAAAATTCATAGATAAAAAATTAAAAGATGTATCCAAATATACAAGTCCAAAAACATTTAAACACTTCACCCTCCTAAACAATGTAGCACCACTTGCCATTTAAGGTGCAAATGGTAGTTTCAAAGCATAAGGTTTCCCATGACTTCAGAGGAAGTCACTTCACCTTATTTCCAACAAACAATCTTCCTTCCAAAAATATACTAAGAACTTTCATGCCCAACTCAGATTAGGGTGCAGCTTCTCCTGTCCCTTTAAACACTGTACAGTTCCTGAAGCTGCAGCCTTCTCTAGGTCATTTGCCATCTCTTCCAAGCCTGATGCCCATCCTCTCCCTTGCTGCCTTTAGGCTTTGCAGAGGCAGACAGATGAATTGAAGATAACTACAAAAAAGTCATGAAGGAAGGCTGCAGGTTCTAAGTTTGTATATATAAAAAAACTATCAGGTGCTGAGACAGTGGCAGTGGTAGTTATCAGAGGGGGCACAATGGATGGGGGGAGGCAAATAGCCTGTTTCTCTTGTTTTTCATTCATCAGATTATACTGTATGTACTTGAGCTCTGGAGACCGGGAGCACACAAGATTAAAAACGATTTTAAGTAAAAAGGTAGCAAAATGGCAAAGACAATACTCTGAAGCAAGTGTAACCTTGTGGTTTTTTTAATTAAATTAAAATGCTAGATGAGTAATTCACTGGTCCAGTTAACACACAATAAATAGTAGCTAACCATGAACACACTGATCTCACCCACTTTGCTCCTCCCCACTAGGGTATGGGAGAAACAAACCATGATGCATGACTTAGCTGGGGGTTATGGTAAGCCAAAAACAAACCTTGGCCACAGGTTGTGGTTTGTTCAGAGTGACAAAAAATATGATCCCCAGTTGAGACATAACACAAGTAAGGGCTTGTGATTTGCTTCTGCCACATTCTAACAAGGAGAAACAAACTGAGGGACATTGATGTATTCACAGTAAATCATTAACTATGTTTTATTGTGACATGCAAATGAGGCCACTGTCTAACAGACCGAAGATATAAAATTAAAGTTAACAAAGTTTCAAAACAGCATCTATGCAGATATATACTGAAAAACTACTACTATTTCTGATGAGTGAAATATAAAATAAATATTCTTACCTTTGCATTCTCTTACAATACTATTAGCTTTTTCTGGTAGCTCTGTTATTTCCATGTTAACAAATAAAGATAATATTTCAAGAGATTTTTCATGTGTTAGTCCACTTTCCACAGGAACTTCATATTTACTGCCTGTGTTTAGAATTAAAAATTCAAATAAGAAAATATTTAATGTAATGTACACTATAAATAAATTTATACTGTCCTATTTTAGGCTTGCTTAAAGTGCTATACCCTCCCACAGCTCTCTAAGATAGTTTCAATCCAGTCATTCAAATGGCAACTAGCCATTTTTAAAACATCTGTATTATCCATTTGACATTTAACTACAGATGCCCTGATCCTTAGCTCCTTGTATGCACATGAGAATCTTTGTGTGCTTGAATTATCAAAGAAAAGCAAACAGATCTGCCTGCTCCAACAACAAATAAAATGGACAGGCTTCTTAGGCAAGAAGCATGCACTTCAGAATTCATGCACTTAAACTCACTAATTATGGTATAAAGAGCTGCAAAACAAAATTGAATGAGTAGCTTAACCTATAGTGACCAACATGCAACCAAATAGAATCTTTTGCAGCCCACTATCACTTCTCTCATTGGAAGTGAGATACATACTGTAATTTTTAGTAACAGAGTGATGTCATGTGTGCAGTACAGAATCCCAGAGACCATGATATCACCACATTATAGGTGGCAGGGACTAATGAGGACCATCAATTAAATATTATTTTAAAACTTCCCTAAGTTCTTGTGAGAACCCAGATTTCCAGGTCCTTTATTTACAATGCAAAAACAGGAAGATGAACAAACTATCTTCAGCTTTCTCACATTTTTTATACTCAGACACCTTCAGTATCTACTCACACTTGAGTTCACTGGGTCATCCTATACAAATTAAATAAGTAACAATATTAATAACTCAAATTCTACTTTCTTCCTACATATTTGTCCTATCCACCTAACAGACATCACATACTGCTTTTCAAGGACAGTGCAATTTTTCTGCTCTTTCCTGTTGGAACTTAAGTGTTAATGGTAGTCATGGCAACACACACACAAAAAAATCAGTTGTGCAAAGTACCATACATGAATAACCTTAAACGAATGGATAAAAGGAAGAAAACACTATCCTTACCAGTTACAGAATCTGTTACACTCCTGTCCCTACTGGTGATAAGAACCTGGCAATGACTATCAAAGGCTTTCAATACCCAGGAATCCCAAATGTCATCAAGCACCAAGAGAGACCTGTAACAAAAAAGCAAGGAGTCACTATATACCAGCTGAGAACGTTCCATTAACATGTTGAGAACCAACAGACTTTTCATTTTGAGTACTTTTATTTTTCAGAAGACCTCCCTTTTTAACCTTTATCCTGAACAAAAATTTGAGTATCATGTACTTTAAAATTATTTCCGCTTGTCAACTAAAATTGCCCACAAGCGAGCATTATTGTCTGGGACAACTCTCAAGGGTTTGATTGGACTAAACCCTAGCAGTTCTATCCTTAAGTAAACAGCATTTTCTATGTTACATTTATTAAATGTCTGTGTAGTTAAATAGCATGCTAATGTTGTACTGAATGGTAACCTCATTTGAACACATTTTCTCACACACTGCTTTACCTCAGAATTATTTGTTAAAAGATAGCTGTTATTGGAAAACCAATTAGGTATACTACAAGAAACACAAAAGAAAAGATATTAATTCCGTTATATTTTGAATTTAAATATGAAGTAGCATCAAGAAGAGGTTGCTGGTGACTGTTGGGAAGACAATTTAGAATTAATAATACTGAATTAATTCAAGTAGTTGTTAGGATCTACCTTCAACAAACTGCAAATTACAACAAAAATCAAAAGGGAGTAAGGAGCTCTGTTTTAAACTGACTTGGGCATAGTTACTGTATAGTTTTAACTATGCATTAAATACTAGGGAATGAATGCAACAGCGAAGCCAACAAATCTGATCAACCTGCCAGGTATGTTCGTTATAATATCTCTTCATTCTCCTGAATGCATGTTAATCTATTTTATCAAAACCTAACAGTTTATAATCAGCTTCCAAAAAGACCAGTAATAACATGTAGATTACTACATGCTAAAGAGCAAGCAGCAATAGGAGCAACTGACAAATTATCATTAAGCTAGTGGCAATTTGTAATAGTGTTGTAGCATAAGGAGGTCTGAGCTCTTGAAACATATTTGAATGACAAATCCTTCCAGAACCCACTCTTCTGATTGAAAATCACAAGTTAGGGAAGATGCATGCATATTTACAAAGTCTGGGTCATTTCATATATTACAGATTAGTGAAGCCACTGTGTTTTTATGATAAATTTCATAAACTTATAAGGAACAGACTGGCTTCTTTTGACTCCATGTACATTCCACATGTACATTCCTTGGGCATCTATGATGTGTCCCCATGTATGGTGAGTGGGTGGGGAGAATTTTCACTAATTTTACAAAAAACATGAAGCAGACTGTAGATTATTATATGGCAAGACGCCTCCTAATTCCAGGTATATACATATGTCTGCTTTAAGCATAGACATCCACTATAAAAAGTCTGATGTAATTATTTTTGATTTAAAAACAAAAAGGGAGTTTATTTGCAGATATCCTTTGGTATGAAGAATTATAACGTGATATGAATAGATAGCTAACAACGCCAAGAGCAAGTATTTGACAAACTTGTTAGGCTTTCCCCCCCTAATATATTATTTGTTTATTGATTATGCGATATATATCTCGCCCTCTCCCCAGCAGGAACCCAGGGCACCAAACAAAAACTAAAACACTTCAAAACATCGTGAAAACTGACTTTAAAATACAGTAAAACAAAAAATATTTTAAAACTTTTTTTAAAAAAAAGCTTTCAAAACATCTTTAAAAATAAGGCTAAAAACATATTGGTTTTTTTTAAAAAAAGGTTTTAAAACATATTAAAAACAGTTCCAACACAGACACAGACTGGGATAAGGTCTCAACCTAAAAGACTTGTGGAAAGAGGAAGGTCTTCAATAGGCGCCAAAAAGATAACAGAGATGGTGCCTGTCTAATATTTAAGGGTAGGTGCTGCCACACTAAAGGTCCATTTCCTATGTTGTACAGAACAGACCTCCTGGTAAGATGGTATCTGCAGGAGGCCCTCACCTGCAGAGCGCAGTGATCGACTGGGTAAGTAAGAGATAACATATCCTGGTCCAAAGCTGTATAGGTCTTTTTACACCAAAACTAGAACCTTGAACTTGGCCCAGTACCAAATGAGTAGTCAGTGCAATTCTTTCAGCAGCGGGGTGACATGTTGGCGATACCCTGCCCCAGTGAGCAGTCTCGCCGCCACATTTTGCACCAGCTGCAGCTTCCGGACCAACCCCAATGGCAGCCCCACATAGAGCGCAGTACAGTAATCCAGCCTTGTGGTTACCAGTGCATAGACAACAGTGGTCAGGCTCTCCCGGTCCAGAAACGGCCGCAGCTGCCTTACCACCCAAAGCTGGTAAAAGGCACTCCTAGTCATTGAGGTCACTTGGGCCTCTAGTGACAAAATGGCTACAGGAGCACTCCCAGATTATGAACCTGCTCTTTAAGAGGGAGTACAACTCCATCCAAAGCAGGCAACTGACCAATTATCTGAACTTGGGAACTACCCACCCACAGCGCCTCCATTTTGCTAGGATTCAGGCTCAGTTTATTGGCCCTCATCCAGCCCACCACCAAGTCCAGGCAGCGGTTCAGGTCTTGCACAGCCTCTGGGTATCGTCAGCATACTGCTGACACCTTGCCCCAAATCTCCTGATGACTGCTCCCAAGGGCTTTATATAGATGTTAAAAAGCATGGGGGACAAGACTGTACCCTGTAGCATCCCACAGCACAACTGCCAGGGGGCCAAAAGACAATCACCCAGTTATTCTCTGAAAACAACCCTGGAGATAGAATTGGAACCACTGTAAAACAGTGCCTCCAATACCCAGCTCACCAAGTCGGCCCAGAAGGATACCTTGGTCAATGGTATCAAAAGCTGCTGAGAGATCAAGTAAGAGGAACAGGGTTGCACTCCCCCTGTCCTTCACCCGATAAAGGTCATCCATCAGGGCGATCAAGGCCAATTCAGGCCCATAACCAGGCCTGAACCCAGACTGGAATGGGTCAAGATAATCTGTTTCATCCAAGAGTACTTGCAATTGCTGCGCCACAACCCTCTCAATCACCTTCCCTAAAAAGGGGGTATTTGCTACTGGTTGGTAATTTTTGCAGACCAATGGGTCCAGGGTGGGCTTTTTCAGGAGCAGTCGGATCACCGCCTCTTTCAGGACAGATGAAACCACTCCCTCCTGCAATGATGCGTTGACCACACCCTGGATCCAATCAGTCAACCCCCCTCGGCAAGCTTTAATAAGCCAAGAAAGGCAAGGCTCAAGAGGACAAGTTGCTGGCCACATCATTGGAAAACCCTTGTCTACGTCATCAGGCTGCATCAACTGAAACCGTTCCCAAGAGGTTGCAGTAGACGTTGCACTGAACACCTCACTGGGGACTACAGTAGATGTGCATGGGGCATCAAGACTGCTATGGAGGCGAGCAACTTTACCCTCAAAGTGCCTTGCAAACAATTCAGTGGGCGTCCGTAGGGTCTAAAACTCCATTTCCTGGAATTGATGTCAACAGACTCCTGACAATACGGAAAAGCTCCATTGGACGGCTACTTGAGGATGCGATGGAGGCAGAGAAGCAGGCCTTCTTTGCTGCCCTCACCGCCACACAGTAGGTACGGTTATGATGTTTTACTCGTGCCCGATCAGCCTCACAGTATGTCTTTTGCCACTTGTACTCCAGCCGTCATCCAGCCTGTTTCACTGCCCTTAGCTCACTGGTGTATCAAGGTGCAAACTGGGCTCCAGAATGCCAGAGAGGGAGCTTGGTGAAAACCCTGTAAATAGCCCAACACGCCTTACTGTTCCACAGCGTGACAAGGGCTTCAACAGGGTCACCTACTCTATCTACTGGAAACTCCCCCAGGGCATTCAGGAATCCAGGAGATTCCATGAGTCTCTGAGGATGGACCACCTTAATCTGTCCACCACCCCTGCAGGGAAAGATCGAAGCCATAAGTCTAAACTTCACCAGGACGTAGTCTGACCATGACAATGGGGTGACATCCACCCCCCCATCTTCAGACCACCCCTTCCTCCATCTCGAGCAAAAGCCAAGTCAAGGGTGTGCCCTGCCCTATGCGTTGGGATGGTGACAACTTGAGACAGCCCCATGGTCATCATGGAGTCAATGAAGTCCCAAGCCAGAACACTAGAGGCAGCCTCAGTATGGACATTGAAATCACCCAGACTATCGGTCTAGGCTCCTCCAATACCACAGCCGAGATTGCCTCCGCCAGCTCAGTCAAAGAAGCTTCCGGGCAGCAGGGTGGACAAGTACACCAGCAGCAACCCTAATTTACTGTCTCCTTCTCCTTGGTGCAACACAAGGTCCATGCCCTCACAGCCAGCTCCAAGACAGAGTGGTTTACTGGTGACAGATGGTGGTTCTGTAGACCACACCAACTCCTCCCCACCGTTCCTGCAGCCTGTGCTGGTGTTGCACAGAGTTTCCAGGTGGGCAAAGCTTGGTCAGATCAACTCCTTCCAGCTCACCCACCCAGGTCTCGGTAATGCACACCAAATCAGCACCTTCATCCATGATCAAATCATGGATGAATGTGGTCTTATTGTGTACCATTCTGGCATTAACAATAGCACACACAGGCCAGTGGGCACATATGAGCAATGAGGAACCCATCCGTGAGAGAAGTGGCAGCAAGGAACAAGGCGTAGATAGCCTTGCCCTCGTCTTCTATGGTAGTTCACCACCTCCCCATGGCTATACTTCCCTCTACCCATGATCACTGAAATTGGGGTGGCATCACCAATGTCCCTCCTTACTAAGACTCCTCCTAAACACCTGATATGGACCCAACAAGAGCCCACCAACAAAGCCTACCCGAGCCAATTATCCCAGTAGGCCTCTGCGAGAATTGGGAATAGTCAGACCCATTCAATATTTTTCACACAGGGCACATTTACTCCCCCTCTGTCTCACACCTAAGGAGGGCCAGCCTTCTGCCAATTACAGACTCTCACTCTGAAGGCATCTGGCAACTTTTTCCTATTATAAATCTTTACAACATATAAAATTCTCAAGGTACAGATGTTGCCCAAAAAGGATATGTGCATATCAGTTTTCAGACTGTATTTCTAGGGAACCTGATGATCATCAGAATCTTAGCTGATTTTTCCAATGAGGATCTTCAGATATCTTTCTGGAAATTTATCTACTCTTGTTATCTATATTCCCCAGCAACACACAGCTGCAGAAGAGTACTTTATACATTCTAGGGAATATTCTCAGTTCACACAGAATGACCATTAACTCAGTATACCTAGCTGATGCTCCAGGTAAACCAAGCATGTACTATAGAATCCTCATCAAGCAAGTAAATGTGCAAAAAGTGCACCAAGAATAGGAAGCTTGAAATTCACTTCATAGAAGATAGAACAATGTTCATTTTGACTGAGAAATGTCTTAAGCCAATGACTACATAAATGAAACATCTACCAATCACCAGTGAAAGAAGATCAATGACAATGCAGAATGATCCAATTAGTGATGTGTGTGTTGTAGTTTGTGTACATTAGAACTTCACTCAACACAGAAATTTCTTAGAAATTCCTACATATATAAAAGCTTGAAACACAGACAACACAATTCAGTAGTTGACTTAAAAGGAAAAGATTTCAACTATTTCCCTATTCTGTTGAAAGTACCTTGGGTATATGCGCAAAAACAGCAAACGAAGGCGATCTTTAGCTTCCTCAATATTAAGTGGTGGCCTCTGCGAATAGGTGAAGTCCTGGTCTAATCTCAGACAAAGATTCTGGAGTTTCATTAACAGGCCTGCCTTGTCTTGTTTCCCAACAGAAACCCAATGTACTCCTCCTGGGAAGCAATCTAACAAAAAGATGCCAAGTTGAAATGAAAGGATATAGTTACATATAAGCCTAAACAAAAACAAATTTATTCAGACCTTGTGTGTTTTTTAAAAGCAGTAAGGCTAACTGAAAAAAGGCTAAAATTGTATCTTTAAGAACTAGCGCCTAAATTGGCTTGCTTTCCCCTTCCCTCCCAATCTGTTTCCTTTTGTGTCATATAGGTCAGATTGGAAGCCTGAGGGCAGAGACTGTCTTGTCTGTTATTGTTTGTAAACTGCTCTGGGAATCTTTTGGCTGGCAAGTGGCAAAACAATATTTAAAATAAGATTAATTTTATATAAAAATAAGAACAGGATGCTTACATTCAGCACAGTGAGTAGGTATAGTACATGTATTTTGCATCATTCATATAAAGGGCATATGTAGCTCAGTCCTCAAAGTTCAAAAAATTGATATCCAAATCCTACATAAGCTCTTATGCTGCTCCAGCTCCTAAAGAGAATACCTTGCACTGCTACAGCAATGGCAGCACTGTATACAAGTCTACAGTGCTGATTGTTTATTGTAATTATGCCATAAAATGATAACTATTAAATATTATTTTAATATGGTTGCAAAAGTGTAACTGGCTTCATGAAATTCAACTTTGTCAGCTTGCTGCAAGTTAAAGCTATTTTAAAACTATTTACTTGTGTCAAGATATATTACTATTCATGTATATTACTTTTCTCTACCATTTCATGATTGGCAAAATCAGACTCCACAATATATATGATTCAAGCAACCTACTTTTACCACATACTATTGTTTGAAGTAGATTTCCACTTCTGATTTGAAAGTGAACTATCCATTGCAACAGCCTCTAGCAAGTATAATATAAATCTATAAAAGGCAGGTAAACATACCTTTCAAAAGACTGTGGTCACGTAGGGCTTCAGCTGCCAAAACAGACTTTCCACATCCTGCCATGCCATAAACAATAACCCATCCTGGATCACTTTTTAGCCTATATAGCTTCTGTTGAACTCTATTTACTAGTTCTGGACGAGTAACAAACACCACTGGTCGCTGTGGGACACCACCTTCACAGAGAACAGTCTTAACTTAAATTCAGAAACAGAAGATATAAAAACCAAGAGAAAGAATTAAGATGGTGTAAATAATTGTTAACTTTTAAAGTATCTGTTAGAAATACTACATCTCCAGTCCCAATACAGAGGCTAATATAATGTCTCATGATAATTATTCTGCTCAGACTCCAGCTAAGAGTAAAACAACTTTGGCTTTAAACCACCAAGCATGTAGGTGTAGCAGCCAGCCCTTTAAAGGAAGCAAGAATCACACTCATCAGCTGTTTGGTGGGGAGACAATGATAGCAAGAGAAATCAATCTAGCCCTGCTCCCCTTCCTACACAGAGGAGTGGCAGAATATCAGCAGTTGGATCAGACAGGGGCACCATGTACACACATTCCCTGTCCAGCTAGGTATACATATGTGGAAGTCTGCTTCCATGTGCATATGACACCTTGTTGGATAGAGGCAACCCTGGATTCAAATTAAAATTCCAACAATTAACATGTAAGCAAATTGATCCCTTGGATCAATGTTAGTTGTATAGTATAACCAAAGGCTTGATATATCAAAATTCAGATACAATCTTATGATTAGAAAGAGATGGAATATTGTCATTTTTAGCATAGTTTATTTCATAGCATAATTTCTTTACTCAAGGCCATTCAACACAACAGCCAATAAAGCCCAGGTTTATTGAATTTAAACAGATGAGGTTTACAGATTTCAAAACCCCTGGCTAACAGTGTGTGGCAGGGAGGGGCTTAATTGAATGGTATACTCACTGCTGCATTCACAACCCTCCTACTGGGGGAGGAAATGTGTATTTTTTTTCTACACCAGGTGCAAGACTGGTTCAGCAAAAATGCCCAGTTTCTGTGCTGGCCCAGCTCTGCCTCTGTTTGGGGGGATTCTACTTGCTACCACTACTGGGGATATGCTGGTAGTAGCTTCTGCCTGCCTGCCATTGGGATGTTCCTCACTAGGGGGATGTCTCCTATCTCTACCAGCAGGGCTTGGCAGAGGGGCACCTCCATCTTATCCAACTCTCCTCCAACATGACAGATCAGGACCCTGGATGGCTTTACTCACCATTATACAATAATATTTTAAAGGTGAAAATGATTATAAGGAAAAACTCTCCAATCAGACTTTAAAATTATACTTTCTTAACGCATATGATATTAGAATAATCTTGCCCGATTCCCATAATCATGTATAAGCAAAAGCCTTACTTGCTTCATCCACAATCGTTTTTGTCGAAAGTAGTAACGGGTTTTCTAGAACTTTAATGCAACATAAAAATATATTGACAGAATCTATTTTCCTAATGTCACACAAAAATAAAAAGTAGCCATGTTGACCCACAAGAAAAATTCAAAAAGCCATGTTATGGTAATTGTCATGAACTTGTATATTTCTATGAATTGTTAAATATAATTTCTAATATCACGGCTCAGTACAAAGAATTCTGGGAGTTACATCTTGTCAGAATGCAGGCCTCTGGAAGGCAAAAATGTTAAGTTTTGTTTCCAGCTGAAAGCCGTTAGGGAGGCCTGAATAGAAACACCTGGTTATCTGTGCTAATCAGTGAGAGCCTGGTACTCTAGGACATGCAGGCCTGTGAAGGTTAAGAACACAGTTGGGAGGGGGGGCCTGCAAGGCACGAAAAAGTGAAGAAGCATCGAGAAGGGATTACATCAGAAAGCCCAATTGGTTAATTAATTCTGGACCATTGGGTTTCTTTTTCCTTAAGTATAGGGGTTGAGACCCATAGCCTTTGTTCGCTCTGGAAGGTTGCCCTGGATGATGCCTATGGGTGTCCATCTTGCTGGTGGTCGCCTAAGTGGGATTCCATTGTTTTATACCTGATGCTATTCTCTCTGAGGAGAGATGAGATTACAACCATCTATCTCCTAAGTAAGTAGACAGGCTAGCTAGGTTGTTATTTTCTTGTTGTGAGTGTGAATTCTCTTATGTGTACCTAAACCCCTGATTGGGTGTGTGGTTTTGAGGAATTGTTTTGCTGCTATATTTTGATGTGCACTTATTTTTTTCTAATAAAGCTACTTGTTCATTGAGGGTAAGGGTGGTTCTGAATCCAGCACCTTGACCATTTGACTATGAAACTACCGAGGATAAGGGAGTTAAGCCTAAATCTATTTTGGGGTTTTTACCAGAGGTTTCTTGACAAGAAGTGTAAGTTTGGCTCTTGTCTTATTGAACCTTGGTTTACCTATTCTCTGGGCTCTGAGCTGAACCAGTGAAGGGGTGGTGGCAGCCTATCTTCTACCTTGCAGGGTTGGTGTTGGTTTGCACAGCCCTGGCAAGGGGAATTAGTGATTGGGTTGCAGAACAATTGCCCTAAGGGTGGGAATTGGGTCTGAAGCATGGTATCTGTGCCCTGAGGGAGTAGAAGACCATGACAGTAATATCTTTATCAGACCAACCAAAATATCAGAAAAAGGTGTGCAATCTTGCATAGTATGCTGTGACATTTTGGTTGGCCTAATAAAGGTACTGCCCCAATATGGATTCAGGAATTTTTCCTAATGCATTTTGCCTAATGTAAAAGTTTGAAAATTAAATCTCCCACGCACAGGCCACAAAAATGAATACAAACCTATTGTTGACTAAAAGCATATTTTAGATTTGTATATTATAGATTAAATCACTTAAAACTGAAGCCACCACAGGAGTGAAATATTTCCTGAAATGCTTCAACAGAGCAAATTAATTGTCCTTTCAATCAAAAACTGAGTGCAGAATAGACAAACAATAGACAATAGCTTGTCATACTAACCATATGAGGTTACTCCATCCATAGAACTCTTTCCATTATAAGTGGAAATAATAGGGATGCCATCCTGGAGAAGAGCAGCAAGATCTTTGTATCCCTCATGAACCAGCGCATTATAAAAGGATATGTATGCATAATTATCTTTGGCAAGAATTATTTTTACAAGCATAGCTGCTCGTTCTCTCTGTGTAGTCTATTGAGGGAAGAAAAACAAAAACTTTTTGGTACAATCTATCCAACCTTTATCACTTTTAAGTCCCATTGATTTCAGTGGGAAGGACAAGTATGTGTTTTAAGACTTTTCCACTGAAATAAAAAACATGGATTTGGGGGGGTGTATATAGGCACAGTATTGGGCTGCAATTATAGATTGTTCGGTAAGTAACCTGCAATTGTCATCTTCTGTTGAGGTGTACATACACCCCAACAGAAGATGACAATTGCAGGTTACTTACCGAACAATCTATAATTGCAGCCCAATACTGTGCCTATCTATTCCAAAGTTAGTCTGACTGGCAGTGTTTGAATGTCACCCTAAACTGTGGTTTACCTGCAGGACATGAGCAACCCTAGCCTTCTCCTGCACTTTCTGTGCTTCCTCCCACATGACTGAGAGCAGTTTAACACATTTTACTTTTAGTTAAGTAAGGTCTGTCATAGCATGTTGTTAACATTAAAACAGTTTAGCTTAAAACCAACCAATTTCAAACAGTCATTTATGAAGCTGGCTTGTTTTAAACCAGGTGAGGGGAACCTATGACCCTCCAGATGTTGTTGTAGTCGAACTCCATCAGCCCCGCCAGCATGACCAATTGTCAGGGATGATGGGTGTTGGGAGTCCAACAACATCTGGAGATCCTCAGGATGCCCACCATAGTTCCCAGTTCCAATGACACAGCAAGCTGTGATTAACTAAAAGAAAAGTGAAAGCTTCTTTTGGCCACATGGTAGGGGAATAGGCAAACCCAGGAGAAAGCCAGACTTGCTCATGATATCTGAATGTGACCACTATGTGCAATGGGACTTACTTCCAAGTAAGCATGTGTAGGTTTGCAGCTTTAATCCCCATTTATTTAAAACAGATAATTAAGTATATCTTATTTGTATATGCTACAGACACACCGTATACCTTATCATATATGGAGCAACAAATGCCACATGTCCAAGCTGGATTTAGAAAGGAAAGAGGCACCAGAGATCATATTGCAGACGTATGTTGGATAATGGAACAGACCAAAGAATTTCAGAAGGAAATCACACTGTGCTTTATAGATTAAAGCAAAGCCTTCGATTGTGTAGATCATGAAAAACCATGGAATGCTTTAAAAGAAATGGGGGTGCCACAGCATCTGATTGTCCTGATGCACAACCTATACGCTGGACAAGAGGCTACTGTAAAGGCAGATTATGGAGAAACGGATTGGTTCCCCACTGGAAAGGGGTCAGACAGGGGTGTATTTTATCACCCTACTTGTATGCAAGTATCACCCTTAATCTATACGCAGGACATATCATACGGAAAGTGGGACTGGACCAAGATGAAGGAGGTGTGAAAATTGGAGGGAGAAATATCAATAATTTAAGATATGCAGACGATACCATACTCTTAGCAGAAACCAGTAATGATTTGAAACGAATGCTGAAGAAAGTTAAAGAGGAAAACACAAAAGCAGGACTACAGCTGAATGTCAAGAAGACTAAAGTAATGACAACAGAAGATTTATGTAACGTCAAAGACAAATAATGGCATATTAGAACAAATAAACCAGAACTATCACTGAAGCTAAAATGATGAAATGGAGGTTATCATATTTTGGACACATAATGAGAAGACAGGATTCACTAGAAAAGACAATAATGCTGGGGAAAACAGAAGGGAGTAGAAAAAGAGGAAGGCTAAACAAGAGACGGATTGATTCCGTAAAGGAAGCCACAGACCTGAATTTACAAGATCTGAACAGGGTGGTTCATGACAGATGCTATTGGAGGTCTCTGATTCATAGTCGCCATAAGTCGTAACCGACTTGAAGGCACATAACAACAGACACACATCTATAAAGTGTGAAAGAAAACATGCATCCATATGAATAACTATGTATAATACATTCACAATTTCAGAGAAGGCATCTGCTCAAACCTATGAATCACAACCCAAAATTTTTTCAAAGAGACCATTCTTTTAGGATACAATCTATGAGTGCACTACAATCTTCTAGAAGACATAGACACTAACATTTTGAGGTAAACTGGGCATCTCTAGTCTGCCATGTTGCCTATTAATTATAATGCCATTAAATTACTATTGTTAGACACACAGGGTTGAATTAAGATTACGTTATTTTCACTTAGTTGCCAATGAAATGAGGGGGAAAGTCCTACAGATTTCAATGAAAACTAAGTTAACACACAACTAACTTTCCTCACTGATTTTAATGGGAAGTAAGGCCGCAATCCAATACATGTCTACTCAGAAGTAAGCTCCTTGGGTTCAACGGGACTTACTCCCAGGTAAGTGGGCACTGGATTGCAGCCCAAGTGCAACTAATTCATCTAGATCCAACCAGCATTTTTATTTAATTAAAATCTTCATATACTTTAGTGTTCAGCTTTGTATTGTACTAATGTTCTCACGAGTCAGAACAACACTGCACAACTAGAAATGGTTTACCTGCGCTTTCACCTCCTCCTCTTCCAGCAGTGTTAATGCTTCATCCGCAATCATATGATCCATTATGTAAGAAGTCTTGATATCTCTTTCCAAAGCCTCGCAATTCTGAAGCAAGTAACTTCGAGTCGTCACATCCATTTTTATTCCAACTTGCTTCTTCCTTCCTGAATGGTAACATGAGCTAGCCAGGACAGTGAAAACTTAAGATTTCAAAATACCCTTATAGTATATGAAAATCACTTGCCCATTACTTCAAGAAAAGCTAAACCTGACAATCAAGTAATATGATACTCTGGATTCTTATTAGACAGACAACACTTACCAGTATTTCTAACTACATCTGATTCTGAAGACATCAGTACGTAGTTTTGAAATTATTCACTGATCAGGGGTTCACATGCTTATAATTCACTGTTCAAGATTCTCAATGTAACAAAATAAAGAAATCCTCAGGAAACTTCATCAGTGACATCGATTAGTTTCTTTGGCACTAGGGGAAGAAAAAAACCTATTTAAATAATTTAAAGATGGATTTGTTTCAGAGTTCCCTATTTAAGGTTCTATTCAGACATAAACTTACAAATCTTTTTTACATTTATCTTTTGAATTAGTTTCTAAATTCAGATTAATTAAAAAAACAAAGTTATAAAATGACTTTATTCAGTTGGCAGAAGCAGTCCATTTCAATATTTAACAATTACAATATTCTGCTGAACCTGCATAGCTAGAGAGCCTCATTTACACTCTAAATTTCAGATAGAAACAAAAAAGACATATCCATTACAAAGCAAAATTCCCCCCAGGATTTAAATTAAGCACATGAATCATGGACACTGAAGAGCCAGTACTGCAGACATCTATTTGCATGAGGAATCTAGAGGTGTACACACCTAGTTTATAAGATATGCATTTCAAAAGGACAAATCTCTAGTCTTATTTTAATACTCTATCTTTAGTGCACCTGAAGCACAGACACTAATGGACACTCCAGTAATGAAAAGGAGTGGTGACAGGAGTTTGACAAGCAAGTCAATACGAGTTTTATCTAACAAGCTTAGAAATATCAATACCTATATGAAAGAAACACAGTATTAGTTATTTGCATCTACACAGTCACAGAAAAGAGGTACAGACAAATATGCAAATAGTACAAGGTTTTTATAAACTTGTAAAAATATACCTTACTTATAAAACCTATATACCTGTAGTAAAGCCTGTGGTCATTTGACATTAAAAAGGTAATGCTTACACAATCTTTTGAATTTATGTTTCATTCATTATTATGTATATTATATTGCTGTTTTACAGGTTTTTGATTGTGTTTTTGTTTTAACAATATATTTGTTTGCTTTTAAGTCTGTACACCACTTAGAGACTTTTGAAATATTAAGCAGTATATAAATACATTAAAATAATAAATACAACAGCCTACAGATTTCTTCAGAATATTATAAACCACTCTATCAAAGTGCTCTCCAAGCCGCGTACAAATAAAATTGTAGATAAAACACAGCTAAAATCCACAACTCTATTAAAAACAAATATACAATGAATGATAATGAAAACACAGATGACAATAGAACTTTTAAAGTAGAAGTCACTTCTAGCCTATTGCAGACCATTCAATACAAATTTCTGTAGTGTATTAACAGTAAGATAGAACAATAAAATGGGAATCAAATTTAAAAACACACCAGAGCCTGTACTGTACACATCTTTACGTGTGCTTTATTAGTGTAGAATACAGCATTTACTAAAAAGCTGCCAGCAACACAACATACATTCCAAATACACAAGGTGGTCTTTAAAATATACACTATCAGTTATCTTGTCTATTTAGCTGAATATACACAAACAACAACAACCATGCTTACGATATGCAGAAGGATTTTAAGTTTTAAGACTTCAGCTAGAGCCATTCTGTCCCAGAGATAAAAAGGGACAAACTGCCACCTAGCAGGAAGGCATGGAAACTACGTACGATCTTAGATATTTATCAGCTCGTCAGCAGAATTATTTTGAACAAAAGGCTCTAGTAACTACATACAAAAGACAACACAACCCTAGATTTGACATGATCCATTCGAATTTATTGCTACCGGGACTGCGTTGTCAAACATGTCGAGCTTGGCGCCAGTGGGCCAAGTCTTCAGATAACAGATTACCATCAGAGTCTAGCGACTGACAACCTTCATGTGCAATCACCCCAGTGATACTTATTTCTCAGCTACTTCTTACTGACCAAGCCTATCCCAAACCGTCGCTTGCTTTCTAGAAATACGGAAGCAGACTTTGAGAAGTCGATAGACGAAATACAGGCGAGCTTTATCAAAATGTAAGCGCCCATTCCCCCCCCAGGTACGTCGGTAACGATGCTGACCTGCCTCCCTCTAAATGTGCCCCTCATACGTGCGACTCTCCCTCCCTCCTTGGGGCCCAACCTAAACAGGCTCGCGCCGTCGCCCACCCTACCCTCCTGCACTCTCCCCACCTAGCTACCACAACTCCCTTTAGTTCATTTTATTTTCTTCTCATAAGACTGTGTGCCCTCTGTCCCTTTCGCGGCTGCTAGAAGGGTTACCTGAGGAACAAACAACATTGTGTGTGTTCGTACAGAGCAAGGGGCGCAGCAGCTCCCACAAAGTCTGCTCTCAGCCCGGGAAGAGCACTAAGGAACTAGAGCCCACTTCCTCCTTCCCGGGTCAAAGCGAAGCGTTAACGGGGCGGGGCAAGCGAGAAGAACGAGTCTCCACCCAAGTCTCTGAGGAGAAGCGCTACTTCAACAGAGTGAGGGCAAACCTCCTCTCTAGCAGCCCCGAACGAACAAAGCCAGAGAGGCGCGCCCCCGAACTGCGCGCGCGCGCCCTCTCTCTCATCGTTTCTTGGTTCAGCGCCCGCCACAGAAGAGACAAGAAAGAAAGCGCGCCCTTGCGCGCCTCTCCCGTCAGTTTTATTATTATTATTACTTTGTTAACCCCACGCTGGCGGCCGCATGGGAGGGCACGCGAAGAAAGGTGGGGTCGTAGGTCAGTGTTGGCGTCGAGCGTGCGGTCTGACGCGACGTGGCGCCGCCATGCGCCCAAGCCAAGCCAAGAGCGAACGGATGTGCGGGTAGCCCCGGGGCTGAAGTAAAATTTGGAGGTGGAACTCGCGCCCCGCCCCTTTTCTCATCTAAAGGTAATGTTGGATACTAAACGGGAGTGAGGAGGAGGTTTGGAAAAAGGAATTTTGAGTCTAAAGGGTGCAGTCTCAAGTACCGTTACTAGAAGGTAAGTTCTGGACTACTGAGTAGACATGCTTACGAGTCAGCTGTAAGGGTTAAATTCCATTGAATAAAATGGAATTTACTTCAGTAAATGTGCATAGGATGGGGGTGCACGGCTTGTCAATATCTTAAGAGAGGATTTGGCAATAAAGAGGGTTTTTTTCTTCTGCTTGATTTGTGCAGGAATTGTGTAGAGACATTGGAAATATGTCTGAAGTTAAGCAAAGAAGGAAAGCCAACCTTTCAGCCAAATCAAATGAAGATCAAGCAAAGAAACAGTCAGCTTTCGGGACTACTGGTGGTGAAACAGCTATCTGGATGGACCCTCGAACAGCCTCAAGTATACTATCCCTTATAGCTTGTTTAGGACTCACATGGTAAGCAAAATTAATGGAAATCTGGTACATGCCTGTGGGAAGTGATAACCCTAAAACAATTACTTAATTCTTGACCTTGTTGATGGATTCAGCTTTTGGGCTTAGGGGATCTGTATATAAGGTTAAGTCAGTTTGTTACATTTTGCATCATGCCTTGTTGAGAGAGTACCTTGCATTTGCACTTTAATTGTGGTATATACTATTTTATAGTAACAACTATAAAATCAAGGAATTGCCAGGATGGTGTCAGGAAGGCTAAAGCTGAGAATGAGCTGAGGCTAGCGAGGCATGCTAAAAGCAACAAAAAAGCTTTCTTCAGGTATGTCCATAGTAAAAGACAGAGAAAAGAAATGGTGGCACAGCTACTCAATGAAGATGGCAAAATGATAACAGATGACAAAGAAAAGGCAGAAGAGCTCAATTCCTTCTTTCGCTCAGTCTTCTCCCAAAAAAGGCTCTATGACCTTCCCAGGAAACATAAAATAGAAGGGGCAGGATTGGAACTTGAGATTGATAGACAAATGGTCAAGGAATACCTAATCACTTTGAACGAGATCAAATCTCCAGGGCCCGATAAACTGCATCCTAGAGTATTGAAGGAACTGGCTGAAGAACTCTCAGAGCCGCTGTCTATTATCTTTGCGAAATCATGAAGGACTGGTGAAGTGCCAGATGACTGGAGGAGAGCTAATGTTGTCCCTATCTTCAAAAAGGGGAAGAAGGAGGAACCAGGGAACTACAGACCAGTCAGCCTAACATCAGTCCCTGGAAAAACTCTGGAGCAGATTATAAAGCAGTCAATCTGTAAGTACCTTGAAAGCAATGCAGTGATTACTAGGAGCCAATATGGATTTATGAAGAACAAATCCTGCCAAATCTCATTTTTTGATTGGGTAACCTCCCTGGTAGACTGTGGGAATGCTGTGGACATAATATATCTCGACTTCAGCAAAGCTTTTGACAAAGTGCCCCATGATATTCTGATTAGCAAGCTAGCTAAATGTGGGCTGGATGGAACAATGGTCAGGTGGATCCACAGTTGGCTCCAGAATCGTACTGAAAGAGTGCTTATCAATGGTTCCTTCTCAAACTGGGTGGAAGTAACGAGTGGGGTACCACAGGGCTTGGTCCTGGGCCCAGTGCTCTTCAACATTTTTATTAACGACTTGGATGAGGAGATACAGAACACGCTTATAAAATTTGCAGATGATACAAAATTGGGGGGCATAGCTAATACTGTGGAAGACAGAAACAAAATTCAAATGGACCTTGATAGGCTGGAGCATTGGGCTGAAAACAACAGAATGAAATTCAACATGGATAAATGCAAAGTTCTTAACCTAGAAAAAAGAAACCAAATCCACAGTTATAAGATGGGGGATACTTGGCTCAGCAATACGACATGTGAGAAGGATCTTGGAATTGTTGTTGATGACAAGCTGAATATGAGCCAACAGTGTGATGTGGCTGCAAAAAAGGCAAATGCTATTTTAGGCTGCATTAACAGAAGTATAGCTTCCAAATCGCGTGAAGTACTAGTTCCCCTCTATTCAGCACTGCTTAGGCCTCATCTGGAATACTGCATCCAGTTCTGGTCTCCGCACTTCAAGAAGGATGCAGACAAACTGGAACAAGTTCAGAGGAGGGCAACAAGGATGATCAGGGGACTGGAAACAAAGTCCTGTGAGGAGAGACTGAAAGAACTGGGCATGTTTAGCCTTGAGAAGAGAAGACTGAGGGGAGATATGATAGCACTCTTCAAGTACATGAAAGGTTGTCACACAGAGGAGGGCCGGGACCTCTTCTCGATCGTCCCAAAGTGCAGGACATGGACTAATGGGCTCAAGTTGCAGGAAGCCAGATTTCGACTGAACATCAGGAAAAACTTCCTAACTGTTAGAGCCATACGACAATGGAACCAATTATCTAGAGAGGTAGTGGGCTCTCTGACACTGGAGGCATTCAAGAGGCAGCTGGACAGCCATCTGTCAGGAATGCTTTGATTTCGATTCCTGCATTGAGCAGGGGGTTGGACTTGATGGCCTTATAGGGCCCTTCCAACTCTACTATTCTATGATTCTAAGGCTAGGCTGAAATCCTACCTAGAGTTATTGGGGAATAAATCCCATTAAACTGAACTTTGAAATAAACATGCACAGAAGTGGGCTACCCAAGAAACGAATGAGTGCCACCTCATTGCATTATTTATACAAAGAGCATGTATGATCAGGGTTGGAGTTAACCACTGCATTGGAAAATATATTTGAATTGTTAAGCTGTTCACATTAGATGTGTGATGCCTTGCAGGGTTTATGGGCTTGAATCCTAAGTGCCATTCATGCAATGGGACTTTCCTGTCTCCTTCTTCCCCAGTGTTCCCCCTGAAAATCTGCTTTTGATGATTGGCAGGCATTATACAAGGGGCTCCAGCAGAAAGGGGTAATGGTCAAAAATCAGATACTAAACATTTGTAGGAGCAGAAGTGTTTCCAGTTGTGCAACACCACTGATGAAAGCTATTCTCTCCCTTCTTTTAGAACGTTGTACATGTAATCTTAGGTTATATACTTTTGTAAAGGATGTCAAGTTCTTCCAAGTTCTGCTCACTGCCCACCTTAAGCTGCTGCATAGACAAAATGAGGTTCTGTATGAGATGAGTTAACTATATTAGGCCAGAAACATGGCTCAGCTTGCCCAACTGAGTTAGGACATGAACTGGCATAATACCATGTGTCTATGGCTCTAGTTGTTGTGGCCAAATTATGCATGACATCCCTGCAAAAATGTATTATGTGACAGATATATGGCAGAGTGAGGGTAAAGCAGAGGCAGGGCAGGATGTAACTGATTCAGCATTTGTTCAAAAACATTCTGACAATAAAAGGATACCATTAAAGGCTGGGGCAGAGGAGATTTCAGTGAGGAGGGGCAAAGTATGTCTCCAGGTCTATATGCCTTCTCTTCAATATTTTAAAGAGAGAATTTATTTATTTATTTTATTTAAAATATTTCTATTCCGCCCTTCTACCCTATAACAGGGCACTCAGGGCGGCTTACAAAAATAAATCAAACATACATAATAAAATTGTAAACAATAAAATCACAAAAACATTAAAATAAATTAAAATAAATAAGATACAATTAAAATACATAAAATACAATATATATACACACACACACACACACATACATGTACATATATATAGGGAGTGGTACTAAAGGGGACTACAAAGGTAAAATTTAATGAAGAAGGCATAAAATCAGTGTCAGGCTCTACCTTCAGTCCCTCCCAAAGGCTCTCCCGAACAAGATCATTTTCAGATGTCTCTGGAAAACCGGAAGAATTGGAAGAAAGCAGTCGATTTTCAGACCGTGTCCTGTGGATACTCTTATGCCACATAATAATCAGTAATATATACAAATATTATATATTTTTATTATAGAAAAACTGTGTGGTCTGAAACATAGGGATACCTTACTATATCTAAATGAAGCCACTGGTGTCTAGGTAGGCACAAAAATATGTGTCTGATACTGTAATAAATACATGTTTTTATAGTGTGCTTAAACTGGCAGAAACCACTGGTGCTGCTGTTTGGATACACTATTGAGGGGGTTCTGTATCTTTAGGATCAGCATATTGAGTGTATGCTTAATTTTAATTATACAAATAGTTACATGATATCAATATAGTTGTGCCTAAACGTAAGCAGGAATTGGTATCTGAAGGCCTAGAACTCTATACAGGAGTACGTCTTTCAATGTCAGACCCAAATTTAGGACTTAAAGCAACCAATAAATTGTAAGAGGTATTTTTTGAGTTTAAGCCCCCACCCTCGGGTTTTGCTTATGGAGCTGAAACAACCATGGCCTTCTGCACTAGTTTTTCCTGGCTAAGTAAGAGTAGGATGTATTAAACTTCTCCCTGTTTTTGTTGTCTGTGTGTTCCACGTATATAGTATCAACCACATTTTTTTTGGACTGCAAGTTATCCAGAAGTAAGTGATTCAGTAAAGTGGAAGTACCTCTATAACTTTTATTTATTTTTCTACATTCCCCAGGTTTCTTTTTCAGCAGTCAGCTCAGCTGGCTGAAGTAGAAGAAAAGTACCATTTATTAAAGCAGGAAGCTGTAAAGTTTGAAGATATGGAAAATAAGATTAACTTAATGTCTGAAAAGGTAATTCAAAATGGGTATCATTTTAATGCCATGGGTTGTTCTTAAGTTCTCTAAAATCTGTGGGATATTTTTTAACTAGTATTCAATGTACCTTGCAAGCTTAGGCTACAAGTAAGTTTAGGAATTACATTTGTCTTCTATATAATAAGTAGGTTTCTTCTCTGAAAACCAGATACTTACAGTTGCAATTTTAATCAAACTTCCCTGAAATTAAGTACTAATTAACTTTCTTCAGAATAGATAGGATTGCACTATAGGCTGATTTATGCTGCTTAACATTCTTGCTGAGGAGTAAATCTGTGTGCCACTGCTTTAATCAAAAGAAAAACAAGCCTTACCTTTTGAAACAGCCACAGACTATAACACTGAATGAACATTAAGAATGTATTTAATCTGTAACAGAAGAACTGATTTATGAACGTGATTAACCCTACCAGAAGCATTTATGCTATTTGAAATTAAATTCATTTTGATAGTGGGCTTTGAAGTTTTATTAGTTTGTATAACTAACTATGATGTAAAAACATTTCTAGTATGTGCAGAATAGTTTTGTGATCATGAGACTATTTATTTAAGCAAATCTTGAAGTAGGTTAGATGTACCCCTGTTAGAATCAAAGTCTGTTTTACTGCACAACCTTGTTTACTTAGTCTCTGTTCATGGGGTTTATGTCCATATAAGTATGTGTAGAATCGCAGCCTTATTTTAAACTTTATAACATAAGTCACTGATAGAGTATAGTATTTCATTTTTTGCATATTTCAATCAAAGGTTGCAATTCTAGCCACCTCTTTAAATCGACGCATGTCTTTTTGAACACTGGGTTTTTCTAACAAGTAAACATGCAGAGAATCAAGTTGCACAAAGATAGCAGAAGGGTTGGAATTTCTGTTTATTGGGTGTAACCCAACATTGCACCAGCAGAGGCAATAGTACCTTCCTTTTCTCCCCCTCTGCCCTCCAATCTGCTCTGGAGGGTGAACTGTGGGGGAGGGAAGTCCTATTTACACAAGTGGAAATCTGTTACACAAGTGGGCTATGTGTCAGATGTCACCCATAGACTTGAAGCTGTGTATGCACATGTATTTATTTACAAAAGAAAGCAACCAAAACGCTTGCTATCCAAAGCAGAGCATCAAAAATTCTACCATGCAGCCAAACCAATGTTGGTTGTTTTAAAGCTGCCACATAAACAAATTATGAAATACTAAAGTAAACTCTGTATCTGAGCATACTGTTTTTGAGGAAATCGCTACCTCCTGGCTATCTCATAATATACTTTAATTCATTTCTCACTATTAGCTAGGACTGAATTTATCGTCTTTCAGAAATAAGACAACTTTACAGGTAGTTTAGAGGCATACGGTCAAAAATGGTTGTTGCCCACTCTGAATTGTTAGCTTTTTCTAAATGGCAGTCAGAATCCAAGACTGTGTCCTCCGAATGTAGAATTTGGCAATATTTTTGTTCTAAAGTTTAGAAAAGTGTGCTTGGTGTCTGTGTATAGGTTTTGTTGGATGGGGAATTTAAATGTTGAGTTCTCCATCACTCCCAAATCATCTAAGATGGGTTCCATAATACAAAATGGCCACCACCAAAATATATACAAAGCTATGGGAACCACACCTGCTCCTCCTCCATAATGCTGAGAAAGTTATGAGATCACATAAAAAATACAATACATATACCTTTCCAAGAAAAAAATTAGTTAGAACAAAAATAATTTTGAAAGATTCCATTGGTATCATGTCCGTTAAATGTATTTCTTGCTGTCTCATCATTTCCTTCTTCCATATTGTTGCACTTTATCTTGCACACATCAGTGCACTTCAGTCCTGCTGTTAAACAGCAACACTTTTCGATGACACAAGACTTCCCACATTTACATGCCCAAAACTCTAAAATCTTTTCCAATGCAACTTTGCTGCCGAGCCGTTTGATTTTCAGGTAGCTATCAGTGATAATCCAACCATGCCCATTAGGAGAGAGTATTTCAGGATTTGAAATTACAGCATGTCTCCAAATTGCAGCCTGGTAGTTTGTGTTAGCATGTACATTTCACAAAGAAGGTAAACCAGCCATGAAAGGGTTAACTGACAGTAAAGAGTAAATCAAAACCCTCAGGCGATACAGGTGCAGACCCTAAATCACCTAATGACTAAATGACCATGATGGGCTATAAAGACAGGAAAAGAAAAGGATGTGTTTTTGTGTGTGTGGGGAAGTAAAGAGGAGAAAGACGGACTGTGTAACTTGTGTATTCGATGCTGGAACTGCTTTATGTTATTCTGATAAAAGTCTGTATTTCTACACGTGCGTTGCGCTATTCTTGGCAAGGTGCAAAGCAAGGGAGTGACTATGGTTGGGTACGCCAGTGTATGTCTGCCAGAACAAACACCAACAGTTTGTTCATTGAATATGAAGACGCAAGGACAAACGACCTGGAGGCATAGCTTCTGGCTGAATATCACCACTCTTTCCACAAAGTAATTCATATTGTAATAGTTTAATATCACACATCTTCTTGCCGTACAGTTTGCACATCAGTGATTCTATTGTTGGAAATGTTTCTTCTTCTGCATATCAAGATGAGCCTAGTGGCATGCATGCTTTGACATCTTATGGTGATTGCAGCAACAATTTTAGAATACCCAGTTTTCCTTTACCACAAAATGCAGAAACTGAATCACATCCAAAGTATGCATACCAGGAAGCACTGTTAAGAAATCATGCAGAGGGATACTATCAGGAAGCAGATGTTGAATGTTTTGCATCACAAGATCATAACTCAAAGTGCGAGCTTTTGACTGCTTTCTGGAGTAGGCATAACCACTTGTTTATTGAATGGTATTGGCAGAGTAAAATTACTGTGATGCGTCATCACTGTGCAAGACGTACTTTGTGTTGCATGGGTGACATGTACTGTTATCTTGGTATCAGCTTCTTCATGTACACAAGTTCTGGAATATGAGTGGCTCCTTCTTTACAAAATCACCAACACACATCACCAATTTGCATATAATGATCACCCAACACCTCTCTGTGTCTTTTTTCATTCATTGACAAGAAACTTGACAAGTTGTTTGCTATTCTCAAATGAACTGGCCATCCTTTGGTTTTGTACAACCCCATAATGCTGCTGTAAATTATCTTTAATGGTGCAGCTTTCTCTGAACTGTGGTTCCTCTCAGTGTCTTTAATGGAAGACATGTTGTATACATTGAATACCACATCCACTCTGCTGCTTGGAACCCATGTGACCTTTTGGAATACCAGTGAGCTAAATGTCTCACCCTGGGCAAGTGATGGTTTTTTCAGAATAGCCATTCCGTCAAACATTGATATGGCAAGCTCTGGGTACAGTAGGGCCCCACTCATATGGCAGGTTAGGTTCCAGACCCCTGCTGAAAAACAAAAACCGCCAAAAAGCAGATCAGCTATAGCGCGGGGGTCTGGAACCTAACCCCCTGATTGCACCAGAGAAAATCAGCTGTAGCATGCGACAGCTGATCTTCCCCTCCTCTGGCGCGATCAGCTTGAGCGCGGGAGTCTGATCACCCCAAGGAGATCAGCTGGAGTGCGGGAGTCTGATCACGCCAGAAGAGGAGATCAGCTGTAGCACTCTACAGCTGATTTTCCCCTCCTCCATTGAGATCAGGTGAAGCATGGGGAGCTCCAGCCCCCCCTCCAGCTGATCGCCCTGCTGGTGCCATATTAGCAGAACGCCAAAAGCAGGCTGTGATGTTTCTATATTAATGTATATATGGTAAGTGTTGTTGTTTTAGAAGATACATGGTAAGTGGAGTGAAAGAGGAGGGGGAGTGAATGGGCAGTAGAATGCGAGATGATTGGCTGAGTGTTTAAAATGGCTGAACGTATAAAAGGAAGAGTGAGAGTAGAATCTGGGGGAAGAAGAGAAAGAGTGGATTGCTTGGTGGGGTTTGAGAGAGTTGTTTGTCAGGAGAGAGTGAAGAAGGAGGGAGGTGGAGTTCGGATTAGTATTGAGTAAAACCATATGCTTATGTGCCTTAAGAAGAAATCTTGTTAATCTTGTTAGCTTTGTTATCTTTAATAAATACTTAATTTGGTTTACCAAAGGCCTGATCCTTGGCTGGGGTTTCACAGACCAGAAGGGAAGGGAAGGTAATGACCAAGGCTGAAGGGGAACTGTAACAAATGGTGGCAGCGGTGAAGAGAATAACAATACCAGTATTCAGAGTCTCTGGGAATACTCGTATTGGGACGTTACTGGTGGTTGCCTAGCAGGGGGATCTGTTGAGATCTGTGCTAGAGCGGATAGGTAAACCATAAGAGAGTGCGGTCCGGACTGGTGGAGTCCCTGGTGGTGCCTAGAGACAGGCAGTAACCACGAGCAGGTAGGAACCTGACAGGGAGAGCCAGGGAAGGACGCATCACATGTGGTGGCAGTAGCGGTGGGATACGAACAACAGAGAATCCAGATACGAATACTAGAGAATCCCTAACAGTGGTGTGGCAAACAGAAATAACAAAACAAGATTACTTGTGAGAGTGACTGGCAAAGTGTGTATGGCAAAGAGTGAGTGACCATGGCTGAATACATAAAAATGAAAAGAGAGGAGCTGGTGGAGAAGTGCATAACATTCAATTTACCTCACGAGGGTAAAGGGGTAGATGAATTGAGGGTAGCACTTATAGGATTTGCAACTGCCCAGCAAAAACAACCTGTCAGGGAAGAGACCCCAGAAGGATATTTAAGCAATCCCGCTTATATAGAATACTTGAGAGAGAAGTTAAGATGGGAGGCAGAGGAAAAAGACAAGCAGAGGGAGTTGGAAGCTGAGAGATTGAAGATGGAAGCTGAGAGATTGAGGATGGAAGCTGAGGAAAAAGACAAGCAGAAGGAGTTGGAAGCTGAGAGATTGAGGATGGAAGGTGCAGAGAAGGAAAAACAGAGGGAGTTGGAATTTGAGAGAATGAGAGTGGATGCGGAATTACAGGCAGAAAAGTTAAAATTTGAAAGAGAAGTTTCATTCTGATGAGACAAGGAAAGACAGAGATGGAGCAAAAATAAAAATTACTCCAAAGGACTTTGCTGTCTATGAGCCTGGTCAAGATCCTCAAATTTACCTCAGCACCTTTGAAAAAGCAGCTCAGTTGTGGGGGCTACCTGAAGATAAATACATGCAGTATGTATCAAATCTGATTAAAGGGGAATTGGCTGAGGTATACCAATATTTCCCCTCAGACAAGCCCGTCACCTATGCTGAGTTTAAAGAGGCAGTATACAAAAGGTTCAGACTGGGACCTGACTACTTTAGAAAGCTTTTCAGAAACTGTCAGATCCAAGCAGGGAGGTCTTTTGTGGAACTGGGAGCAAAATTGATGGATATATTTGGAAAGTGGATGAGTAGTGCCAAAGCTCAGTCAGTGGAAGAGGTGAAAAGCCTCATGATACTGGATCAATTATACCATCAGTTACCACCAGAAATAAGGCTCCTGGTCAAAGACCGTTCCCCTACATCTGTGCAGGAGGCCGCCAAGATGGCAGATCACTTTGCCTCCAATAGAACTGGCTGGGTGGGGAAAACATCAAGAGAGTTTAAACCCAGACCATATAGTGCTGGCAGAAGGGATGTGGTACCACAGTGAGTGAGTCCTCCATTAAAATCTGAAGGGCACAGGACACCCCAGAGTGGATCTGTGTACCCTAAAACAGAGGAGAAATTATGCTACAAATGTGGTAGACCGGGGCACCTACGTTTTCAATGTGAGGTTGCCAACCCCATTAGTAATCCTGCTCAGACAAGGGCAGTGAAAACAGAGCCCAAGGCTTTAGAAACAGCGAAAAAGGTTCAGTTTTGCCAGATAAACTGGACAGAAGTAACAGACCTTGATTCAAGTCTGAGAGAGGAAGTGAGTGTACAAGGGGCAAATTATTGGGCATTGCTTGACACTGGTGCCGCTCAGACGTTACTGAGGCCAGATTTAATAAAATCTGAACAAATATTACCTCAGGAAATGGTGAATATCCAAGGAGTGAGGGGTCAACCAGAGAGTTTGCCTGTGGCCCTAGTGAAAATGGAATGGAGAGGCCGAAAGGGCCAATATAAAGTTGGTATTAATGCCCAGCAACAAGAACCAGTAATACTGGGAAGAGATGTTATGGGGGCACAGGGGAAAATATATGTAGTGACCAGACAGCAACTTGGCAGAGAAAAAGAAGCCATGTTGGGGGAGGAAAGAAACAGAGAGGAATCTGTTTGCCAGCCTCAGGTCACCATAGCAACCACAAGCAGGCCTGCTGAAGGAGACAAATTGTATCACCTGGTCTCTGGAGAAGAGACAGAGCCCTTCAGAGAAAAACTGAATAAGGATACCAGTTTGGATCAAATAAAAGAGCAAGCCCTGACCCAACAGATTCCTTTCACTGACAAACTGAGGAATCAAGTTGTGTGGGAGAATGGGATTTTATATAGACTGTGGATGCCTGCTGAGAGAAAGGATGAATGTGAACCAGTGAAGCAATTGATAGTACCTAGCAAATACAGAACCAGATTGCTAGAGGTAGCCCACGATGTCCCATGTGCAGGACATCTGGGAATAAAAAAGACCAAGAGGAGATTGGCTGCACATTATTATTAGCCAAATATCTCCAAGGATGTAAAACAACATTGTCTATCTTGTGGAATATGCCAAAAGGTGGGAAAGAGTGGAGTAAAGACCAAGGCACCTTTAAAGCCCCTTCCTATAATTGGACAACCCTTTTATAGAGTGGGAATAGATTTGGTGGGCCCTTTTTCCAAACCCAGAAGGCATGGCAAGAAATATCTAGTGGTGGTGGTGGATTTTGCCACCAGGTACCCAGACGCAGAAGCACTGAGATCTGTAGAAGCCCCTGTAGTGGCAGAGGCTTTATTAAAAATCTTTATGAGGCTGGGTTTCCCTCATGAAGTGCTGACAGATCAAGGCAGTGTATTCATGGGAGAAGTGATGCAATGTATGTGGAAATGTTGTGGTCTAAAACATCTAAAGACCACTACTTACCATCCCGCCACTAATGGGTTAACAGAGAGATTCAATGGCGTTTTGAAGGGCATGATCAGAAGCTATGTTCAAGATCACCCACAAGACTCGGATGAACGTTTGGGATGCTTCTTATTTGCGTATAGAGAAGTCCCTCAGGAGTCAACAGGCTTCTCACCCTTTGAACTCATGTTCACTAGAAAAGTGAGGGGACCTTTGGAACTATTAAAAAATTCATGGGAAGGAACTCTGGGAGAGTACAAAACTTCTGTAGTAGATTTTGTATTGGAATTCCGCAATAAATTAACATCAATGATGGAAGTAGTGAAAGAGAATTTGAGTCATGCACAGGAGAAGCAAAGTTACTGGTATGACAGAACAGCCAGAGAACGTGTGTATGATGTGGGAGATATGGTTATGGCGTTCATACCCAGGAAACATGACAAATTACAGGCTAACTGGGAAGGACCATATACCATCAGAGAAAGGCTTGACACAGTGACATATGTAATCACCACAGACCAATTAAACAAAAGCAAAGTGGTTCATGTAAATATGTTAAAGCCTTACCATACCAGGGATGCAAAGGTGTTGCAAATTACCTTATTCCCTGAGGGAAGTGGGCCTGAACTTCCAGATTTGGTACAGGAAAGCAAAGACAAAGGAGGGGTAGATCAAGTGGAATGGTCAGAGGAGGTGAAGGAGGAAGTAAAAGAGGAGATTCTGAGAGTTTTGAAAACCTATAGGAATCTCTTTAGCAACAAACCTGGCCGAACCAGTATAGTTATACATTCCATTGATACTGGAGATCATGCCCCAATCAGATCTGTTCCGTACCGTGTGAATGGGAAAGTTTTGAATGAGATCAAAAAGGAGGTGGAAGATATGCTGGAATTAGGAGTGATCAGGGAATCCATCAGTCCCTGGGCCTCAAGTATTGTCCTGGTTTCGAAAAAAGATGGAACGACAAGGTTTTGCATTGATTATCGGCTAATCAATAAAATTACTGTCCCAGATGCGTATCCTATGCCTAGGGTAGACGCAATGTTAGAGTTATTGGGGGCAGCAACCATTATCTCTACACTAGATCTCTGTAAAGGATTTTGGCAAATGGAACTAGACGAGCAATCCAGAGCCAAAACTGCCTTCAGTACACCAGATGGGTTATATGAGTTTGCGACCTTACCCATGGGACTAAGGAACTCACCAAGTTCATTTCAGAGGCTAATCAATACTGTGTTGCGAGGCATGTCAGATTTTGCAGTGGCCTATATCGATGACGTGGCCATTTTTAGCAAGTCGGTGCCTGAGCATGTCCAACACCTGACAACAGTATTGGAGGCCTTAAGAAAAGCAGGCCTCACAATAAAAGCTAAGAAATGCCAGTCTGGACTAAAAGAAGTAATCTATTTAGGACATAAGGTGGGGAGTGGGAAAATCACCCCCTTATGGAGCAAGGTGGAGGCAATACAAGTGTGGCCGATCCCCTTAACCAAAAAACAAGTAAGGGCATTTCTGGGTGTGGCTGGATTTCATAGGAAGTTTGTGAGAAATTTTGGGGAAATAGCAACCCCCTTGCATGAATTAACAAAGAAGAAGTGTTCTGAGCGTGTGGTATGGACGGATGAATGTCAGAAGGCTTTTGATCTACTGAAGCAAGCCTTGTGCCAAGGACCCATATTAATAGCACCAGACTATGAGAAACCATTCATCGTGGCTACAGATGCATCGGACCTGGCGCTGGGAGTCATCTTGCTACAGGAGAGAGAAGGCACCAGACATCCAGTGGCGTACCTGAGTCGCAAGCTGACGCCGAGGGAGAAAAACTATTCGTCGGTCCAGAAGGAGTGCCTAGCGGTCGTGTGGGGACTGAACAAGTTGCGCCCATACGTGTGGGGACGAAGATTCACAGTGACCACGGATCATTGGGCCTTGTTATGGTTGCAGACTATGAAAAACCATAACACTATGCTGCAGAGGTGGTCCTGGGCCCTACAGGACTATCAAGTGGACTTCCAGTTCATCAAAGGCAAGGACAATGTACTGGCCGATGGACTTTCCAGGCAAGTGGCTGGGACTGCAGTGACGTGACCAGACAGAGGAACAAAGAAAGACATTTTCCCCATAGAGACTTTTATTTGTTAACGCGACGTATAAATCCTGGAACAGGAATAATACTCTGTTGTTGTTTAAGGGGGGGGGGAAATGTGATGTTCCTATATTAATGTATATGTGGTAAGTGTTGTTGTTTTAGAAGATACATGGTAAGTGGAGTGAAAGAGGAGGAGGAGTGAATGGGCAATAGAATGCGAGATGATTGGCTGAGTGTTTAAAATGGCTGAACGTATAAAAGGAAGAGTGAGAGTAGAATCTGGGGGAAGAAGAGAAAGAGTGGATTGCTTGGTGGGGTTTGAGAGAGTTGTTTGTCAGGAGAGAGTGAAGAAGGAGGGAGGTGGAGTTCGGATTAGTATTGAGTAAAACCATATGCTTATGTGCCTTAAGAAGAAATCTTGTTAATCTTGTTAGCTTTGTTATCTTTAATAAATACTTAATTTGGTTTACCAAAGGCCTGATCCTTGGCTGGGGTTTCACAGACCAGAAGGGAAGGGAAGGTAATGACCAAGGCTGAAGGGGAACTGTAACAAATGGTGGCAGCGCTGAAGAGAATAACAATACCAGTATTCAGAGTCTCTGGGAATACTCGTATTGGGACGTTACTGGTGGTTGCCTAGCAGGGGGATCTGTTGAGATCTGTGCTAGAGCGGATAGGTAAACCATAAGAGAGTGCGGTCCGGACTGGTGGAGTCCCTGGTGGTGCCTAGAGACAGGCAGTAACCACGAGCAGGTAGGAACCTGACAGGGAGAGCCAGGGAAGGACGCATCACACAGGCCTCTGAGAAGCAGGACACTACTATACTTGTCTTCAGCCTGGACATTGAGATAGTTGAGGAGTTACGGCTTGTTTGTCTTCCTGGGATGAGAAAATGCATCACTTAGAGACCAGGTTAGGGATCCCAATTTGTATGAAAAAACAGACTTCATATCAATTTTTGTACCTGCCCCCAAAAAGCCATTCTAGCAAATTCTAGCTATTCTAGCAAAGAGTGCACCATCTTGTTTCAGTGGAAAGAGTCTATCTTTTGCATTGACTTTAATTATTGTTGTGAGATCTTTGAATGTTTTAAGCCCCAGATTAGGAAGTGGTGTGTGTATGTGACTCTGTGTGTGTGGAGGACCTCTTGAATTACCATACCCATAACAAGAATATATCATTACCACAGACCTCTCTTCATTTCTCATTTTCAAACTTAGATGAATGGTAACATTTTTGTTCTGCAAGTTTGTAGATCACTATGGTGGCCATTTTAGATTATGGAAGCCATCTTAGATGATTTGGTAGTGATGGAGAACTTAAAATTTAAATTCCCCATCCAAAAAAACCTATATGTAGACACCAAGCATACTTTCCTAGACTTTAGAACAAGAATATTGCCAAATTCTACATTTGGAGGACTTGGTCTTGGATTCTGGCTGCTATATAGAAAAAGTTAATTCAGAATGGGCAACAACCATTTTTGACCATCACTATATGCCTCTAAACTACCTGCAAAGTTGGATAAATTCATTAAACTGTCATAGTAGCTGACTTGACTATATGGCAACATATTGTAGCACATTATGGCATTTGACCAACTCAAACCAACCAACACTTCTGTAGAATTTGTCAGTATTCTAAAATTGAATTTGTTCAGTTTTGTTTTTTTCTATATTTGTTTAGAAATAAAGCTCTGTATACTTTTGAAAGTATACCTAGAAGCAGATTACAGTGAATGAAACTGATTGTTAGTTCTCTTGTCATAACCATATGGACAGAAGATAAATGTTTTGAAATACTTAAAAGCCATAGTATTGCTTATCTGGCTTCCTTTTGGAAGGAAGGGTGGGATATACCTTTAATAAAATAATGATAAATAGTATATAGAATATATTTCTGAAGTGAAAATGATTTGTAGCTCTACAAAAACCTAAACAAGGGTCAAACCTGTATTAAGTGAAGATGGACATTGTTTTGTGTTACAAATGCAGTTTGAATCTTCTTCGGATATCCTGCAGGAAGCCTCTTTATCTGTCTCCATGGTGACCAGGTTTGAGCAAGAAGTATCCTACCTCCGTAACACCATACATGACATTCAAAACAGTGAGCAGGCACTCTCTAAAAAGATGCAGACCACTGATGCAAAATTCCAAAATATAATAGAGTCCTGGGAAAAGAGCCAAGCTGAAATGGGTACCAATACTAGCAGTTTAAAATCAGAAGCCAAGCTTTTACGTAGTGAAGTTACCTCTCAAATTAATGCTGCAGATCAAAAACTAAAATCCGTTTCTGAAAGATTGAAAGACCTTGAAGACAGTACTATGAGAAACCTCAAAACATTAAATAGGCAAGAGGAAGATGAACTGGCTAAAGTTGAACAGCAACTGCAGTCTGATACCAAGGCAGCTGGAAAATTAGAAGAACAGCAGAACAGTCTGTTAGATAGAAATAATGATCTGAGCCAGAAGCTTGCAGAATATGAACCCAAACTGGAAGAATGCAAAACCCGTTTACCAGCCATAGAGAATGCCATTCACTCCGTTATTAGAGTATCAAGGGATCTGACTGCTGTAGAGAAGAAAATGGAAGACATGACTATAAAGGTGTTCCGTGTGGAAGATGAGGTACTGAAAACTGTATCTGAGATCATGGATATACAAAAAACACTTGAAAGCATGCAGTATGAGAACAGCCTGTTAAAACTGCAGAATGAAATGCTTGTTTTAAAGGGAAAAGTTAATGACTTTGCAGAATTTGCAACGGAAGCAGAAGAACATACAGAAAACCACCATAGTGTGAATTACGAGTGAACCTATTCACCCTGAACAATATTGGTATATTATACAGCTTGAGTAGCATTCTCACTGAAATAAATGAGGTTTCACTTTCATTGGACTCATGTGCATAAGGAAAACTATGACTTTTTTTTAAAAGACAGTGAAAATATTGCTTACATTCCTATGTGTTTTTGTAGGCTTGTTGGTTTAAATAAATTGGACAAAAATGCTATTAAGGGGTTTTTAATATTCAGTTGTGTATTTAAATCTTATTCTGAAAATGTTATATATAATAGAAAATTAGAATATGAATTGGCAAATTTGTTGTACTCTCCCCTTAAAATAATATTTTGGGAAAACGTAATACTCTACGTTGGACTGCCCTTGAAGACTGTTCAGAAACTACAGCTAGTCCAGAATGCAGCGGCCAGATTGCTGATGCGGACCAGAAGGTCCGCTCATATAACACCTGTTCTGGCCCGTCTGCACTGGCTTCGTATTTGTTTCCGGGCTAGATTCAAAGTGCTGGTTTTGACCTATAAAGCCCTACACGGCATGGGACCGCAATACCTGGTGGAACGCCTCTCCCAATATGAACCTACCCATACACTGCGCTCAACATTTAAGGCCCTCCTCCGAGTGCCATCCCATCGAGACGCTCGGAGGGTGGTGACTAGAACTAGGGCCTTTTCAGTGGTGGCCCCCGAACTGTGGAACAGTGTCCTCGATGAGGTGCGCCTGGCGCCGATGCTACTATCTTTTCGGCGCCAGGTGAAAACCTTTTTATACTCCCAGGCATTTTAAAGTGTATTTTAACAGTATTTCACTATTATCTTGTATTTTAGACGTTGTTTGGTTCTTTTATTGTTTGTTTTTGGTTCTTGATTTATTGTATTTATTGTACTTATACACTGTGCTTGTTTTATCTTTTATGTACACCGCCCAGAGAGCCTTCGGGCTTAGGGCGGTATATAAATTAAATTAAATAAATAAATAATACATGTTAATATGTTGAGGTGTATTATTCAAGCTAATATACTTGTGTTCCTTTTAGCTTAAATACTGGCTTTAAATGCCTAGGCAGGGTTGACTATTAGAAAGTTTTAAGAATCATGCTCTGAGAAAGCAGTTACTGATACAGGGATAGCTTGGTAGAAATCCAATTGTAAGAGTATCTTGATGAATAAGGGCTTTGAGAACTACACGCAGAAAAAGGAGATCTTTAATTGATAATATATGGAGGGAAATGCAATATAGTTGCAGGCAAATGAACTGATATGCAAGGTGTTCACATCTCACTAATTGTCTATCCTGCACAGAATAAGGTAAATCAGAATAAGGATAAGCCCCCCAGTAATTTAGAATGAGACTATGAGTAAGATAGGGTCTCATTGCTGGAATGGAAACAACTTTCTTTTGAACATAGCTACTAAAAAACCAGCAGTTATTCATAGAATCGTAGAGTTGGAAGGGGCCTATAAGGCCATCAAGTCCAACCCCCTGCTCAATGCAGGAATTTGTGTTTGCTTTGGACAGTAACTGATTTTTTTTCTGGATGCCAAAAGAACCTATACAAGTATACTAATTTTGTATATACCAATTTGTTTGCCATTTTGCTAGAAAAGTGCCATCCAACAAAGTGTATTTTATCAGAAAATGCACGCAGTTGTGATTTTAAAACAAACTGTTAAATAGGTAATATTTTTATTCTACTTCCTCTCCTTAATTTTCAAATCTCTTTCCATTCTCTAGTGCTTCTCACATAACTGGTTTTTATAGTACATGATAGATTAAATAAGAAAGGCTTTCATCTATGATACACTGTATATGGGCTAAAATTCTCGGCTTTGTAAACAATTTCATCCATAAGCAAGCTCTGATAAAAGCTAAAATGAGAATTAATAAGGAGCAATTTGTATTATACACAATGGAACTTACTTCTGAGTAAATATGCATAGGATTGTGCTGTATCAACCAATGCTGCTCAGTTTCGAAGAACTTAGTGCAAAGTGTGTTATGTGCACCAAAATTCACTATGCACAAAACTTTTACAAATGTGACTTTGTTGTGGATGTTTTCCTGTATTTTTGAACCCGTTTTCTTCAGATTAACAATATCCCAAACTCTCAAAACAGCAAAATGCAAGAAGTAGAAATCATGTGGAAAGCTTTAAATTGAAAGGCAATGGGGGTTATGTAGCCAGTGACTTCAGAGAAAGTACTGCCCAGCTGATGGAATAAAAATATTTCTGTGCCAAATTTTTCTATTCATTTGTTCAACTAGATGAGTGAAGTATCCAATATTCAGATTCTGATTTTACTGTTAATTTTCAGATTAGCAAGCAGTGACCAATTGTATTTATGCGAGATTCAATAGCAATTTTAGTAATGTTTTAAATAACATTTTTATGTGGCAACATTGGAACTAAGATGCTTTAAGGGGCAAGCATTAAATATTATGCAAGCATTAAATATACATACTATAAAATTCACATCTAAATAAAAAACTCTGGAGTGGATAGTTTGGCAAGATGAAATCACATTAAGAGTCCTACATACCGTACATTTTCTGCTCCTTTCGCTTCTTGCCTAGTAGAGAGAAACCTCCAAGGACTTCAATTTATTTTTATCACAACAGTGTAATGGGGGAAAGCTGTCTGTTGAGAAGTATCAAAAGAAATAGATTCCCCTGAAAAACTAAATATGCCTCCACACTCCAATATTTCTGTTCGTGAGACCGACTACAATACCGTATCCTGTTCAATATGTGATTGAGAAACTGAGATTATAATTCACCCTTGAAAGCTTGTTTACGGAAAAAGCCCCAAAATAATATATAGCTACTGCACTGTGAATTAATGTTTCAAGAAGACTGGTGTAATGAAATTCAAATGCAATTTTCTTAATTTTTAGTGTGAGAAGACATTAAGCTTAATGGAGCAACTGGACAATCTTCATATACTTGCTCAGATGAAGCATCTGCAGGAGGAGGTGAACACCATGCAGATCTGGTCTAATAGGTTAATTCAAGAAGAAGAAGAGCTTCAGCAGAATTTAACAGCTCTTTTTCGTGCAGTTACTAAATATGAGGAGAATATAGATTCTGTAACTAAAATCTTTTCTGTAAAAATTGCAACTGTGAAGACTGATATTAGACGCATTTCAGGTCTTGAAGCTGATGTAACCTTATTGGTAGAGAATCTACATACTCTAGAAGACAAAGTAGATAAAGCTGAAAAGACTACAGTACAGAGTATAGGAGAACTTCTTACAAATAGCATTGACAGGACTACAATACTAAAGAGTTCTGCATCTGAAAATGCTAGACAAATAGAAAACATTAAGACAAAATTGTCTGAGCTGAATGCTGAACTGAACAAGCAATCAAGTAAGATTTTAGATTTGGAAAGTGATAGAGCCAAAGTTCTGACAACAGTAGCCTTTGCAAATGACTTAAAACCTAAAGTACACAACTTAAAGAAAGATCTGGCACACTTGGAACCAATGTTAGATGAACTAACATTAAGAATAGGAAGAATGCTTGGGGATCTAATGGAAAGACAGAAGGAAATTGCTTTCCTGAATAAGAAACTCTCTAACTTTTTTTCACACTGAAATTAAGGCTATGAGCGATAAACTAAAGTTTCAGATTTGAAGTAGTCCCATGACATGAAGCTTCAATTCTAGCAGTGCTTGAAGCTGCTAGATTTCAAGGTAAGGGGCTACATTTTGACGTTAAAGCAGCACTTAAGATGTCATCTTCCTTTTGCTGCATATAACAAATGGAATGCATTTCTTAGTAAACATGCAAAGGATTTTATGGTTAAGTCCCATTAATGTTCACTGGGGCATACACCCAAGTAAGTATATAGGATTGCAGCCTTGAAGTAGATGTGTCATATTTATGTAACTGAGAGAAAACCTTTCATAAAAACTTACAAAAATGTTTGCTTCTTATTGAATCAATGATAGCTAAAAAAGTTGTACTCGTATTTCATGTTTCAGCAAAGCCTCAGAAAGTCTTGAATGGTATCTGGGACATTAAAAGGGGTGATGGTACCTTTGTACCTTATCATACTTTGGACACATAATGAGAAGACATGATTCACTGGAAAAGACAATAATGATGGGGAAGATGGAAGGGTGCAGAAAAGGAGGAAGATCAAACAAGAAATGGATTGATTCCATAAAGGAAGCCACAGACCTGAACTTACAAGATCTGAACAGGGTGGTTCATAACAGATACTATTGGAGGTTGCTGATTCATAGGGTCGCCTTAAGTTGTAATTGACTTGAAGGCACATGATGACGATGGTACAGGGCCCAAACTAGAGGGTTGCACCTAGAGAACTCTGCTCATGGGATGGTCCCACTCATGAACTGGGGGAAGCAAATCTCTTTGAATCACCCTAAAACCTGATCTAGAGTTATTAGATCCTCTAGTGGGAGGTGGTGCAGAAACTACCCACAAATCATATCCTCTCCCAGTTAGTGGCAGGCTCTGCTGGATCACAAACCCATTTTTCAGAAGAGCTATTCTGGATCAAAGCTAGGGCATCTGGACTACTTTTGTTATGGCTGAATTATAGATTTTAGGTTGTAAGAAAAAATATTTGTAAGTAGAGATGAGTCTTGTTCAGCTGAACAAATGTAAGGAACATGCACTTTTTATTCTTGTAGTTAAAAGTATTACAGGTGTTGATGGTGTCTTATAGGAATGTATAGAACCATGTTTATAGTAGTAAACAGTTATGGTCATCATCTCAAAACAGCTAGTATAAAGATGTACAAAGAAGAGGGTACTTATATGAGGGGCTGTGTATGGATTTCTTAGAAGAAAAATGACTAGGGATGACAGATTCATGACGTTATACATGAAGTGGAAAAAGATGGATGGAACGTTTCTTTCCTGATACTAGAAATCTGGGTCACCCAGTGAATTCATTGGCAAAATATTGACAAAAAAGTGCTTCAGAAATGCATCTTGATAGAATTCAGTCACAGAGGGTATAAATGATGGCTAATAGTTTTAAACAGATTAGAAAAAATCCATGCACTATAGTTTCGGAAAGGGCTGTCACTCAGCGGGTAAAGGATCTGCTGGTCCCATGCTCAGTCCCCAGCATCTCTATGTATAGTTGGGAATGTCTTTTGTTTGTCATCCTAGAGCACCACTGCCTGTCAGTATAGACAATACCAAGGTAGATCAACCGGTGATCTGACCTAGGAAGCTGCCTAATAACATTAGCCATGGCAACCAAATGGAAGCTTTCAGATACATTAGCAATGAGTTACTAAATACCAGTGTAGAGGCAGGTAGATGACTGCTTTTGCCTCCGTCTTGCTTCTGGACTTCCTAGAAACAATGCCTTGTTCATGTAGGCAACAGGATATGGTGAATCTTTGGCCTGAGGGACCAGGGCACTTACAATAAATGTTTGAATAGTTGATTAGCACCCTATATGTATAATGCTAAGTCCTGTTCAGAGTAGGCCCATTGCTTTCAACACTTGAATCTGAGTTGATTACCAGCCACAGCTTTGACCACTCAAAACGCCTGGAGGTTATATATACATAGGATTGAATTTAAGTGTGTTCTATTTGCAGAAGGGTTTTTAAAGCAGCAGACACCATCACGTGTGCTTCCAAGGGCTATGAACACTCAAGATGGTGCACCAGAGTAGGTCCTGTTTAGCAATGAATGTATTTATGGCCTGCTACTACATTTACTTAGCCTTTGGTTGGCTATTTTTCCCCAATGAAGGCAGCATCACTTGGTCATACGTATCGCTTTGATTTTCAGTAGCCTTACACTTCATTAGTTGCCCATTACCTAACTTTACCTGCCCATAAAGTCAATATACAGAAAGCAACAAACTGGTATCTAAATTGGGTTAACTGCCACAGCAGTCAGTCAGCTGAAACCACACTGAAGGAAAGCCATATGGGTAGATCAAGCCTGTAAATACTATAGATTATTTCCTTCTCTGCATTAACTGATGGTCAATATCAAGATAGTACGATAAGGAATCAATCAGCCTCCTTACACATCATGAAATCATCTTCACCAACAGGCTGAGAACTAAGTCAAACACTAATCAATCTAGTAGTTTATTTTTACCAACAGGGACAGTGAAGCCGGAGCAAACAAGATTTTATTCTCCTACACTGCCATGTGTATAAAGTTTCATGATGTTTTGCTATTAGCCATTCAGTCCATGATCCATCTACTCAGAAAGACCAAGTTTTTTCTTCAAAGATTCTGGCATTTCAGGTGGAGGTGGGCGGGGAAGCCTGAAATAAACTTTCACAGAGTCATAGATGAACCACTGTAGTGCTGTCAGGGTACCAATCATAATAATACGGGCAAAAAGACCCTTCCACACGCCTGTTGGAACAGAACACAGGTATCAGTAATTGGAATAATTCATACATTTTCCATAATTCAACATCTGTTTAAATCCTCACCTTTAAATCCCAGCCTCTTCAGTACTTCCAGAGCTGAACTGCCCTTTTCTTTGTTCAACACAGATACCACAGAATCAGCAGGATGTGAAACAATGGCACAGAAGATACCAGCTGAAAATAAGTTGTCACCATTATTTTTAAATATTCACTAGTATGTTTTATACTAATTCCAGAAAGATCCCATTTCAAAAACAGACTAACTCACAACTGCTGCAGGGAGACAACACCTGCTACTCGTTACAGAACTTTTCTTCAAGAGTGTTAATGTCTGTCCGTCATCATGCACATGCATTTTCTAGGTCTTTAGTAACCTGGTTTCAAGATACAGAGGAACTTGCAAACCAGCACTGTAACATGTGCCAATGTTAGGGCTTGAACAAACCTTGCTAAAATTGGTGCTTTAGATGCCTCACATTATTAGATTCCCTTGTCACTTCAAAAGCCATTAGATAATACAATAGTCCTATGAAAGCTATTAAAGGCTTTAGCCTCATCTACCATGTTTTTGTGTGCCACAACCCTGAGTGACACTTAGGCTCACGTGCCCACCCTATTCCCTCCCACATAGGAAGTTAACGACTTCAGCTGCACTAAAGTTCACTTTCCACAGAATCCTGACGTCATTGATTAGAAACCAGATCTTATGTTTTGTAACAGATTGGTCAGTTTCAAAACAAGTCAACAAAACTAGGTTGTGAAGCTTGCTCATTAAAACCAAATTATAAACCATGATTTCTGGCTTGTACGCATGGGCACACCAGGATCCCGTGGAAGTAAAATAAATGGTACTATAATTTTCATTCTCCTGCCTATATAAGACAATACAAGGATGTGTGCAAGCCTGACTCCTGCTCAGGTTTGCTCATGCACATACAGTCACTGAATCATTAGGCATATAAATACCTACTATAGACTATTATTACATTCCTAAAAGTTAGTATTTTCTTACCTATATAACCTGCTATAAATGTAACAACCAGCTGCTCTCCTTTTGAACATTCACTCCTTGGTTTGGGGACAACATATTTGTAAAGAGCTTCCACAGTTCGTTCAAAACAGGCAAATTTCATCATTGTGTAAGGAATCTGTCTCATCCATAACGGAGCAACACCTTTGTAGAAACTTCAAAGTAGACAAAAAATTAGAAAACTCAAATTTAAATGCTTCTACTCTGTAGTTACTCTGGAATATATGAGGAAAGTAAACATCTAGAATCCTAGAGAGCCGCTGCCAGCCAGTGTAGACAACACTGAGCTAGACAGACCAGTGGACAGTAGACAAAGCAGCTTCCTATAGTTCTAAATCACCTATTGCCCTAACCCACCACAGCTCTACAAATTTATTCACACTTTAAGACCAATGTTAGCAAAGACTGCAATAAGCCTATTGGTGCCTTCTCTTGTGAAGACACTCACCTGAGTTACATTACAGTTTCTTCCAAACCAGCCAGAAACAACCAAGAACTCCCAACGTTAAATAAAGTCAGATACCTCTAACTTTGCTCTAAAAAAAAAAATCAACAATGGTGTATAGTCCCTCCTACCTTTAATATGGGAAGTAATTAATAAATGTCCACACTCCAGCCAAATCCTGATAGTGGAAAATGGCATATATGTATTATAACCATTTCTATCAGAATATAAAAGACTAGAGTGAAGGTATATTATTCTCACATGCCAATGACTCAAGCATCTTTGACTGTACAACCATAAAGTTGCTGATCTCCCTTGGCTGGAACTACTCAAAACCAAAGCTATAAGCAGAACTCAGCACAACAGACATCAAACAAAGATGGATCTAAGGGAGCATGTTGGCTCATATTGCTTAAGAAATGTCTGCTATGATCACATTCAGAACTGTGCTTATGTCTAACGGTAGAATATCCATAATCAAAGCTTAACAGCTCACAAGCAATGGGCTGTGAAGGGGAATAGAGAACCACTTTTGAACCCTGGCTAGACTGCTATAATACTTACGCCCAAATGCCTTCTTCAGCAAACATTTTTGGAACTGCTTGCCTCAATGTGTTTGCATATCCAGGCTGTGTTTGAATGCGAACCTTAGCAGCTTCCATTGGAGCCAGAGCAATATCAGCAAAGAACTCTGCACTGGCAGATGCAGCCAGGTATAGTGATGTACGCCACAAATATGCATTTTCCTGAAATAAGTTACCAACAAACCAGAAAAAATGTTCGTGTGATTTCCTTGGACAAATTCACAAGAAGGGTGTGCTAAGGTTCTTTTGAAAAGTGCAGGAAAAATAAACTTACCTCTCCCAACATGTTCCCATATAGGACTTTGAAGACTTCATAGAAACCAAATTTACACAGTCCTTGCATGGAATATCCAATAAAGGTTGGAGCCCATCCTTTTGCCAAGCCGCGAACGCCATCTTCTTTGAGAGTAACTGAAAACCCACTGAAGATGCTCTTATATTTTTGTGGATCCACCTAAACAAGATTTGAGAAATCAGCAGTTAAGAAAAACATTTTAAGCCTTCGCAAATTCAGGAACAACCAATATACTGTAAACATGTAGACACTGTACAAAGCCTAGGACTGTTTAGAGAACTTAGAATATATATCTAGTGAAGAAGACTGGAGTGAAGGGCAAGATCAAATATGAATGTGTAGAGACAACAGAGCAAATTAACTGACAGTGGCAAAATGATTAGGGAACTTCAAGTAAGGTTTGGGGGAAGTAGATCTTGGAGGAAAAATGAAAGTGGTAAGATAAACAACACAGACAGGTTGCAAATATAAAATTTCTGTTTTGAAGTATGTGCATATATAAAAGATATATGCAATGGTCAAACCTAAACTAGCTATAAATTTGGAAATTTAATAAAACACAAACAACCAGTTCTAACAATATACCATTTCACAAGTACACTGAAAGCTGTGATGCACTATATACAGATCCTTGCAAAAGAAATCAGACCCTTGACCAATGCTCTCATATTACTGAATTAATTTCGTTCTGTATATTTTATTTTGAAACACTGAAACCCAAATCAATTATTGTAAGGCAATATTGGTTTTATATTTGGAAATGTTTGTAAGAAACTTAAAAACTGAAACATATTGCTTGCATAAGTATTCAACCCCTGTGCTGTGGAAGCTCCCAGTTTACACAGATGAAAGAAACTGCCCTATCTAGAACACAATTACCTTCCCATTGACCTCCACCTGTGAACCATTCAATTTGCTGTCACATTGTCAGGATAAAAACCCCACTGTTGAAGGATCATTAGTCAGGCTGTGGATCTGAAGGAAAATAAAGACCAAAGAGCATTCTACAGAAGTGAGAGATAATGTAATACAAATGCATACATTAGGAAAAGGGTACAAAATAATATTGAAGTGTATGGACATCCCAGTGAGCACAGCTGGATCAATAATCAGGAAGTGGAAGCTGCATCACACCACCCAGGCACTGCTAAGACAAGGCTGCCCCTCAAAACAAGAAGGAGACTTGTGAGAGAAGCCACAGAGATGCCAACAACCACTTTGAAGGAGCTACAGAGTTCAGTGGCTGCGAGTGGAGTAATGGTGCACCAGTCAACCATAGCAAGAATTCTGCATAACACTGACCTGTATGGGAAGGTGGCAGGAAAGAAGCCGTTACTCAAAATGTACCATCTGAAAGCACGTCTGGAGTTTGCCAGAAAGCATGAGAGTGCCCCAGCTCTGATGTGGGAGGTGGTTTTGTGGTCAGATGAGACCAAGATAGAGCTTTGAGTTTTGGCCAAAAAGCTCTATGTGTGGTGCAAGCCTAACACTGCCCATGCCTCAAGATACACCATCCTTACAGTAAAGTATGGTGGTGGCAGTATCATGCTGTTGGGATGCTTCTCATCAGCAGGGACTGGGCATCTTGTTAAAATCGACAGAAGAACGGATGGAGCAAAATACAGGGAAATACTGCAAGAGAACCTGCTTTAATCTACTAAAAGACTGAGGCTTGGGAGGAAAGCCACTTTTCAGCAGGACAATGATCCCAAGCACAAGGCCAAAGCAACATTGGAGTGGCTCAAGAACAAAAAGGTGCATGTCCTACAAGTGGCCCAGTCAAAGTCCTGATCTCAATCCCATTGAGAATCTGTCGTGCTCTTTGAAAATTGCGGTCCACAAGCGATGTCCAGCCAACCTGAAATGAATCTGCAAAGAATGGGCCAAAACCTCTCTGACACTGTGTACAAAGCTGGTACGTACCTACCTCAAAAGACTTAATGCTGTTATTGCAGCAAAAGGTGGCTCTACCAAATATTAATGTGTGGGGGTTGAATACTTATGCAAACAACATGTTTCAGTTTTTTATGTTTCTTACAAACATTTCCCAACATAAAACCAATGTCACCTTACAATGATTGATTTTGACTGTCAGTGTTTCAAAATAAAGTATCATACAGAACAAAATTACAATGTATCATTAGTAATTCAGTAACATGAGAACATTAGTCAGGGATCTGATTACTTTTACAAAGCATTGAAACTAAGTGATTTCTGTAACTGTGAGGAACTGTAACTGCCCAATACTAAAGTTTTCTTCAGTTAAGTACCTCACTGTAAATGTACCTTAGCTGTGAGAAAGCATTTTGAAGGATTAAGGCAGTAGTAAATACTTGCATTAAGTGAATATAAGATTTTGGTTTAACTGCATTAGAAAGGTGTCAGTATGGAAACATTTGAAATTTGACCATACCAAAAATAACAAAGTGCACCGGAGTGAAAAAAATTGTGACTTTTCACTGTTAGAACACCAGTAGTCAGTAGAGTTGTGCATAAATACTATGAGAACAGCTGACATTTGTGAACCGTTATTTAAGATTTACCTGGGTATGTGTATTCCAAGTAAAAGCAGAACTATGCAATATTCCTAAAATATTTTATGCAGCAAATGCAATATACTGTGATTTTCAATATAGAGCTACCTTCCTACCTCATGTTGCCCTCTACTGACTTGGGCCATTTCAACTTTCCTCTTACTTCCTGGCCTCTTTCTGACTTCTGTCTGAACACGATTACATTTTCTGTAATGTATATTTGGGGCACATATAGTCGAGCATGTTTCCTCAAGACCTTTAGCTGCTTTAGAGGAATAGTTGAATCAACTTTTGTGAAAAACATTTCTCAAATGACTTCAAAGCACTGTTTTTTAATCTATTACAAGTATAGGCAAAGTGTTAACTTCAAAATCTTCATTTTGCCTAACAAACTTAAAGTCATAAAGTCACAGGTTGACTCATGTTTTTAAAGTTAGAATATTTAGCCCACTGAGATCTCAGTATTGCTACAGAACAGTTTTGTACTTCTATATTTTTGCCACTTCTGAAATCAGTATTTAATACACAGGGTATACCTATTTTAAATATATTTTTGGCTTGTACGCATTCAGTTTTACAAGGCTAAAATCCTATGCAAGCTTGCTTGGGAGGAATTCCTATTGAACTCGGTGGAACTTCTAAGCAAACATGCAAAGGATTGTACTGTTTTTCTGACTGCTTTATCACTTAAACTAAAGCTTCTACTGATCCTTACTCAATTCCTCCTTAATTCATGTATGGAAATTTTCTCATTAACATGCAATGCTACTTACATTGTAACTATTTAGTAATCAAAGACATCTGACTTAAATCTGAAGTATCTGATAGTTTTGGGCTACAAGTATACATTTGAATAATGCAGTGATAAGTGTCAAATATTACTACTCATTTATTAAATGCCAGTTATATGTGTCCTAACTCTGGCTCAGTTTAGAGTTTGGCAAGTTATTTCGTTTCAAAAAACAGAAAAAAATCCATATTGGACAACATACAAACCTGGATGCGGCATTTCACTAAATCCAAAGGTACGACTGCTGTGTGTGTCAGCCCACAACTTAGGACCCCACCAAAGCCACACAGAGCATAAAACTTGAGAGAGCCATATTCACAACTGTATTCTTCTGTAGCAAAAAAAAAAAAAGGGCACACCATGCTGTTGAATAAGCTGCATGCAACAATATAAAAATGTTTTATTTGGGTGAAATCCAAGCCTTGCTTTATTTTGGTTAGTAAGATTTCACACTTTGATCATGTAATACAATTCATCCAACCTGACATGCAATCAAACCTGAATTCGGCATTTAACGAGATCTAAGGGAACCAATGCTGTGTGCGTGGTACCACAGCTAATAATCCCACCAAGGCCACAAAGGATGAAGAATCTGCCAGAGCCATATGCACAGCTATATTCTTCTGCTTGAAAAGAGATAAGTACAAGTTGACAAACCACAGAACTGGCATTCAAAATTTGGTTAATTTATGCAAGCTCATTGAAGAAATTTTAGTTTTCTCCTAAAACAAGCTCGTCCCTCCCAAATTTATGAAGTGGCAGATGGTCAATTGAAAGCATGCACTTTTTTTTATAAAGATGTTACCACATGAAGACATTCTCAGTGTAAAAATGGGTCTCAATTCACTTATTAATAACCATATTTAAAAAGGTACAAGCAGCAATATCTGTATTCTTTTATGAATGCCATTTTACATAATAGGATTTTTATTATATTTTAAGAGGACACCATTTTCAGATTCAGAGCTGAGCTGGTTTTGTTTGGGAATGCCAAAGTAGCTATTAACCTTCATCTTGACGGATTTGCCCAATGACAGCATAATACATAGAATGGGACACTACTTGACAATACTTTCAAAATATGATAATTATCACATGGGAATGAGCAAAATACTGCTATTTACAGGCTGTCTCCTGCTTAAGGTAATACTTTCTCCCAAGAGATATTCTGTGCTGTGCAAACATTAGAAGCAACAGAAATATTAGACTAGGGTAAATGTTCAGTTAAGTCAAAATAAGATCATATACATAGGACAGAAACAAAACTTTCACTCAGATGAAATTAAATTGAGCTTCAATATATTTTTCCATTATTTTAGACAACCAAACAGATCCTGAGTTCAGATTGTCTAAACCAACAAGCGAAGTAATTTTACAAGCGGTCATTGTGCAGTTCTTTAGATGTCCTTATAAACTCTCACAGATCAATAGATCCTTATGTGACTAACTCAGTACCTTTGCAATTATAAGAATAGATCCTGAGGGTTTATTCAGTAGAGGTTTTCTTAAGGCAAGTATGTTATATCTTAAAATTTAAAGCTGTTGTCCCAAAGCAATATTCACCAACACCTAATAATAGACTCTTACTATACAGATAAACCTAATTGAGTTTACACATAAATGACCTGTTGGACTTTTAAGACTAAATATGAACGTACATTGTTTTCACTATTCAAAAATAAGTTATATCCACATAAAATCACACTTATGTGACACCACCACTTTAGATAACAAAACCTCGGGGGGGGGAGGATAACTATGTTAGAGCAAAAGACTTTTGTGATACCTTAAAAACATATTCACAGTAGTCCTAAGCATATTTAGAAATAAATCCCTTCAAATTCAACAGGACTTGCACTTCATCAGAAACGTGAAGCATTGTCAGCAGATACATACATTCATAGGTACAAGAAGAAAATATTGTACTATGATACACAATAAAGTCAAATATTTCTATGAAAAACTCAAATGTATATAAGAGATGCACATGGAACATCAATAGTAGTAGGCTGTGATAATCTCTCCATTCATAAAAAAAATTACTGCTGTTGCAAAACATTGCTATAATTTTCTTGTATACATTTGAATTTACATATATACCACGCATATGCATATATCATCTGAGGATAACACTTCACACATCTGACAAAGGCAGCTCTGGTCTTTTCAGAGCCCATAACATCTCTGTTAAATCTTTAAATGTCTTACGAGACTTTCACTTTTTCCTCTAACAGACTAACATGGCTGCTCTATGGAATTAAAAAGGTTTTAGTAGTAGAAATGGCTCTACTATGGATCCAACTAAAATAATGGAAACAAAAAACAATATAAAGATTCAGTTATTTTCATTATAAGCTTTTAAAAATGGATTAGTTATAATAACTCAATTTATCCTCATCTCCAGCTACCTCCAGTGTCATTTTAAGCCTGTGACCTTGTGCACACCATACCATCTCCCCCTTCAAAATAAGTCTTACAAGGGAAGGAACAGGGCACAAAGTAGTTACTATGGAGACAAGCTGTTTTCTACTAGCCATAAATTTTTCCACAAGCACTATCATTAGGCCACTGCGGGATATAGCCTAAGAGGGGGGGGGGCAGGCACTAGAAACCAAGACGTCCTCATCCAGATGCAAAGCATAGGTTAGGCAGGAGGGCTCCCAGCCCCAAGGTCGCGGAACAAACCTCTTCCCAGGCCTAAACAGGCGGGGTCAAGGCACAGAAAGACAATCACCCAGGCCTTTCTAGTGGAGGAAAACGGAAGGGGCTTTAACCCACAAGGTACCGTGAACCCAGCGCAAGTCAGGTCCTCGATGACCTTCCTTGTCCTCCAAGAGCAACCCGGCGGGCCAAGCCACTAACGCCTCGCCCAAGAACGAATTCAAAAACCAGGAGACCCTTCCAAAGGAGGCACGGCGAGGTTCGTTTTTTACACCGCCCGCCTACTTACCTTCTGCGGAAGCGGCTGCCAGGCTCTGCCGAGTGCACGAAGGCTCCGTAGGCTCAGCCGGGCGCTTCCTGAGGTTGAGGCTGTCCTGCTGCAACTGCAGATGAGGCGCGTGGAATAGGTTGAGCCGCACAAGCGGCGCGATAGACGAGAACATGGCGGCGGCAGGAAACTACGAGCGGGAGAACCAGGAATGTGGTTAGTAACAACCGGTCGTGGGGCAAAAAAAAAAAAAAATACCCCACCACCGACCAGGGATGAACTCTGACAAGCGGTAAAGGAACCAGAGCGACAAGCACCACCTCCACAAAATTTCTCTCAGGGACTCACCTTCTAAGATGGCGGAGCCCCCTCCCTCGTTCCGCTACTCAGCTGGCGACTCCGCTTAGAGGCCGAATATCACCCTTCCTCAATGACTTTGTCCTTCTCTGACGCAAGCGGTGGAGCAGCAGTTCAGTAAGGCACGCTGTGATTGGACAGCAAGCCCCACGAACTTGCATCACTCCGCTGACGTTCGCAAGAACCAACCCTGTCTTCTTCTCAAGTTTAGTCACTCTCAGCTGCGCCTCCCTCCCCAGTCTTGTCAAGATTAGGGACGGCCGCAAAATAGCCACGGTGGGGGAGGGGTAAACCATAGGACTCCAGTTTAGACCTCGAAATCAGGGCATTTTAGCTGAACCTTCCTGAGGTGGCACCATCTGGATTAAACTCTCAGAGACGTCAATGAGCCTAGGTAATGTGGTGGAAGAGAGGGACCAAAGGTTACCTAGACGTCAACGCCCAGTTCGTGCATTCCTTGCACTTCATGCACTTAATTTCTGCGAATTGGAGTTTAAATTGTTTATGTCTAGAGCAGAGATTCCTGAACATTTTCCCCCGCTGACCGCTTGAAAATTGCTGAGGATCTTGGCTTACCTTTTAATTATTTTTTTCTGACTGTTGTAGCAATTGTAATTCAAATTGTTATGCAATAAAATACAATTATAAGAAAAAAAGCAATAAAAATACAATTAAAGTCAATATAAATTCATAATGTGGTGGATGTGTGGCCTCCTGCCTTAAACCATAAATCCACAGACCCACCATGGGCCACCTGAATCAAGCTCATGGGCCACAGGTTGGGAACTCCTCTAGCTTTTTAGCACTTTTCCAATTGCTTTCGTAGAATGTTCACATCAGTTACCATTTTGTTTCAAAAAAACTTCCAAAAGATCACATACACACAAGACTTTGGTTTACATGCTTTGATTGTGAAATGATAACAGACTGGGGGTCAGTCCACTAACAAAACCAGTAAGTTTTGTTGTAATTTATGTTCTTGGGGACAACAATAAATATGTTTGTGTTTAATGCATCAAAAAATTCTGTAAATGTGGATTAGAGCTTCATCCACAAAAGTTCACTGCTTTGTAATCAATTTGTGGAAACCAATTGGATGGTTAAGAGTGTTAAAGGCTAATCTTAAGAAGCCAAAATCTTTTCAGTTAACTTCTGGTGGTACACTACTCAGTGGGCAAGTGCATTTCTGTCAAAAGTTTTTGTAAGCAATGGACTACAAAAGGCAATTGTAGGCAGAGAATGTTGGAGGACTCAGAAATCCTGATTCTGCATAGAACATATGGCAGTCATGTTCCGTGCTGAAAGGTAGCATGGTGTAGTGGTTAAGACTTGGAAGTAATTCATTACTTTTTTGAAGAACAAGTGGGTAATTCCTTTACATTTGGATTGTAATAGAACTAGGAGTAATTTTATTAATTTTGTGGAGTAATTGTAATGTTTCCAGCATGACTTTGGGGCATTGCTTGGGGAGGGGGGAGCAGAGGAAGTCTTTTCTGATTTGTGGATGAAAATCATGTGCCTTAAACTGGGCTTCTGTGCAGTGTTGCTCTTCTCTCATGCTCTGTGGGTGGGTAGGAGGCAACGAGAGACAAGGTGGAGAGTGAGACGGGGTGGAGTGGAGAAAACAGTTTTTTAAAAAAGGATGGTGGTGGTGAAGAATGGAGTGGAGGGGAAAAGGAGCCAGAGGGTAAGAACATGGATAAAAGAGGAGGAGGCAGCAGCAGCAGAATGGAGATAAAGAACTGAGGAAATGAAAGATGACAACATGTATGTGTGTGTGTGTTTCCACTTGGCACACAAAGTGGCCTCCCCCACCCTCTCTGGCTACCGTGCTGCATTTGCAGTATTTTAACTTTTTTGCATCTTAGGGGAAAATATTTGCTTGGGTGAGTGTCCCTTAGTTGGTGGCAGGGCAGGGTCCAGGAGGTGGTTAAGTGAGAGAGATTATGCTTGTTGGCTGAGGGAGGGGGGCGTGGCACTTGATGTACAAAGATCTGAGTAGTCGCCTCTGCCTCCCACCTCACCTCCCCTACCAGCAGAGAGACCACCATTACTATCTTATGCATAAAAAGAATTATTATACTAACTCTGTGTGTGTTTATTTTTAATGTTGTTTTAGGCTGCTTAGATATGCAGCAGCCAAGGCCAGCACCTTGTAGGCTTTTTTTAAAAAAAGTAACTGAAATGTAATTGCAATGATTACTTTTCAGAAAAGTAATCAGTTACTTTCAGAGCAAGTGTAATTGTACCTGTAATTTATTACTTTTTAAAAGTAATCTTCCAAGCTCTGGTTAAGACTGTGAGCTGTGAAGTTGTTGAACTCTTACCCGATATTAACTCACTAGATGGCCTTAGATGATCCAATATTTATCAGCTTCAACCCCACATCTGCAGCTTGGGGATATGTATTGTCTATTATCTTAATATGCTATACTTCTCAGGAACTTGAGATATCATTGATAGGATTATGTCCTCTTCTCTTCACAATAACCTTGCAAGGTAGAATAGGCTGAAAGGTAGTAACTGGCTCAAGATCACCCAGTGATTTTTGTAACTGTTCCAAGGTTCTGAATGTGGGTCTCTTGAGTCTATACACTATGCCACACTTCCTCTGATCTATTTTACAGAACTGATATAGGATTACTATATATACATTGTTTTGAATACACAGTCCTACAGAAATGTACATCATTATTACTTAGAGGCCACCCTGTAAGAAAAGTTCTCAGGGTGGCATACAAGATAAATTGTCCTTGTTATATCCACAGTACACTGAGGGTTAGGGTATTGAGCCCAGTCCAGACATATGGTGTGTTATGTGCCTTAAAGACAATTACGGCTTATGGCGACCTTATGAATCGGCGACCTCCAATAGCATCTGTCATGAACTACATCAGATCTTGTAAGTTCAGGTCTGTAGCTTCCTTTATGTAATAGATCCATCTCTTCTTTGGACTTCCTCTTTTTCTACTCCCTTGTTTTTCCCAGCATTATCGTCTTTTCTAGTGAATCCTGTCTTATGATTATGTGTCCAAAGTATGAAAATCTCAATTTCATCATTTTAACTTCTAACACCCAATTATCTCTTTTTCGCGATCCATAGTATGTGCAAAGCTCTCCTCCAACACCACATTTCAAATGAGTTGATTTTTCTATTATCCGCTTTTTTCACTGTCTAACTTTCACATCCGTACAGAGATCGGGAATACTATGGTCTGAATGATCCTGACTTTGGTGTTCAGTGATTCCTTTGCATTTGATGATCTATCTATCTATCTATCTATCTATCTATCTATCTATCTATCTATCTATCTATCTATCTATCTATCTATCTATCTATCTATCTATCTATCTATCTATCTATCTATCTATCTATCTATCTATATCTAATAATAATAATAATAATAAAAATTATTTATGAGTCGCCTATCTGGCCGAATTAACGGTCACTCTAGGCGACGTACACTGACATAATAAAATACAATATAAAACCAAAAACCACATTCAGTAATTAAACTAAACAGTATTAAAAGCTAACCCATCCCAGAAATCCCATAGGCCTGCCTGAACAGCCAGGTCTTCAAGGCCCGGTGGAAACTTATCAGGGAGGTGGCATGACGAAGATCAAAAGGAAGGGAATTCCAGAGGGTGGGGGCCACAATCGAAAATGCCCTCTCTCTGGTCCGCACCAGCCTAGCTGTTTTAACTGGTGGGACCGAGAGAAGGTCTTGTGTGGCTGATCTTGTCGGGCGGCATAATTGGTGATGCTGGAGGCGCTCCTTTAGATAAACGACCGAAACCATATAGGGCTTTAAAGGTCAGCACCAACACCTTGAATTGGGCCCGGTAGACAACTGGTAACCAGTGTAGATCTACTAACACCGGAGTGATATGATCACGGCGACGGCTGTTCTTAATCAAACGTGCTGCTGCATTCTGTATCAGCTGTAATTTCTGGACCGTTTTCAAGGGTAACCCCACGTAGAGCGCATTACAGTTGTCTAAGTGGGAGGAGACCAGAGCATGTATCACCCATGGGAGCAGATGGGCAGGAAGGTAGGGTTGCAGCCTCTGTATCAGATGAAGTTGATACCAAGCCGCTCAGCTCACTGCCGAAACCTGAGCCTCCATGGACAGCTGGGAGTCAAGGATGACCCCAAGGCTGCAGACCTGGTCTTTCGGGGCAATTTTACCCCATTAAACACCAGGTCCATATCTCCCAACCTTCTCTTGTCCCCCACGAGCAACACCTCAGTCTTGCCGGGGTTCAGTTTCAGCCTATTCCTTCCCATCCATTCACTTACGGAGTCCAGGCACTTGGACATGGTGTCCACAGCCAATTCTGGTGAGGACTTAAATGAGAGATATAGCTGAGTGTCATCCGCATATTGGTGACACTGCAGCCCAAATCTCCTGATGATGGCCCCTAGCGGCTTTACATAGATGTTGAATAGCATGGGGGAGAGAATAGAGCCCTGTGGCACTCCACAATTGAGAGGCCAAGGGTCTGAAACCTCATCCCCCAATGCCACCCGTTGGTGCCTGTCTGAGAGATAGGAATGGAGCCACCGTAAAACAGTGCCCCCTATTCCCAATCCCTCCAGGCGATCCAAAAGGATACCATGGTTGACAGTATCGAAAGCCGCTGAGAGATCCAGGAGGACTAGGAAAGTATATTCTCCTCTATCCAGCGCCCTCCTCATATCATCCACCAGGGCGACCAAGGCTGTTTCAGTTCCATGTCCAGTCCTGAAGCCCGATTGATTTGATTTATAGCCTGCCCTTCCTCCCAGCAGGAGCCCAGGGCAGCAAACAAAAGCGCTAAAAACATCATAAAAACATCATAAAAACAGACCCCAAAATACACCAAAACAAAACTTTTAAAACATTTTTTAAAGCTTTTAAAACATCTTTACAAAGGGTTAGAAAACATTGTTTTTTTAAAAAAAATATTAAAAAGCAATTCCAACACAGACGCAGACTGGGATAGGTTTCAACTTAAAAGGCTCGTTGAAGAGGAAAGTCTTCAAAAGGCACCGAAAAGATAACAGAGACGATGCCTGCCTAATGTTTAAGGGGAGGGAATTCCACAGGGTAGGTGCCGCCACACTAAAAGTACATTTCCTATGCTGTGCAAAACAGACCTCCTGATAAGATGGTATCTGCAGGAGGCCCTCACCTGCAGATTGCAGTGATCAACTGGGTATATAAGGGGTAAGACGATCTTTCAGGTATCCTGGTTCCAAGCTGTATAGGGCTTTATACACCAAAACTAGAACCTTCAACTTGGCCCGGTAGCAAATGGGCAGCCAGTGCAATTCTTTCAGCAGTGGGGTGACATGTTGGCAAAACCCTGCTCGAGTGAGCAGTCTTGCCGCCACATTGTGCACCAGCTGCACCTTCTGGACCAACCTCAAGGGCAGCCCCACATAGAGTGCATTACAGTAATCCAGTTTGGAGGTTACCAGTGCGTGGACATCAGTGGTCAGGCTATCCCAGTCCAGAAACAGCCGCAGCTATCTTACAAGCTGAAGCTGGTAAAAGGCACTCCTAGCCAGAGGTCACCTGCCCTCTAGTGACAAAGATGGATCCAGGAGAACCCCCAGACTAGGGAACTGCACTTTCAGAGGGAGTACGACCCCATCCAAAGCAGGCAACTGACTCATTATCCGAACTTGGGAACCACCAACCCACAGTGCCTCCGTCTTGCTAGGATTCTGGCTCAGTTTATTGGCCCTCATCCAGCCCACCACAGAGTCCAGGCAGGAGTCAAGGGCTTGCACAGCCTCTCCCGATTCAGATGTTACGGAGAAGCAGAGCTGGGTATCATCAGCATATTGCTGACACCTCACCCCAAAGCTCCTGATGACTGCTCACAAGGGCTTCATATAGATGTTAAACAGCATGGGGGACAAAATGGTACCCTGCTGCACCCCACAGCACAACTACCAGGGGGCTGAAAGACAGTCACCCAATGCTATTCCCTAAGAGCGACCCTGGAGATAGTATCGGAACCACTGTAAAACAGTGCCTCCAATACCCATCTCACCAAATCGGCTCAGAAGGATACCATGGTGAATGGTATCAAAAGCTGCTGAGAGATCAAGTAAGTATAACAGGGTCGCACTCCCCCTGTCCTCCTGATAAAGGTCATCCATCAGGGTGACCAAGGCCAATTCAAGCCCATAACCAGGCCTGAATCCAGACTGGGATGGGTCAAGATAATCTGTTTCATCCAAGAGTACTTGCAATTGCTGTGCCACAACCCTCTCAATCACCTTCCCTAAAATGGGGGTATTTGCAACCGGGCGGTAGTTGTCACAAACCAATAGGTCCAGGGCGGGTTTTTTCAGGAGTGGTCAGATCACCGCCTCTTTCAAGGCGGCTGGAACCGCTTGTGATGTTCCTGCTTATATTGTAAATACGGTAAGTGCTGGTTATATAGAAGACATATGGTAAGTGGAGTGAAAGAGGAGGGGGAGTACATGAGCAGTAGAATGCTGGATGATTGGCTGAGCGTTTGAATGGCTGGGAGTATAAATGGAAGAATGACAGTTGAATCTGGGTGGTGAATTGAGGTGGTGAATTGGGTGGTGAATTGGAGAGGTGGATGGTGTTTGGTGTTGTTGAGAGTGAGTCGGAGTTCTGAGGCAATTAGTAAGAAGTCAAGTACATAACAGAATATAGATGAAACCATACGCTTGTGAAACATTCCTTAAGTAATCTTGTTATTTCTAATACTAAATAAATGTTTCTTGGTTAAACAAAAGCCTGATTCCTTCAGCTGGGAAACACAAACCAGGGGGGATAGCAAGTAACCAAGGCTGAACAGTTGTATCGAGTGGTGGCAGCAGCAGATCGAAGGAAAGTGTATCCAGTCCCACAGAGAAACCCAGGGCTGTATGCTTTAGAGTCAAGAGGTTGCAGGGGGATTTGGGAATTAGCTATATCCATAGACACAAGGTATCGAGATAGCGTGGCAGGGACTAAGACACAGTCTAAAGGTTATAAGAGATACAGAGTGTTGGGTAGTAAGGCCTAGCAGGGGGATCTGTTTGAAATCTGTGCTAGAGCTGTAAATGGCAAGAATAAACCTGACGTTCCTGTTTGTTGGTAGCCACAAAGTGAGAGCCATCACACCACTCCCTCCTGCAATGATGCATTGACCACACCCTGGATCCACTTGGTCAAACCCCCAAGCCAAGAAGGGCAAGGGTCGAGAGGACATGTTGCTGGCCGCATCATTACAAGCACCTTGTCTATGTCATCAGGCTGCATCAAACAAACTATTCCCAAGAAGTTGCAGCAGACATTGCACTGGACACCTCATTGGGGACTACAGTAGATGTGGCATCAAGACTGGTATGGAGGCGAGCAACTTTATCCTCAAAGTGCCTTGCAAACAAATCACAGTGGGCCTCCGAAGAGTCTAAAACTCCATTTCCTGGAGTTGATGTCAACAGACCCTTGACAATATGGAAAAGCTCCACTGGACGGCTGCTTGAGGATGCGATGGAGGCAAAGAAGTTGACCTTCTTCACTGCCCTCACTGAAACAGAGTAGGCACGGTTATGTTTTACTCGTGCCTGTTCAGCTTCACAGGACGCCTTTCGCCACTTGCACTGTAGCAGTCGTCCAGCCTGTTTCATTACCCTTAGCTCATTGATGTACCAAGGTGCAAACTGGGTTCCAGAATGCCAGAGAGGGTGCTCGGGGGCAACCGTGTCAAGAGCCCGACGCACCTCGCTGTTCCACAGCATGACAAGGGCTTCAACAAGGTCACCTGCTCTATCCACAGGGAACTTCCCCAGGGCATTCAGGAATCCTGTGGGTTCCATTAGGCTCCGGGGGGGGGGACCATCTTAATCTGTTCATCACCCCTGCAGGGAAGGATCAGAGTCATAAGTCTAAACTTCACCAGGAAGTGATCTGACCATGACAATGGGGTGACATTTGCCCCCCCATCCCCAGACCACCCCTTCCTCCATCTGGAGCAAAAACCAAGTCGAGGGTATGCCGTGCCCTATGTGTTGGGCCATTGGCAATTTGAGAAAGCCCCGTGGTCGTCATGGAGGCTGCCTCCACATGGACATTGAAATCACCCAGCATTATCGTTCTGGGCTCCTCCAACACCACAGCTGAGATGGCCTCCTCCAGGTCGGTTACAGAAGCTGCCGGGCAGCAGGGTGGACGGTACACCAGCAGCAACCCTAGTTTACTATTTCCTCGGCCCAACACCGGATCCAGGTCCTCAAAGCCAACGCCAAGACAGAGTGGTTTACTGGTGACAGAGATGAGAGTTTTGTAGACCACAGCAACTCCTCTCCCCCCCCCCCCGTCCCTGCAGCCTGTGCTGGTGTTGCACCAAGTATCCAGGTGGGCAAAGCTGGGTCAGATCAACTCCTCCCAGCTCACCCAGCCAGGTCTCAGTAATGCACACCAAATCAGCCCCTTCATCCACAATCAAATAATGGGCGAGAGTGGACTTATTGTGTACCAATCTGGAGTTAAAGAACATACACAGGCCAGTGGGCACAGCAGATGAGTAACAAGGAACCCATCCATGAGAGGAGTGGCAGCAAGGAACAAGGTGCAAATAGCCTTGCCCTCATCTTCTATGGTAATTCACCACCTCCCCATGGCTATACTTCCCTCTACCCATGATCACTGAAATTGGGGTGGCATCACCCATGTTCCTCTGTACTAAGACTCCTAAACACCTAATATGGACCCAACATGAGCCCACCAACAAAACCTATCAGAGCCAATTATTCCAGTAGGCCTCTGTGAGAATTGGGAGCAGTCATACCCATTCAAACTTTTCCACACAGGGCTCATCTACTCCTCCTCCTGTCTCACACCCAGGGAGGGCCAGCCTTCTGCCAGTTCCAGACTCTCACTCTGAAGGCATCTGGCGACTTTCTCCTATCACTCAGTTCATTGCACAGGCTCTCACCCTGTGCAGGAACTACACATGCACCACACGCCCTCCCCACCACCAATCTCCTCTAGATTAGTTTAACAGGAAAGAAATTAAAAAGAGAAAGGTAATAAAAGGGGAGTAGCACCCTTGCCCTCCAGACTCCCCAAGGGACAATCCCCTTTGATGTTGCCCCTTTGGTGGCAACCCCGGCGGCGGCAGACCGGCTGCCCAAGGGCAGCTGGGCCTTTATGCCTCCTGGCCCAGCCAACAGCTGATGCAAGAGGCTGCAAGATTGACTGCAGCCTCTCTCTGGGACCAGGGTCAGGCAGGGGGTCCCAGTCCTTGCAGCACTTACCAGGGACTTCAGCTGTCTCAAGGGACAGCAACCCAAAGGAGCAAGTTGCAAGCACCTAAATGCTCAGGCACTCACTCCCAGGGCAGGTCTTCTTCAGTCCCCTAGTGCTGCAGCTGTTTCCTTTTCTAGTCCTTATAGCTGCCCTCCCCAGTCCTAGCCTTCTAATTTCTTGACTATTATTTCCATTTTGGTTAATGACTGTGCCAAGGTATTGATAATCCTTGACAAGTTCAATATCCTCATTGTCAATTTTAAAGTTACATATGTCTTCTGTTGTCATAACTTTAGTCTTTTTGACATTCAACTGTAGTCCTGCTTTTAAGGTTGCAATTGTCACACAGTCTTTCTTCCAGTGCCACTTCCTGTAGTTTAGAAAGCAATACCATGCCCTCTTCAACAGACCATACTGGCGTGTTTCCAACATGCTGGAATGTAATAATTATTTAATTATTATTATTTATTAAATTTATTAGTTGCCCATCTGGCTGGTTGTCCAGCCACTCTGGGCGACGTACAAGATAAAAAAAAATACATTAAAACGTTAAAATTTAAAACCATAACAGTAAAAACCTAACCCACCCCAAAAGCCTGCCTGAAGAGCCAGGTCTTCAAGGCCCGGCGGAAGCTCATCATAGAAGGGGCATGGCGGAGGTCATTTGGGAGAGAGTTCCACAGGGTGGGGGCCACTATTGAAAAAGCCCTCTCTAGTCCTCACCAGTCTAGCTCTTTTAACCGGTGGGATCGAGAGAAGGTCTTCTGAGGCTGATCTTGTTGAGCGGCATCCCTGACGATGCTGGAGGCGCTCCTTCAGATAGACTGGGCTAAAACCGTATAGGGTTTTAAAGGTCAAAACCAACACCTTGAATTGGGCCCGGTAAACAACCGGTAGCCAGTGCAACTCCTTCAGCACTGGAGTAATGTGATCTTGCCGGTGGCTGCCTTTAATCAGACGAGCCGCCGCATTCTGTACCAGTTGCAGCTTCCGGACCGTTTTCAAGGGTAACCCCACGTAGAGCGCATTACAGTAGTCTAGGCAAGAGGTGACCAGGGTATGTACCACCGGTGGAAGCAGATGGTTGGGAAGGTAGGGGCGCAGCCTCCGTATCAGATGGAGTTGATACAGCGCCGTCCGGCTCACAGCCGAGACTTGAGCCTCCATGGACAGCTGGGAGTCAAGAATGACCCCCAGGCTGCAGACCTGGTCTTTCAGGGGCAAACGTACCCCATTGAGCACCAGGTCCACATCCCCCAGCCTTCCCTTGTCTCCCACAAACAGTACCTCGGTTTTGTCAGGGTTCAGCTTCAGCTTATTCCTTCCCATCCAGCCACTCACCGACTCCAGGCACTTGGACAGGGTTTCTACAGCCAACCTCGGTGAAGATTTAAATGATAGAGCTGCGTGTCATCTGCATACTGATGACATTGCAGCCCAAATCCCCTGATGATTGCCCCCAGCGGCTTTATATAGATGTTGAACAGCATCGGGGAGAGGATGGAACCCTGTGGCACCCCACAAGTGAGAGGCCAAGGATCCGGGACCTCATCCTCCAATGCCACTCTTTGGTACCTACCAGAGAGGAAGGAATGGAACCACTGCAATACAGTGCCCCCCATGCCTAACCTCTTCAGGCGGTCCAGGAGGATAACGTGGTCAACGGTATCGAAAGCCGCTGAGAGATCAAGGACAAGGAAGGTGCATTTGCCCCTATCCCACGCCCTCCTCATATCATCTACCAAGGCGACCAAGGCTGTTTCAGTCCCATGTCCAGGCCTGAAGCCCGATTGAAATGGATCCAGATAATAACAAATAACATTTGTTGTGCACTGTGAAGAACTGATAGACTAATATGTAAGACCATCCACATCACATGTTAATTACGCTTCCACACTTGGAAAAACCAAATGTCAAGCACCAGCAACATGGATTTAAGTTTTGTTTAAGACCCCTCAAGAAGGGCATTTACAAATGCATAATTTAACAAAATTACCTAGCATTAATAACATGCAGAGCCTCTCATCCCTTGATCCATCTCCAGGTAACATAACATAATCCCTAACATCTTCTCTTCCCTTCTCTCCCCCCCCCAACTTTCCCATTTCCTACTGCCACAAAAAATAAACCCAGCTTATTTAGCTCCACCCCAGTGGGATAGAAGCAAAACATAACTATGCTTGGCAAGGTTTTTCAAGGCATGACCTCTCTTTCGTCTAGCAAGCAGTCACTGCACTTCTTTCTATGGCTGATAGAGCAAGCTATGTGGCACAATGCTTTTTTGTCTGGTATTGGCAGCAGTGGTTTTAATGGCTGGTGGGCTCCTTGATTGTTCAGCAGCAAAACAGGGCAATGGGTACAGGAAAATGTTGATGTAAACAGGACTGCATGATTTACATACTGGAAAGTCGGTAATTTAGAAATTAATTCAGTGTTTGAAGACCTCCAACCTGCGATCTCTTAGCTGGCTGCCATTTAATAAGACAAACTTCACTACAAGGTAATATCAGACCAACTGGCACAGGATGATCTGCTTCTTTAAATAATGTTACATTCTTTAAATGTTACACCACACACAAAAGTCCAGAAGGAACAAATCAGTGCTTCCACCATTGGACATACTAAATTGAATCTTGCATGGTTGCAGTTGAGATTTTGCTATCTTGAACAATTTTCACTATAGGCTTCTGATTAGCCAGATGTTGCTAGATTACAGCTGCTATCATTCCTGATTATTGGTCATGCTGATCTGGAGGACCATATTTTAAATAATAATTATTAACTTTAATACTTGTGACAGCTGGTCTGTTATATGCCAAGTAATATTGCTACTATTATAAAAGTGTTGCTACCTAAAAGGATGTTATAAAAGGGTATAATAAATTATCGGCAAATGTGGCAATTCTGCAGCAGGTTCCTACCGCTTACACACTTAATCAAAATGTGTACATGCACACACATGTAACTGCACATCTTTTACTTTAATCTTGAAAACTTCATGAGGAAAGCGTGACAAGATTCCTAGCAGTGGTCAAACAGAAATGTCAGAACTGCCTTTGTTATGGCAAGCACCAAGGTTGCCTTAGCACTTTAGCTTGTAAAAAGCATTTTAAAGTGCCATCTAGTTCCACTGTTCTGTCATGGCATGGAGACCAAGTATTAACAAATTGATTAGGAACTTTTAGATCATACAGTAGAATTCATTAAGTGCTTAAGTCCCAACCATATTTTTTTCAATACTTAAAAATGACAAAATATTGCCAACCGTTTAGCTGCCAAACATGACCCTATTCAAGAATATACAGATTTGAATCAATGATAAAAGACCAAACACAGAATTTATTAAATAAATTATACTGTATTATGAATATTGACATAACAAGTAACACATCAATCCAAATGGGAAAGGGATCTGGGGCACGAAATATCTATAGCTACTCTGAAATGGAAATGGCAACATGCTGTGCAACAAACTATAAGCATTGTGCCTTGAAAGAAAACTTTTAGTTCATTTTTCACTAATACTTGTGTAGTTGCTTCTTGTGTATGTTAAGTTACATCTAATCACGACTAAACTAATTCTTCCAAACTAAAGAAATTATTTATATATCCATATAGTTGCTAAGCTGCTCCATTGCCATAATAATGTGCCTATTTTGCTGAGCAATTCCCCAATCAAGTATTATTTGTGTATATTTTGAAAATGTGTGTAATAAACATTGCAATAAACATTCTCCCCATTTTAAGACATGAGTGAGTATAAGCTGCTGGATAAATCTGCCATGACATCCCATTGACATTGTCCACCATGCCCTAATCCTCAATAAATTGTGAAATTGCTTTCAACTAATTAAGACCTCAAGCACAAGTAAAAGACAAACTAAAAGCACTTCAGAATGTTTTAGTTCAAAAAATGTTTAGAGGAAAGCAGTTTGAGAGAAATTGGAAGAACATTTCCTAAAACAACCTACAAGGCAAGTGACAATTGCACACCTACAGGTATTACTTGAAAAGCATTTATATAAGTGACATGACATAAATTATTTCATTGAATTTTTCAGAATATATGGAGTACAGGAACTTATCTTTAAGAGTCAGACCACGGGTCCATCTAGCTCAATATTAACACTGCCTGGCAGTGACTTTCCATTTTCTGTCATTCCGTTATATCTCTAACTCGAAATGCTAGGGATTGAACCTGGAACCTTGTTCATGTAAAGCATGTGCTCTACCACTGACCTATGGGTCTTCCCCAATATGGTCAAATGCTTATTTCTACAAGCGTTCAACCTGGTTTTGCTTTTAGAAAGTCTACTAGTACCACACTTTTCAAATATGCCAAATTATTCAGTTTAAACAAATCTTTTAGTTTATTTCCAACCTATACTAATGTGATTTAACAATTTTTTAAAAAATGACAAATATACTAGTAGTCATTGATTCATTCAGCATTCCTATATGAACGACTATCATTTAAGAAGCACATTTGTTTTTAAAGTATTTAGGATAAAGTCAGGTGTAGCTAGGCTACTTAAACCCCACTGAAGTCTGAACACAGACAGAGTTAGGTACACTAAAGCCCTTCAAACCTTAGAACTTAAAAGTGTGCTCAAGTGTGCAAACCTATGGTCCCTGGGAGGGTGTTCCAGGTGAAAGAGGATATAGTGGATCTCCCTCTCTGCAGCCAGAAAGGGAGGTCTGCCCTCAGATGCTTTTCCATAGAAGTGGCAGAAGAAAGATCTGCCAGAACACTGAAGGCAAAAAGGAGATGCTTTGTATCCACTGGATCCAAAGCCCTCCACCCTTTCCCAGACATGCCCCGGGAATGGGGAGGAGAGTACTCCTACAGCTGGTGTACCAATTTCTACTCCCATTGGAATCATTGGATTGCTCCATGAATGTGCCTAACTCTGTATAGCATGAGGATGTTATATAGTAAGAAAACTATATTTTAAGACAGAAGAGTCTAAAGTTAATATTTGATTGTATTAATATTAATTTTTGATGAGACTGAAACGTTAAAAATAAGTTTATTGCAATTTTGTATAGAATATGCAGTAATATCAAGATCCTGTATGTGCTGCAAATCGATACATTCACATTTGTAATAATCCACACTTAAAATTAATTGAAGTTATTTGATTGGAAAATGCAATTGAGAACAATTTATGGCAGGCTAGAATTGATGCATTCATGAGTAGCACTTTTTAACACCTTGGTTGATGCATAATATGAAACATAACAAATATCCTTTCAATATTATAAGAATGAAATGTTTTGGAATATGAACATCCACAATAATTCAAACAAAATACCATTGGAAAAAAATGTAATCTAGATATGACATTCGAGTTACCTATGTAAAAATAGAGGCTTTGCTTGAGAACATAACCCTTTGTAATAAGACTAGAAATTTATGTCTGCAGTTAATGATTTAACATTGTAATTATTCGGTAAAAAAGTAGTTCAGCCTATTTGATGAACATTTTATTTCACACATTTTTACTAATAAATAAGTTTTCCTCTAAAAACACCTAGTGCCAATTAGATCACTTATATAGGATTAAGCACTAAAGTAGAGAACTATGATTAAAAATAGGGAATAAACTGAGTTACTACAATTAAAACTAAGACAGATGCAGACATGTGTACAATAGGTTTACATTTATTTATTAAAATGTTACAGTATTCTACAGAAAAAAGTTGGATTTTCCATTAAAACTACAATACACTAAATTTAGCTGCACAGTTTCAGCAAAATGCATTCAAAAATGCATTTCCCTTTATCATCTTAGCACTTCCCACCCCTAGAAACAATAGGCAATGTAGAGAAATTTTCAGTACATTATCTTTTTAGTATGAAGTAAAAACATTTAAACACATCTTCACATTCTACTATCACTTTTGCCCTTCTGAGCTTGCAAAAACAAATATACAATCGCAAATGAACGTAATGATGTCCACATTAAAAAAATAAATCCTACAAGAAATTCCAGAGAGATCTAAAAATATTAATTATGGCACAAAGTGATCTCCTAATTCTGAAAAAAGTTAGCGATGTCCACTTATACAGTCTTGTTTATTTCATTTTTCAATTTCTGATGCGGCTATTATCTGTATGCAATCGCTGAATAGATGAGGAAGGATGAAAACATCTCTACAGTAAAATAGGAGACCAAGTTGTGTGTGCCATACAAACAAACACTCAATCTGTTGTTTTCTCAGAGTTACTACTAGGAACTTGGGAGAATGGGTTTCCTTGGTTGGTTTCCATAGACTGATAGACCAAAAATAAGAAGACTGAAACAAGAACAAAGAGCAGGATTTTTATCCACATAGGAATGGAGCGTTTTTTAATTGCTGGTTTCTCTGGGTTGAGATCTGCTGAGGCAACATATTTGGGGATATATTTTGATGAATAGGTTTCCTCCAGTCGGAAGTTACTTAGCTCTATAGGTCGACCAGCAGCTCCCTTGATTGGTCTGCGGCAGCTGGCACTGTTAATTAATGAGAATTACATTTTTATTTAAGGCTAACATAGACTTCATTTTAAAAAGGCAACTGGAAGGGGGTGAGATAGGCATTTAATGCTCTTATAAAGTTATAGAAAGTTTCATTGAAGACAGGCAAGTGTTTTGCCTCACTGAAATTAGCTCAGTAAAATCTTATGAACATACCTGATCCAGGCAGATAAGGGAAAGATATTTAATGTTTCATATTAGATACTTAAATGAATCTTAATATTATAAGCCATCTTCAGATCAACCCATTCAAAAGGTATTCTTTTTGGATAGACAAGAAGTGTTCGCAACATTTAATACTGTAGCTAAAAAGCCAAATTCCTCTTTGTTTCAGGTATAAGTTGTAATGGCCAGCACAGAAGCAAGGCAGTGGGAAGCTCAGTGTAGGCGCAGCTTCAGATTGTTTCTGCTGCAGCACTGCACCATGTCGTGCTCCCCGCTACCTTGCCCCTCTTCCTCTCAGTAACTGGCAGAGACATGCAATGTTGGAAAGAACAAAGCAGCCCCACTGTGCAGCCCTGCCATCCGCTACTGAGTAGTGGTATATTATTTTTATAGAGACGCTTCTATAGTAAACAACTTTAGGCTAAGATACTCTGCACAAAAACTTACACAATAAGAATGTAAACCATCTTCAGAAGTTTTTACAAGCAGGTTCAAGACTTAACACTAAGTAAAAGATCAAGACAAGTTGGGTAAACCTGAGCAACTGGGTTGCTGGCCCATCTTGGCTATGTAAACCAGGTACTTCCATCTTTTAAAATTAAAGTCTATGGCATTTTTCATTCTCGGGACCTATGCTGAATAATACAGCCATTTCTTAGTAGTGTTAAGATTTTATAGCTAAGGGAAGTAAAGAAACTGAGGATCTTGATTGTCTGCCAAGCCAAGTGTATAATATCTGTGTGAGAGACAAGGTGAAAAACAACTATCTGTACTGTGCACCCTATTACTAAAATGTCCCTCCTAATCCTGTTGCACCACACTGTTGAATCAGATACTCTTTCTAGTGTTATATCTTGCTTAACAGGCAATAAGCTCAATATATTGACTGAAACGGATTATACTAGCAACTGAACTATGAAGACTGCTCCTACAACGGCTCTTGATCTAGATGTTTCAAAACAATGAGCCAATCCTAGAACAAAAGGTTCATGCTTCTGTAGTAACAAGTACCTCAACGCACAAGCTGCTTATAAAAAAATTAAATGATAAACAGCTTTGAAAGAAGTCGAGCCACTGAAAACCAAGCTTTCTAGTTATTACTGAACAGCATAGAAAAACTTGGAAACTTACTTTTTGCATCTTTTTTTAAAACTTAACATTACTATTAAGACTAGCTTCCAAAAATATTAATTATAACAGATCCAAGTGCATAAAGTTGAGCTACCGAAGCCTAGTGGCCTAAGAGCACTATAGCCTGAAAAGACAGTCACTGCATGTTTCAAAGCACAATTACATCCAAAGTACCTAATTCCTGTAGGTGTTGATACTTCATAAGGGAACATTTCTTTAAGAATATCTCTTTCTACTCTTCTTTCCTCTGTAGAAGTTTTCTCCATCACCTATAAGAAGTGAGGCAAAGGAAGAATGATAGTTTTTATAGATTACACAAGAAAGCTGTACTGTACTAGAAAAAGAGAGGATGTGTGTGTCATTGTGTGATTTGGAAAAGAATTTGGTGAATCAAGTAAAATTTAAGAAAATTCTTTCATGGAGTTTAGCTGTTGATTAAAATTTGGTTACTTTGATCTGTTTGGCTCAATTTGTGTCCATGAATCTTCAGTACCATCCTTTTGTTCTTGTTCTTTCAATATGCAGTACGGTGTTATGGTACAAAGGCTACCTTGATAGATGAAGACTTAAAAGGCACTGTCACTACTTCTGCCCTAACTGAATTAATCATAGTGAATATGAGGAATATTTATTTATTAATTACATTTTTACGCTACCTTTTCCTCAAAGGAGCTCAAGGTGGTGTACATGGTTCTCCCCTCCTCACAGCAACCCTGTGAGGTACATTAGGCTGAGAGACAATGACTGGCCCAAGGTCGCCCAGTGAGCTTCATGGCTGAGCAGAGATTTGAACCCAGGTCTTAGCCCAACAATCTAACCATCAGACCACACTGGCAAAATTACTGATAAATAATTTTATACAGATTTCCCATTTCCTCTTTATGGAAAGTGAAAAATGCTTTCAGAATATCATTTTAAAGCAGTGAACACTTTGCAAATTCTCCTATTTGTTAGCAAGGTAATAGATGGCACATAAAGCAGCTTTTAATAAAAAGATACACAATAGGGATGCACAGAAGATAACTATATTATATCTGTTCTGCTGACTTGATTATATGAATTGAGGTCAAAAATTCACATTTGATATGGTTAGTAAGAGTTAGGTAATGAATTCTTAAGCTCTTAGGTATCCTTAAATTCCTGTTTGCCCCAAATATGCAAAAACAGCACCCAGAAACACTATCATCTGAAACAAGGAAATAGTTCAAAGGTAGTTAGCACAACAACTCCATGGATTATATATTTATATGTGTGTGTGTGTATATGAGATCTATCCATCCACACACATGTATACACAGTGCCTTGCAAAAGTAATCAGACCCCTGACCAATGCACTCCTATTACTGAATTACAAATGGTACATTGTACTTTCATTCTGTATGATATTTCATTTTGAAACACTGAAACTCAAAATCAATTATTGTAAGGTGACATTGGTTTTATGTTGGGAAATGTTTGTAAGAAACATAGAAAACTGAAACATGTTGCTTGCATAAGTATTCAACCCCTGTGCTGTGGAAGCTCCCAGTTTACACAGATGAAAGAAATTGCCCTGTCGATGACAAAATTACCTTACCACTGACCTCCACCTGTGAACCATTCAAGTTGCTGTCACATTGTCAGGATAAAAACCCCACTGTTGAAGGATCATTGGCTATGGATCTGAAGGAAAATGAAGACCAAAGAGCATTCTACAGAAGTGAGAGACAATGTAATACAAATGCATAGATCAGGAAAAGGGTCCAAAATAATATCCAAGTGTTTGGATATCCCAGTGAGCACAGCTGGATCAATCAGGAAGTGGAAGCTGCATCACACCACCCAGGTACTGCTAAGACAAGGCTGCCCCTCAAAACAAGAAGGAGACTTGTGAGAGAAGCCACAGAGATGCCAACAATCACTTTGAAGGAGCTACAGAGTTCAGTGGCTGCGAGTGGAGTAATGGTGCACCAGTCAACCATAACAAGAATTCTGCATAACACTGACCAGTATGGGAGGGTGGCAGGAAAGAAGCCGTTACTCAAAACGTACCATCTGAAAGCACGTCTGGAGTTTGCCAGAAAGCATGAGAGTGCCCCAGCTGCGCTGTGGGACAAGGTTTTGTGGTCAGATGAGACCAAGATAGAGCTTTTTGGCCAAAACTCAAAGCTCTATGTGTGATGTAAACCTAACATTGCCCATGCCTCAAGACACACCATCCCTACAGTGAAGTATGGTGGTGGCAGTATCATGCTGTTGGGATGCTTCTCATCAGCAGGGACTGGGCATCTTCTTAAAATTGAAGGAAGAATGGATGGAGCAAAATAAAGGGAAATACTGCAAGAGAACCTACTTCAGTCCACGAAAAGACTGAGGCTTGGGAGGAGATTCACTTTTCAGCACGACAGTGATCCCAAGCACAACGCCAAAGCAACATTGGAGTGGCTCAAGAACAAAAAGATGAATGTCCTGCAGTGGCCCAGTCAAAGTCCTGATCTCAATCCCATTGAGAATCTGTTGCGCTCTTTGAAAATTACGGCCCACAAGCAACATCCAGCCAACCTGAACGACCTGGAGTGAATGTGCCAGGAAGAATGGGCCAAAATCTCTCCGACACTGTGTGCAAAGCTGGTACATACCTACCCCAAACGACTTAATGCTGTTATTGCAGCAAAAAGTGGCTCTACCAAATATTAATGTGTGAGAGTTGAATAGTTATGCAGGCAATATGTTTCAGTTTTTTAATGTTTCGTACAAACATTTCCCAACATAAAACCAATGTCACCTTACAATGATTGATTTTGAGTGTCAGTGTTTCAAAATAAAATTTCATACAGAACAAAATTACAATGTACCATTAGTAATTCAGTAATATGAGAGCACTGGTCAGGTGTCTGATTAGTTTTGCAAGCCACTGTATATATATGAGAAAGTACACCCTCCTCCCCTTTCTATTCAACAATCTAGTTTAATTGATTTACTTCAGCTGACATCAATGGTTTCTTTGGTGTTCTTCTGGGCAACTCTGAGAAGTCACTGATTGACAGTATAGGATCTGCATGCTTGACATTTCCAGGCACCCTATTGACAACCTGCTGAAATTCAAATTGTTCAGTCTCAGAATTAACAAAAGAAACAGCAATAAAAAAATCTTAACCAAGCCAGGTAGCTTTACATACAAGAAGCTAACCCTCAGAATGTGAGTGTAGTGATTTAAAATAAAATTGTGCATTCCAGATAGATTAATTATAAGGAAAGCAGTTAATTGACTCTTTACAGGCACCAACCCCATGTACTTAAGCAAAAGCAATTTCTGGCACATGTGGGAAGAGCAGCTTTCAAAGGGGTTATATCCAACATCATTTGAGCAGACTTACACAAATGAGATATCCCTTTCCTCTGTTCTACTCTTCTGCCCACTATGCCTCCTCAAATCTGTTCTGGTGGGTCCCCCAACCCTCTGGAACAGATCTGAGGTCGTGTTAAGACATGCAGGGGAGGGAAAATCCATTCCACAAACATTAATTCTGCTGATGGACAGATACAGTTGAATATCAGCCAAAAACAAAATCTAGCTCAATATTGCTTGTACTGCTTTTACTTGTTTAGTTTGCATGAGACTTAGGGGCAACAGCACTTTTTTTTTTAAAAGAGAGCCCCATTTTCCCATTCTTCAAGTAGTGTTTTTCCAGGAGGAGAAAGATTATAGAATACCATCTCTTGCAAATTCAATATATTTACTGGGGTCTTGTTGCTTGAAGCCACTACAGTATCAGCTATAGGAGTACTCTTTGATATTACTGCATCATGTACAGGTAACGGTACTGCAGTTTCAACCTGTTTGTTTAAGAAACAAAAACAAAAAATAAGTGTACATTGTCACTAAGGTCCTGAGAAGGAGAATAAAAGTCTAGATTTCAAATTAGCCTTGCATCACCCTTTTCCTTGGTGTTCTTCTTGAAACTCTTGCAGATTCCCTAGAAACTGCCTGCAGAAGTCCACTTTTTGAAGATCCACTTCTCCAGAATGTCTCAGTAACTCCATCCTGAGAATAATTCTATTTAAGCATCAAAGATGTTAGCAAGCATATGGGTACTACATACTTTAACCAAATGACCGCCACCTAATGCCACAGTCCCTTGCATGCAAGTTACAGAGAAACATTTAGATGCCACCCATGGGTTCTATGCTACTTTACTCCTTAAAATAGCACGTCAGAGTTGCTAAGCTGAGGAAAAGGCACCTGCCCTAAAGATCAGCTCTACTGCTGTCATGTAAGTACAAAAATAAATGTACTTTATTCCACATTTATTAAAACAATTTATAGAGTTGCTGTTTTTGCTATCATTTGGATTAATCCAATACAGAAACTAAATAACAAACTGCAGTAATTATGTTAGGGATAGCCAACGTGGTGCCCACCCCAATGCCCATCATCTCTGACCACTTGCCATACCAGCTGGGGAAGCTGAGTGTTTTGAGTCCATCAACTTCTGGATGTCACCTCATTGGCTACCTGTGCATGAAGACATACGCCTATAGCAAAGACGTCCGCTAGTTTTTCTTTGCTATTTGGAAAAACTGGTAATATACACTGAATACAAGCTAAATACACAGTATACACATTAATGAAATGCCAACTCAGAATATGTGCTTATTTTGAGGGAAAGGGTCTAGATCAAACAATATGTCAGGCATCCAAATATTGGGCTTTTTTAAAAAGAAGTTGATCAGATAGGCAAGCTACTATTTCTTTCTAGAACTATGTTGCTTTTTCTGTCTTAGAGATCAGGGGATGAGTCTCTTGACATGTGACAACAGATGCTTTTCTGAATAAATGAGAATTTATTAAATTAATTACTCTTAAAGTACTCCTTACAGAAAGTCAGACTCGATTTAAAACCAAATGCTGCAAAACTAGAGGGTTTTTTGTGCACGTGTATATTGCCACATAGCCGATTTGATTAAGGGTGTATACCTCCCAGTAGGAACCCAGGGCATGGAAAAATCTTCCCCTTGCCTCTGGGAAAAAGCCTGAACCCCCCCCCCCCATTTATCTTGCCAAGGGGCAACTGCGATGTATTAGCTCTCCCTCTCAATTTTGTATCATATGCAAATTTGACAAGCATTCCCTGCACCTCCTCATCCAAGTCATCAATAAAAATGTTGAAGAGCACTGGGTCTTGTAGTACCCAGCACGTTACCTCAAAAACAAAGTCCAGAGGGTCACATCACTCGAAAATGCTTGGAAGGTGTTTAAAAACACTATATTAGAAGCTCAACTGGAGTGCATACCGCAGATCAGAAAAGGTACTGCCAGGGCCAAGAAGATGCCAGCATGGTTAACAAGCAAAGTCAAGGAAGCTCTTAGAGGCAAAAAGTCTTCCTTCAAAAAATGGAAGTCTTGTCCAAATGAAGAAAATAAAAAAGAACACAAACTCTGGCAAAAGAAATGCAAGAAGACAATAAGGGATGCTAAAAAAGAATTTGAGGAGCACATTGCTAAGAACATAAAAACCAACAACAAAAAATTCTATAAATACATTCAAAGCAGGAGACCATCTAGGGAGACAATTGGACCATTGGATGATAAGGGAGTCAAAGGTGTACTAAAGAATGATAAGGAGATTGCAGAGAAGCTAAATGAATTCTTTGCATCTGTCTTCACAGTGGAAGATATAGGGCAGATCCCTGAACCTGAACTAACATTTGCAGGAAGGGATTCTGAGGAACTGAGACAAATAGTGGTAACGAGAGAGGAAGTTCTAAGCTTAATGGACAATATAAAAACTGACAAATCACCGGGCCCGGATGGCATCCACCCGAGAGTTCTCAAAGAACTCAAAGGTGAAATTGCTGATCTGCTAACTAAAATATGTAACTTGTCCCTCGGGTCCTCCTCCGTGCCTGAGGACTGGAAAGTGGCAAATGTAATGCCAATCTTCAAAAAGGGATCCAGAGGGGATCCCGGAAATTACAGGCCAGTTAGCTTAACTTCTGTCCCTGGAAAACTGGTAGAAAATATTATTAAAGCTAGATTAACTAAGCACATAGAAGAACAAGCCTTGCTGAAGCAGAGCCAGCATGGCTTCTGCAAGGGAAAGTCCTGTCTCAGTAACCTATTAGAATTCTTTGAGAGTGTCAACAAGCATATAGATAGAGGTGATCCAGTGGACATAGTGTACTTGGACTTTCAAAAAGCGTTTGACAAGGTACCTCACCAAAGGCTTCTGAGGAAGCTTAGCAGTCATGGAATAAGAGGAGAGGTCCTCTTGTGGATAAGAAATTGGTTAAGAAGCAGAAAGCAGAGAGTAGGAATAAACGGACAGTTCTCCCAATGGAGGGCTGTAGAAAGTGGAGTCCCTCAAGGATCGGTATTGGGACCTGTACTTTTCAACTTGTTCATTAATGACCTAGAATTAGGAGTGAGCAGTGAAGTGGCCAAGTTTGCTGATGACACTAAATTGTTCAGGGTTGTTAAAACAAAAAGGGATTGCGAAGAGCTCCAAAAAGACCTCTCCAAACTGAGTGAATGGGCAGAAAAATGGCAAATGCAATTCAATATAAACAAGTGTAAAATTATGCATATTGGAGCAAAAAATCTGAATTTCACATATATGCTCATGGGGTCTGAACTGGCAGTGACCGACCAGGAGAGAGACCTCGGGGTTGTAGTGGACAGCACGATGAAAATGTCGACCCAGTGTGCGGCAGCTGTGAAAAAGGCAAATTCCATGCTAGCGATAATTAGGAAAGGTATTGAAAATAAAACAGCCGATATCATAATGCCGTTGTATAAATCTATGGTGCGGCCGCATTTGGAATACTGCGTATAGTTCTGGTCGCCTCATCTCAAAAAGGATATTATAGAGTTGGAAAAGGTTCAGAAGAGGGCAACCAGAATGATCAAGGGGATGGAGCGACTCCCTTACGAGGAAAGGTTGCAGCATTTGGGGCTTTTTAGTTTAGAGAAAAGGCGGGTCAGAGGAGACATGATAGAAGTGTATAAAATTATGCATGGCATTGAGAAAGTGGATAGAGAAAAGTTCTTCTCCCTCTCTCATAATACTAGAACTCGTGGACATTCAAAGAAGCTGAATGTTGGAAGATTCAGGACAGACAAAAGGAAGTACTTCTTTACTCAGCGCATAGTTAAATTATGGAATTTGCTCCCACAAGATGCAGTAATGGCCACCAGCTTGGACGGCTTTAAAAGAAGATTAGACAAATTCATGGAGGACAGGGCTATCAATGGCTACTAGCCATGATGGCTGTGCTCTGCCACCCTAGTCAGAGGCAGCATGCTTCTGAAAACCAGTTGCCGGAAGCCTCAGGAGGGGAGAGTGTTCTTGCACTCGGGTCCTGCTTGCGGGCTTCCCCCAGGCACCTGGTTGGCCACTGTGAGAACAGGATGCTGGACTAGATGGGCCACTGGCCTGATCCAGCAGGCTCTTCTTATGTTCTTATGTTCTTATGATAAGCACTCTTTGAGGACAATTCTGTAGCCTACTTTGGATTCACCTGATTAATATTATTAATATATTATAATATATAAATATTAATATTTAGCACCAAAGTGGCTTATCTTGGTTCAGATGGAGTCCCTGCTGTCATTATTTGTGTCTGTGTTGGAACTGCTTTGTAAGGGGTTTTTAAAGCTTCCCCCCCCCCAAGATGTTTTGTTTTAATATATTTTAAAGTCTGTTTTTAACACGTTTTTAGTGTTTTTGTTTGCTGCCCTGGGCTCCTTCTGGGAGGAAGGATATAAATTTAATAAACAAAAACAAACAAACAATACCAATCCACACCTACTTGGAAGTAAAGCTCACTGAACTTAAATGGCCCTTACTTCTGAGTAGACATGACTAGAATAAGCTGTACTTTATTTTACTGTAGAGGTATAAATGATTGCAAGTTATTCACTTACGACATAATTCTAATCATGTTTACTCAGAAACAAGTTCCTCCAAGTCCACTGAATTCTCTCTAGTGTTTTTAGGATTGCAGCCTTAATTCTTTTAGACTTTCGTACAAATCAGCTGTACCATTTGTATATGAAATAGATTATGGGATGAGAGAACATCCTTAAATATTCTTAAGCATTTTCTGGTTGATATACAGAACCTATGCAGGATAGAAATTTTAGCGTACAGTAGTAAAGAGCATAATAATAATAATAATAATAATAATAATAATAATAATTTAATTTGTGTGTCGCCTATCTGGCCTATGGCCACTCTAGGCGACGTACAATTCAATTGCAAAATGCATCACAATAAAATACAAATAAAATACAATATAACAGTAAAATAGTAACAGTTCAGAGTAATAGGCAATTTGTGCTAAAAATTAACCCTCCCCGGAAGTCCCAAAGGCCTGTCTGAAGAGCCAGGTCTTCAAGGCTTTGCGGAATACGTTCAGGGAAGGGGCATGCCGAAGATCGTATGGGAGGGAGTTCCAGAGAGTGGGGGCCGCCACTGAAAATGCCCTCTCTCTAGTCCCCACCAACCTAGCTGTTTTAGTTGGTGGGACTGAGAGAAGGTCCTGAGTGGCTGATCTTGTCGGGCGGCATAATTGGTGGCGCTGGAGGCGCTCCATCAGGTAAACTGGTCCGAAACCGTATAGGGATTTAAAGGTTAATACCAACACCTTGAATTGAGCCCGGAAAATCATGGACAAGCCAGGGACATATAATTACAGAGATGGGGTATTATCCCTTGGAATAAACACAGAAAAATGTAAGCACCCACAGAAATAAGATATTTGGATTCTAACACTGACAGTGTGGGATAAAACACAAGGTAGCAGAAGGAGGCTCTCTCTCTCATACTGAAATCTACAGATACTTGAGAAATGTGGTGATATTTAATTAATGGAAGCAAAAACAGCTATAGCTCACAACTGAAAGAAATCAATTCTACTCTCCAACTTGGGAATGGTTTTACAAAACTGGCAATACACCTAAACTGACATATCACATCACAGCTCAGGTTGGGCTTGCTATGTAAAACAAATCTGTACAGAAATCTATATCATTCATAATGTATTTGGAATAACAAGTTTCAAAACATTATACCATATGTTCTTTTTTAATTGAAAATATTTGTTACTATAAATAAGGCTTGAGTTTTTCTGTAAATAATAATAATAAATAAAATTTTATTTGTTAGTCGCCCATCTGTCTGAATTAACAGACACTCTGGGTGACGCACAACAATGTAAAATACAATATAAAACATATACAATCACCAATCACAATATTAACATCAATTCATCTAAAACCATCCTTCAATTAATACAGTATAAAAACCTAACCTGCCCCAGAAATCCCATAGGCCTGCCTGAATAGCCAGGTCTTTAAGGCTCGGCGAAAAGCCATCAGGGAGGAGGCATGTCGGAGGTCAAACGGAAGCAAGTTCCAGAGGGTGGGGGCCACGATCGAAAACGCCCTTTCTTTGGTCCGCACCAGCCTAGCTGTTTTCACCGGTGGGACCGAGAGAAGGTCTTGTGAGGCTGATCTTGTTTGGCGGCATATTTGGTGATACTGGAGGCATTCCTTCAGATAAACTGGGCCAAAACCGTATAGGGTTTTAAAGGTTAGTACCAACACCTTGAATTGGGCCCGGTATACAACTGGCAACCAGTGTAGCTCTATCAACACTGGGGTGACATGATCCCTGTGACGGCTCTGCTTTATCAAGCGTGCCGCCGCATTCCGTACCAGCTGCAGTTTCCAGACCGTCTTCAAGGGTAACCCCACGTAGAGCGCATTACAGTAGTCTAGTCGAGAGGAGACCAGGGCATGTATCACCCATGGGAGCAGATGAATAGGAAGGTAGGGTCGCAGCCTCTGTACTAGATGTAATTGGTACCAAGCTGCCCGGCTCACTGCCGCAACCTGAGCCTCCATAGACAGCTGGGAGTCCAAAATGACCCCTAGGCTGTGGACCTGGTCCTTTAGGGGTAATCTCACCCCATTAAGTACCAAGTCGAAATTTCCCAACCTTCTCTTGTCCCCCACTAGCAACACCTCGGTCTTGTCGGGATTAAGCTTCAGCATGTTCTCTCCCATCCATCCACTTACGGACTCCAGGCAATTGGACAAGGTATCCACAGCCAACTCTGGTGAAGATTTAAATGAGAGATAGAGCTGCGTGTCATCCGCATATTGGTGACACTGCAGCCCAAAACTCCTGATGATGGCTCCCAGCGGTTTCATATAGATGTTGAATAGCATGGGGGAGAGGATAGAACCCTGTGGCACACCACAATTAAGAGGCCAAGGGTCTGAAACCTCATCCCCCAATGCCACCCGTTGATATCTGCTGGAGAGATAGGAACGGAACCACTGTAAAACAGTGCCTCCTATTCCCAATCCCTCCAGGCGATTTAAAAGGATGCCGTGGTCAACGGTATCGAAAGCCGCTGAGAGATCCAGGAGGACGAGGAATGTATATTCACCCCTATCCAATGCCCTCCTCATATCATCCACCAGAGCGACCAAGGCTGTTTCAGTTCCATGTCCAGTCCTGAAGCCCGATTGGAAAGGATCTAAATAATCTGCTTCCTCCAAGTGTGTCTGTAACTGTTTAGCCACCACTCGCTCAATCACCTTGCCCAAGAATGGTAAATTAGAGACCGGGCGAAAGTTGTTTAACTCTTGGGGATCCAAGGAGGGCTTTTATCACTGCCTCCTTGAGGGCTGATGGCATTACGCCCTCCTCCAAGGACGCATTTACCATTGCCTTGATCCCCTTGCCCAGTCTCTCTTTACAGCTCATAACGAGCCATGAAGGGCAAGGATCAAACAAGCAAGTGGTTGGTTTCACAGTAGAGAACACCTTGTCCACTTCATCAGAGAGAAGAGGTCGAAACCGATCCCAGCAGACCAGAATGCTACTGGCCGCCTCTGGACCATTACCTGTAACCACGACGTGCGGCATCTTGCCCTTTAGGTGATCGATTTTATCTGCAAAGTGTTTTGCAAATGTGTCACAGGAGGCTTTTGAATGTTCCATAGGGTCCTGAGCAACTGGACCGACCAGGCTTTGGACCACTTGGAACAACCTCCTGGGACAACACTCTGCCGACGCAATAGAGGCAGCAAAGAATTGCCTCTTTGCTGCCTTTGTTGCCCGCTGGTAGGCTGCTATTGCCGCTCTAACCAGTGTCTGGTTGTCTTCAGCGTGAGATTTCCACCGTCGGTGTTCTAGTCGTCTCACCTCCTGTCTCAGACCGCGTAACCGTGGTGTATACCAGGGTGCAGTCTGAGTTCTATTCAGGGGGAGAGGACGCTTCGGTGCCACCCGGTCTATTGCCCTAGTGATCTCCCTATTCTACTCCATCACCAGGGTTTCGACCGGGTGTCCTTCAGTTAGCTCCAAATCACCCAGCGCGTTCAGGAATCCTTTAGGTTCCATCAGGCGTCTGGGGCGGACCATCCTAATAGGTCCTTGTCCCCTGCGGAGGGTATGCGGCAGTGAGAGATCCATATTCACCAGGTAGTGATCTGACCATGACACAGGGCTAGAAGAAACAGCCCCCATTTTCAGAACACTTCCCTCCTCTACCGAGACAAACACAAGGTCAATAGTATGACCGGCTACATGGGTGGGACCCATATTACTTAGGTGCAGTTCCCACGAAGTCATGGTTTCAATGAAATCCCGAGGGGCTCCAGTGAGAGCAGCCTTGGCATGCACGTTGAAATCCCCCAAGACCAATAAGTTCGGGGTAAACAGCCGCACAGCCGAGACCACCTCGAGCACCTCGGTCAGGGAGTCTGCTGTGCAGCGGGGTGGGCGGTACACAAGCAGAATCCCTAAACTGCCCTTTGGTCCCAACCTCCAGTACATACAATCAACAAACTTGGTCTCATGAAGAGGGGCTCTGGTGAAAACCAAGGAGTCCCGATAAATAACTGCCACCCCCCCCTCCCCGCCTACCAATCCTCGGCTGCTGTGCGTATTGGAAACCCGCTGGGCACATGGCCTCAAGTATGTATCTTTGTGAATGCATCTGTATGTTTTACATAAGACTTTTTAAAAAATTAGTAACATGATGTCACTTCTGAAGCTTACTTTTAGGTTATTCTAATTAACACTTATTTAGCAAGCTTGTTTTTATAATATTGTCATTTTTATAATATTGTCATTTTTATAATATTTGATCAGTAGCAGTATTTTAAGACTAGGCATCTATAATAGCCAATATTTATTCTCAAAATAAACAGCTAGTTCTAGTTTCCCAGAGATCTATTGCTTGTTTGAACACTCCAGCCCAAATACAGTTAGTAAATAGACGTGCAATCCTAAATAAGTATCTGCTCAGAAGTAAGCTGCCACTGAGTTTAATGGGAGTTACTAAGTTAAATGTGCATAGGACTGCAGCTTGCAACATTATTTCAAAGATCTGGAAGATGACCAGCAATGTTAACATTTCTGAAATTATTTGTCAAAATCTAAAAAGTAGTGAGCGATTATGGGCCTTCAACACTGCTTTCTAGAAAAAAAATTATCAAACCTTTTTCTTCTACATAGCACAGATACCTGGGAACATGTGCAAAGGTATTTCCAAGTGTTCAGTCAGAAACATTCATATCCATTCATTTGCAGGCAGTAACTCTTTCTGTGAACAAATCTGACCACCAACTAGAATTGGCTCCTACTAGGAAAATACATTGCCAGCAATGAAAGAAGCAACCGTAATCAATTATGGTAGTTAGTTGGTGATATAAGGGTCACATAGTGCACTAAATATACATTGATAATCAGGGGTGTAGTGATCCATGATCTCAGGGAGTCTTAGACCCTTTACCTTTTGGGGAGCAGGGTCCCTATGTCTCCAGCATCCTATGAACATGAAATGTGCAATGTGTCAGCCACCTAGAAGAGTCTTCTAACATGCTTCCTGACTGCAGCCAATCAGAGTAAAAGGAGGTGAGTCAGTCACTGAGAAGGCTCTTCTCAATTGCTAACACTCTCTCCTTTCATGCTTATTGGCTCCTACGGGCGTTTGTTGTTGTGAGAGAAGGCATTAACAAGGATCTCATTCTTAACTCAGCAGCCAAAAAAAATTAAAAGGATGGGAGAGGGTGTAGCTGCAACTATCATGAAGGGACCCTGCACTTCTGAATCTGCCACTACACTATTGTTGACAATAATGAACCCAAAAGGGGAGAGATTTCTCTCCTCCCCTTAAAATGTACCACTCCTTTTTGATAACGGGGAGAGGAAGAGAGTGAAGCTTTTTCAGTGATCTCTTCCTACAGAACTAATGGAGACAATGGTTACCCCTCCTACCATTTTCAGGAAGCTCTGACCCACCCCATCACCTATTATCTGGCATCTGGTGACACCGGTGCCCCTTTTGGAGCTTCTTTGCAGCTCTGATCAACTGCTGCTTTGGCACCTTTTTTTCTTTAAAATAGCCCTTCTTACAAGTAACAGTGATGTTGTCATTCAATGAGATCTTGTTAGATGACAAGAGGGCAAATGAAGTCAGTTCAAGGTGAGGGCACTGCCCTTCCTCTGAACAAGCTTTTTTTGCCTCACATAGCTGTATGACATCTCTATTAGGAAAAAAACCATTTTCAAAACAAAAAATAGTGCTGAAACTGGTTACCAAAAGTAGTTAACCCAGCATGAAAAGAGAATTCTAGCAGAGGCATTCAAAAACATTTTGGGGGCTCCCAAACAACCCCTCTTCACAACAAAAAGAACTAGCCTGAAAAATTAGACTGCTATCATTCCAATTATTTTAAGTTTCCCACCTTTCTAAAATCTGCCCTTTGTCAAATGCATTACGGAAACAGTCGACAACCATTATTCTATTTAGCATAATATAGCACTTTACAATTTTGCTTAAGAGTCAGGAAAAAGCCTGTTTTCCATACAGTACTAAATATTTTAATTGCCTATATCACCTTAAAAATAAGCTAATGATAACCAGTGTAAATACAACACCTAAGTCAACTTTTTAAGAGGAACATTCTAATTTTTATAAAAGAATGATAAAAAATTGGTTTAAAAATAACACTGCTATCATGATACCTGATTATATTCAGCAATTCTTCTTTGTTTGACTGTTACTGAAGTCTTTGTCTTGCCCTTCAGTGGTTCTCGCTTCTCAAGCTTGAACTCTGTTTTAGGATCTGTGAACAAATGTTATCTATTATTTTTTGTGGCTGAAAATTGCAGAATTACGTGAAAGCCATTGCTACTAATGTTTTCTTTTTTAAAAAAAATACTCAAATATTTCCAAAACACTACAAATTATGCTAAGGGCTGAAGTGTGACCACAGTTGTTACAATTAGGGCATGAATTACCAGGTAAAACCTGTTTCAGTCTGGAATTGTTCTTTTTTTTTAATCCATTAAATTGAAGCATTTTAGGCAGCAATCTGAACACTTCTAACCTCCCCCTCATCCCCAATTTTGTGCAGGCTTGCTACTTGAAATCTGAAGTATTTGCAAACCTACTCAGAAGTATTTCAAAGCAATATTTGAAGTTCCATGCTATAAATTTAATTTAATTTAATTTAAAAAATTAAAATGCTACTGCACTGAGGCATTGTAATACGTTTTACATTTTAAAACTGGTTTTGGGAAACTACTTTTATAGATTTATCTTCTGTTATCTAATCTATTTACAGTAAGCATTTCTTTAGTGTTTACATGGTTGTATTTTTAGATTTTGTAAGCCACCTCAAACATGGTGTGAAGAAGATGCATAGGAAGCTATATAGAAATAAAAATAAAGACACAATATGATTACCATGGCAATGCATCTGCATTCGGCGCCAGGTAAAGACCTTTTCATGCTCCCAGGCATTTTAATTTTCTTAACCATTTTAATCTTTTAATCCGTATTTTTTAATTTTTGTCGTATTGTGTTTTTGTAGTGTTTTTTTGTTGTTTGTTTGTATATGTTTTTATGATTTTTATTATGATATATTGTATTTTATCTTGTTTGTTCACCGCCCTGAGAGCTATTCTGCTAAGGGCGGTATATAAATTGAAATAATAAATAAATAAAATAAATAAATAAAAAGACTTCCAAAAACTGTGTTCAGATTTCTTCTAAGCAGCATTACCAAGTCATTATTCTGTTGCGCTAACTCCTTACCCAAAATTGGTATGCCATGCCACTAAGCAGCTGATGAGTTCAGTTCAAATATGAAGTTACTTTAGTTTGATGTGAATACAAGTTAGAAAAGGCATAAGAAATAATAGGTGGCCACAGAAAATTCATTTCCATCTTTTTTTGTCTATTTTTTCCTATTAGCTCTAAAACCTAATACTATCTATCTAATGGAAAGAGGAGGTACAGTTGATTTTGAGAAGTCTGATGGTATAGGTACCAACCCACTAAAACAACCCTTTGATTGAGCTGCAGAGTCTTCTAGATTATTGTTCCAGTAGCTCACAGTGCAAGAATCTTAAGACTATTATAATAGAAGAAATATTGCAGCTTCAGTAAATCATTGTTTTTTAAAAGCAGACAACCATAAGATATTGTCTCTGTTGCACCAATAATGCCTAATGCCAGATGTTCAGAAGGCTAACAAATATTCTCTTATTTTTGTGAAGGGGCTTGCTCCTAAAATTTAAAAGTTTCGCTTATTCAATCTAAGTTTTGCTATATATGCGACTAAAAGCATAATGAGAAAAACTTTTTCATATGAATTTTGGTTTAACTGCCTATTTAAATTTTTTAAAACAGAAATAATCATTTTCTGTAAAAGGAAGAATTGTTAACATATTTAAAGATTCTTTTCCATTACTGGTTTCTATGCATAATTTAAAAATTATTCAAATCCTATCAACTTCTAGTTTATTAAGTGAACTGGGCTGAAATCCTAAATACATTTCTGGGAGTAAGACCTAACCAACACAGTGAGACATACTTTTGAATAAACATGTATCAGATTATGCTGCTCATGTCTTAATTGCAAGAGTTCTCATATAACAATCATAAGATTAAGTTGAGAATGTGGATACCATTCTTCAGAAGGAAAACATGAAGTTACCTAGAATTAGCACACATATGTCATGACCATGTAGGAAAAAATGCTTGTGCAAGCTCTCATACAAAGTACTCTGAACAGATTATATTCTCATGTTATTCCTCTTGCTACCCCCAATTTTACAAAATCAAGGATGAGTCTCAGGCATAGCAGACAAACGTGAGTGAAAGCAGGCTAAAAAGAGGGGGGACTCGCCCGGTCTCCTCAGCCAGAAAAGGCACGAGCGAGATGTCTCACGGGGTGCGGCTGATCCGCACCAACACCAGCAGCGGGAGCGCCTCGACGCCCTCCTCCTTCGCACAGTCTTCTGCCTTCGGGCCGGACTCTGGGTTGCTGGATAGAGGCTACACAGGCTCTTACTCAGCCATGCTGAAAGTGGCCCAAATGTTATTACTGCTGATTGGATTCATCTGCATAAGATCTTCACGGTGGGTAGATCACAGTACATACACCTACTTCAAAATTATCTCCATGTATGACTCAGTTATGATTCTAATTTTCTACATTGTCTACATCTTCAGAATTTACTGAATGCTGGCCTGCATCAACTGGCCACTTGCAGTCCTTTCTTGGGAACTTCTGAATTGGCAGGATTCCCATGACTCCAGACTGCACCAGGGCCTTTGAAATGTGATGGACTCTGCAATCTGCATTTGTAGCTAGAGCGGATGCATGTGTGTTGGCTGCCATGGTGATCCAATTTAGCTATCAGTTTGTAATATGATTTATGCTACACCAACAAAAATTGTTGATTTTTGTCTTATTTGAATGTATTGTTTGCTTTTGTACACTTGCTTCTCTCCGTACTCCCAGCGCTTTGTATTTTCATATTTTGAATGTTCATTGTGAGCCACTTTGGGCACAGTATGCTTTAGAAAGGTGGCATATAAATAAACTCAATCAATCAGTTTCCTTTCCTCTCTTACCCATGTCCCCACACCACTTATAGAATGCAATACCCAGCTCAAGTTCCTGAATTAATGTGAATATGAGATCTCAAATTTGGCATTATTTTCTGCACGTGGTAAGACAAACAGCAACAGATGGGAAGCATGCAAGTCCAGGCCCTGCTTCCAATCTTACTGTATACAGAGCTAAGCAAAAGTAAAGTCTTAACGTCTGTTGTTAGCTATTCACTTTTCTTAAGATTTATTTCTACCTTCTTCGTTGTCACTGTATTGATCAGAGTCATTGTTTCCATTCTGCTTGTTGTTCTCTGCAGATGAAGAAACTGTTGGTGTAGGTATGAAAGAACTTAAGTCTTGGCCCTGTTCTTTCAATTTCAGTAGTTTCTTCTCATAGAGCTTCCTTGTAGTAGCTACAGCAGAACAGGAAAATTGGTTATATCAGAACAAACAAGAAGTTCAAGCTATTATATGCAAGTCAACAGCAAATTCCACTGTTCTACTGTGTTCAGTGTATCACCAAAGACAGTGGACTGCAAATGCCTAAGCAACGTTTTGAGGCTTACATTTTTCAATAGTTCTCAGTTAAGGAACCTCCCAGCAGCAAAGGCAAAATCTGGCTGAAACTAAGTGGAGAAGAAACTCCAGTATCTGTAAAGTAATATCTTGTTTTTAAGGGAGCCAACGGAAGAAAATAATTAAAACCTGGAGAACCTTTAATTTGACAAAATGCAGGAAACTTTGGCGGATAGCCAAAGCAAACACAAAACAAAATGGGAAAACCTAAATTAACAGAAAGTAAACGAGGCTACATTCTTACTGAAAGTTTTATGTACAAGACTGCTTCTCGAATGACAGATAGGACTGAGGAAGCTAGGACTGATTTCAAGAAAAGAAGCACATTTATGGAGTTGAAAGAAAACTCTGGGAAGAGAAAAAAACCAAGGGCATGCAAAAACGTTGCTGGGCCTCTTAGGGCCAAACAATGAGTTACAATAAATACACCTTTAAAAGTATGCTGAAGTTGGCCACTTTTCTTTTGACAGAAAAGCAGCCATGCAGGGCCCTAATCTGGAGTGCACATAGCATTAGGACCCTGTGATGATTTCCCATCAACAATCCCTACCTCCAGTGTTATTTGCCCCGAATATGCTCTTTACTGCAAATAGCACCTGAGGTAAATAACAGTAGTGTAGGATTTTCAGTAGGAAACTGTGGTCTCACACAGCTGCTGAAAACAAAGAGTACCCAGCTTAAGCAAACCTTTAAAAAGTATGTTTAATGTTAACATGCAGTCTGGTACTTGGTAGGACAAATATAGTTACAAATGACTGGTAAAACCTACTTTAGCAACAAAAACATAGGGAAGAACAAAAACAACTAAATTAAGACTCTTTGCATATAAGAACAAATAATACTTCTGTACAGTGTAACATCAACAAAGTTGGAATTTGAAGGAGGGGCAAGGCCAGACAAAGCCCACTTCAATACATCTATTCTTAAATATGTCATGTTGTACACAAACAGCCAGTGAGATAACAGCTTAGTTATATTCAGCAAGGTACTAGTAGTGTTTTTTCAAGGCTATATAGCAAATTCTATCTGCAAGTAGACAGAGATCACAGCAACATCTTATGCAAACCTGTTCATTTTCCATAGTAAGCTATGACCCTCCAGATATTGCTAGACTACAACTCTCATCACACCTGACCATGGGACACACTGGCTGGGGCTGATGGGAGTTGGAATCCATCAATGTCTGGAGGGCCACAAGTTTCTCATCCCTGATTTATACAATTCAAGAAAGGAGATTCTGTTTGTATCGTGCCAATTGGCATTATGCAAAACGATTGGAAGTACCAAATTCCTGTTTACTGAGGGTTTGAATAAGTATTATGGACTTATGCACCCTGCCAGCAGCCAAGTTAACAGTGGGCACTGTAGCGCAGATGCAAGGAAATTCTCTTTCTGCCAAGGAAGGTGGGGTTCTGCAATTAAGAACACTGATGAAATGAACATAACCAGGCAAGTTCTTAAAAACAAGCAAACATTATGAGATGCTTCATAATATTAACCTACCCACGATAGGTCCTGGATTCACACCATATCTCAGAAGTTGATCTTTGAGTTCTTCATTACTAAGTTCAGTTATATTGATATCATCCTGCTCTTCTGGCCTCGGTTTGTCTGTTTTCTTTGTTGCTTTCTGTGAAGAGATAGCCAAAGTTTTATTTGTATTGTTGAACTAGATTGAGTGTGTAAATACACCAGTAAATAAACATTTAATAGCATTACATAAGCATGAGAAGCAACACCGACCAGAGCAGCACATAAATTCCATCTCATGTGCTCCTATACGCTGATACACTGGAACAGCACAGGCGATATGGCAACTTTCCTATATTTTTAATCCTATTTAAACTGTGAAAAAATCTGTTACCACCTACTTTCATTCTCTTTCATTACCAAGAACAGTGTGCACCCTTTCAACAAATCTTTATTCAACATTAACTTCTTCTCCTTTTCTGTAGTTTTTAATATTATACTTTATGCATTGCTTGTAACTAGTTAACAATTCCCAGGCCTTCTATGTTGCTTCCTTTTGGCCTATGTTACTAAAGCATGAACTGTGTATGTAAAAGCAAAATCTTCTTGAATTAACCTATTAGACCTATCTCCTCTGTGGTAATTCCTGGACCCAGAAGAGTGCCCCTTGCTGTGCCCCCCAGCTCTGTGGTGGTCTTTGTGCTCGGCCCTGCTGTTTGTCGCAACTGGACTAGAGCCATAAGAAGAAGAGAAGGACCATGAGGCTGTGCTTGAGGAAGGGGAAGGAGAGCATACTCAGCCATGTCTGGGCTGCTTCTTCTTGTGAGAGCAAGTAGGTGCTTGGTCAGAGAGGCCCATGCTTCCCTCATCATGGGCCTGCTGCCCACCAATGGCCAGGAAGCAGAGGGCCTCGCGGGCACGGAATCTGTACCTGGAAAGGGGCGAAGCGGTCTCGCGGGAGAAGAGCTCTTGGATTGACGCCCCTCCCCCTCCCCACGACCCTGAGCCAACTGTGAGGGTAGTTCTCGACCAACATCCTTTCTCGAGTCTCACTTAGCAGAAAAAGAAAAACAGCTGCTGGGCTTTTCTAACGAGGACAGCCATGACGTCCGAGCTACAGACAGCAAGGCCCGGGCTCAGCTGGCAGTGCCCTCCGCGAAGAGCAGCGGCGGCAACGGCGGTGGCGGAGACCAAGATCATCTACCATCTGGACAACCAGGAGAAGCTGTACCTGGTGAAGCTGCTCATCCCGGCTGAGCAGGTGACACTGGGCGACTTCAAGGCACTCCTCAACCGGCCCAACTACAAGTTCTACTTCAAGTCTATGGACGATGATTTCGGGCAAGAATCAGATGGTGTTGGTGAGCAAATCCTTTACAACAGCTGCTCAATGTTTGAGGACTAAAATTCCTGGAGTGGCAGTGCTACATTTTAAGGACAGATTATCTCCAGGCCTGTAAAGAACCTTGTTTTTTAAACAATGTTAATGTTTTGTTGTTTGAATTTCTGTGCACTGTATTCTTTTCTGATGTGTATTTTGTATTTGTGTTTATTTTATTTTTTTGTGAGCCGCCTTGAGGGCCTTTGGCCAAAAGGCGGCATAGAAATAGAATGAATGAATGAATGAATGAATGAATGGCCCTACTAATCCAATTCATCACAATCAAGGAAGACCCTTCTTCAGACACATGACGCCTGGACCTCTTGTGGCGAATGCCCCCCCATGCTGCGTGGATGTAGCCCCCCCACTCACTGAAGGGGAAGGCAACATGGCCCCTGCCACTGAGGCCAAGGTATCAAGAGGAGCATCATCCTGATGCTCCCCCTTGCTTTGAGACAAGACATCCTCCTCCAAGGAAGAGTGATGCTCCGTAGTTACAGCCATTTAATTTTGGGAGGGGTCGGGGCTATGTGGGCACTCCCACCAAGACCCCTTATGTCCTCAGGTGGTTGGGGAAATCGGGGGGAAACTGGTGGCTGCTGGTGTCCTTGCATAAAGCACTCGGTGCCTTCCCACCTCACGCAAGACTGGAAATGGCAGGAAAGTGCCCTTCCCCCACGACTATGGCGACCGCTCCATTGAGAAGATTTGACAGGGCGGGAAACAGCAGAACTTTCCCTCACGACCACCCTGGGCCTACATGGGATGTTCAAAAGCCCACAGCTGCTTGGTCACCTCACCCTGTGAAGTCCCTAGCCGCCATGTGGAGCCATGTCAAGCGGCCGAGTGCTGCCGGCGCCAGGAATAGACGGAGGGGGGCCTAGGATGCTTCCCGGCTACCCCCTCCTTTTTGGCTGCTAAGCCTCTTTGGCGGTAGAGACGGGCTGGTGAGCCCTAATTGCCATGGAGGTGCCTGGGATGGCTCCCGGCTACCTCCCGCCCCTTCAAATCCCGGCATGCTGATACTCACAGCTGCCCTGAGGTAATGCAAGGGGCCTGGGAAGCTTCCTGGCTACCTCCCACTCCAACTTGAGGGAAGAGCAGAGGGCTGGCCAAGCAGAGGCATGCCGCCACCATGAGGCAATGGAGGGGCCTGGGCCTCTCAGTTACCTCCCGCCTCCGAGGGAAGAAAGAAGGGCTGGCGCGATGAGACTCACCGCCACCCTAAGGCCGAGGAGGGGCCTGGGATGCCTCTCAGCTACCTCCCACCTCCGAAGAAGCTGTTGTCCGCCGCTTCTGGCTAGCAACAGAGGGGCCAGGGACAAATCCTGGCTACCTCCTCCCCCTGGAAGAAAGGGGGTCTTCAAGGGGCAACTAAGAGCCCTGGGAGAATTCCCAACTACCGCCCCGGTCAAAGTATCCAAAATGGAAAATGTCCCCCCCCCCCGTCTGACTAATCACTGACGGTCGAGGTGAGGAAGCCAAAAGCTGAGGTAAAAATGACAGAAAAAACACTTCATTCCTGTATCCCTGAAGAGACACAGGAACATACAGGTGAGTCTGTTAACTCACTGGAGGCAGAGTCAAGACTGGCAGTTAGAGGGTGGTTCCCTCCTATTCCGGCTAGCCACCGTCTAACACTTTGTTTCAATTTGACTCTGCCTACAGGAGTTAACCCATTCCTGTATGCTCCACGACTCCACTGTCCAAGAATAGCTGAGGGAAGAGAAGTGAATGAATTTGTGCAAATGCTTGCCTATAATTTTGGAACAACCTCAAGTAATTAGTACAGCCTCTTTGTGGATCCATGGCAGTCTGCAAATCTTCTTGGCAGATGTTACAGACTTTGATCAATCTTTGGCACATTGGGATAAACAAATTTCACCTTGCTGTAGTTCTGGGGGAGGGGTAAAGTACCAACATACCACAAGTACATTTTTTTTCCAGGAAATGCTTCCAGGCATTCCTTCACACACTTGATAACAAATTAGAATGGTTCATTGGCACTTAACCATGAAGATGCCTTCTCTGCTGAACGAAGGGAGCCAATCATTGATGGGTTAATGCCTCTGACTAGCCTAGACAGGAAACTCCTTAAGCAATTTGCATTAGCTCCTTCTCCTCTTTTCCAGGAAACCTCAGTTTCATTTCTGGCCAAGCCTGGGAAGATCCTTAAGCAAAAATTACTGAACCTCATTAACAACTATAACTGACTATAAGGCCTTTGAAGAGTACAAACATGAAATAGAATTAAGTAGAGAAAAACAAAGTTTGAAGTGATATTTGTGAGCAGCTTGCAAGCAGTGTGTGGCCACTGACTGGCTCCCTTTGTCCCCCACTTACCTTCATGGTAAGTACTGTACCAATGAACCATTCTCCTGGTGGAGTCAGGAGCCAGTCACTGATGGGACCTACCAGAGCCTGAATTTGTTGGGTGGGCAAGACTAGAAACTCTCAATAACCTTGAAGAACATTCTGAATGACACACTGGCCAAGGCCACCTTCACAAAGGCAAAAACGTCCAACTTACGACATGTGAAAGTCAAAGCAGAGGCCCAGGTGGCCGTTCTGTACACTGGCATTTGTGGCTAGAGATGCTGATATGGCTGCTGCCCTACTAGAGTTTGCCGTGATGTGGCCTGGAATACAAAGTTGTCGTACCTCATGGGCCAAGCCTTAATCCACCTCGCAAAGGTCACAAATTATGCTCTCTGTCCTGGGGCCTTGGGATGAAATGGAATGAAATGAAATGAAGAGACTGTGTAAAAGTCTGATGCATTTAGTCCATTTTATTAAAGTTTTAGTGCCCACCTGACATCCACATTATGCCAGGCCGGCTCTGCTGTGTGAGCCAACAAAGGACAAAAGGAAGGTAGTGTGAGTTCTTGTGCCCCATGAAATGGAGTGCACCTTAGGAATAAAGGTAGGATCCATCCTAAGAACCTTGGAGTATTTGTGGAAAATACAAAGTCCTTCCACACTGATAGGGCACTGAGCTCCAACACCTTCCTGGCAGAAGTGATAGCCATGAAAAAAGCCACTTTTAAAGTTAGAATGTGTAGGAAGACTGTTCTCAAAGGCAGGGCTGTGGAGTAGGTACGCCAAACCTTCGACTCCGACTCCTCTGTTTTTCTACTGTCCGACTCCAACTCCTTCATAAATGGCAAATGTATATTAACTAGTAATAACAAATTTACTGTAGTAAAATGGTAGCACAAGGCATTTCATCACCACCACGTGAATCATCAGGCTAGATTGATAGAACATAAAATATATTTATTTGATTAAAATTTCTGAACAAGAAATCTTTCCTAAATTCCTACGAAAGTTTTTATTTTGAAGCCAGAGTCGGTATATTTCTACCGACTCCACCCAAAATTGCTTCCGACTCCGACTCCACAACTCCGACTCCACAGCCCTGCTCAAAGGCTCAACTAACAGCTGGGTAAGGGCCTGAAACACTGTCTGTAGCCTCCAGGAGGGGAACATGTAGACCACCGCTGGGGCCAGGAGAATTGTCCCTTTGAAGAATTGCTTCACCAGTAGGTGAGAAACGATGCCCTTGCCATCCTATGTAGGACACACAACTTGTTCCTTGAGTGTGCTGGATTTGAAGCCCTGAGCTAAACCAACTTGAAGGAATTCTACAACCTGTTGGATAGCTGGACTCAGGGCATCTATGTGATTGCAGCAGCACCAGCAAGAGAGTGCCTTCCTAGATGTGGATATTTGATTGCTTGTGAGCTGTCAGGATGGTCTTGGTGATCTGCTGAGAAAGACCCTTCCCAAGTAAGGCTTTCCGCTCAATCTCCAGGTGGCTAGTTTGAGCCATGCTACATCTGGATGGTAAATGGGACTCGGCACAAGGAGGGCTGGAGACAGGGGAAGTGGAAGCAGCAGAGATGTAGCAAGTTTATTTATTTATTATTTGATTTATATCCCGCCCTTCCTCCCAGCAGGAGCCCAGGGCGGCAAACAGAAGCACTAAAAACACTTTAAAACATCATAAAAACAGACCTTAAAATACATTAAAACAAAACGTTAAAAACATTTTAAAAAATCCTTTAAAAACATCTTTAAAAAAGGGTTAAATACATTATTAAAAAAAACATTAACAAGCAATTCTAACACAAACGCAGACTGGGATAGGTCTCAACTTAAAAGCCTTGTTGCAGTTGCAGGATATAGGAAAACTATGGTCTGTGCAGCCATTGGGAGGATATGAGATCATGCCCACCTGCTCTTGCCACACTTGCAGTATTCAGGGATGCCTTCATGAGACAGAAGACTGCCTTGCTGAGAGCCCCTTCCCCTGGATATAGGTGGGAGTGGTTGAGGAAATCAGTCTTTATCTTGAGCTCCCCCCTTCTTGATGTGCTGCACTAATATGGAGGCCAGGTTCTGCTCTGCCTATATCATGAAGCCCTGGGCCTCCTTCTGAAGTGATTTGAGATTTTGTGCCTTCTCCTTTGTTGATGTGGGCCAGAGTTGTGATGTTGCCTGTGGGAACCAAGACATATTTGCATAGCAGTATGTCTGAAAACTGTCGGAGAACCAGGGAGACTCTAGCCAGTTTGTGCTGTGTTTTCAGTTCTGCAGAACCCCACTGCCCAGAAGTCATCTGAAGACAGTGTGCCCTCCAGCCCAAGGGGCTGGCATATGTGATTACTGTGATCCTCTTAGAGAATCGAAATGAAATCTCTGCCATGAGGTGGAGAGCCACCACTGTATGAAGATCTTGACCGATTTGGGAAGGCGAATTTGAAAGTGATGTCTGACCACCATGTTGCCCTGCCAGGAAAAAAAGAGCTACTAAAGGTCCCTAGAGTGGGCCCTGGCCTACAGTACCAGATCTATTAAAGACGGGAGCATTCCCAGCAGCTGAAATAGGGCCATTAAATCTGTGGTGGGAGTGGACAGAATCTGCAAGGTGAGGGACTGGTTTTTGGTGATGCACTGTTGACCAGAGCTCCCAGATGGAGGATCTGTTGAGGAGGATACAGTTGGCTTTTGGCCACACTGATGAGGGATCCATGACTCTCCAGACAGTCCATGGTTTTGGCCAGGTCTGAGATTGCTCTGGAAAGGGATGGAGATCGAATCAGAATGTCATCCAAATATGGGTTGAGATAGATACTCTGGAGATGAATGTGGGCCACAAGGGCAACCATCAATTTCATAAACACTCTGAGAGCCAAACCCAACCCAAATGCTTACCACCCACCTCCCCAAAACTTGAGAAGTCTGGGAAGATTGGTACATGAAAATAGGCTTCTTTTAGATCTACAGAGCCTAGGAAATCTAATGGTTGTAAGGCTTCCAAGATGGAGGCCAAGGTATCCATCCTGAACCTCCTGTAATGAATAGACCTGCCAAGGGAAATGAGGTTTAACATAGCCCTTCACTCTTTTCATTTTTGGGGCACAAGGAACAGATGGGAGTACATCCCTGAACCCACCACTGAGGTGGGTATCTCTTCCACTGCCTGGAACAGAAGCTGCTGGACTGCCCATTGCAGTGCCAAGACCTTCTCCAGAGCACTGGGGTCATGGAAAACACATCCCGGGTGTGGGTGTGTGTGATGTTAGCTCTAACTGCTATTCCTTGTCTATGGTCTGAATCATTCAGACATCTGACAATATCTGCTGCCAGGCTGTCTTGAAGTCCTGTAGTCTGCCCTAGATATTTGTTTTCTTGGTGTCAGAACTGGTTGGAGTGGCAAGGCTGAGACAGTCTCATCTTGGATTGGCATATGCTGTGGGTCTAGTGAACTGTGATCTGTTCCAGAAGGATCTGTATGTGCACAGTTCTTTGTAATGAAATACTCCTTCAGAGGGGCGCAAGGAATTAGAAGTGCACCTATGGGTGCGCTTATCTTTATTATTGGCTAACACTGCCTTGTACTTATCCTTAGTTTCAACTTATTTCTCATTAATGTTGTCTTCTCCAAACAAACTGAGTCCTTTTAAGGGAACTGACATAATTGCAACTCTAGAGATGTTGTCAAGAGGCCAGCAGGTCAGCCAGAGTGCCCTGCATGACCTTACATGACCCTACATTCGAAGCCATGGTATGAGCATTAAAGACCACAGCATCCAAGGAAGAACCAGCTAACATTTCTTGCGCCTGGCTACTTTAGAGAGGAGTCTGAACAGTTTATCTGAATCCAATTTAGGGTCTTGAAAGATGTCTGTTATAAACCAAAGCAAGCCTTAGCTATAACAGAGTTGTAGGCCACTCCATTATATTAGCAGCACATATTAGTGGTCTCGAAATTGAGTTTTAGACTACCTCCGCCTTCTTGTCCCCTGGCTGCTTTAGAGATACATCAGTCTGGGGGGAGAAACCTCCCGTAGCTACGATTGTGACCAGGCAGTCCACCAGAGAAAGACAGATACATTTCCCAATTTTATAAGGTAAAGAAGCGTAGCTGGAAGCCCTTTTGCTGGTAAGCAGGTCTGCCCATTCATTTTAAGTTAAAGTTTTGAAGGCTTAAGGAAGGGTAACAGATTTCTGAGTAACTTTATTAGGTGCCAGGAACAGTGCCCCTTTAATAGGGAGGTGGAGAGGGACAGGTTGGCACAGGCCAAGTGAAGCCATAGAGTTCAGCTATAATGCCATGTAGCCCTCTCTAAGGAGCCAGGCCACCCCTGGGGAGGTCCTCTGAATCTGACATGGACCTCCACTGCTCTTTCCACCCTGTTGGATTTGGGATCAGAAACAGGCTCCAAGATAAGGGAGGGGCATTGGACTCACAGGCATGGCAGATGCCTCTCCCCCTGGGTTGGTGGCTATCAAATCTATAGTGGAGTGATCCACCTAAATAGAGAGGGATCCCTAAGACTTCCGAAACCTCCAAAGAAAGCTGGACCATGGTCTTGTGTTTGGGGGCTTTTCCTTTATTCTTTAGAATTATTTTCCTTCCTCCGGTGGCAGGGGGAGAAGAAGAAGAGGAGGAGGAGGAGGAGGAAGAAGAAAAAGGAGGAAGAGGACACCTGAGGACCTTCTTATGCTTGGATTGTTTGCATTAATCTATAGGATTCCCCTTCCTCAGTGCCTGTTTAAAGGCCAAAATAAGAGACGGCGAAATGGCAGGAACAGCTTATTCTGATTGCCAGCAATACACCATCTGTTGGGCTGCTAAGCATTGCTATGTGAAGAAACAGGATTGAGCAAGGGATTCTTTGCACACTCATGTTGCACTCTGCCATGTTGCAAGGATGGTGGGGAAAGAAGTTCAGCATGGGAGAGTTTCCCCCCAAAGCCTTTTGCTTTGTTGCTTCTGAGACACCCAAGACCATAAGCAATTCCAATATGGGCAATGCCTTTGTGTGTGGTCTCGAGTACAAGGTCCCCTGCCTCGCTATGGGGACTGGAGGGATGGATATAGTCCAGGTCTTTGCGCCCTGCTTTTTGAAGGCAGCAGCGGATTCAACTGCTGAAGTCATTATGCCTATGTGCAGGTGAGGAAGTCCATACTAGTGCTTATGTGCCAGGAGTCCAAGAAAAAAGTGTGTGTGTGTGGGAGAACTAGGGAGGGACTGGCCAAAACCAAGTCTTGGGAAGGATTTTCTTTCTTACTTACTTTTCAAGGTGAAAGGCAAAGAGGGAAGGGAGAGGCAGAAACACTGAAAAAGTTGGCAAACTGAGAGATTTCATTAAGATAGGCATTCCATTCATTCATTCATTCACTGGCGATCACTCGGAGCCGAGTAGTATTGTCTTCCAAGATAAGGTCTTTAACAGTGGGTCCGTAAGTGACTATGGAGACCAATTCTAGATCCACACAGCCTCCCACAGTGAGGACACACATTTCCAGATGGAAGACAGTTGCAATGAGGATTTGCTTGATGTACCTTCCGCTTAGCTTGTTTGTACCTTTTGCCCTATATTCGTGCTTCTTTAAAGTCCATAGCACCTTTGATAATAGCCAACCTCCAATTGGGACGCTCATGGACCAAAGCTTCCCAGGTCTTGATGCTCATGTTGCATTTTTTTAGATTTGCTTTAAACCTGTTTTGCTGTCCGATATTCCATTTTCCATCCTTAAGTTGGAAGTAAAGTAGCTGCTTTGGAAGACGGTGATCAGGGAGTCCAGTGAAGTTGTTGTTGAAGGATCACTGTTTCAACACTGGTAGTCTTTGCTTCTTCCAAAACGCTAACATTAGTCTGTCTGTCTTCCCAAGTAATTTGCAGAATTTTACGGAGGCAGAGTTGGTGAAATCTTTCAAGGAGTTGGGAGTGGCATTTATAACGGTCCATGTTTCACAGGCGTACAGTAAGGTCGGTAGCACAATGGCTTTGTAAATAAGCACTCTGGTCTCCCTGTGAATATCCAAAACTCAAACACTCCATGCTTCATTCGGGAGAATGAGGCACTCGCAGAGCTCAGACGATGTTGAATTTCAGCATCGATGTCAGCTTTAGAGAGATAGCTGCCAAGATAGGAAAAGTGATCAACGGTCTCCAGCTGGATTGATGGTGCTACAGAGGGACTGGTTCGCAACCTGTTGGTAAGCACTTTGCTTTTTTTATATTAAGCGAGAGCCCAAGCTTTCCATATGCTTCTGCAAAGACATTTAGGATAGTTTGAAGATCTTTCTCTGAATGTGCGAAGACTACATTATCATTGGCATATTGAAGTTGTACGGCAGAGGTTGGCATTACCTTACTTTTTGGTTTCACCCTACTGAGATTAATAAGCTTTCCATCTGTTCGATATATGATTTCCACACCAGTAGGAAGTTTCCCCTCAATAAGGTGTAGAATCATAGCAATGAAGATAGCAAATAAGGTAGGAACAATGACACATCCCTGTTTTACACCTGATCCGGCTCTGAATGGATCGCTCTGAAAGCCATTTTTATCCAAAATTGTTGCTGTCATGAAGGAGTTGCAAAATATTCACAAATTTATCAGGGCATCCAGTTTTCAGAAGGATGGTAGACAGCGGTTCAATTCACAGTATCAAAGGCCTTAGTCAAATCAATAAACGCCATATATAAAGGTTGATTCTGCTCCCGGCATTTTTCTTGAAGCTGTCGTGCAGTGAAGATCATGTCCACTGGCGGAAACGATTCTGGGATTTGGGGAGGATATCTTCTGAGATAGGTAGGAGGCGATTTTCAAGGATCCTTGCAAGGATTTTACCTGCGGTAGCAAGAACAGACATATCTCGATAGTTCCCACAATATGTTCTATCACCTTAAAGTCTTCTGGGATCTCTTCCCTCATCCAGATTTTTTCGATGCTCTTTCCAACGCTGTGGAATAGACTCTTTGTCCTTTAGAAGTTTGGTACCTTCTATTGAACATAAGGGATTTGTACCATAATTTGTTGGTCCATAGATGGCTTTTGTGGCATTAAAAAAGCCCTGTGCATTGTGAGCATCTTCAAAGTGCTGGATTTCTTGAGCTTTCTTTATCCAGCAGGCGTTCTTATGTTCTCTAGTTCTTCTTTGGACCTCAGCCTTTGCACTGGCATAGATTTTTTTTCTTACCAGCACAGTTAATGATCTGGAAGGCTATCCTTTTCTTGTTGATGATAGGTTCAATCTCACTATCATTCTCATCAAACCAATCCTGATGTTTCTTAGTTTGGAATCCAATTGTTTGTTCACATGCTGCAATAATGGATGTCTTCAGATTAATCCAGTGTTCCTCAACGTTTTCAGGGGGTTCTGTAGGTAGATGTTTCTTGAGAGTTGTTTGAAAGCAAGCTTGCTTGATAGTTCTTGAAGGGCATGGATGTTCATTTTACGCCTTGGTTTTCTTCCTTGGACCCTACGTTGAGGAACAATATTAATGGCCATAGTGGATCAAATTGATCGGTGATCTGTCCAGCAGTCATCGGCACTCGTCATGGCCCTAGTGAGGAATACATCACGACGATCTCTGGCACGGATAATTACACAATCCAGGAGATGCCAATGTTTCGACCAAGGATGCTTCCATGGTGTTTTAAATTTATCTTTCTAGAGAAAGAGTGTGTTTGTAATAACAAGATTATGCTCTGCACATTTAGTCAGAAGCAGAATTCCATTCAGGTTGCTATTGCAAACTCCTTCTTTCCCAATGGTTTCTGGCCATAAATCGCAATCAAGCCCAACTCTTGCATTGAAATCGCCTTAGGTATCTCTGATAAGATGGTTACCAGCTGGTAATAAAAATTTTCCTTGATGTCTTCATCAGCATCTAATGTTGGTGCATAAGCACTTAGAATAGTTGCCTGCTGGTTTTTGGCAAGTTTTAGCCAGAGAGTTGAGAGTCATTTATTAATGCCAATGGGAACGTCTGACAAGAGCTTCTTGGGGCCACGTGTCCACCAGGTTTCCATTATGCGCAGCAACCGAGGGTCGGAAGGCGGGGAGGTGGTCTGGCAGTCATCTACCGGGAGTCTCTGGTCTTCACCAGGCCTCCGCTCCCAAGGACCAAGTTTGTTGACTGCATGTACTGGAGGTTGGGCCCGAAGGGCAGTTTAGGGATCCTGCTTGTGTACCGCCCGCCCCGCTGCACGGCAGACTCCCTGACCGAGGTGCTTGAGGTGGTCTCGGATGTACGAACGCTGTCCCCAGAATTGTTAGTATTGGGAGACTTCAACGTGCATGCTGAGACCACTCTCATTGGAGCCCCTCGGGATTTCCTAGAAACCATGGCTTCTTGGGAACTGTGCCTTAGTAATACTGAGCCCACACATGTAGCCGGTCATGCTCTCAACCTTGTATTTGTCCTGGGAGTGGAGGGGAGTGGTCTGAAGTTGGGGGCTATTTCTTCGACCCCCATGTCATGGTCAGACCACTATCTGGTGAACTTTGTTCTCTCAATGCCACACACCCTCCGCAGGGGCAAAGGACCTATTAAAATGGTCCGCCCCAGGCGCCTGATGGATCCTGATGGATTCTTGACTGCCCTTGGGGAATGGGAACCTGCTGAAGGTCGCCTGGTCGAAACACTGGTGACGGAATGGAATGAGGGAATCACCAGTGCATTAGACCAGGTGGCTCCGAAACGTCCTCTCCCCCTGAATAGAACTCAGACAGCACCGTGGTACACACCCCGGTTGCGTAGTCTGAGACAGGAGGTGAGACGACTAGAATGCCGGTGGCGGAAATCCCGTTCTGAAGATGTCCGAACACAGGTTAGAGCAGCAATAGCTGCCTACCAGGTGGCAATAAAGGCAACAAAGAAGGATTTCTTTGCTGCCTCTATTGCATCCGCAGAGTGCTGTCCCAGGAAGCTGTTCCAGGTGGTCCGAAGCCTGGTCGGTCCAGTCGCTCAGGAACCCCTGGAACATTCTAAGGCTTCCTGTGACAAATTGGCAAAGCACTTTGTGGATAAAGTCGAACATCTAAAGAACTCGATTCCGTACGCCGTGGATGCGGTAGATGATCCTGAGTTGGCCAGCTGCAATCCGGTTTCATGGGATCTGTTTCGGCCTCTTCCTTCTGAGAATGTGGACAAGGTACTTTCAACTGTAAAGCCTACCACCTGTCTGACTGATCCTGGCCCATCATGGTTCCTTGTGAACTGTAAAGAAAGATTGGGCGAAGGGATTAGGGCGGTGGTAAATGCATCCTTGAAGGAGGGTGTAATGCCACCGGCCCTCAAGGAGGCAATTTTAAGACCTATCTTGAAAAAGTCCTCCTTGGATCCCCAAGTTTTGAACAACTTTCGCCCTATTTCGAATTTACCATTCTTGGGCAAGATCATTGAGCGAGTGGTGGCAAATCAGCTGTCAGCACACTTGGAGGAAGCGGATTATTTGGATCCATACCAATCGGGTTTCAGGACTGGACATGGTACTGAAACAGCCTTGGTCGCTTTGGTTGATGATATGAGGAGGGCTATGGATAGGGGAGAATTCACCTTCCTTGTCCTCCTGGATCTCTCAGCGGCTTTTGATACCGTTGACCACGGTATCCTGTTAGATCGCCTGGGAGGGTTGGGAATAGGAGGCACTGTTTTACAGTGGTTCCGTTCCTTTCTCTCTGACAGGCATCAACAGGTAGCATTGGGGGATGAGATTTCAGACCCTTGGCCTCTCACTTGTGGAGTGCCACAGGGTTCTATTATCTCTCCCATGCTATTTAAAACCGCTGGGTGGTATCATCAGGAGATTTGGGCTGCGGTGTCACCAATATGCTGATGACACGCAGCTCTATCTCTCGTTTAAATCTTCACCGGAGTTGGCTGTAGAGACCTTGTCCAAGTGCCTGGAATCCGTGAGTGGATGGATGGGAAGAAACAGGCTGAAGCTCAATCCTGATAAAACCAAGGTACTGCTTGTGGGTGACAGGGGAAAGTTGGGTATTGTTGACCTGGAACTCAATGGGGTAAGATTGCCCCTGAAGGATCAGGTCCGCAGCCTCGGGGTTATTCTTGACTCCAAGCTGTCCATGGAAGCTCAGATTTCGGCAGTGAGCCGGGCAGCTTGGTATCAGTTACACCTGATACGGAGGCTGCAACCCTACCTCCCTGCTCATCAGCTCCCACTGGTAGTGCATGCACTGGTCACCTCTCGACTGGACTACTGCAAAGCGCTCTACGTGGGGCTACCCTTGAAAACGACCCGGAAACTACAGCTGGTACAAAATGCGGCGGCCCATTTACTTACAAATAGCCGCCGCCGTGATCACATTATGCCGGTGTTAGTTCATTTACACTGGCTTCCAGTTGCTTTCCGGGCCCAATTCAAGGTGTTGGCATTAACCTTTAAAGCCCTATACGGTCTCGGCCCAGTTTACCTGAAGGAGCACCTCCAGTACCACCAACTTAGCCGCCTGACTAGATCAGCCACGCAGGGCCTTCTCTCAGTACCACCAACGAAAACAGCTAGGTTGGTGGGAACTAGGGAGAGGGCATTTTCAGTGGCGGCCTCCACTCTCTGGAACTCCCTCCCGTTTGATCTTCGACATGCCGCTTCCCTGGATGCATTCCGCCGAGCATTAAAAACCTGGCTTTTGGACAGGCCTCCGGGACCTCCGGGGTGGGCTAAGCTTTTATCACTATTACTGAACGCCCGTTGTTTACATACTGTTTTATGCTGTAATTTAATCCTTTATTGTCGACTGTATTGTATTGCTATGTATTTTAAATCGTATTTTAAATTGTATTTTACTGGAATTTAATTGTGTACGTCGCCTAGAGTGGCCTTGGCCAGATAGGCAACACAAAAATTAAATTATTATTATTATTATTAATATTATTTTTAATAGCGAAGCCTACTCTATGTATTCGTCATTTTTGTTCAGGCAGTCCTTTCCAGAAGAAGGTATAACCTCCTTTTTCTTCCTTCAATTGTCCTTCTCCTGCTCGTCGAGTTTCTTGGAGTTTTAAGATAGGCAGGAGGGGAGAGGAAGGGCTTCTGACCAAGGCTAGATAGGAAACTAAACTAAGGTCTCTTGGAAGCCAGGAGAAGGAGCTAATGCAAATTGCTTGAGGAATTTTCTGTCTAGGCTAGTTGGAGGCATTAACCAATCAGTGACTGGTTCCCGAGTTCACCAGGAAAAACAAAAGGACCCTCCAAGAATTTTAAAAAATGTACTCAATAAGTTCTAGCCAAAAGCCAAGTCTTGCATTCTGCTGAAAGAGAATCAGCTTCTATCCCGAGTGCTAATGGTGCTACACATTTTTAACAAACATTTTACACACACAAAATTAACAAAACCATTTCAAGTTTATTCCTGCAATTTATGTCTGCATCCTAAACACACTTGTGCCAGAGATTTAGCAAATGTGAAGGGCAAATTGGCCTCCCTTTTGTACAATGAAATCAAGCTATAGCCTTGGCACTGTTGGACACATTCTGTAAAGCTCCTGGGAGAAAGGGCGGGGTATAAATCAAATAAATAAATGCTTATGAGCCATCCAAGGTAAAAGACTGAAATACAATACCAATGTACTTAAATATCATCACTCAGTCTTTGGGATGCCCATCCAAAACCCATCTGCTTTTCATGACACTTTCCCATCCTCATTTTATTACAGGGTGGGAAACCTGTGGCCCTCCAGTTGATGCTTGACTACTACTTTTTTACTTTCTTTTCAAGGGGAAAAGCAAATATCATTGACCATCTGGTCAGGGCTGATGGGAGTCCAACAATATCTGGAAAGCCATGGGTTCCCCATCCGCAGTTCATCAGTGTTGGCACGTGTATTGCCAGGCTTTTAAAATGACAATTCTTGTGCCAGTAATGATTACATGAATGGTTTTTTTGGGGGTGGGGGAGATTACTTTATTTTAGAGTCAAGTATGATAATTTCTGTTTGATTTTTAATCTTTGTATACTTTATGGGCAATATCAAACCATCATATTCAGAGTAGACTTATTTAATCCCATTGTCTTCAATGGTTCTACTCATAATACAGTCAATGTTGGATCTTGCTCTACCCTGTTGTATTTTATACAACTTGCGTCAAAACTATTTTGAGTAGTAGGTGTCTGACAAATTACAGTAATAGTAATAAAAAATATTTAGAGGTTCACACCTCAGCTTCACCTTTGTTACTTACTGCATTGTCTATATGAAGAATTGGTATTTTAAGCGGCGGTAACGCAGCCGAAGCTCTGCTCACGGCCGGAGTTCGATTCCAAAGAAAGGAGGAAGTCGAATCTCCAGTAAAAGGGGTCGAGGTCCACTCAGCCTTCCATCCATCCATGGTCAGTAAAATGAGTACTCGGCATATGCTGGGGGGTAAAGAAAGGCCAGGGAAGGAACTGGCAATCCCACCCCATATACATGTTCTGCCTAGTAAACGTCACAAAGACTTCACCCTAAGAGTTGGAAACGACTCGCACTATAAGTGCGGGGACACCTTTACCTTTTTTATAGCACGGCACAGTTTATCAACTAAACATTTTAAATTAAATACAGCTTTAAACGACATTGGCCAAGAATACACCCTTGCTGAACCACTTTAGTTATTTAAATAGGATGCTGAATAATGTGCCCTGTGGGCCATAGGATACTTGCAGTATTTAAATAAGAAGCTCTTATATGAAACAGAAGCCTTTTATCAATTGAGGTTTCAGACAACTTTCCCCAAAGTTGCCTAAAATCTATCAAAGTTGCCAAAAGTCTTCCTCTGGAAGGTCTGGAATATTTTTTTGCCAAATGAGCTAAAGCAACACAATAATCCATAGTGCATGTCTCCTGACTGAATCCATCCTGTTCCATTTCAAGATTACCTTCAGATTCAACTCAAGTTTATATATTGTTTTCAATTTTTAAGTTGTGTTTTAAATTGTTTTTTAAAAGATGTATTTTTAAATTGTATATGTTTTTAGTTACTGTAAACCGCCCAGAGAGCTTTGGCTATGGGGTGGGATACAAGTACAATAAATGAATAAATAAAGTTTGAATGAAATTTTGAATTGTGTGTGTAACCTACCAATTACAGACAGCAGACAAACTAATCTATAATTATTGATATCTTATCTACTCCCTTCTTAAAAATGGTAATTAGTAACACACTACTCCAAATCATAGGAACGGAACCAATTCTTGCTATGTGCATAAACTGACTTCAAGTATCTCTGCAATTCCAAAGAAGTGGCAAAATGCTTTGGGTTCTATCCAACTCAGCAGAACCACAGAAGTCAATGGACATTAGTAACATGTCCATAATTTTTAACCTCCTACTCTGAATACAACACTCCGAGTTTGTACAGATGCCTTTCAAATATCTGCATACACCATCATCATTATTAACAATAATAATAACTACCTGCATTTCTATCCTGCCTTTGTTCCCAAAGCTCAGGGCAGCAAACAACAAACAGTAGGAGTTAAAAAACAGTTAAAAAATGAAAACAAATATTCTTATTTGTAGTATTTGATTCATATAGGTCCAAGGTGGAAATTTGCTATCGACAAAACTTATGTCAATATTATAACCATCATGTACAAAACACATTTAATACATCTGATCAAAGAAATTATTCAGCAGCTTCATTCACCTGGAAGAAGCAAGATCGTTCCGCCTTTTTCCCCAGCTTACTTTATCTATAAATATTTAAGAAGTTCAATCCTTTAGCAAGTCCTATTACGCTCCTGGCCTTAAATGCCTTCGGACAATTATCCTCAGGGCTTATAGCACTTGAGGAACCTTTAAGTATTATCCATTGTATATATGGCTCTAGGGCTGCAACATTACAATCATTTACCTGTTAACTTCTCAGAAGAGAGTCTAAACGTGTGACATCCAACTGTCCATCCACAAATGGAGTGGACTTCCACTTGCGCACTAAGACTTTTCCTTCCTCTCCTTCCCCCTGCAACCACCATGCTGCCACCAAATCTATTCCAGAGGGTTGGAGGATCCTCTATAGTAGATTTGGGAGAAGGGACTGAACAGAAAGAGAAAGTTCCATTACTTCTGCTCGTGCATCACCCACTATTGGACCTCTCTCTTAGGTAAGCATGCATAGGATTGCAGGCTCAAGCAACTAAAACCTATGCAGGTCAAGATTACACATTTATTCACAAGTAGTCCCAGTGAGTTCTATGGGACTTACAAAACAAGTATACAACTGCATCCTAGTTCATCGGTTATCAATAGTTGAATTAGTTTTAACAGAATGACAGTTTTTAGGGTTTAGAGCAGGAATGACTGAATCCCACTTGAGGGAACACAGAAAGCTGCCTTTGACTGAGGCAGACCACTGGTCCATCTAGCTCAGTACTGTCTATACAGACTGGCAGCAGCTCTCCAGGATTCCAGACTGGGTATATTCCCAGCTCTACCTGGAGATGCTGGGGATTGAACTTGGGACCTTTGGTGTGCAAAGCAGAGGCTCTGCTACTGAGCTACATCCTTTCCCCACAGGGGATCTAGCCCCCAAGACACCAACAGTCTTGGCAGCAGAAGCAAAAAGTAGACACAGCACTGGGGGAGCAGAGCCCAGCACCCTGTTGGGAATGCAAATCACCTCCCCCTTAGTAATCTGCAGATAGCTGAGGAAGGGTGAATGTGTATCCTGTGAGAGTGTGGGGTGGCCACATCCACTACTGACATGTGGCCACCAGAGGGTTGGATAAGGATGAATGCGATCTCTGGCCCAAAAAAGATTAGTTAAGATCTTTCTCTTATGTTGATAGGTGTATTGAGGTTGCTATTTTTGTTTTAGAATGGAGAAACTTTCTCTTACCTATGGCTTTATGTAATAGCAGGATTGGTCACTGATGTTTTTATATCAGATTCAATTGTATTTATGTATTTTAAATTGTATTTTGCTTAAGACACCTTCTAGGAAATGGCGGGGGAAATAATATTTTTCATTCAACTGTAAAGTACAGTACTTGGACTGCAAGCAATAGATACCTTGATTGATGTTTTAGAATAAGTTCATTTTTATTTAATTGATAAAAACAACCGATAGACATCTTTTAGTAGATTACAGTGACAGCTGTGCCATTTTTACTGAAATATTTTAGTGGTGTACTTATGCAAAGTATTGTAGAAATAGGGCTTCTAACGGCCTCAGAAAGACCCCAAATGTCCAAGGTATCTAAGGGCCTGTCATTCTGTGGATACAGAAATAGATATTTTAATGTTGTAGCCTGCCTTGGAAGGATATACACCCTAAATAAAAGGCAGACTAGAAATCCATTAACACAACAAGTCAATATCCTGAGCAAGACGGAGCCCTCAGGTAGGAAGCCTTTGGGTCATAAGACAGCTTTGTCCTATAGAGAAAGGGGACATTGTGCCTCAGGACACAAGCCTCATTAGCTCACCTTGCAGGTTTGACAGGTGTCCTGGCAGAAAGACAGTTTTAAATAACCGAAGGCAACAATTACAAGGTTTTCCCCCACCAACTGAGACAAAAAGAAGTGGAAAGCACCAGGCAGGAGTGGGCAGCTCAGGCAACAGATGCACATTTTGTAAGAGAACAAATACAGCTGCAGAGCTTGGTAGAATTCCCAACACATTTTTGAAAAATATTCCTTTATCAAGGGCAATCCTTTATACTTCACCAAGTGAGTGGCAACCCAACAGTATTGTACATTTGGTGGCAATTCAGAGAGGGTCTTCTCATTAGGCTTTAGAATTCCCCATCAATGTAAGCCCATCTACCCCCCTTTCTGGTAGGCTTTTGTCTCACCAGGTAGATCTCTTTCCTGTCCTAAAGTATGGCTGGATTGCTATATTGGTCCCTTTTTTGGTGGCCTGTTTTACTATCTTTCATTCTTGAATGATACTATCTTTACTATCTTTCATTCTATTATTATCATTCTTATTGTTAGGTGCTTGGGTTTCTTTTTTAATTATTTTAAATGTAATTTTTTAAGTTTATTTAAGGTGTCTTTCTTCAGTAAGAATATTGTTGCCATGTGGACACACAAAATGGAAAATGGAAATGGACTGCCTTCAAGTCAATCCCGATTTATGGCAACCCTATGAATAGGGATTTCATGGTCAGTGGTATTCAGAGGGGGTTTACCATTGCCTCTTTCTGAGGCTAGTCCACCCCAGCTGGCTAGGGCCTGCTCCGCTTGCCACAGCTACATAAGCCAGCCCCTTCCTTGTCCGCAACTGCCAGCTGGGGGGCAACTGGGCTCCTTGGGACTATGCAGCTTGTCCACGGCTGCACAGGTGTCATCCTGGAGAGAGGAATGAAAACAGAGCTGGGTATACAGTGCCTTGCAAAAGTAATCAGACCCCTGACTGATGCTCTCATATTATGGAATTACAAATGGTACATTTTAATTTCAGTTTTTTGTTTCTTACATGTTTCAGATTTTTGTTTCTTACAAACATTTCCCAACATAAAACCAGTGGCACCTTACAATAATTGATTTTGAGTTTCAGTGTTTCAAAATAAAATATCATACAGAACAAAATTACAATACAATGTACCATTTGTAATTCAGTAATATGAGAGCATTGGTTGGGTCTGATCACTTTTGCAAGGCACTGTATATGTGTTCTTTGATTCGAACCCTCTCTCAACTCTCCCATACAGCATAGAGAAGGACACAGGTTCAGGACTGGATTGAAAGCTTTCTTGCTCAGCTAGTGCTGAAGCTCACCAACTAGTGCTATAGGCAGGAATAGCTAACAGATATTCCCTGCAGGTATTGCTGGACTGCCACTCCTGTCAGCCCCAGCCAGTGTTAGCCAATGGTCAGGGATGATGGAAATTGTAACCCAACATCTGGAGGGCACCCCACTGGCGGCCCCTGTTATAGGGCAATTTCACTAGGTTGCTAAAGATAATCTATCTATCAAGCTCCATAACCAAGATGCTGATGTGCCACTGGAATGGGAGGCAGAGTTCCTAGTGTTTTTCTCCTCAGTTCATCATAGTATTACAGCTTGTCCTATGTGATTGGGAAAAGGCGTAGTTTGATACTGATTTGCACTGTTTAAGTTTTGTAATACATAGTTAACTACCCATAATCTTCAAACTGAACTCACTGATGACCACTTTAACATTTTTATTAACTCAAAGCTATGCACAGGGAACCAAAGCTTGTTATGCTATTTTGGCATAGACTACTAAAATTAATATATTAATTTTGGACAACCTCTGATTTTTTCTTAAAATCTAAATAACATGAGAGAAATGTGTGCTACCAAGTTGTCATGTTTTGGAATATTGCAAGTATTCCAATAAAAGTATTTTCAAGTAAAGCTTTGAAAATAACATTTAAGTGACATCAAGTAAACTTTATTAAATTCCCATGTGTCCCCCTCCCCACCCCCAAATACAATATTCAGTTTAATTACTTTGGTTTACTGAAAATATTTTACAATATTAAAACACATTTGAATTCACACTTATTAAATATAAACAAATTGCTAAGTTGGATGTCTATCAATTTAGGGAGGCAGAAAAATTTCCAATTCAAAATTACTGGTTTGAACATACATTTAATTAAATGCACATTTAGCAGACTTTGGAAGCGGAATGTTGGGGAAAACACACCTGGTTCACTGTGAAATCTCAGCTAAGGCAGGGTTAGCTACCCCTTAAATGCAAGGTCTTGCTGATCCATATCTAATGTTGTTGCTGTTGTGTGCCTTCAAGTCGATTACGACTTATGGTGACCCTATGAATCAGTGACCTCCAAGAGCACCATATCTAATACTCCCTTCTTAATGACCTGACTGAACCTAAGATCTAGTGCCAAGCAGACTTTCAAATACAAAGTATCATTTCTTGTTTATTTTCTACTGCAGAGAACCCAGATCCATTCCACAGAACAGAATTACATATTTTCTCTAAGCATTATCTGCGTACATCAATCAGGATTTTAAACAAGTCATTAATAGGTCGGTTGCTGCTGTTATCCCCTTTGTATCCAGCAAGCATGAATCAAATTTTCTATGCAGTGCATTCCTATACATTTCTATTGAGAAGTAAGCCCCACTGAGTTCAGTGGAACTTTCTCCCAAGTGAGAGCATAAATTTGAATTACTGTTGTTGCGTTTTGATTTTTCAGATTTTATTATTTAGCATATATTTTTGTATTGCTTTATTGATGTATTGCCTTGTTGATGTATTTTTATATTTGTGTTTACTTTTTCTGTAAGCCGCCTTGAGGGCTGTTTGGCCAAAAGGCAGGGTATAAACATTAACATAACATAACATTTTTATGTTGCACCCCACTCTGGAATAGATTTTAATGAAGAGAAGGTTAGAAATTATCCAAATAAATAAAATTATGTTTAGGATTGCAACTTTAGCTTCTCAAGATGGCAGCTGTGGACTGCCTTCAAGTTGATTCCGACTTATGGCTACCCTATGAATAGGGTTTTCATGGTAAGCGGTATTCAGAGGGGGTTTACCATTGCCTTCCTCTGAGGCTAGTCCTCCCCAGCTGGCTAGAGCCTGCTCAACTTGCCACAGTTGCACAAGCCAGCCCCTTCCTTGTCTGCAACTGCCAGCTGGGGGTCAACTGGGCTTCTTGGGACTATGCAGCTTGCCCACGGCTGCACAGGTGGCAGGGCACGTAACCCATGAGCCACTCACTGTGGGGGTGATCTTTAGTTGGCCCTTTACTCCCAGGAGACACGAGCAGGGATTTGAACTCACTGACTCTGGACTCCCAGCCAGGCTCTCCTCCCCACTGTGCTATACCAGCTTCTGCTTCTCAAGATGCAACAGCTATTTTGCGTCTTATACACTGTACTTTGTTTCTCATACTTTGTTGTCAGCCACAGAGGCTAAGGATAAATAAATGAGTCTCAGACATAAATGAGTCATAGGCACAACCATCACATCAAGCAGTCTGGAATGATTGTCCCACACTTTCTGGTTGGTATCCCATTTTTGAAGGTACATTCACAACTTTAAATTTGGTACTATTTCCACTGCTAAAATTGCTGCCTAGAACTTCCTAGTACTAAATGCAAAATCCATCAGCCATCACTCCAAAGGATATTTAAGACTGGGGGCTTTTCAAACAAAAACAGAAATAAAAGTTTTCAAAAAGCCTAGCCTACTCAGAGTAGACCCATTGAAGTTAATGGGCATTACTAACTTAGGCATACTCTGAGTAGGACTTAACTGAATACAACCATTAGTCAGAAGTGTTTAGCAAAACTTTCCTCAGCTCTGTCAAACGTTTCCTGTAGGTTTCAATAAAGAGCTCAGCCTTCACTGCATAAAGGGAAGGATCAAAACTGTATGTGTTCTTTAAACATCAACTCAAACCTCTAGGCAGCTTCAACAGCTCAAAGAAGTCAACTAATATTCCTATATTTGCTTACCTGGTTAATTCTAGCTGTTCAATACTCCATATGTGACTACTCAGTGAAACTGAACATCTGTTATTTAAAACTGAACCCGTTTGAAAATGTTTAAGTCATGACAAAATTAACAACTTATCTATGCAAAGGGAAAAATATTGCAACACTTTGTTATACTGTGGTTATGTTAAAGAATGTGCCTTGAATAAAAATTCTCTTTTTAAAGACTCAGGTATTACTTTGAAGCAATCATAACTTTTATTGTTCATGCAGAACAAAAACAGCCAAAAAGTTGGGAAGGTGTAAAAGCCGGAACGGAACAGGCCCGAACAGGCCCTTTATAAAAGAAACTGATGCCAAAAACACTGGGATGTGTTAGAGACACTTGAGAACAACATTTAGGAACAAAAACCATTCCGATAGGATTTTATTAACGCTTTAACAACCAAAATGCCCTCTGGAACCGAATGAAACAGCCCGGAACGGCAACTTCCCAGCGAGCCAGACCTCCCAAATTCACCAGTCCCACATGACTACATGGGATGCATGCAATAAGACACAAAACGTCCACGAAAACCACGTTCTGATACCCGTTTCGGGCTATAATAGGCTTTTATGTAAAACAGCCCGGAACGGCGACTTCCCAATGAGCCAGACCTCCCAAATTCACCAGTCCCACATGACTACATGGGATGCATGCAATAAGACACAAAACTTCCACATAAGCCACGTTCCATGCAATAATACATCTTTCTGAACAGAGCCCAGAACAACATCTGAACCAGCCAAGTCAATCAAATGCACCAGTCATGCATAACTGTATGAGTCAATGCTCTGGGCCACAAGCTTTCACAGCAACCACTTTCACTTGCATACACACAAGCAAAGATTTGTGCTATGCACTCCAATTGTTTTCAATGGTATATAGCCAAATATAACTTCAGTTAATTTAACAACAGACAAATTTCATTTGATGTCAAATTTAAATTGGTACTGCTGAAAGTAAAGGGCACACTTCTGTATTTTTGTGAATACTTTGATTGTCTTATGTTACTGTAATATATATTAAAGATGACATTTCATTCCAACGAGCGGTAGTGTTTATTTATAAATTATACAGTCATCTACACAAAACATCCTGAATGAAATGTTGATAGTATGCAAATTTAACTGCAAAACAAATTGCTCCAATAAATATTATTACTTAGTTGGCAGCTCTAGTAATGATTAATGAGGTATGTGTGTGGAAACAATATAGTACAATGTTGTTTTTCTTTCCTAGCAAGGTTTTTGTAGTAAGCTATACTAGTATTGAATGCAACTACAGATAGCTTTTGGTGCTAGAGAATAGCTGCAGTTTACTCTGCTTCCCACTAGGGGCACTATAAGATCTGCTGGTCTCTGCAGACAGGATGATCCCTTCTTTTTTCAGACCAAGAAGGCAGCAGCCCAGGTATGCTATATTTATACTGTGGAGGTGGCTTGGTGGCAGCAAATAGTGTCTTCTCTCATTACCTACAGCAGAAAAGCCATGAGTAAAAGCCAGCCGACTTGCCCTTCCAATCTCTCTTTCTCTCTCTCCCCCCAATTCACCAGCCATTCGCAACCTGGTAGCAGCACCAATAGTGCTGCTTAGTGGACCTACAAACAGCAAGAAAGGGTATTGCTGATCACCCCAGAGGTTCCTGGGTCATCCTGTGTTATCTCCCATTTCCCAACAAAAGGAAAGGCAGCTACATGTGTGGTTGGTGAATTTGGTAGGTCTGGCTCATTGGGAAGTTGCCGTTCTAGGCTGTTTTACATAAAAGCGTATTATAGCCTGGAATGGGTATCGGAATGTGGTTTTCGTGGAAGTTTTGTGTCTTATTGCATGAATCCGGTGAATTTGGTGGGTCTGGCTCACTGGGAAGTCACCGTTCCGGGCTGTTTTATGTAAAAGCGTATTATAGCCCAGAACGTGTATCGAAACAGTTTTCGTGGACATTTTGTGTCTTATTGCATGAATCCCATGTAGTCATGTGGGACTAGTGAATTTGGGAGGTCTGGCTCACTGGGAAGTCACCATTCTGGGCTGTTTTACATAAAAGCCTATTATAGCCCGAAACGGGTATCAGAACGTGGTTTTCGTGGACGTTTTGTGTCTTATTGCATGCATCCCATGTAGTCATGTGGGACTGGTGAATTTGGGAGGTCTGGCTCATTGGGAAGTCGCCGTTCCGGGCTGTTTTACATAAAAGCGTATTATAGCCCGGAATGGGTATCGGAACATGTTTTTCGTGGACGTTTTGTGTCTTATTGCATGCATCCCATGTAGTCATGTGGGACTGGTGAATTTGCGAGGTCTGGCTCACTGGGAAGTCGCCGTTCCGGGCTGTTTCATTCCATTCAGGAGGGCATTTTGGTTGTTAAAGAGTTAATAAAAATCCTATCGGAATGGTTTTTGTTCCTAAATGTTGTTCTCAAGTGTCTCTAACACATCCCAGTGTTTTTGGCATCTATTTCTTTTATAAAGGGCCTGTTCCATCTCTAACACCATCCCCAAAAAGTTCGGTAAAAACATTTAAAAGCATTGGATGGCTTTAAATAAACATGCTTTGAAGGGATTTTACAAAAGCAATCGCTCTAGCATCCATAGCCCAAACATCACTTTCATGCACGTGCAGCATTAAAGTAGCTTCATGCAAAAGTAACTGCCACTGGTCTTAGTAGAAGGTACTCTCGTCGCAATAGTGTTTACGATTCCAATGTGGGGGACCATCGGCCTGGTGCGGAGCTTTCACGTAGAGAGCAGGACGGGGTTGGTGTCGTGGACAGCACTGGGCGAAGAACCACAACGTGACTGCTAGCATCAACTTATGCAGAAGTGAAACTCTCCTACGCCTGGCAGGGCGCCGACAAAGTTTAAACTTCTGCTAAGGGAGTTATTCACAACCCTGTTATGGAATAACCTGTAGTGCCAGATGAGGGCGGCAGGTGATAGCTGGGGAGGGGAGCAACCAGATCGGAGGATCCATCTTTGGCTACCCGGTCGCGTCTTACTCTAGGCTGTCAGGGCCCGAGCTGCACTTTTCAATCAGCCAAGAACCATCAAGCCCCCTCCCCGTACCCAGCCAACCCGAAAACGGTTTCTATCCACGCGCAGGCACCATCTCTCCTTCCCCCCCTCCCGCCGGTGAGGAAACATGGCGCCGCCCCTTCCGAGAGAAAGCGGGAAAACTCTACCGCCTTCTCAACGCTTGAAGGCCGCTTTCAAAAGAAGATGTATTCTTTCGGGAAAGAGAAGGACCGCCGTGTTGCTTACCCGACCCACGGAGACAGCAACAACGCCGCCATCGCCACCAATTCTGCTCCTGGCGGCGACCGGGGTGGGCTCTCGCTCCTCGTCGCTGGAGAAGTCCGGCTGCGCGAGGGCTCCGGGCGTGTTGCGGGCGGTGAGGTGCTGAAGGTAGAGCTGCACATACACGTCCTTGCGCTGCTCTCCGCCTGGAAGACTCACATTGTTGGCGATCAGCTCGCTCTTCAGCTTCTCCTTGGTGAGCACCGACGGATCTTCCAGGAACTCGGGCATCGCCAGACTCGGGCTCTTGTCGCCGCCCTCCCAGGAGACAGCGAGAGATGTAACCGCCAACAAAGAGGAGGAGGAGGAGGAGGGTGGGAGGGAGGAAAGAAGGAAGACAAGGGGCGGGAGGAAAAGGGGGGAGGAACAACCTGCTCAGTTTTCAACGCACCCAACTCCTTCACCGCGCGCGCAACCCCTTTGCTCGCCCGCCAATAAAGCGCGATGGCATTGGTCGGCGAGATCGCAAAGCTGGCCTGTGATTGGCTGTACGATCGAGAGGATCCGCGCGCGGGTTCCCCTTAGAGTCAGAGCTTTGCGCGAGCCCCTGGTCACGCAGTTTAAATTCGATTCAGGCGGGAGCGGTTTATAGTACGGTCAACACGCTTCTGCACGCACGCCTCCCGGACTGAGAGCTTCAGTGGGGAGGGACGGAACTTTACCAGAAACGAGGCAGGCTTATAGAGACCTTTCATTACTCTCCTAGTAACAAAATACAAAAAGCGATTATGAGGGAGGGAAAATAACCAAGTTCTTTCAAAAGAGATCGCTCCGGGACCGGGAAAGAGTGTCTGTGGTCGAATAAATGGTGGAGGTGCCCATTGTGTGGAGAGAAGCGCCTTTGTTTACTACAGCAACTCCTTGAGAAATTATAGCGTGTGGTTTTATTAATTAAAAACGTTTAGACTTGTAAATAGCGTTCTCCCGTGCGCTGCTGTGGTGCTCCCCTTTGATCATTTCCCCGCGGAACCATGCTGACACTGACAGGCTTTGGGTCGGATTTGTTGCGCAACGCACCATCTTACTTGCAACTCGCCCAATACGTTAATTCCCTTTGAGCAAGGCAGATCTTTTTTAAAAAATGTGCACGCACTGGGTGACAAATTGTATTTGATTACGTAAAAGGAACATTTGGCTTTGTCAATGGTTGTATGATAAGGGGTTTTTAAAAACATGGCTGGGTTGTGATAATTACCAGTCTCTTTATTCCTATAAAACTAAATAGCCAACCACTTCCCAGGAGGATCCCTACGCCTGTGCAGCCTCTGAGACGAGTTCCGTCTTGGATGAAACTTATCCAGTTTAAATTCAGTCAGAAGGCTCTTTTCTGACTGGGAATAATTTCTTCCGGTTAAAGAAGAAACGTGAGATTTCCCACATAGCTTTGTTTTGATTGTTGGAGTCTGGAATTCGTCAGAATTGTCTGTCTTCCAGCAGCTCAGACAGAGCGAGGATTTTTATGCTAGCTCAGCTGGATAAGTGACCCGTTTTTTTTATACGGATTAACAGGCAAACATCCTCCTGTCTACATTCATCATTTTCTTATCTATACAGCTAAAGAGATTTGTCAAAGTAACAGCAATTGAGATAACCTAGGTGAGGTAAGACTTTCCTTTTTTTATTCACGGAACTAAGGGGGAAGAAAATATAAATAGCTTATCTTTTTTTTTATTGCAAAAAGCTGACATGGAAAATAGCATTTTAAAGATTACAACGGACGAGAGATTTCTGATTGGAAGAGATAAGAAATCTTTTTGATTTATGGCTGGGACTATTTTTCCTGATCTACTTTTTTTTTGACGAATCTGCTCATTCTCTCTGCTACTAGCTATTTCGACGCTGTGAACTAAAGCCGTTCTTACACTTCCGGGCAGATAAGAGATAAGGGCTGTCTAGTGTGTGACGTCAGTTGGTTGGAAAGATTAACTCCTTTGTAACTGGTTAAAGAAATAAGCTGCTCTTTGTTTGGTACATTGAAAATTGAAGGAGTTTTGTTCCTTTGGCTTTAAGAATGACAATTAAGAAGATCATGGATGTACAAGAAGGGACTTTATCTCTAGACATGTTTCAGAAAATAATGAATGGGATTAACTCAATAAAACAAGAACTGAGAAATAATAGACAAGCGTGGAGAATTGAATTTCACGAAATGAGACAGGAGCTGAAAGAAACTCAGGATTCTATGAGAAAGGAGAATAAAGATAGATCTGGAAAACAAAAAAAGGATGAAAGAGAAATTAAAGGCAAGGTTCAAACTATGGAGATTGGCTTAATTATGGACATGAAAAAAGATTTGGATTTCCTGGCTGTGATGGATCCTGGAGACAAATATTACAGTTTGGAATTCAGCGCTGTCCCTGAAGGAATTGAAGAGATTGGAGATAAAGATATTATCGGTTCAAAAAAATTCTTGGACTGGAAGGATTTGATGGAACTTGAAATGGAGAAAGTTAACAGAATTAATCCCTGTTTTGTGTCAATGGAAAAACCTTCAAGAGATGTACTAGTGTATCATGTGGAAAAGAGGAACAGAGATGCGGCTTTGCAACAATACTTCAGTGATACGTTTGGATTTGATGGCAAGAAAATATCTGTGATGGAGGAAATTCCTATCAGACTTTTATTATATGACTATGACAGCAAGATTTTTGGGTGCGTAAAGATGGAAGATGGAACCAATATGGATAATGACAGAAGAGCGATTTAAAATTACTGGACTTAGTAGATTTGATGAGTTGGATTAATTGGCATGTTTATTTAGAAAAAAAAATTGATTGACATATATCTCAAGGATTGGAAACTTCTCTTTGACTTTTTGTGGAAGATTAAAATGATATGATGTTAATGAGATTTGAAACCAACTAAGCTAACCGTTGGAGGAAGGTGATTTTATAATCTATTAAGAGATAGGTTTGTTATATATTATAGATTTATAGCTGAACTATGACAAATCGGAAGTCAATATTCTTTCTTTTATATATATATATATATATATATTTCTTTTTGTATTGTACTAGTTATTGATTTGTGTTGTTTTCTTTTTGTATTGTTTTGGTTTTGAAAATTGGAATAAAAATTAATTGAAAAAAAAAAAACTAAATAGCCAACAAGATTAAAAACTTGCCTTCCAAATCACATTCTGTATATGAAAAATATTTTAATTAAGTCAGTGCTATAATTCAGTCTGACCAATACAGAGAACTGGAGGAAGTTACTGCAAGATTTTCTTGGAACACCAAGGACCTTATTATTTTAACAAGGAACTTTTTGTTTCATCATCCACGGCTGGAACAATGAGTTATCTTTTCATCTGCCTAGTTTCTTAGGCTAGTACCTCAATCCTCTTAATCAGGTATCAAAGGTTTCCCGTGCATCCCCAGTTTAAGTCATCTCAGAACTTCCCCACACAACTGGTTGTAAATAGATGGGGCTATGCAGATTCTGAAGGGCTAGCTTTCCCTCCCACTCTTGACTCCGTTCGCAAAGGCCCAGGGTTCACACACCCCAAGTAACTTGCTGTCAAGCTTTGTTGTTGCTATCTAGAACACTCCATGGTGTGTCACTCAATACACTTTGGTAAGTCAGATATAGCCAGAGGCCTGCAGTTGCTGATTTCTAGTCTGCAATGAATATAGCTCTTTCTCACAATCACTGGGTACAGACAAAAAGGAGAAATAAAAGGGGAATAGAGACACTGAAAACCCATATTAAAGTCTCCTGGGCAGGGATTCTAGCAAAGAAAACAACTTTCACAAAATAAAGGACTTCTCTATTTTCCTTCAGCACAGGTGAGCAACACAAGGAATGGGGTCTCCTGTGCAATTGTGAAGCAGCCAAGCTGACATAACAAGCTATTTAAAGCAACCACTATATAGAAGCTGGGGTCGTTGGGAAGCAAGTAGTTCCACGTTCCTGAACGCTTTAAAATTCATGAAGAGATTCAAATGTCTGGATGCTCTCTGCACTGCAAAAAATTTCACATCATAGAGGAGTTTAGACTAGAACACATGCTAGCTTAACCAAGGGTGGGGTGTTTTAGGGTGCAATTCAACTCGCATTTATGCTGGACTGAGGGGAGTTGGATGCAGTGGATCTCCATCTGAGCTGGCTGGGTCCCTGCTCAGCCTAGCTACCCTGGCTTAAGCCCCTCAGCCCAGCTCAGCTGGAACCCAACTGGCTCAGCCAAGATAAGCACAAGTGGAGCCGGTGTAAGCCAGTGTAAGGCCCCAAAATGGGGCATTTTGGGGAGGGTCCGAGGTGAGGGGACTTAGATCGCATAACTCGTGTTGGGAGTGGTCTTGCAGGTCCCAATCTAGGCAAAAGTTATGCCAGGAAAAAGGTTGGTCTAAGAAAATAATTGCAATAGAAGTCAGTGGAGAAGGCTTACTTCCTGGTAGGGGTATTTTGGAGAGCAGGCTTTCACTTTCTAGTCCCTGTGGGCAGCTCCCAGCTGAGCTGGCATTCAGCCAATCCAGAGGCTCCTGAATGGCAATTGGATATGGCAGAACTTTACTCTGGCTTCTCTTGCTCCAGCACAACTTACATCGGCTTCCCCTGAGTTGGATTGCTCTGTTAGGCATGGGAGAGCATTCAAACATGCACCTGCAGTCTGAAATCCTAGAAAGGTCACTATCCTTTTCCTTTACATAGATCAGTTCCTCATCAATCTGCAATGATAGATAAGGTGGTATGGCCATAATTACTGGGCGTATATTTTCTGTAGGTGGGTGATTTAGAAGATACTACAAAGCGTCTATTTGCCTCACATTTCAAAAGAATTCCAGGATGAGGACAGCTGCAGTATCAGCACATGGCCATGACTGAGCAACAGTATCAAATAAATTGTCAATTTAAGGGTACAATCCTATGCCTACATATGGAAGTAAGTCACATTAACACAACCAGGCTAACTTATGAATAAACATACCTAAGATCAGGCTTATATTTCATTTATTAAATGTATATATATATATATTCATAAAGCAGTTTGATGATGGACTGCCTTCAAGTCAATTCCGACTTATGGCGACCCTATGAATAGGATTTTGATGGTAAGCAGTATTCAGAGGGGGTTTACCATCGCCTTCCTCTGAGGCTGAGAGGCAGTGACTGGCCCAAGGTCACCCAGTGAGCTTCATGGCTGTGTGGGGATTTGAACCCTGATCTCCCAGGTCGTAGTCCAACACCTTAATCACCACACTGGCTCTCTATAAAGCAGTTTACAGCAATTATAATACAATGAAAACACAAAATTAGAACAGGGTCACCAGTAGACTATATAATAGAACTGTCGGGGGAAAAACAGCTGAATGTGTGCCTAAAAATGTGAAGTATGTTGAAAGAAGAAGCCAAACGTATTTCCTGTGTAATACCATGCCAGAATTTCTAAACTTGTAGGAATACGAGAAGGGGAGATCAAAACACATTCCTTAATTTGAGGGCACAACGGACTTTTTAGTAATCTCAATCAGGTTTGGGAGTTATCAATGTTTTAATGGGATTCTAAACAAAACAAATTTTTAATCTCTTATTGCCTGGGTTTTATATTTAAAAATAATGATTTGTATCAATATTTTACTTCATTTAATGTGTATGTAGGTCAGCCTTCCCCAACCTGGTGCCCTCCACATATTTTCAACTTTAATTCTAATCTGCTTCAGGCAGCATAGCCAACAGTCAGGGATGATGGGAGTTGTAGTCCAAAACATGTGGAGGGCACAAGGCTGGGAAAAGCTGATGTAGGTCATTCACTAATAAGTATTAACTGAGCTCAAAAACTCCATGCTGCTCTGTTGCATTTTTAAAAAAACACTTATTTTGTCTAATTTATTCATATAGGTGTATGATTAAATCAAGGCTGCAATGCTATACACCAGGAGTGGCTAACCTGTGTCCCTCCAGATGACGTTGAACTAGAACTCCCATTGGCCTCAGCTGGCATGGCCAATGGTCAGAGATGATGCGAACTGTAATTCAGCAACATTTGAAAGGCCACAGGTTAATCACCCCTGCTGTAATCATTTACTTGAAGGAAGCCCCGCTGAACATAGCAGAATGTACTTCTGACTAAACATGTGTAGGATTGTACTGTAAATCATTTAATCTGGGTACTTTATATATTTATAAAAGCATTTTATATTGCTTTGCAGCTCTAATGAGTGGTTTACATAAAAGAACAAAAGAAAAAACCCACCAGGTTATAAAAACTACCTTAAAATCAAAAGTGGCAGAGTTATAAAACCTTCAGCTATATAGTAAAAACCACTAAAATCATGTGGAATAAGAATGCTTTCACTGCCCACCTAAAGACAATCAGATGGGGCTAGTCTCACCTGTTCTGGGAAGAAATTCCACAATTGGGTACTGCCTAGAAGAGGCCCCATTTCACTCTCCCACCAACTAAATCTCTTGGTGATGAAATAATGGCCTTCTGTAAGATTTTTAGGACTTCCTGTGTTACAGGGCCTCCTGTAAGACTTCCTGTGTCACCAGTTGCTATGTTCCTGTGTTATTCATGTAACTATAAGACTTCCTGTTTTACTCGGTTAATTGTTCTGGAAAAGGATATACACAATATGTACATTTATGAATAATTTAGGAGATAAACATTGACAACTTAGCTGTGGGAAATCTTGCACAAGGACATCATTGCTCAACATTGGGGTGAACCAACTGCTATACTAGTAAAACATTGCCAACCATGATACACTGTAATTGCAGAATATTATCTTCATAGCAGGTAAGGGGTGTAAACATCAGGCTGTCATTTGACATACTTTTTATTTACAAAAGTGAATAAGATATCAAATGCAAACCAGGCAGTGATAGGTAATGGAAGACAATCTTATATCAGAGTGGGACGTGTCCTGCCTTTCAGCATCCTAGAACGTAACACTGCTACTTTGGAGAGAGAAAGACGGAGGGTTACATGGCTGGCTTTTGAGAGTATGGATACCACCTCGTGTGTGTGATATGTGCCTTTGAGTCAATTACGACTTATGGTGATCCTATGAATCAACAACCTCCAATAACACTTGTTATAAACCACCCGGTTCAGATCTTGTAAGTTCAGGACTGTGGCATCCTTCATGGAATCAATCCATCTCTTGTTTGGTCTTCTTTTTCTACTCCCTTCATTTTCCCCAGCATTATTGTCTTTTCTAGTGAATCATGTCTTCTCATTATCTGTCCAAAGTATGATAACCTCAGTTTCATCATTTTAGCTTCTAGTGATAGTTCTGGTTTAATTTGTTCTAACACGCAATTACTTGTCTTTTTCAAGGTCCGTAGTATCCTCAAAGCTCTCCCCCAACACCACATTTCAAATGAGTTGATTTTTCTCTTAATCCACTTTTTTCAGTTTGCATTTCAAGCAGAATTTATCAAATTCGCAATTTCCGAAACAATATGAAAACCGAAACACAGCCATCCTTCAAAATTCACATTTATTAGAATTTTGGGATGCAATTTGCCAACTCAACATTTACAAAACTGCATATATTAGGAGAACTGTGTAAAAATGAATACATGAGTGAAAATAACATACAAAAAGGTATGAAATTATGAGACATGGCTTGCAAAAATGTGTACCTTTGTCAAAGCTGCCTACAAAAATGTGTTTATTTGGAGAAATTCACACTAAAATGGTGGAGGGTTTTTTTTAAAAAATTTGCAGATTGCTGAAGAAATGTAGAGAACCGAATTTAACATTGGAAAAATTAGAAACTGAGAAAACCGAAACAGACACATCTTTCCATCCCTCCCCCACAACTTCTGACAGGGACAGTTTGTTGGACTAGGGGTGCTTGAGGGAATTGAAGAGACAGGCTTGCATCAAAAAGGTAGGCCTTTATTGGTTGACAAGCATACGCTTGGTCAGTCTCCCTCTGGTTGAGTGGAGAACTGGGTCTCGGCATTGCTTGCCAGGGGTTTTTATACACTCCAGGACAAAGACTTTTGGATTAATGAATCAGGAGTTTACACATCAGAACTGCAGTATTGCCTAGGCATTGCATAGACAATTTACATCAGCATGGCATAGGTATTGCATAGGCATTGCATGAGCATTACACTGTCTGCATCATGTTCTGGTCAATTTGGCAATGTTCAAAGCTTCACATTCCAGTACTGTACATTTTCACTATGAGCTAAGTATTCCAGCTAATGAGCTAAGCATTTTAGCTACTGCAATTCTTCCTACGTCTTAGAGATACCGAGATGTTCAGCACAGGGTTCTATGTTATCTTATCTATTAGAGTTGAAGCTGTGCCAAACATACCAGCACAGTCAGAAAAAGACAGCTCTAAAGATAAAATGATTTTGGCTGGCTACTAAACTGTCAGGCCCAGGATGTGACTCAGGAACCAGACCAGCGGTTGTAGTTAATTCGTGTTTTATTAGGGTAATGTCCAAACAAAGACTGCGTTTTCTCATGAAGCAATAGAGGGATACAGGTCCTGCGGCATTGGGAGAAAGTTGACAGAGCAAGGGACTTCTTCCCGCCTGTTCTTTAAGAAGGGGCCAAACGGGCACGCAATCTTTCGCTCCTCCTTAACTGCCCCTCAGGTACTGCCCGCCTTCCCCCCCTTCTCTCCAGTCTTTTCAGCTGTCTGCGTGTGCGCGGTGAGGGGGGAAGCATCACCCCCTCCTCTTCTGAAGTTTCCGATTCCAGGATGGGGGATAGGGGAGGGGCTGATGGTAAACTGCCTCCCCGCTTTTCTGCTGTGAGCAGCCCTCCCTCTTCCCCCTCTTGCTCTGAGCCTGAAAGAGGGGGAGGCGTGAGAATGTCCAGGGAGGGCTCAGGCTCCCCGTTGCTAAGCGACCTTATCACTGGCAGTTCCTCTGTTTCGTCTTCGCTCCAAAGGGGGGAAGTTCCTCCCCCTTCCCTCTGCCATCCATCCGAATACTCTTCTCCCAACACTCCGGGATCCAGCTCCCCGGGATTGGGACCCCAGCTCTGCCTTCCGACACCATCCCCCCTCCCAGGCTGTGCCCCCCTCCCCTTGTCTGGCTTGGGATGGTGGGGAAAACGTTGATGGAAAAGTTTTACCAATTCTGGAGCATGCACATCAGCTGCATCTTCCCATGATCTGTCAGCCACCCCATAGCCTTTCCAGTGAATCAGGTACTGCAGCTTGTGGCGTCTGATCCTGGAATCTAAGATCTCCTCAACTTCAAACTCAAGCTGCTCATTTACCAGGAGTGGAGCTCCGGGAGGTTCCTCCGGCCGTAACTCACTGGGAGGGGCGGCTTTCGTTAAGAGGGATCGATGGAACACAGGATGTATTTTAAATGTGTCAGGCAGCTTCAGTCGGTACGCCACGGGATTAATTTGAGTTCCTATTTTGAAAGGACCCACCCTCTTGTCTTGTAATTTTCTACATTTGCCTGGCATCTGGAGGAAGTGGGTGGACAGCCATACCTGGTCTCCCGGTTGAAGGGGGGGGGGGCTCCTTCCTGTGCAGGTCAGCAACTCGCTTGTACTCCATTTTGGCTTCGTTTAACTGCTGTTTCAGTGTCTGTTGCGCCGCTTGCAATTCCTTAAGGAAGTTCTCAGCTGCCGGTACCAGCATTCCTTCTTAGCTGCTTGGAAAGACTTTAGGATGGAATCCATAATTAGCGAAGAACGGGGTTTGTTGAGTGCTGGAGTGCAGAGAATTGTTGTAGGCGAACTCTGCAAAATGCAAATATGATACCCAGTCAGTCTGTTGATAGGACACATAACTTCGTAAATATCTTTCCAAAACGGCATTCAAGCGTTCCGTCTGCCCATCTGTCTGGGGGTGATGGGCGGAGGAGAGTTTTAATTCCGTCTGCAACTGTTTCCACATTGCTCTCCAAAATTTGGCTGTGAACTGAGTTCCTCGGTCTGAGACTACGCTGTTTGGCAATCCATGCAGCCGGTAGACTTCTTTTATGAATAACTTGGCCGTTTCTTTAGCCTCTAAGGCCCCTGCACAAGGAAGAAAGTGTGCCATTTTGGTAAGTAGATCCACCACTACTAAGATGGCTGTCATTCCTTGGGACTTGGGTAGATCAGTTATAAAATCCATGGAGAGGTCCTTCCAGGGTTCGTGTGGGACAGGCAACGGTTGTAACAGTCCTGCTGGTGTCCCTGTTTGTGTTTTTGTCCGCAGACAGACAGAGCAGGACTTTACATAACTCTCAATATCCCGACGCATTTTAGGCCACCAGAAGTCCTTGGCCACGTTCTGAATGGTCTTGTAAATCCCAAAGTGTCCTGCTGTGATGGCATCATGACACTGGCGTAGGATTCTGAGCCTTAATTCCCCTTGTGGCACATATCTGGCGGTTTTGAACCATAACAATCCATTTCTCCAGTGAAAGGTTACTTCTGAGTCTTGACCTTGTCCCGTCTCCTGCTGATATTTTAGCATGTCTGCATCTTCTTGTTGTGCCTTTTTGAGTTCCTCTTCCCATGAAGGCTGGCATACTCCCAACGTTAATTTCTCTGGCGGGATTACGTACTGAGGCTGGTCCTCGGATTCACTTTCTTTGTATTGTGGCTGTCTGGTTAAGGCATCCGCTCTCTGGTTTTTGGCTTGGGCATGGTAAGTAATCTGGAAGTTAAACCTAGTGAAGAACTGGGACCATCTTATCTGTCTCTGGTTCAGCTTTCTGGCTGTTTGGAGGCTTTCAAGATTCTTGTGGTCAGAGCGCACTTCAATTCGATGAGAGGCCCCCTCTAGGTATTGTCTCCAGTTTTCAAAAGAGTCCTTGATGGCCAGCAGCTCCTTCTCCCAAACTGTGTAGTTCTTCTCTGCAGGCTTTAACTTCCGAGAGAAGTACGCACAGGGGTGCGGCTCCTTCCCTTCTTGGCGTATTGTAGCAGGACCCCCCCGATGGCAAAATCTGAAGCATCTGCTTCCACTACGAAAGGGCGGTTCGGATCAGCGAAGCGCAGAATGGGCTCAGTAGCAAACCTTCTCTTCAGCTCCTCAAAGGCCTCGGTGGCGTTCTCTGTCCATTGAAACTTCTTCTTCCCCCTTAAACAGTCAGTCAGAGGAGCTGTTAATTTGGAAAACCCTGGAATGAACTTTCTGTAATAATTGGCAAACCCCAAAAACCGTTGTACATCCTTTTTGGTGACAGGTTGGCCCCAGTCCAATATGCAGCTTACTTTCCCTGGGTCCATCTCCACGCCTTCCGCTGAGATTCGATATCCAAGGAAGTCTAGAGACTTGAGGTCAAATCCACATTTCTCTAATTTAGCATACAGGTGATTTTCTCTCAGTCTCTTCAACACCGTCTTCACATGCTGGTCGTGGTCTTCCTGGCTCTTTGAGAACACCAGGATATCATCTAAGTAACAGATTACATACGTGTCCAACAAGTCTCTAAACACGTCGCTCATGAATTTTTGAAAAATTCCTGGTCTTCCTCAAAGCCCGAACGGCATGACCAGGTATTCATACTGTCCGTAAGCAGTCAAGAATCCTGTTTTCCATTCATCTCCCTCCTTCATTCTGATCAGATTGTACGCTCCTCTCAAATCCAACTTCGTGAAGATTTTTGCAGAGCGCAGTCGGTCCAGCAACTCTGAGATCAGGGGCAGCGGGTAGCTGTTGGGGATGGTGATCTGGTTCAATGCGCGATAGTCGTTACAGGGTCTGAGTTCCCCCCCTTCTTTTTCACAAACAATAGTGGCGCTCCAGCAGGGGATTGTGAGGGGCGTATGAATCCTCGCCTCAGGTTTTTATCCAGGAATTCCTTCAGGGCCTCCCTCTCATTCTCTGTGAGAGAGTAGATTCTCCCTGATGGGATGCTGGCTCCTGGCACTAGATCAATCGCACAGTCGTAAGGGCGGTGGGGGGGGTAAAGTCTCTGCCTCTTTTTCATCAAACACATCTTTGAATTCTTCATATTTTGGCGGCAGGGTCACTTGCTCGATCTCTTGCACTGCCCCCGCTAAGGTGTTCTTGATTCCTTCAGGTTGACAGTTCTCCTGGCAATACTGTGAGGTGAACCACACCACCGCCTCCTTCCAACTTATTTTGGGTTCATGCTTTGCTAGCCAGGGCATTCCCAGAATCACCTGAAAGTTCGAGAGATCTGACACGTATAGCGAAATGAACTCTTCGTGCCCAGGGATTTGAAGTTTCACTTCCTCCGTGGCTTGTGTCACCCCTCCTGACTTCAGGGGTCTCCCATCGATAGTCTCCACAGCTAGGGGAGCGTCCAGTTTCCACTGGGAAATTCCATGATGCTTGACTAACTTTGCATCAATAAAATTTGTGGAGGCTCCACTGTCAATTAAGGCAGTGGAATTAAACACCACTCCTCTGGAAGTTGTAATCCAAATAGGCAAGACCAACACCCCCTTTGAGGGAGGTTGGATCGTTGGGGGGCCTTTATACAACGCTGCCCCCAGTCCACCGGCCTGCACGTGGACTGGGTGTTCTAGTTTCCCGACGGCTCAGCTTTCCCCCCTTTCAGTCCACAGTCTCTGGCCACGTGGCCCGGCTTTGAACAATAAAAGCATAAACGTTCTCGACGTCATCTTTCCTTTTCTTCTTCTGACAATCTTGGCCTAGCCCCTCCCTGTCCCTCAGTTGCATTACCTGCCATCCCTGCAGTGGGAAGGGTCTTGCTGCGGGATGCCGAGGCTGAGTATCTCGGGACCTCCTGCTTCCTTTCCAGGCGCCTTCCTTCCATCCAGTGATCTATCTGTAGGCATAGCCGGATGAGCCCTAGTAGGTCAACGGGGGGGGGAGGTCCTGGCCAACTCATCCAGGATTTCAGCATTTAATCCACTCCGGTACATAAACATCAGGGCGGCGTCATTGTAACCAATTTCCTGGGACAGAATTTTAAAAGCGTTAGTGTACTCGGAAACAGTCCCTTTAGCTTGCTTCAGAGCGCCTAGTTGCCGCGCTACTGTTTCAGCTCTTTGCGGGTCTTGGAACATCTCGGTCATCTCCTGTATAAATCCTCTGTACCTTCTTAAGACAGTATCCTTTCTCACGAGATACGGAGTCACCCATTTTGCAGCTTCTCCCTCCAGGAGGCTAATCACGAAGGCCACTTTAGCCCCATCGTCTGGAAATTCCGTGTGCCTGACATCCAGTTATAACTCACATTGAGCCACGAAAGTTGCCAACTGATCACTTTGTCCCGCGTATTTTGGGGGCAATCCAATGGGAACCTTTACTATGGCAGCTGGAGGGGCTGTTTGCATCTGGTCTATCGTGGCCTTCAAGGTTTGATTATCCGTCTTCAGCGCCTTGACTGCTGCTAGCAGGGCTTGAACATCCGTCTGCAAATCAGCTACCTTAGTCCTCAAGAGTTTCACTTCTTCCGTCTCAGAAGTGGGGTTCGTCCCCCCCGCTGCTCCCTTTGACATCTTGTCCCAGTCAAGTGAAGAGAGCGTTGAGGGTGATTTAGGTGGCTCTGTCAAGCTGTCAGGCCCAGGATGTGACTCAGGAACCAGACCAGCGGTTGTAGTTAATTTGTGTTTTATTAGGGTAATGTCCAAACAAAGACTGCGTTTTCTCATGAAGCAATACAGGGATACAGGTCCTGCGGCATTGGGAGAAAGTTGACAGAGCAAGGGACTTCTTCCCGCCTGTTCTTTAAGAAGGGGCCAAACGGGCACGCAATCTTTCGCTCCTCCTTAACTGCCCCTCAGGTACTGCCCGCCTTCCCCCCCTTCTCTCCTGTCTTTTCAGCTGTCTGCGTGTGCGCGGTGAGGGGGGAAGCATCACCCCCTCCTCTTCTGAAGTTTCCGATTCCAGGATGGGGGATAGGGGAGGGGCTGATGGTAAACTGCCTCCCCGCTTTTCTGCTGTGAGCAGCCCTCCCTCTTCCCCCTCTTGCTCTGAGCCTGAAGGAGGCGTGAGAATGTCCAGGGAGGGCTCAGGCTCCCCGTTGCTAAGCGACCTTATCACTGGCAGTTCCTCTGTTTCGTCTTCGCTCCAAAGGGGGGAAGTTCCTCCCCCTTCCCTCTGCCATCCATCCGAATACTCTTCTCCCAACTCTCCGGGATCCAGCTCCCCGGGATTGGGACCCCAGCTCTACCTTCCGACATAAACGTATTAAAATGTTATAAACCTTTATAACTTTATAAAAGAATGTATTTGCTTATTGTTTGTATATAAACATTTCTCTATCACCTCTTTCACACACCCCTATTTATCTGTCTATCCATCTACCCATTCACCCATTACCCATTTTCTCTCATTACACACACCCACACCTGTAATTTGCATTGAGGGGGAAAAACTCCCTGTGGGATGTTTTTCCCCCACTGCAAAATGCAGGTGTGGCCCCTGGCATAGGAGGGTAGGAATGATTTAATCCTTTGCCCTGCACTGCAGGCCCAGTGGGAATCCTCCAAGGTCTGGATCTGGCCCACAAACTGGAGGATCTCCATCCCCATCTGAAGGAAATTAATTATAAGTAGGTAAAAATTTCTGACCTCCTCTAGAATGCACACCTTAACATGGTGAGGGGGTTTGAGAGTGTCAAAGAAGCTGAGAGCAATGCCATCAGGAGTCTAGACCAAAAGGCTAAACTCCTAGCAGAGTCACCCAAGCTGGAATGGTCAAAGCTGAGACACCAGAGTAAGATGTATCCAAACTCAGAGGAAGGCAATGGTAAACCACCTTTGAATACCTCTTACCATGAAAACCCTATGAACAGAGTATCCAAAAAGCAACATGAGATAGTGCTGGAAGATGAGACCCCCCAGGTCAGATGGCATTCATCAAGCTACTGGGAAAGAACAACAGACAAGCATGAGTAGCACTGTGACTAATTATGCAACCGGGTCCAAGCCGAAAGGAAGCCCAGAGGCTGATGCGCACAGAAGTGAAAGGAGAGTCCGGAGCTATACGACATACACAACAGGAACATGGAATGTGAGAAGCATGAATCAGGGAAAGTTAGAAATTGTCAAGCAAGAAATGGAACGCATGAACATTACAATACTTGGTGTGAGTGAATTAAAATAGATGGGAATGGGACCAAAACAAGATGTTCTGATAATCATGGAGGACTGGAATGCAATAGTAGGGAACAGAGAAGAACTAGGAATCATGAGGAAATGGGGCTTAGGAGATAGAAATGAAGCAGGAGAGAATTTTTTTGAATTCTGTGAAGCCAATAATTTGTTTCTTGCAAACACATTTTTTGAGCAACTAAAAACACAACTGTACATGTGGACATCACCAAATGGTTGATATGGGAATCAAATTGGTTATATAATTGGTAGCAGAAGATGGAGAAGTTTCATACTTTCTGTGAAAACAATCAGGAGCAGACTGCAGTACAGCTCATGAACTGGTCATATCAAAAATCAGAGTAAAGCTAAAGAAGAACAACAAAGCAATCATAATGCCAAAATACAATTTAAATAACATCCCAGAAGAATATAAAGATCAAATAAGGAACAGATTTGAGGCTTTAAACGTAGTTGACAGAGAACCAGAAGAACTATGGAATGAAGTCAGAGACATTATCAGGGAAGAATGCAAGAAGACAATACCTCTAGTTATAAAGAGAGAAAGACCTCAATGGATGACTGAAGAAACTCTTAAAATGGTTAAAGAGAGAAGCAAAGCAAAAGCAAAAGGAGAGACAAACAGTCAGAACCTAAATACAATAATATAGCAACTAGTACATACGGACAAAGAGAACTATTATAATTGTTATTGTATAGAAATAGAAGGGGACAACAAAAAAAGGTAGAACAAGAGTCATTCCAAAAGATGAGAGAAATTAAAGGGAAATTTAAACAGAAGATTAATGTAACTTTAAAATTGACAATGACTGAGGACACTGAACTTGTCAAGGATTATCAATACCTTGGCACAGTCATTAACCAAAATGGAGACAATAATCAAGCAATTAGAAGAAGGCTAGGACTGGGGAGAACAGTTATGAGAGAACTAGAAAAGGTCTTCAAATGCAAAGTTGTATCACTAAACACTAAAGTCAGGATCATTCAGACCATGGTATTTCCAATCTCTATGTATGGATGTGAAAGTTGGACAGTGAAAAAAGTGGATAAGAGAAAAATCAACTCATTTGAAATGTGGTGTTGGAGGAGAGCTTTGTAGCTACCATGGACTGTGAAAAAGACAAATAATGGCATGTTAGAATAAATAAACCAGAACTATCATTAGAAGCTAAAATGATGTAACTGAGGTTATCATACTTTGGACACATAATGAGAAGACATGATTCTCTAGAAAAGACAATGATGCTGGGAAAAACAGAAGGGAGTAGAAAAAGAGGAAGACCAAACAAGAGATGGATTGATTCCATAACGGAAGCCACAGACCTGAACTTGGAAGATCTGAACAGGGTGGTTTATAACAGATGATACTGGAGGTCGCTGATTCATAGGGTTGCCATAAGTCGTAATCGACTTGAAGACACATAACAACAACAAAAACTTCTGAACTTTAAACTGCTCTTGTTTAGCTTATGTATTTCGGACATCCAATAACTCATAGACACCTGGGTCATAAGCATTCACAGGAATTTTGTTGTGGAGAGGGGGGAAGTAAATACTCCAAACACAGATACCCATTACTAGCATCATAGAACACGGTGAGCCTGTCCTAAGGAAGTGAACCTGTGATCCATGGGTCCTGTGGGTAATAGGCTTAAATGGGAGTCCCAATTTATGACAAAATAGTGTAAAGCACAGGAGCTTCAGCTCTATTGGGTTTAGGTCCTTGGTATAGATACAGACCCCCCCAATCTCATAATCTTTTCCCCAGCCAAAACAAACTTAAGTTCCCCCAATTCGTCAGTCCTTTACATGGAGTTCTTTGCTTTTCTCCAGTAACATCAGTTGTAAACTCCAGGAATTCAGACTGGTCCCAGTAAGCCAGGCAAGTCTCTTGTAGGATTTCCTCAGTTTACAGGGTCTGTGATACTTCAGTGGTCCATTTCCCAGAGCTATACTGCTTAGGAACCAGTAGGTCCAGCAGGCCTCTTGTTGCCCCTGCTTAGGAGACCCTAGGGTTGCACCCAGTGGTCTGGTCCCTCAGTATCATCTCCTAAGAGAACTGGGGTGGTAGGGGGAGCTTTTTATCAGAGCTCCTTGAACCTCCTTGCAGGCTGAGGAAGAAGTTTCAGTGACAGCCACTCAGGTTATTGCCACCGCTGCTACTAAGCAGCCCCCCCCCCCCGTCCTCTGTCTTTGGGCTATTTAAGCTTTTCATTAACCCCAGGTGATAGCAGGTGTTCTCTGCCCCACCTCTTGGCTGAGCTGACTAAGTTGCAGCCCTCATTCCTATTATAGAAGTCCTATAGAAGAAGTTCGGGGGCTTCTTAAAGAGGCAGTCATGCTTGAATCCAGTCTGCCCCTGTAGATCCTCACAACAGGCTTACCATTTCTGGTAGATATGGTGACTATAATGTCTAATTCTCAAAAGTTCTATGAGAAATACTTAAGAATGCTGAAGTCTCACAATCGGGAAACAGGTTTATTCAATAGTCCAAATTACACATCTAAATAAGGAACGCTAGACAAAGCACTTGGCTGATTAAATAATTCTCAGCTGTGCTGGCAAGCAGTTAATGAATCTTAAAGAGACATTACATCACAGTGACTGAACAGTGGTGAGGCCCAAGAAACTTGTATTACATGTCCGCCCCTCCATCTTTTCTCAATGGTAGACTTGTTCTGCATCTACAAGTAGACCCCTCCAGATGACATATTTTCACTCACCACTGAAACCTTCCCTCTACTCCAGCACTTAATTACACTACTGCTGCAGTCAACTTCACTATTCCCCCTACCCGCACTGCATTTCTCTTAAAAACATGCAAGGATAACAATTCTGGACTACAAATTAGGGTTGCCAGGTTCCTGGCCTGAGACTGATCTTTAGGAGAAGAGAAAGTCAGCCAAGTGCAGGTGTTCTTGCAACTCTGTAATGGGAAAAACCACAAGGTGGAATGCCAAGAACCTAGCAACCCTACTACAAATAGTTCCCCTCTCCCTCCACCCCTGAAAAAAGGGTATAAGATTGTCACCCACAATCTCTCAAGCATAGCCCTGCCCCCTGTTATAGTTGCGCACCACCCCAATCTCCGAGCGGTGAGATTTCCAGGGGACCCTGCGCTTGCCTGGGTTTGGTTTCCTTAGGAAGGTCAGCGGAGACTGTGGTGTCTTTATGAAATATGGTTTATTTACACACATTCCAACCTGAGCTTAGGATAGAGGGGTTCAAGGCATCAGCAGTCCAATATCCAGCTTTTCCATCAGGGTTACAAGAGGCACCCCAAAGCCATGGTGCAGAAAGCCAGTCTTTCTGCCTGCCTCCAGTTTCCAGCCTTTCTCAGACAAACTGAAAACACAAGCCTCTCCTTGGCCCCAGAAGGGGGGGAGGCTCTCCAGTTCTGGCGTCCCTGGGTGGGCTCCCAGATCGTTCTGGGGGCCGACTGCCGTCTCTTGCCCTGTGATCATGAGCTCACTGCCCTGTTTGTGCGGGATCCTGGACCAAGCGGTTGATTGTGCCTCTGGGCGATAAAGGAGCTTACCAAAGATCGAGTAGCGGCGACTTCAATGCATGGTGAGTATGTCCTGGGATGACAGTAGTTAGGAAAGTACCTGGGAGGGTACTAGGTAGGTTAGGCTGTGTCTGGGAACTCAGGAGCTGTGAGAATGACAATTTGAATGGTGTGTTTGTGGCTGGAAGACGTCGTTCCTGGCTAGGGCTAACGCCTGTTGACCCTTGCACAGTGTACCACGCCTGGTCTGTCTGAGCCCGTCCGACTGCCAATGTGGGTAGCATAGCCCCTCGTGGCAAACTGCTCCCAGACAGGTGGGACGTGGAGGTGCGTGAGAAGAATGATTGATTGTTATAGCTCCACATAGTTGGAAAGTGCTCCCTGCGTAAGTCCTTGTGAGGCAAGGCAAAGAAGGCTTGCACACCCACACAGAACAGACGCCCGAACCATGGGAAGTAGCATGAGTAAGCCGAAGCCTGGAACTCCCCTCGCCTGCGTTTTATCAAACTGGCAGAAGCCTGGAGGAGGCACAGGCCTTTCAAAAAAGAAACTGATAAGTTTGTGCCAAAATCAATGGCCAATATACACTGCCTCCTAGGCACCTGAGGATCAGTGGCCAGAAGCAGGAAGCTTTGATAAAAATAGATTGAAGAAATTGAGACTTCAATTAGAGGATGAATTTCCAGGACAAGTTGGATATTTGTTTTTATTCTACAATGGGCCCCAAGGATGTAAAACTACCCCTACTCAATTGGCACTGGCTGCAGCCATTCCCCCTCCCTATAAGGAAGCTGGTGAGACGGATATCTTGGATGATCCCTCACTCCAGCCTCCTGGGTTATATCCTAGACTACCCCAGAACGTGCCCCCTTTAGAGGGTGCGGTAGGAGAAAATGAAGTAACGTTACATAAGGAAAAGGAGCGACAGGGACAGAGATCTCCCTACAACTTACAAAAACCTTTGACAACCCCAGGCAATACTCTATGGGAAGAATGGAAAAAGTGGGGATTCACCCCTCCCTCACAAAAGGCTTCTAGAGAATTGGCCAGCGCCCCAATCTTCCCAACAGCTCCTACAGATGTTGAAGAAGCAGGAATGTTCCCTCTGCGGGAAATCCCAGTTCAAGAGGCAGATCAGATCGAGAGGGTCCATGTCCCTTTCTCCACTTCAGATTTATTAAACTGGAAATCTCAGACTCCTAGGTTCCGAGATTACCCTGATGGAGTAAAACGTACCTTTGATACTATATTCATGACACACAGGCCCTCATGGACTGATATTCAAGCTCTGATTAAAGCCCTTTTAACAGATGCAGAGGCGGCAGAAATAAATGGAAAAGCAGGGCCAATTTTAACCTATATACAAGTACGAGGACAGGGTGACCCAACCACTGCACAAGTCCCAGAATTGACCCAACTCATTTGCTTCTAAATCAGAAAAACACCCAACATTTCACCAATCAGAGATTGAATAAATATGAAGCCCAGTTGTTGACACCAGAGAATGTGGTTTTATGCCAATGCACAACTCTGAATCCAGCTACCTTAATTCCAATCCCAGAGGAAGGAACACCACACTCTTGTTGAGAAGTAGTTAAAATGCAAGAAAAACCACGAGAAGACCTTTCAGATGTGCCATTACAAAATACAGAATTGATTCTTTTCTGTGATGGCAGTTCACGCATCATAAATGGAAATAGGAAAACTGGATATGCAGTAGTCTCTCCTTTTGAAATAATAGAGGCTGAACCCCTCCCTAATACTTATAGCGCACAAGGAGCAGAATTGTATGCCTTGATGCGTGCATGTGAAATAGCCAAAGATAAATCAGTGAACATTTATACTGACAGTAAATACGCGTTTGGAATAACCCAAGCCACAGGCCAACTGTGGAAGCAGAGGGGATTTCTAACTTCAGCAGGAACAAAAACTGTGAATGCACAGTTGGTAGAGAAACTTCTTGAGAGTATTCATTTGCCGTCAGCCATTTCCGTAATGCACTGCAAAGGACATTCTCAGGAAAGGACTGATATAGCCAAGGGAAATAATTTCGCAGATCAAGCAGCACAAAAAGCAGCAACAAGAACTTTGCAGATAAATCCTGTCTTGGCTATGGAAATCCAATCCAATCAGAATTATAGTTTAGAAGAATTACAGAAGTGGCATAATTCACTACCTGAACTATGGGAGAGAAGCAGGTTGAAAAAAAATGAAGGAATATTTTGGACTATAGAAGGACTCCCTGGGTTGCCCCCTGCAGCCTTAGGATTGATCCTTCAATTAATTCATTAAAAGACACACTGGGGTGCTTCAAAAATGGCAGATTACGTTAAGAGACAATGGTTTGCCCCTACTGTCCATGTTAAAGCACAAGAAGAAGCGTCCAAATGCCAGATATGTTTAAAATGAAATCCAAAGGGGGGACAAAAGGGCCCACCAGGTAGCAGACCATGGGCTTTTGTCCCATTTGAAAACTTACAGATTGACTTTGCAGACTTACTCCCTTGCAGGGGATACAAGCACTTATTGGTAATAGTGGACCAGTTAACCAGCTGGGTGGAGGCTTTCCCCACCCGACATGCAACTGCTCTAGTGGTCGCAAAAAATTTATTAAAAGAACTGATCCCAAGGTATGGTGCAGAGCTTGGAAGATTACTTTTAAAAAGTAATAAATTATAGTTACAGTTACATGGCCCAAAAAAGTAGTAATTACCATTACAGTTGCTCTGAAAGTAACTGATTACTTTACATTTCCTCCAAAATAATCAGTACAATTACATTTCAGTTACTTTAAAAAAAACGCCTACAAGGTGCTGGCCTTGGCTGCTGCACATCTAAGTAGCCTAAAACAACATTAAAAATAAACACATACAGAGGTAGTAGAATAATTGTTTTTATTCGTAAGATAGTAGTGGTGGTCTCTCCGCTGGTAAGGGTGGTGGGGAGGGAGGCTGAGGCCACTATTCAGATATTTGCACGTCAAACCAAGTGCAACACCCCCCCACTCAGCCAGCCAGCATAATCTCTCTCACTTAACCACCTCCCAGATCCTGCCCTGCCACCAACTAAAGGACACTCACCCAAGCAAACATTTTCCCCTGAGACGCAAAAAAGTGAAAATACTGCAAATACAGCACAGTAGCCAGAGAGGGTGGTGAAGGCCACTTTGTGTGCCAAGTGCAAACACAGTATTCACACACGCACACACACACACACACACACACATTGTCATCTTTCACCTCCACAGTTATTTATCTTCATTCTGCTGCTGCCTCCTCCTCCTCCTCCTTTATCCATGTTCTTGACCTCCAGATCCTTTTTCCCTCCACTCCATTCTTCACCACCACTATACTTTTTTAAAATAATTGTTTTCTCCACTCCACCCCGTCTCACCCTCCGCCTCCTCCCTCGTCGCCTCCTGCCCATCCACAGAACATGAGGAAAGAGCAACACTGTACAGAAGCCCAGTTTGAGGCACATGATTTTCATCCACAAATCAGAGGAGCAGAAGACTTCCCCTGCTTCCCCCCCAAGTAATGTCCTAAAGTAATTCTGGAAACATTACAATTACTCCACAAAAGTAGTATAATTACTCCTAGTTCTATTACAATCAAAATGTAAAGGAATTACCCACTCGTTACTCAAAAAAGTAATGAATTACAAGTAATTCGTTACTTGTAACTAGTTACTTCCAAGCTCTGGTATGGTGTGCCACGGGCTATAGATTCAGATCAAGGGACTCACTTTAGTGCAGAAATAATACAAGCTGTGACAAAAGCATTGGGGATAGATTGACATTTACATACCCCTTGGCATCCCCAAAGCTCTGGACAAATGGAAAAAATGAAGTCTACCATTAAAAGTTCTCTCTTGAAACTGACTATGGAGACCCATCTCAAATGGGTAGATGCATTGCCATTAACTTTACATAATATTAGATTCTCGCCAAGAGGAAAACTAAAGGTTTCCCCTTTTGAGCTTTTGTCTGGGTGGCCCCCATATCTGTGGAATCCCGTACCTGCTTTCCTCCCACCATTTGTGATAAATGATTCACTGTTGAATTCATACATCTCTATCAGAAGCAGTTAAAATCTCTCCACAGATACGCCAGAGAAGCCCAGCCGCTGCCTCTAGATGTTCAAGCACATTCCTTTCAGCCTGGAGATCGCGTCTACATCAAAACCTACCAGCGAAAAACTTTGGAACCCAGATGGCAAGGTCCTTTTGTCACCTTATTAACAACGCCGACAGCTCTTAAAGTGGCAGAAAAAGCCAGCTGGATTCATTACTCCCGGTGCAAGCGTGGACCAGGATGAGAAGCAGATGACAGTGAGGCAGCCAAAGCCTTAGCAACAGAGGGGAGGCAGGAGAAGAGCCCAGAAGAAAAGTGGCTAGCGGAAACCTTACCAGGTTTCGGCCTGAAGACTCGATTACGATGCTGCAAATGAACTTCCTCACCTTCCTCCTGGAAGAGCCTCAGTGGGCTATTCCTGTAGTTTTGTTTATTGTCCTGATTGCTTTTATTTTCCTCTGTCTTATTTGCTCACGACCTCTCCAGGAAGATTTCAGGAGGGAAAAGATTAAAGGAACTCCTTATTTCACTCAAGGGGAGTTCCTGGGACTGAAAGCAGGCCCTTGGAGCAGATCAACACTGCCATCATGAGGTGGCTTAGACTGCTTAGTATCATGTTATGATTTCAAATGTGTATGCCTATGTTACATTCAAACACCATGTTCCAAATGATTGAACGCCTTACAAATCACACCAATACTACAAATTGTTGGTTATGTGTGGAGGGAGGAGGCTCCACTTCAGTAGCACTCCCCTTCTTTGTGTTACCCCTTACTGCAGAAGAGATGGTTTCCAGCTTGGTGTTAAGTGAGGATCCTCACGATGCAAACCAAACCTGGAAAACTGTTGGGTTTAGGTCATATGGTGACGGTGGGAAATAAAGCCACTCCTTGGAAATTGGTGTTTCACTAGGAGACAATTACCTCAAGGACAAGGTCTGTATGTAGGGACTTCCAGATGTCTGTACACTCTAGATTGGGTATCTGATCCTATATGGGGACATAAAGGTCTGAATTGTTCTCACTATGGGGAATGGAATAGCACTCATCTGAACCAGAGTTTTTGTAACTGTTCCCAAGAAGATGAGTTAAAGAAAGTGGCAGCTTCACAATATACCAACTGCAAATGTGAAAATTTAACTATGATTAACTATTGGGGTTACTATGTGTTCTTCATCTGTAGAGAACAGAATATGTCCTCCAACATATACAAGGATCAGAGAAGAAAATTAAGATGGAAGTTTCAAAATAATACAGCCGTACCTGGGTTCATGCAAAGCTGGGTGGAAAATGGGTCATGGTATTCATTGAATAACCCAGCTTGTGTAAACAGCACCATAGATAATCCCACTGAGGCCATGTGTGTGACTATAATACCAGCACCTGCACACACTGCATATTCCCTAGTCCTTTTCATGGTGGATGGTATGATCCCTACAGAAATCCTTCGATAACAGACCCAACAGGAAATATCTTTTTTGACCAAGGATCGTTTGGAGGAAAAAGAGAGCAAAGGCAGGTCATTATTTCATCTGTGGGAACAGGGTGTGGAAAGTACTCCCCGCTACTTGGTGGGGCACTTGCTATGTTGGAACCCTAAGACCCCCTATAAGGTATCACCCTCTTAATTCTACCATATACCATCCCCTGTATGCAAGAGTAAAAAGGGCAAATACTTACTACCACAGTCACCAAATGTGGGGCCAAACAATTTGGACACCCAGAGACTTGGTAGAATATTATGAGCCCCTTACTTGGTCCAAATTAGGAGTAAGGGGATTTAGATCAACAACAAATGCCATTATAAGACTACAGGCAGTAGTCGAGATACTGGCAAACGATACATCAGAAGCCCTCACCCTTATAGTCCAGGAAATGGGGCAAATTAGGCAAGCGATTTTGCAACAACAATTGGGACTTGATTATTTATTAGCTGCCAGAGGAGGCTTCTGCAGATTAATAAATTCCTCAGACTGTTGTATTCAAACTGATGACAGAGGGAAAGTGATCATGGATTTAGCCACAGACATGAAAAACATTGCTCATGTCGGTAATCAGGTCTGGACAGGAGGAGACCCCTGGTCCTGGCTTACATCTTGGCTGCCGAACCTCCATTGGTTACAACAACTTGGTATATATACCATATGCAGTGTAATAATGCTTTGCTGTTGCTTGCAATGTTTACCAAATCTTATTCACATATGTGGAAATTGGATAAAAAAACCCATGATAAATTCAATGAGCTTTCATGAAAGAAGGAAATTAATGATTCAACAAGAAATTTAACATCATGAGAAATATGTTAAAAAGGGGGGAGAATGTAGTAAAAACAGATAGAAAGCTACACCAAGGCCATATCCCAGGACAACAGGAGACTTGCAAACGCTTGAGTTAGAAAGCTACAACCACATACGCAACTGTGTATGTCTTGTTCTGCTGATTACATACATTCCTTCCTGCCTGGTTAGATAAGCCTTTCTGTGCCTCTCTGTGTAAGCCTTTAGGATCTGCAAAAACATATAAAAGGGAGAAGCAAGAAAAGGGGCGGTTGGGACTCATGCTTCACCCCTTGTGTGAAATGTATGTGTTTACCCTACTGCAGATTTATAAATAAAAAGCCTTGAACTCGCAGCTACTTTTGTTGGTCTTTTTCTCTACCCGAGAGAACCCTATAAGTTTTACAACACTGACCCATTCACCAGTTGATGGGCACCTGATAGACCCATTAACCCACCTGGCCACTCTATTAGCTTAACAAAGAAACTCACCTGACCAGCAGAGCAAGTTTCTCACCCCAGGCACAGGATTCCAAATCAGAGGCTGGAAGGGGACTCATAGGAATTATCCATCTCAACCCCCCAAACTCACAACACTATGATAATTATAAATTTCACCTGCCTTGGCATTGGCAGAGAAAAATGTTTACAAACACAGGGAGGGAATCACATTTTTCCCATGAAATAAAACCTCATTTAGAAAGTCATGAACTCCTTTTCTTTGCTGATACAATTTGTTTTTGTGTTGACACACTACTCTCAAATCATAGGTACACCAAAGTCCGGACTATATGAATTATTTTCTGTGGGGCAGTAATCACTTCTCCACCAGGGAAGACCAGCAGAAAAGGCCTGAAACCAAACCAAGAAGTTCCTTCTCTAGACTCTAGACAACAATTGTTTCATTCTAGCTTTCTCTTTGTCTAATTGGCTAGATCTGCCTTCCTAAATGTCAATCATTGCTGTGATTTCATTCATTTGGTGAAAAATACTGCCAGGCAGGAGCAGGCTCAAAAAAATGAGGCCTTTATGTTTTGCCTCATATTGCAGGTTCTATAAGTGCTAGGAATTTACCTTTTAAAAAGAAAAGAAAAATGAAAGATTGAAATCTGGAGATTATGGGTCATATGGGGTACAGAAATTGCCACTTTACTCCTGGAGACACCAATGATTCGAGCTCTTGACAACAAGCTGATGTTTGTATTGCTTATGAAGAAATATTGACTTTTCATTCTCATTCCTTTGAAGCCCCACCTGAAAATGTGGGAGCCACCTGGGGAGGAAGATTGGCTGTGGCCCTGTAGCCAGCCTTCCTTGTTAGGTTGGCCACCACATTCCAAGGTGGGGCATGGGGGGGAAGGTACATAGTTCCAGCTAATCTCCCTGCTTGCTGGTGGAGAGGATGTGAGGACCAGAAGAAGGGAAAGGCAGTGATGTTCCATCTCACTTTCCTCCATGCAGAGTGTGTGGAAACTTTCATAATGGGCTATGTAAAGGCCAAGTTAACAGAAAATTTAGTATGAACACAAGGAACTAAATGACTGGCACACTTTTTGTTTCATAAGAAAAAAGGGATGTTAAGGATACAGTGAACCAGGGGATACAAAAAACAAACAAAATAGTTGATGCTACAACTAAGAAATCAAAAACTAGTGTGGGGTTTGTTTTGTCAAAAAATCAGTTTTAATCTTGTATCACAACAACACAAATACATAAACAAAAAGCTTTGGAAACAGTAAGAGCATTTTACAATGCAACCATAGTCAAACACATATGCCCCCATTCCCCCCAGTTACAGATCTACCATGTTATATTTTGATTTTTTTTGTCATCAAACTGTATTGAAAGATTGATACTGAGACAGAAGTGGATGTCAAGCCAAAAATGCTAATACATTTTGCAAATTTGCTGAAAATCATTACATATTTTAGAAAATTAAAATTTTCTAATTTGCTGCTAGAGTAGTAAGGAATCTATTTAAAATTTTGGTCATAAGTGATGCACATTATGCCCTTCCCGATCCCTCACCCCTACAGCCTAGCAAAATTTATTTATTTATTTATTAAATTTATATCCTGCCCTTCCTCCCAGAAGGAACCCAGGGCGGCAAACAAAAACACTAAAAGCACTTTAAAACATCCTAAAAACAAAAGAGTTTAAAATATATTAAAACAAAACATCCTAAAAAATTTAAAAAACAACTTTAATACCATAAAAAAATGAACAATGTGATCTTGAAAAACTTTGTGGTGAGTTCAGTCTCTTTTAGAGCATGTTTGCATGTGCTGTGTCAGCCATTCATTAATTAGTCAACACCCATAAAGCTTTTAATTAGAAAAGGATAGTGTCTTTGCCTCCAGATCATCTGGTATCTAACCAAGTTTGATGCATAAAAGCTTGTGTCTGTGAATAAAAAAGAAAAAGTACAATCACTTTATTAGTGGCCCTTCAAACAAAATCTGTTTAAGATAATAATAATAATAATAATAATAGATTTACTTGTACCCCGCCTTTTGGCCAGAAGGCCCTTAAGGTGGCTTACAAGTACATCAGTATAAGCAATACAATTCAAAATCAAGTAACATCATTACAAATGTGTTACAGTGCTAAACAAGGAGCACAAATATAGAAGCCTCATTTGAGAAAACTGTCTCTTACTACTGGCCGCCGCCTAAGATTACACGTAATACAGGACATTACTGTATTATGTGAGAGTGCTGTTGTGCTCATGTCCTGCTTATGGCCTTCCCATAAAGGTCTGAACTAGAACAAAATGCTAGTCTAGACGCCTTTGGACTTTGGTAGTAGTCTTGCAGGATATTACTACTCTCCTCTCACTTGTATTATGTGGTTTTTTTTAACCTTTCATTGATACATGCCTTGACATTGTTTTCTTTTAGAGTTTGTTAGGTTTTGTTTACATTTGATTGCTCTTGTATCTGGTATGTGTAAAATAACATGTGCTGTCTTGAAAGATGGGTAGACTGTCAAATCGATAAAAAATTTAGACAGAGAAGCCTTTGGTCTGACCTAGCAGGGCTCTTCTTACGTATTTATGGCATGTAAGAGGAACTAATGGAAGTCCCGATAACCTCCCATAAATATGCCTTAATTTTTATTATGAGTCTAGTGTAGCTTTGCAAAAGAACACAAAGGCATGTCTGTTTCATTAAATTGTACTTTTGTACACTGCTGCTATGAAATGGGGCTGTAATCTATGACAAGCTTTTCTGACTCATAAGCCAGATCAGAAGAGTAATTTCTATTTCCATAATAAATCTTAGTGTTTCACTTCAGCTTTCCAAATGTTTGTTAGATTATTAGTTTCATTCTTACCGTAGATGAACCTTAGAATAGGGCTTTCCAAGCCTGGCCAAGCCACAGCACCAATGAGCATACCTGGGCAAGCTCCAGGGCTTAATGGCCCTGGCAGGACCTGCTGCCATCATTATAATAAAATAATAATAAATTTTAATTTCTGTGTCGCCTATCTGGCCTATGGCCACTCTAAATACAATAGTACAATATAAAAACAGTATAAAAACAATACAGCATACAATACAGTGGGAGGCAATTCAATCTAGTAATTAACCCTCCCCGGAAATCCCAAAGGTCTGTTGAAAGAGCCAGGTCTTTAAGGCTTTACAAAATGTATTTAGGGAAGAGGCGTTGTTACTGTTGTTAGGTGGCAGCAGTGACCACCATTACAACTCCTGCTTATGGAACCAGCCGTCTGCCTGCCTGCAGAGGTGGTCAGTGGACACAGGGTTATTGTACATGAATTTGCTGTCACCACCATCTTATTTATGTTCTGCTCCGATGTTAAGATGGTGACACCAGTAAGTTTGGGCATATGGATTAGAACTTTGCTTAGTGTTAACACCATGGGTAGCCAGGTAGTCTGCCTGTCAGCAAACAAGCAAACTGGGAGAAGGGGCCACTATCACCTGCAAAGGGGCTCTTCAAGGGCCATTTGGCTAGGGCCTCCTAAAACCTGGAGTCAGGCCTGTAGTTTTCTCCATATGACCAGAAAGCCAGGGTGAGGGGGGATTTTCAAACCCTGGAGATAGAGGATTACACATATATAGGTTTGTTTGTTTGTTTTTAAAATCACTTCCTATGAAGCATCTTGAAGCAATTTCACAATACAATAAAAACATTTATAAAACAATTGCATATGTAAACACACACACACACACACACCCATATATCCAACAGATGCTGAAAAAACAATAGAGATGGTGCCTTCCTGTATGTAACGAGACAGAGTTCCAAACAAGAGGGAGTGGCAGGTTCTGCCATGCTAAAGACCCGATTCTGACATTTTGTGGAACAGATGTCCTGAAAAAATGGTATCTACAGGATGCCCTCTCCTGCAGATTGTAGTGATCAGTTGGGAATATAAGGAATGAGACAATCTTTTAGGTATCCTGGTCCCAAGCTGTATAGGGCTTTGTACATCAATACCATCACCTTGAACCTAATCCGATAGCTAATTGACAGCCAGTGCAATTATTTCAACAGCAAAGTAAAATGATGGCAATATTCTGTCCCAGCCAGCAGTTGAGATGCCACATTTTGCATTAGTCTCAGCTGCTGCTGGGTCAACCTCAAAGCCAACCCCAGAGAGAGTGCATTGCAGTAATCCAGTCTGTAGGTTAGCAGTGCATGGACGACAGTGGTCAGGCTATCCCCATCGTCAGTTGGACTCCCAACTGACGATGGAGGCTCAGATAGCGGCAGTTTGTCGGACTGCACTCTACCACCTGTCCCTCATTCGCAAAATCTGCCCCTACCTCCCAAAGCATCTTTTACCAACTGTAGTCAGTGCCTTGGTTCTCTCCCGTCTGGACTACTGTAATGCTTTATATGCAGAGCTTGGAAAAGTTACTTTTTTGAACTACAACTCCCATCAGCCCCAGCCAGCATGGCCTCTGGATTGGGCTGATGGGAGTTGTAGTTCAAAAAAGTAACTTTTCCAAGCTCTGTTTATATGCTGGTCTCCCTTTGGGAACTTTGCGTAGGCTTCAGCTTGTCCAGAATGCGGCGGCACGACTCATTAAGGGCTGCCATAGGAGAGAACACATCACCCCAATCCTTCGGGAACTTCATTGGCTCCTGATAGTGTTGCGGGTGAAGTTTAAAATACTAGCTTTAACTTATAAGTCCTTTTTTGATGCTGGCCCAATCTATTTGAAGAACAAACTCTCTCTTCTTGGAGCAGATGGGCGTACGAGGTCCTCAGCCGCTAGACTTTTTGTGGTTCCATCTATCAGAGCGGCCAGATTAAGTGGTACTAGATCTAAAGCTTTCTCCATTGTAGCTCCCACGCTATGGAACACCTTACCAGTTGATACTCGCTTAGCCCCTTCACTTTTGGGTTTTCGGAGGCAGTTGAAGACATGGCTTTTTGTACAGTCAGATGAATGAACATGCCACAGTTAGGTGGCTAAGGGGGTGGTCTGATTTTTGGGGTCTTATGTGAACAGTATTTTTATTATGTACTTGTTGATTTTTATTTTGATGTTGTTTTTGTATTTTTATTCCTTTGTATGTCTCCTAGAGCGACAGGTTGTCCTGCCAGATAGGCGTCGAATAAATTTTAGATAATAATAATAATAATAATCCAGAAATGGCTGTAGCTGTCTTACCAGCTGAAGCTGATAAAAGTCACTCCTAGTCACTAAGGTCACCTGAACTGACAGAACTGAATCCAGGAGCACCCTCAGACTACAAACCAGCTCCTTCAGGGGGAGCATACCTAGGGTTGCCAGGTTCCTGGCCTGAGACCGATCCTGTATCTTTAGGAGAAGAGAAAGTCAGCCAAGTGCAGGTGTTCTTGCAACTCTGTGCAGGGGGAAGGAAGAATTCCACCTTGTGGTTTTTCCCATTACAGAGTTGCAAGAACTCCTAGACGTGGCTGACTTTCTCTTCTCCTAAAGATACAGGATTGGTCTCAGGCCAAGAACCTGGCAACCCTAAGCATACCCCATAAAAAGAAGTCAACTGACCAATTATCTGTATATGTGTAGACTCCATGCAGACATTCAGCTGAACATACAGTACATAGATTCTACCCCTACATGTGTTCACTTAGCTGGATATGTTGTGAGAACATAAGTTATGTATTATCTAGGATTGCTACCTTTTTTATATAGAGGTTATTTGTTTTTAAGAAGTGAATGTTAGGAAAAATCCAGTAAGTGAAGGTTTTTCCAGCATGACAATGCAGAGATTGGAAGACTTACCCCCTTGAATTTCATAGGCACTAGTGGGGGGAAAGTTGGATAAAAAGCAAAAAGTAGACAAAAAAGTTTTTTATGCGAGAGTAATTTTGCCTCATAAAGATCTCTATCAAACTCACAAGCCTAAGAATAATTTTTGTCTACTTGATAACAGTAATATTAAAAGTAACATCTCATTGATCTTCTTAGGCCTAACTACCATTACATGCAAATATATGTAACACATTCTGAAGCCAGTCTATTTAAAAGAAGGGCAGCTTTGGATGGAGGGATTATGGGGGGAGGTTCTCAACCTTTCCCCTACCCAACACTTCTCTGCTCCCAACTGCATACATGATTTAGCAGCGTCTGATAATACATTCAAGCTCATGTTGATGTTACATTTTGAAATATTGTGTTTTTCTGTGCATAAATTAATATGTGTAGTCATACAAAAGATTGCATAAATTCCTTTTGTGGTTAGAAAAAAATGCACTGTGTGTTTTTTCAGTCACAGGAAATGCAGCAATTTTTCATATGTCCCTCCATCTAATGTTAAACTGCTTGTGGAAGTCAACCACTCACAGAGGCAGTTCCTTATGGGGTTAGTTGGGTGCACTGTCCGCACCAGAGGTTCCCAAACTGTGGTCCATGAACTTTGTTCAGGTGGTCTGCAGCATGCCCATATTTAATATTCATTTTGGTTTTTAGGTGTATTTTTATTGTTTCTTTTATTTCTTATATTGTATGCTATTTTATTACAATATAAAATACAGTTAACAATCATACAGCATCTAGCACAGAACAATACAATTGCTACAAAAGGCAGAAAATCATTGAGTGGTCTGCCAAGAGACTACCAGCAATTTTCAAGTGGTCCTTGGGGAAAAACATTTGGGAAACACTGGTCTACACTGTACCCTCAGGACCAAAGAATATGTGGCAAATTAAGCACTTGTCTTTGTTTTTTCCATACATGTCCTGTCATGATTAAATAAATGCAAGTATCACTTGTTGGCCCATTCACACACACAATTAGCAGCAGTAGCCAGGGCAGGTTCACTGCTGGACTGAAAGGGCCACCTTACTTTGCAAGAACAGTTGTGGTTGTGGGACCTTCCTCCCCCATCTGCCCCTGACAGAATCAATTATTTCCCCCTTAGCCTGCTTCTTTTCTCCCTCCGCCGGCATCTCTTGTCCAATATTCCCTCAGAAAAGCCATCATCTCCAGTATCTACAGTTAAGGAATACCTCTACTGAGACCAACCAAAAAGTCAAATGTGTGGTAAGCTTTCAAGATCTAGATGGTTCTTATGTATCAATACGGCTGCCCACTCCATCTCCAATGAATCCGTCCCACCCTTCTTGAACAGCCTTCTCATAGGAGCCCCATAGGGTAGGAAGATCGCCCCCTCTGTAAGTTATGGCAGGGAAATACTATTTTTCCCTCTGGCTTCAGTTAACCGCCTAGTTCCGATACCCATTCCGGGCTATTATACACTTTTACATAAAACAGCCCAGAACGGCAACTTCCCTGCGAGCCAGACCCACCAAATTCACCAGTCCAACATGACTACATGGGATGCATGCAATAAGACACAAAACTTCCACGCAAACCACATTCCGATACCCGTTCTGGGCTATAATACGCTTCTACGTAAAACAGCCCAGAACGGCGACTTCCCACCGAGCCAGACCTACCAAATTCACCAGTCCCACATGTTGCTGCCTCTCCTTTTGTTGGGAAATGGGAGATAACACAGGATGACCCAGGAACCTCTGGGGTGATCAGCAATACCCTTTCTTGCTGTTTGTAGGTCCACTAAGCAGCACTATTGGTGCTGCTACCAGGTTGCCAATGGCTGGTGAATTGGGGGGAGAGAGAGAAAGAGAGAGATTGGAGGGGCAAGTCGGCTGGCGGAAGGGGGAGAGAAATTGAATTTGCCTTCTGTGAAATAGATGTGCTATCACAGGAAAAAAACGGGTCCCAAGAAGTGCTCCTGTGTGCTTGGGCTCAGACTCCACCTCTGCCTTGTATTCAAGTTCTAGGCCAAACCTCACCAGTTTGCTTTCTGTGAAATGAGTTTCTGACACAACTACTTTCAAAATCAAGGTTAGTAAAGTCTGGAACCTGTGGGAGGGACTCCTACTCATTGGGCAGAGCGCATGAGGTGGAGGCAGAAGAACTTTCCAGTCAAAAGGCTCTCAGGCAAGAAGGCTGGAGAACAGGACCTTGCACAGCCACTGCCAGTCTGAGGGCCAAACTAGATGAGATACGAATCATGCAATAAACAATTGCACGATGAGCTTTGCAACACTAAATTGAAGGTGCAGGGCAGCTGAACCCTAGTGGGGTCCTGACATGGGGGCTTTAGTCCCTGCACCTGCTATTTACATTAGGGATTATTATTATTATTATTATTATTATTATTATTATTATTATTATTGTACTACCTCCTTTGCCGAAAATGCCACACTACTGTACCAGTGTATATCAACAAAATCACAAAACAAAGCAATCAGATGTCAGGGTTGAGGTCAGTCCCTCTGACTTTATCTGGCCTACAAAGTGGTGGGGCAAGCATCCATTCCTCCACCCAGAAAAGGTTTAGCATACCTGTTCTATATACGGCTACGATGACACAGATAAATAAATATAACTATAAAGAGTAGTTCTGAAATACCGTAATGATTTTTCATTCTTCTAAAGATATTTTAACATATAGCATCATTAGCAATATTCTTTGGAAAAATATGAAACCAGTAAAAAATAAACACACATAGCAAGAAGTAAAACAATGTATACAAATATGTGTACATATATATATATTCTAAAACAACATTAGGATATAAATGTAACATAATATAAATAGCAGTAACTGAACCAATATTTTTGTAAATATTTTGCAAACTAAATAGAACACAAATGTACTCTTTTGTGCAGGTAGGCGTGCAAGATCATTTCAAGTAGAGAACAGTATTTATCAGCACTGAAAATAATCATATAACATTAGACAAGATCATGTTATAGAGGAAAACATTTTTCCCTGTGGCATGGATTCTTCATTTGTCACAACACTTTGGACATTTGAATATGCCACGAGGAGCTTGATTTATCTCAAGGCAGGACAGATGGTACCAGTCCTGACAGACTCCCTGGCAGAGAATCATTTTGTCCTCCTTGGGTTTCTTGCACAGATTACCCATTAAACACAATGACCAAGATGAATTATAATACTGTTGTACTGCTGAAGATAAGAATGCAATTGTAGACAATGATCCTTTAGGCACATTTCTTGAGACAGGAGTGTTGAAATTGTTCATGACTTTCTGATTTATTTGTTTCTTTGTTCTCTGCTGCTGTCTCTGAGCTGCACTTGGTTGTGGAAGTAATGCATTCTTGCTGAGCAGTTCCGTAGCAATCCACTGCCATACAGGGACCATGTCTACTGGGAAGGGGATTGGAGAGCCACTGCACAACACATGTGCAAACAGACATACAAACACCCCACAGTTGGAAGAGTCCTTTTGAACTGGTATGTCAAGAGGTGCATGAATGATCCACTCTGACCAATTCATTGCTGAAGCTGACTGCATCTCTATAAATGTTTGCAGCATGTTGGTGTACTTGGTGGAGATGCCATGTTTGGAATCAAGATACAGAATAATTTTCCACTTGAAGAACACAATCATTAGTACCCAATGAGAACTGTGTACATTGGTGGGGATGAGCCAGATGTCCTTCATCACAACATCCAAGTTTGTGCCAAAGTTATGAACACTTGTTGTGTATCCCTGTAATTCCATGGATCGCATAATAAATGGGCTGAAGACACACACGTCAACATCTGTACTTGTCACAGTCTCTAGATTTGTTCTAGTAATTAGGAATCCCTCAATTACAGTGTCAACTAGCCAGTTTTGATTCAGAAGAGACTTCATGTCGTCTGCATTGATGTAGACCCTTTGTATGGTTGAATTTCTCATGCGTGGATAGCATGTTATAGATTCCCATGGAACATGTTCTTTTTTCCCCATCAGCTTTCCTTGAGTAGGTTTTTGAGGGGTACTTGAAAAATAGGGGGCTTCCTGCTCAAGATCAAAGGCAAAGGATGATAATTGCCTTTCCTTGCTAGCAGCTTGGTTTTCATTTTTCTCATTTCTCTCTTGGGAGGCATCAGTTGTAGTATAACCGTGCATCAGAAGGGAATCTGATGCAGCCAATATGGTTAACTCATCTTTTTGTCTAGGTTTCTTTCTTCCAGATTTTCCTTTTTGTCCACTCATCCTCAATTTCTTCAGAGAATACATTACCTTCGTCCGATGAAGACTTTTTCCTACAGATATCTGTGCTGCCATAATATGGTAGCATGTCCTGGAACTGTTGTAAGAACATGTTTCTTTTGGAAATAATTTCACCACATATTCCTTCTCACATAATCCTCTGATAAGGAAACAGCCAGACTGTGCTTGTAAGAATATGTGATTTTGCTTTACAATTAAATCTGCTAGACCTTCCATAGTCTTTGATTTACGGTCTTTTCTTTGAAGTTCAGGCACATGGTCTGTGACCATCTTTCCCTGCTTTATGAAATGCACAATGTCATCTACAGGAACACAGTCTACAGGAAACTGTGTAGTATCAGGATTTAATTTTCTGCTATTATGTTCTGCTAAGAGGTGGTAATTTCCAATTCCACACAATCCTCTTAAAATTCTTTTAGGTAATATGTCTGAAGGAAATAAAAAACCAAAACCATTTCATCCATGTTCAGTTCCGTCTCACTGCATAGCCTCTTGAACATGGCATTCATGCTTTCAGATACATTTGTGGTAATGCCACTGGTTCCCTTATAAATCCCTCTTTTTTCCAACAGCCATCTTCCACAGTTTGTCATAACAACTTTTCTCAGCTTCTGATCAAAATAGTTGAGGAAGCCTGCACTCCACTTTACTTTCAATTTGTGCAGCAATTTCAGAAACTCCTCTTCACTCTCACTACCCAGAAGCTGAAGAATATTGTTGGTGTAAACTTTCCAATCACCTTTCCCTCCTTCATGTGCAGAGACCCAGAATTCCACATCTTTTATAATATGGTTCCAGCAAAGGACATGTGCACAGCCTGGAATAGCTTTCTCAATAGCATGCACAATGGCTGCTTCTCTGCCTGTGACTATCACAGTGGAATCATTGTTGATCTTGGGCACACGTTTTCCTATAAATAAAAAAAACCCGCTCATGCACATTTGTTGTGCGCTTATCATGGATCAGTATGGCCAAAGGGATTGCTGGGTTCTCCTCAAAGAAAGCACACTGGAAAATTAAAGGTGACACATAGAAGTCTCCAAGCTGAAAGGTTGTGTCATAAGACAAAAGTGTGTTTGGCTTCAACATTATCACCTCTTCAAATATGCTAATAATTTCTGGAAGTGCCAAAATTACAGACACTTCAGGGACAAAAGTGAATTCACATACAAACCCTTCCAGAGCATAGTGAAGCTCATACACACCATATAAATCATCATGGCTGATTCTGTTTTTCTGTTTCTCATACTTCAGTTTATTTTTTATTTGTTGTGTATCTTTAGGCAGCATTACTTTCGTATGTTCAGCTGAAACTATTGTTGTTGCTATTTTACGCTGGTAAACTTTGCACGGGCCAAAGTGTTTCTGCCCCATAGCTTCTGACAATACAGAAGGCATGGTACGTACATGACATCTCATGGGATATTTTTTCATATTTCCATGAGGCACAGATGGTTCAGGTCTCATCCTGTCCAAGGTAATGGACAATTACTCTTCCTGCACTTCCATCAGGCACTTCATATGCGTATCTGTGAAACAACACTTGCTCATGCGATATCACATGATTAACAGGTGAGTGGGGCTGCTCACCTGTAAAAATCCCTTTTGCTTCCCATATAAGTCTCCAAAAAGCTTCCAGAAACCTCTTGCACAGAGGCTGTCTTAAAGCAAATGTTCTTTGGAGCGGTCTCCTCCACTCTTTAAAGAGTGCTCCAGTGTTCTTTAAAGGGGGAGGGGAGACTGCCTCAAAGAGTGCTGCAAAATTAACTCCTGTTCCTTCATTGCTGCACAATGGAGGAGTCACTGCCAGAGCTGATGTCTGGAAGCAACCATTGGCTCTGGCAGGGACTGTTCCGTCCTGCAGCAATGAAGAAGAAAACTGGATCTGCTTGTTTTGGAAAGCCCACCCCATTCTGATCTTTTTTGGAGGTTTAAGGGATCAGCGTTTTGGGTTTTCCAAGGCTCCTGCTCCCTCCTTTCAAGTTCCGAGTTTGAAAGGAAGGGTGTGGGCAGGCTTTGCAAGCTCAAGAGTTTTTGACAAAGTAGGTAGGACAACCCACATGTCAGTTATGTGACACCACAGTGACATCATATAATTGACAGGTTTATTGCCCTGCCCACCTGTCAAAGTTGGCCCACACGGTGGTCCAGACTGGAGCCAAAAAGGTCCCCCCTCGATCTACACTGACTGGCAGCAGCTCTCCAGGTGTTCAGGCAGGTGTCTCTCCCAGCCTTACCCGGAGATGACAGAGACTGAACCTGTGAACATGTGCATGCAGATACTCTACCACTGAGCTACAGCCCTACCCTAAGGTACACCACCTCACCTTGGCTAATGGTAGGGTCAGTCCTCAATATTATTATTAACAATGATTACAATTTGTCTTTTTATTTAAACCAAGAGTGAGCAGCGTCAGACCTGGGGGCCAAATGTGGCCCTCCATTTCCTTCTATCTGGTCCCTGAGACTCTGTCCAGGCCACACCCCTCACTAGTCCTTCTCTGCACCCTCTAATGATTTAACTGGACTGGAATGGATCCTTGAACTGTGATAATATCTCTTGCTTGCCTGGCCACAGCCACTTTGCCCCACCTACTACAGGGATGTGGCCTTTTGGGAGGTTGTTCATGAGGGAAGTGGGGCTCAGTCTGAAAAAGCCCCCCCCCGGTTTAAACCCTACCACAAGCAATGTTGTGAAAGTATTTACTTATGGTTTTATTATTCTTTGTGACTATCTTCATTCATTCATTCATAGGTGATCACTCGGGGCTGAGTAAGATTGTCTTCCAAGATAAGGTCTTTAACAGTGGGTCCATAAGTGACTGTGGAGGCCAATTCTGGATCCACACAGTCTCCCACAGTGAGGACATAGGTTTCCAGATGGAAGATGGTCGCGGCGAGGATTTGTTTGACGTTCCTTCCGCTTAGCTCGTTTGTCCCGTTTGCCCTATATTCATGCTTCTTCAAAGTCCATAGCACCTTTGATAATAGCCGACCTCCACTTGGGATGTTCATGGGCCAACACTTCCCAGTTCTCGATGTTCATGTTACATTTTTTTAGATTCACTTTAAGAACATCTTTAAACCTCTTTTGCTGTCCACCGAAATTCCGTTTTCCATCCTTGTTGGAAGTAAAGTAGCTGCTTTGGAAGATGGTGATCAGGCATTCAAACAACATGGCCGGTCCAGCAAAGTTGATGTTGAAGGATCATTGTTTCAACACTGGTAGTCTTTGCTTCTACCAAAAAGCTAACATTAGTCCATGTGTCTTCCCAAATAATTTGCAGAATTTTCCAGAGGCAGCGTTGGTGGAATCTTTCAAGAAGTTGGGAGTGGTGTTTATAAATGGTCCATGTTTCACAGGCGTACAGTAAGGTCAGTAGTACAATGGCTTTGTAAATAAGCATTTTGGTCTTCCTGCGAAAATCCTGATCCTTGAACACTCTGAGCTTCATTCGGGAGAATGCGGCACTCGCAGAGCTCAGACGATATTGAATTTCAGCATCGATGTCAGCTTTTACAGAGAGATGGCTGCCAAGATAGGGGAAGTGATCAACATCCTCCAGCTTCACGCCATTAAGTTGGATTGATGGTGCTACAGTGGGACTAGTTCACACCTGTTGATGAAGCACTTTGGTTTTTTTAATATTAAGCGGGAGCCCAAGCTTTCCATATGCTTCAACATGCAAAGACATTTAGGATAGTTTGAAGATCTTTCTCTGAATGTGCGGAGACTACATTATCATTGGCATATTGAAGTTCTACAACAGAGGTTGACATTACCTTACTTTTTGCTTTCAGCCTACTGAGATTAAAAAGCCTTCCATCTGTTTGATATATGATTTCCACCCCAGTAGGAAGTTTCCCCTCAAAAGGGTGTAGAATCATAGCAATGAAGATAGCAAATAAGGTAGGAGCAATGATGCATCCCTGTTTTATGCCTGATCCGACTCTGAATGGATCGCTCTGAAAGCCATTGTTATCCAAAATTGTCACTGTCATGTTGTCATGAAGGAGTTGCAAAATATTCACGAATTGATCAGGGCATCCAGTTTTCAGAAGGATGGTCCAGAGAGTGGTTCGATTCACAGTTCAAAGGTCCTCCTTAGTCAGATCAATAAACACCATATATAAAGGTTGATTCTGCTCCTGGCATTTTTCTTGAAGCTGTCGTGCAGTGAAGATCATGTCCACTGTAACCCTGGAAGGGTGGAAACCATTTTGAGATTTGGGGAGGACATCCTCTGAGATCAGTAGGAGGTGATTTTCAAGGATCCTTGCAAGGATTTTACCTGCGGTAGCAAGAAGAGAGATATCTCGAGAGTTCCCACAATCTGTTCTATCACCCTTCTTAAAAAGGCTGATAATTCTGGCGTCCCTAATGTCTTCCGGGATCTCCTCCGTCATCCAGATTTTTTTGATGAGCTTATGAAGTTGTTGTGTAAATTCAGGCCCACCTTCTTTAAAGACTTCAGCAGGAATCCCATCAGGTCCACTAGCTTTGTTGTTCTTCATTTGATTGATGGCTTTACTGACGTCATCCAAATTAGGGGATACTGCAAGCTTGTATCTAGTTTGTTGGTGCGGAATTTGCAAGAAGACCTCATCAGCAACAATAGAGTTATGATTAAGAAGGTCGTGGTAATGCTCTTTTCAGCGCAGTGCAATAGCCTCTTTATCCTTAAGAAGTTTGGTACCATCCATTGAACAGAAGGGATTTGTACCATAATTGATTGGTCCATAGATGGCTTTTGTGGCATTAAAAAAGCCCTGTGCATTGTGAGCAACAACAACAACAAGTTTATTACACTCATAGACCAGAATAAAATATGATAAATATCATTAAAAAGATAGAATGAGCAATACAAAACCACATTGGACTGTTAAAATCTCATTAAAATTCATTCAGATTAACAATCATCTTAATAGTGTTCTTCTACAGCAAATAGCGGCTGCACAATAATTAGCTACCTTGAGGGAAATCTGTGGGAATTGGTCCGATAAAAGAAATTCAACATAAGAAGCCTCATCCCTACCAGGAATGTTTTGTATAATTGGGATTAGTAGCTCGGTTCGAAGGTCACGGTAAAAAGGGCAGGATAATAACACATAGCCCACTATTTCCACTGCGCCCTCGCCACAAGGACAGACCCTCCCCTTATAAGGAATATTATTAAATCTTCCCTCCAGGAGGGCAGAAGGTAAGATATTAAACCTGGCCAGCATAAAAGCTATTCTAAGTTTTGGAACAGTCAAGTTTGTTAAATAATGGGCAGGTAGGAATGACCTTGTATTTAATCTATATTTTTTTGCCATCGACCGCTGGTTCTGAAAATCATTGTCGAGGATTCATTTAGAAATACTCTCTTTTGCCTTAGCATAGCCCAAATTGAGGATCATGGGAATAGAAAACCCCAGACTTAATATTTTGGCATTTAATGATTCCTGCCATTTGGAGTGGAAGATGTTGGTTAATGTATAGGGAGCCAAACTGACAGGAGCAAATATCATTTTTAACCAAAGATTAATTCTACAAAGCCAAATATGGGATTCTATTGTGGGGAGCCCCGCTTCTAGGCGTAGGACATAATTGGGAACACAACATGGAGTGGCAAGTGCCGATCGTAAAAACTTCATTTGAATTATTTCAAAGGGGGCATAGGTAGTATAGGTGCAAACTAGAGCGCCATATAGCAGCTGTGTGATAACTTTAGCCACGAAGACCTGGATAACTGCAGGAAAGTATTGGCCCCCTTTAGTAAAATAAAAGGAAAGAAGTGCCTTCACAGTTCTCTGGGCATTATCTATAACAGACTTTACTTGGAGATGCCACGCTCCCGATGAATGGAATATTATCCCTAAGTATCTAAAGGAGGTTACTTGATCAATTAGATGATCATTGATCATTGATCCGCCACCGATGCTTCTTTTTCTTACTAGAGAAGACTCAGACTTTTGTTTTATCGTAATTAATTATCAGAGATTCGGTTCTACAGTAGTTAGCCAGGGCCCTCAGCAGGCGCCTTAGTCCAATACACGACAGTGATAGAAGAACTATGTCATCTGCATATAATAAGATGGACAGGGGTCTCTTAGATATTCTGGGTGGATGTAGACCAAACGGTATCAAGGTTTTAACTAAGGGGTTAATATAAAAGTTAAACAGTAGAGGGGCTAAAATACACCCCTGCTTTACACCCTTAAAAATAGGAATGGACTTGGATAGGTGTCCAGCATTGTTACATCTTATGTGCAGGTATGTATTGTCGAATAGGCCTCGTATTAGTAAAAGGAGGCGCTTGTCTATGTTAGTAGCCGCGAGTTTCTCCCATAATCTATCCCTAGAAATTGAATCAAAGGCCAATTTCAAATCGATAAAAGCCGAATAAAGGGCTCCACCAGAGTTGGCTGTATATTTGTCCACCAGATGTTGCAGGACAAGGCCATGGTCCATGGTGGAACGTTGAGATCTAAAGCTGACCTGTTTGTCTTCTAAGATGCTTTCTTGTTCGAGCCAGTCTTTCAACTTCTTATGCAGATGATAGGCATATAGATCATTTTAGCAATAAGGTGGCAAATTTCCTTAGTGATGACAGGTGGCCATTCAGGTAAGTCATTTATATCAAATTTAGGCATAGGTTGTTGTAACTGTTCTTTTGCATATAATTTGTTAAAGTACGACTCCCAGATATTCGCTGAGATGTAACAGTCCAGCATAATTGATGATTTAGGTCACCCCTTTGCTACCAGCCTCCAAAATGTAGTTGAGTCTTTTAATCTGGAGGCTTTTAACAGGCATTGCCAGGTTTTTTTTTGGTGCTAATTTCTTTTTCCGAGAGATTAAATACTTGTAAGATTTCTTCAATTCTAGATATTTCAGTGCATTGTGAGCATCTTCAAAGTGCTGGATTTCTTGAGCTTTCTTTATCCAGCAGGCGTTCTTAAGTTCTCTAGTTCTTCTTTGGACCTCAGCCTTTGCACTGGCATAGATGTTTTTCTTAGCAGCTTAGTTAATATCTTTCTGCCATATCTGGAAGGCTTTCCTTTTCTTGTTGATGATATGTTCAATCTCACTATCATTCTCATCAAGTCTGATGTTTCTTAGTTTGGTATCCAATTGTTTGTTCACATGCTGCAATAATGGATGTCTTCAGTTTAATCCAGTGTTCCACGACATTTTTAGGGAATTCCATTGGTAGATGTTTCTTGAGAGTTATTTGGAAGTAGGCTCACTGAATATACTGGGCATGGATGTTCATTTTACACCTTGGTTTTCTTTCTTGGAGCCTATGTTGAGGAACAATATTAATGGCCATAGTGGATTGAATTAATTGATGATCTGTCCAGCAGTCATCAGCATTCGTCATGGCCCTAGTGAGGAGTACATCATGACGATCTCTAGCACGGACAAATATGTAATCCAGGAGAAGCCAGTGTTTTAACCGAGGGTGCTTCCATGATGTTTTACATTTATTTTTCTGGTGAAATAATGTGTTTGTAATAACAAAATTATACTCTGCACATTTAGTCAGAAGTAGAATTCCATTCAGGTTGCTATTGCCAACTCTTTCTTTCCCAATGGTTTCTAGCCATAAATTAAAATCATGCCCAACTCTTGCATTGAAATCGCCCAGGAGGAAAATTATCCTCCTTAGGTATATCTGATAAGATGGTGTCCAGCTGGTTAAAATTTTTCCTTATGTCTTCATCAGCATCTAATGTTGGTGCATAAGCACTTAGAATAGTTGCCTGCTGGTTTTTGGCAAGTTTTAACTGAAGAGTTGAGAGTTGTTCATTAATGCCAACAGAAACTTCTGACAAGAGCTTCACAAGACTATTTTTAATAGCTGCTGTCTTTCACGAAGATTGGCCTTACTCTCATGATAAAGACGTTTATGTCTTATTGTAATGACAACCAACTAGTCATTAATTTTGAAAAGACTAAAATTTTAGTCTTTTCCAATAGCAAATCTCTTCCCGTTTGGTCTATAAATGGACACCAAATTGCACAAGTTGCCCATTATAGATACTCAGGCATAATTTTCCACGCCTCCCTGAGTTGGTCTACCCATATACGGGCGGCAGTAATGAAAGCAAGGTACTCCACAAAGAACTTACTTCGCTTCTTTCACCATAAAGGTGGCCGCTTTGTCCCTGCCCTTATTAAACTATTCTCGTATAAGATTATCCCCCAACTTTTATACGGTGCCCCGGTTTGGATTCATTCTCTAGGCTCCTCTGTTGAATCTACACTTTCCACTTTCCTTCGCCGCCTCTTAGCTGTGCCTTGTTGTGTCCCCTCAGCGGCTCTAAGACTCGAGTGTGGGCTGACCTCTTTGGACTGCCGAGCATGGAACATGACTCTTAACTTCTGGGTGAAAATTTCGTTTATTTCTCCACAAGGCCTTCTAGCTTTATTCTGGAACGATCCCTATCCCTCTGCTTGGCTTAAAAATATAGAAGCCAAACTGCTGAAGATTGGCCTTTCCAAAGACTATCTGGCCACTCAGTCCCCTAATGATGCACTCTCACAGATTCGCTCCCGGCTTATAGATATTGATTATCAAAATTCAACCTCCAACGCTTTGAAAATATGTTCCCCATTGTCTTTAAATTTATCTTTTGAATCTGGTAAACTCGCCCCCTATTTATATTTTCTTACTTTCCCCAAATTACGTTCAGCCTTTACAAAAGCCAGATTCAATGTCCTAAACTCGGCAATAATGGAAGGGCGATTTCGACGAGTCCCCTATGAACATTGTTTATGCCCTTGTGGATCTGAACAGATTGAAACCCTCTGCCACTCCATTCTGGATTGTGCACTTTATTCACAAATTCGGATTAAATTTCTTAAACCCATTCTGATGGACCAGAAATTTAAAAATTCTTCCCCTGATCAAACGATTGCTTTGCTCCTCTCAGGTTCTGATAAAGACATCACTATACAAGTAGCCAAATTTGTATATGCCGCCCAATCAATACGCGTTCTCCCCTAATGCTTGTATTATGAATTCTGCTCTGGTCTGTATTATATGTGGATTCCCTCTATTTTGCTGTAATCTTTTTATGTCTGTTTTACATTCGGGTCTTTGACTGTAATAATAAACTATTCTATTCTATTTTTAATAGCAAAGCCTACTCCATGTATTCATCGTTCCTGTTCAGGCAGTCCTTTCTAGAAGAAGGTATAACCTCCTTTTTCTTCCTTCAGTTGTCCTTCTCATGCTCTTTGAGTTTCTTGGAGTGCTGCTATGTCAATATTAAAATGTCTCAACTCCCTCACGATGATGGCAGTCCTGGGTCCAGGATGTTCACTATCTGTATTGTCCAGCAATGTCCGTATATTCCATGTTCCAAAGTTGAATTGTCTTTTGCAACTGCTAAGTGGTGACTCCACTGGATGTGGTAACCCAGTCAGGGAGAGAGATAAGGCAGACTATGTTTCAGACACCTTTTCTAGCCCCATCCCCATACGGGGTGAGCAGAGTGGTTCCTGAATAGGACTGTTCGGTCATGGATTTAGCTGCCGAACTACTCAACTGCCTCAGTCCTTGAGCCAGGACGACTGAGTCTGTATCCACCGCCCATGTGCCGGTCCATGACTGGGGGCTTCTGGATTTCACAGTCCTGCCCCCGTCACCATTCGCCGACCGCCATGGGACTTTTGGTTTGGTTTGGTTGGAAGATGCCTGTGTGTGAATTTGCTTTATGTGGGAAGATCTGCGCACAACGATCAACACACAATCTTGACAGAAAAAGGCTTTGATCCAATGGCACAGATACCACAACGATTGGAAGTCTTTTATCTGCTGCAGCCTTCATCCGCCTTCACAGCCGTTGTCATACACATTGTTATCCTCTGCCTGTTCTGCCATTGAGGACATTCTTGGATCGTTCTTTGGTTCCTCTCCCTTGACCTTACCGACATGGCTGACCCTGGTGGGAGTACATGACTCCCAATGGCATTGCTCATAGGGTTCATTGGAACACACAAGCCCACTCACCACTAAAAGGTGACAATCCAGAGAGGGGTGTGACTATCTACATTATGCCAATCATGTACAGCACCTGCTGTTTTTAATTTCAATATTTAAATATACTTTGTTATAATATTCTCTCCAATATTTTGGAAGTTAATTCCAGAGATAAGGTGTCACCGCTGAAAAGCCCCTTCGTCTACTAGCAATTTACCTGACTTCTGTTACAGATGGAACTTGTAATAGGGCTTCAGCTGACAATCTTAACATATACAGGAGAATGAGATACCTCATGGCATTCTCATGGGAATATATGAACAGCTGAAGGGAAAGCTCCTAAGATACTTTAATGTTGTGCTGTTAAAAGAAGAACAGCAAAGTGTCTTGTGGCATGATAAAGACTATTATGGAATAAGCTTTAGAGTCCACTTCATCAGGTGCAATTTTCTTCAGATGCATTTCAGCAGATGAAGACTATTCATGAAAGCGTATGCAATAATAAAGCCACACCATACATTTAAAGCACATAGCTTACCCCAAAGAATCCTGGGAACTGTAGTTTGTTAAGGGTGTTGAGAATTGTAGCTCTGTGAGAGGTAAACTACAGTTCCCAGGATACTTTGGGGGAAGCCATGTGCTCTAAATGGTTTAAATGTAAGGTGTGGAGATGTTCTATTTCTTTTAGTTTTTAACAGATTTATTATGCCACAATATTCTTTGTTAATTTTCCTGCAACAGGCTAGTATGACTCTCCAGCTGGTAGTAAAGCCTGTTTGGGGTGTTCTGCTCATGTGTAAAGCCTGCATGCAAGCAGGGAGAGTGCGGATGAGCATGCTAAGCTGCACAATCACCCCCTGCCAAGGAAGGTGAAGGCCTCAATCGGGAAGCCTCCTCTACTCCTGGAGGCTCCCTATCCAATTAAGATCCCTGTTTATGCAGATTCTAAATTCCATTAGAACTTTCAAGGGTAGAGGAGGCTCCCCATTTAAGACCTTCACCCTCCACAAGTTGGAGGGAGATGGGGGAAGAGAGCTTAGTGCACTCATTCCTGCTCTCTCTGGTCATGCGTAGGTTTTATACCTGAGCGAACACCCACATAAGGCTTATGTGTTTCATAAAGGCATGTATTTCATACAGAGATAATAAACACTGGGATTCATGATTAGCTGTATTACTGGGTGTTCAGTTTATATCAAACCCAAGTAATGTATGAAACAGATGCTCTGAAAGTAATGCATTTAATTACAAATTTTATTTACTTGGCAAATGAAAATAGAAATGGAAAAATACCTAATATGCATGTATCAATGCACGTGAAAAGATTATAGTCCACATGAAAATAATTATTATTTAGGAATCAGCTTTTATTAAAATCATTTATGAATTAATTAAATTGTTTTTCACAATATACAAGACACATGTGTTTGGTTTGGTAGAAGAAAAATCACACAATGGCTTGTTTACTGGTTCACCAAACTCTTCTTGGCTTTTCCCTCTGCACCTTGAAGGAGACCAAACATGTCAATCACAGAAAAAGGACTTGGCTGGCAGCCTAGCCAGTGTTTGTTCTGCCTCCAGCAAGCAGAGACAAAATGGCAGGTGTCTTTTGATATATATATATATTATTTTGGATATTTGATTGTTTGTTTTTGCAGATAAAAGGATTTCTCCAACAGACGTGATAGGGGAGAAAAGTGTTCTGAATGCTCCAGTACTGTTGGGGATTCTGCAATAGTTTCACTAAAATTTCTTTCTTTTTTTCTAGAACCAGCTTTGAAAATAGCTGAACAAAGCAATCAAACTGTTTTGTTTGTTTTCCCAATCCACACAATGAGCTAGTACTGTAGTCAAATAAAAGGTGCTCTGTGTGTTAATATACTGAAGACCAGAAGGGGGAGCAAGCATCACAGCTAGGCGTTCTCTTCCATGCAAAATGTCTTCCTGCTCTTCTTGGTCAGGGGAAGTATAGGCAGAGAAACACCACAATTGCTGGACTGACAATATATCTAGGATTTTACCACACTGGCTGTTTCATTGTCTCTTGAAATGGTCCAGGTGATCTGTTTTTAAGTGTGAACAATACGTTTTACAACATCCAAAGTGAGAACAAATTATAAGTCCAGTCTACAGTTCTGCATCTGTTTCTCTTCCAGAGAGTGTATTTTCAATAAGATGAATTGAATATCACTGCCTTCTTCCCTCCATAAGGGAGCCTCTTTAGAAATTGGCATTGTCACAGCATTGCTCGCTTGCCAACTCTCTTTTCAGCACCGGGCAGCTTTTCTTTGGAGCAAAGGAAGCAGCTGTGCTTCTAATATGTGGGGAATTAATGCACGAGAAAAAAGCCAAAAAGATTGGACTGGAGATTCAAGTTGCCTGTAAAGCTCTTTTGAGGAAAGAATGGTAAAGGGACTGTCGAGCGATCAAAATCCTGAAGTTTTTGATGTTTTAATTGTATTAGTTCTAATTCTTCGATAATTAAAAAAAAATGCAAATAAATTATCTGCATTGCTTGCCAGATAATCTCTCCACCTGTTCAGAGAAATACTTAGTGCAGCTCAGGAAGGTGTTCTAACTGCTTTGACTTTTTAATACAATAAATATCTATTGCATTACCAGCATGTTTTGGTCCAATTTGCCTCCTGTGCTTTTGTTCTCTTATCGATTGACATGATTCAGCTGAAGATGTCAACAAGGAGAGTAGTGATACTGGAAGTAAATAAAGTCTGGTACATGTCTGTGGACAAAGCAGTAATAACCAAGTTATTCTGTTCATAAACAGCAAGTGTCTGAATTATATGTCATGGCTCACCTTTTTGTACTGATTTTGATCTAGTCTGTTGACTTAGGGCTCTTCTGTTGTTGTTGTTGTTATGTGACCAAGTCGATTACAACTTATGGCGACCCTATGAATCAGTGACCTCCAAGAGCATCTGTCATGAACCACCCTGCTCAGATCTTGTAAGTTCACGTCTGTGGCTTCCTTTATGGAATCAATCCATCTCTTGTTTGGCCTTCCTCTTTTTCTACTCCCTTCTGTTTTTCCCAGCATCATTGTCTTTTCTAGTGAATCATGTCTTCTCATTATGTGTCCAAAGTATGATAACCTCAGTTTCATCATTTTACCTTCTAGTGACAGTTCTGGTTTAATTTGTTCTAACACCCAATTATTTGTCTTTTTCGCAGTCCATGGTATGCGCAAAGCTCTCCTCCAACACTACATTTCAAATGAGTTTATTTTTCTCTTATCCGCCTTTTTCACTGTCCAACTTTCACATCCGTACATAGAGATTGGGAATACCATGGTCTGAATGATCCTAACTTTAGTGTTCAGTGATAAATCTTTGCATTTGAGGACCTTTTCTAGTTCTCTCACAGCTGCCCTCCCCAGTCCCAGCCTTCTCCTGATTTCTTGACTATTGTCTCCATTTTGGTTAATGACTGTGCTGAGGTATTGATAATCCTTGACAAATTCAATGTCCTCATTGTCAGCTGTAAAGTTACATAAATCTTCTGTTGTCATTACTTTAGTCTTCTTGACGTTCAGCTGTAGTCCTGCTTTTGTGCTTTCCTCTTTAACTTTCATCAGCATTCATTTCAAATCATTACTGGTTTCTGCTAAGAGTATGGTATCGTCTGCATATCTTAAATTATTGATGTTTCTCCCTCCAATTTTCACACCTCCTTCATCTTGGTCCGATCCCGCTTTCCGTATGATATGTTCTGCATACAGATTAAACAAATAGGGTGATAAAATACAACCAATCGGTTTCTCCATATTCTGTCCTTACAGTAGCCTCTTGTCCAGAGTATAGGTTGCACATCAGGACAATCAGACGTTGTGGCACCCCCATTTCTTTTAAAGCATTCCATAGTTTTTCATGATCTACACAGTCAAAGGCTTTGCTGTAGTCTATAAATCACAGGATGATTTTCTTCTGATGGGCTCTTCTAGACTTTCATTATTTTCTGGGAGATATTCAATCATATACCCGTAAATTCAGGTTGCAAAATTAAGAGTTGAAAGACCGTCTTACCACTTATATACCCAGTCGATCACTGCGCTCTGCAAGTGAGGGCCTCCTGCAGATACCATCTTATCAGGAGGTTCGTTCTGCACAATATAGGAAATGGACCTTTAGTGTGGCGGCACCTACCCTGTGGAATTTTCTTCCCTTGAATATTAGGCAGGTGCCATCTCTGCTATCTTTTTGGTGCCTTTTGAAGACTTTCCTCTTACAACAAGCCTTTTAAGTTGAGACCTATCCCAGTCTGCATCTGTGTTAGAATCGCTTGTTAATATGTTTTTTATGTTTTTAACTCTTTTTTAAAATATGTTTTTAAAGCTTTTTTAAAACATGTTTTTAATGTTGTTTTGTTTTAATGTATTTTAAAGTCTGTTTTTATGATGTTTTAAAATGTTTTTAGCGCTGCTTCCTCCTGCTGGGAGGAAGGGTGGGATATAAATAAAATAATCAAATAAATAAATAAATAAAATTTACACAACAAATCCGCTTCCCCAAAAGATTGGACTTTTTGCTATAAGAAAAGCAACAGGAAAATGTCCTGGAAAGAGTGGGATAACACTTGTTTTGACACAATGTCATCTAACCTTCCACAAACAAACCAGAGTGAATGTTCAGTAAGTACCTGGCATTATCTAACCTCCCTGCAAACAATTCAGAGTGAATGCTCAATAAACAGATTGTCTGGAAGCACCCTAAAATTACTACATTGTAGGTCTGATCCAGCCATAGTTAAATACTTCAAAGATCCACTGATGCCAGTGGAAAAGTTAAACATGTGCTTAAACCTGTCACATTGAAATAAATTTAATTTTGAAAGTGCTGAACTTGCACTGGATAAGCTGCCCTTAGTATTTAGCTAGAGTTTTTAAAATGGAAACTGAAGTTGTGAATTTTTAAATGTTAGAATAATCAGTTCACAAGCATGGACAACTGCATTTTTTAATCAAATCTAATTGTGTATGATCTTGCTTGGTTATCTAGTGTCCAGTTTTATTAGTTGCTTTAAATACAATGGATGATGCTTTCTAGGAACAACATAAGTTGTGTACATTCTCATTTATACTATGTTGCTCCTCAGCTCAGATTTGCCTTACCTCCTTGGATCTTTCCTGAACTGATAATATAAACTTTTGGAGCCTCTCTTAAGACTGCTTAATGTCTGGCTTGCTGGTCCTGTACCACAAGCCTTCACCATATGAGCAAGTGGAACTCTGGCCCTATTTCTGATCTGACCTTGCTTTGTGCCTTGCAGTCCGTTCCCTCTGATCTTGCCTAATGACTTCTGCTGAGGCCCTGGTCCTGCCTGCATGGTCTGAGCTGCTAGTCCTCAGTGTACTCACTTCTCTGATGTTCTGCTATTGAAAGGTATACTAAAATGTGTTTGAAAGATTCAGTTGGTATTTCAGCTGCTATTTGCTAAATAAATCCAGACCACCAATAAATCCTGTCACTTCAACCAAACAACCAACCTGTAATCTGGTTGATTATGTACCATAAACATGGTATTCATTTTGTTAATGCCAGAGCTTGGAAAAGTTACTTTTTTGAACTGCAACTCCCATCAGCCCAATCCACTGGCCATGCTGGCTGGGGCTGATGGGAGTTGTAGTTCAATAAAAGTAACTTTTCCAAGCTCTGGTTAAGGCCTATGCAAAATGGAAATCAGCATGTTTCTGTAGTTTTGATCCCCTCTGTATCCTACCTAAAGTTTCTTCTGGGATGAATTGTAGCATGCAGAAGGTCCTAGGTTCAAATGCTAGCCTCTCCAGGTACAACTGGGAAAGACTCCTATCTGGAAACCATTCAGTGTGGATCAATAGTCTGATTTGTTAAAATGCAGTTCCTTATGTTGCTAACCTACCTGCTTTCTGCATAAGACAATAAGACAATTATACAGAAGAGAAAAATCTTCCATCTGTAATGAAAATATGACAATGGGTATATCCTGTTTGGAACGCATAGGCACCATCTCTTTTGTCCTTTTGATGCCTGTTGAACACCTTCTTTTTTCAATGTCTTTTAAATGGAGGTTTTTACTCTAGTCTCTACCTATATTGGATTTGAAATGGTTCTTACATGAAATTATTTTAATTGTTGTTTATATATGTTATTATTATTATTGATATTTTTCTTGTTAAATCACGTCAAGCTGTTTCATAAGAAGTGATTCTTAAATTAATTAAACTTCCATGCTTTAGCACACAGCTGAAATAAAAAAAAACAAAGAAGATATTGATGTGATATAAGCCTCAGTCCATCCCTTATATAGATGTGGCCACCTAAGCTTCCAGCTGTGCAGGGGATGCAGCAGACAATTGTGGGAAGTGTTTTCATAAAATTAGAGATAAGATTGGGGGTTAGGACCCTCAGGCCCTGGGGCTGACATAACCCTCCAGGGCTCTCTATCTGGCCTTTTGGACTCTGTCTGCCCCATACCCTCCTTGAGTGCTTTTGCCTGGCTTGAATGTGTCTTTAAACTGTGATAATGCTTCTAGCTTGCCTGGATGGAAGGTGGAGAGGTGCATGTGGGTGTGTGTAGAATCCTGACTTTAGCATGACTGAAATGTAGCCTATTGTACAAAAGTCACCCTTCATTGCACCACCCACTTTTGCCTCTTGCCCTGCACGCCACTGACATGTGACCACAGGAAAGTTGTCCACGAGGGAAAGCAGCCCTTGGGCTGAAAAATATTACAAATATAAGAACATAAGAAGAGCCCTGCTGGATCAGGCCAACAGCCCATCTAGTCCAGCATCCTGTTCTCACAATGGCCAACCAGATGCCTATGGGACGACCGCTAGCAGGACCTGAGAGCAACAGCACTCTCCCCACTTGCGATTTCCAGCATTCAGGGGCATGCTATGGAAACATATATGCAGAGTGATTCAGAGGTCTGAGTTGCGTGTGTGCCAGTGTGTGTATTTACCTAAGTAGCAGGCTTTTACCCTGCATTTAGATCACTGAGACTTAAGACTTAGTAAAATAAGAAAAAGCTACTTTATTTATAGAAACTCATAGAAGATAGGAAACGCATACCTAGTTCTAACTAACTAACTAAGTTGGAGGCGCAACGCCCAGACTTGGGTATTGCTCTCATGGCTCAGGAGAGAGAACAAAGAGAGATGTCTCCTCTCTCCTCAGACAGTCGAAGCAGAAGATGAAGGAGGGCCAGGTCAGCTTCCTTGAGCATACCAGTTTGCAACAGAAGGAAGTTAGGTAGAGAACAGCACAGGTAAAGGTAGGCAAGCCTAACCAGCTGGAGGACCCTAAATCTATCTTCCTTCTGGAATACAAACAAAAGAACCCAAATAGGAGTTGCTCTTGCCCCACTTCCAACACAACCATGGAGGCAGAACATAGCCATTGTGGCTAGTTGCCATTAATAACCTATTCTTTATGAATTTGTCCAGTCCCATTTTAAAGCAATCCAGGTTGGTGTCCATCACAGCTTCTTGTGGGAGTGAATTCCATTCTTGATGGATTACCTTTACGGAGAGTCAGACAGAGAGAGTGCAACCTTGCTCCTGCATCTTGATCTCTCTGTGGTTTTCAGTACCATTTACGATGGTATCCTCCTGGATACCTCCTCCAGCTCCATGGAATGGGAATTAGGGGCACCATGTTACAATGGTTCCATTCCTACCTATGGGACTGAGTCCAGAGAGTAGCTTTAGGAGAGTGTTTTTTGCCTCCCCTGAGAGTTACTCTATAGGATGCCACAAGGTACAATTTTATCCCTGGTGCTATTTATATGAAGCTGCTGAGAGTGGTCATTAGGAATGTTGGGGCACGGTGTCAGTTGTACAGTGATGACACTCAGCTCTATTCCTCTATAATGTCTGAATCAGGAGAGGCCGTGCAGACTCTGGATCAGTTTCTGGATACAGTGGTGGGATGGATGAGCAAAAATAAGTTGAGCTTCAATTCCAGCAAGACAGAGGTACTGTGGGTCAGTCATTCCCATATCTTGGGGTGCTTCTGGACCCAGCTCTGTCACTAGAGGCCCAAGTAGCCTCAATAACTCGAAACATCTTTTATCAGGTGTGCCTGGTTCAACAGCGATGACTGTTCCTGGACCGGAAGAGCTTGATCACAGTAGTTCAAGCATTAGTGACTTCAAGACTGGATTACTACAATGCGCTTTATGGGGGGCTTCCCTTGTGCTTGACCTGGAAGCTACAGTTAGTGTATAATGTTGTAGCAAGGTTGCTGACAGGAGTGAGACTCTGCCAGCGTATTGCACCTCTACTCAGAGATCTGCACTGGTTGACAATTTGTTACCAGACCAAGTTCAGGGTGTTGCTATTGGCATATCAAACCCTTAACAGCTTGGGACCATTTTACTTGCAGGATCACCTTACCCCATATGTGTCCACTTGAGTGCTTCGATCTGCGGAACTGGCACAGTTACGGGTGCCACATGATACTCGTTGTGCACTTGTAAGAAATCATTCTTTTAGTGTGGTAGCACTTTGGAACTCCCTGCCTATTGACATCAGGCAGTCACCTTTACTGTATTCCGTTTGGCCCCTGCTTAAAACATTTCTGTTCAGGCAAGCCTATCCAGACACATAGATGTTGTTGTGTTTTAAGAACATAAGAACATAAGAAGAGCCTGCTGGATCAGGCCAGTGGCCCATCTAGTCCAGCATCCTGTTCTCACAGTGGCCAACCAGGTGCCTGGGGGAAGCCCGCAAGCAGGACCCGAGTGCAAGAACACTCTCCCCTCCTGAGGCTTCCGGCAACTGGTTTTCAGAAGCATGCTGCCTCTGACTAGGGTGGCACAGCACAGCCATCATGGCTAGTAGCCATTGATAGCCCTGTCCTCCATGAATTTGTCTAATCTTCTTTTAAAGCCATCCAAGCTGGTGGCCATTACTGCATCTTGTGGGAGCAAATTCCATAGTTTAACTATGCGCTGAGTAAAGAAGTACTTCCTTTTGTCTGTCCTGAATCTTCCAACATTCAGCTTCTTTGAATGTCCACGAGTTCTAGTATTATGAGAGAGGGAGAAGAACTTTTCTCTATCCACTTTCTCAATGCCATGCATAATTTTATACACTTCTATCATGTCTCCTCTGACCCGCCTTTTCTCTAAACTAAAAAGCCCCAAATGCTGCAACCTTTCCTCGTAAGGGAGTCGCTCCATCCCCTTGATCATTCTGGTTGCCCTCTTCTGAACCTTTTCCAACTCTAGAATATCCTTTTTGAGATGAGGCGACCAGAACTGTACACAGTATTCCAAATGCGGCCGCACCATAGATTTATACAACGGCATTATGATATCGGCTGTTTTATTTTCAATACCTTTCCTAATTATTGCTAGCATGGAATTTGCCTTTTTCACAGCTGCCGCACACTGGGTCGACATTTTCCTCGTGCTGTCCACTACAACCCCGAGGTCTCTCTCCTGGTCGGTCACTGCCAGTTCAGACCCCATGAGCGTATATGTGAAATTAAGATTTTTTGCTCCAATATGCATAATTTTACACTTGTTTATATTGAATTGCATTTGCCATTTTTCCGCCCATTCACTCAGTTTGGAGAGGTCTTTTTGGAGCGCAATCCCTTTTTGTTTTAACAACCCTGAACAATTTGGTGTCGTCAGCAAACTTGGCCACCTCACTGCTCACTCCTAATTCTAGGTCATTAATGAACAAGTTGAAAAGTACAGGTCCCAATACCGATCCTTGAGGGACTCCACTTTCTACAGCCCTCCATTGGGAGAACTGTCCGTTTATTCCTACTCTCTGCTTTCTGCTTCTTAACCAATTCCTTATCCACAAGAGGACCTCTCCTCTTATTCCGTGACTGCTAAGCTTCCTCAGAAGCCTTTGGTGAGGTACCTTGTCAAACGCTTTTTGAAAGTCTAAGTACACTATGTCCACTGGATCACCTCTGTCTATATGCTTGTTGACACTCTCAAAGAATTCTAATAGGTTACTGAGACAGGACTTTCCCTTGCAGAAGCCATGCTGGCTCTGCTTCAGCAAGGCTTGTTCTTCTATGTGCTTAGTTAATCTAGCTTTAATCATACTTTCTACCAGTTTTCCAGGGACAGAAGTTAAGCTAACTGGCCTGTAATTTCCGGGATCCCCTCTGGATCCCTTTTTGAAGATTGGCATTACATTTGCCACTTTCCAGTCCTCAGGCACGGAGGAGGACCCGAGGGACAAGTTACATATTTTAGTTAGCAGATCAGCAATTTCACCTTTGAGTTCTTTGAGAACTCTCGGGTGGATGCCATCTGGGCCCGGTGATTTGTCAGTTTTTATATTGTCCATTAAGCTTAGAACTTCCTCTCTCGTTACCACTATTTGTCTTAGTTCCTCAGAATCCCTTCCTGCAAATGTTAGTTCAGGTTCAGGGATCTGCCCTATATCTTCCACTGTGAAGACAGATGCAAAGAATTCATTTAGCTTCTCTGCAATCTCCTTATCGTTCTTTAGTACACCTTTGACTCCCTTATCATCCAAGGGTTTTAATCTACTGCTGTTTTAATTGTTTTTAAAATGTTTTTAATTACTTGTTTTTAACTTATTTTACTGATAATTTTAATGTTTCTTGTAAACTGCTAAGGGTTTTTTTTTCAATCAAGCAGTATATAAATTTTGTTAAACAAATAAATAAAATAACCTATGTGCTATATGAAGAAGTACTTTCTTCAGTCTTTCCTGAATCTTTCAACACTCCCCACCCCTGTTAGATGGTTCCTAACAAAAGGCATGCATGCTCTGTACTCTGAATTTTACTTTTAAGTAAGGCACTCCTTACGAATTGGTGGCAACAGGTGTAAAACATTTCCCTTTCTTCCTATTTCAGGCTCCAAAGTTCAGGTTCTTGTTTTTTTAAAAAAAGCTTGTGGCACCTTAAAAGATGAACAAATTTATGATGGTATAAACTTTTGCAGACCCTTGCCATTTGGCTCTGTTTGTAATTCTTTTTCTTACTATATACCCGTGTTTATATATGTCTGCCAAGTGAGGAAAAGACTTCATGTATCTAGTCCACAAAAGTGTATGCCACAATAAATGCTAGTCTTTAAGGTAACAGAAGCTTCTTGGTTATTTTTTTCTATTTCAGGATTATTTAGGTGCACCCAATAAGAGACAACTCAGCCAGTAGTAGCCAGCACTGAAGTAGCCAGCCAGTTCATAACTTTAGTTATGCTATACGTTTCAAGGAGCTCTGTAGGAAACCAACAGAATTCCCTCCAAACTGTCCCTGTTTCTTGAGGCTTTTGAAAGAACTGATGCCAGCTTCAACAGTCTAAAGGGTACCAAGTATTTTATTGTACTTTGAGCCACAGATATCTAGTACAATGCTGGCTCTCTAAATCTGCCTGGTAATAGGCTAGAGAGGGTGGTGCTCCATCTACAGAGCAAGAACTGCATTTCACAAAGAATAGAGTTGTATTGGTTGTTTCCTTAGTTGTTGTATTGGTTGATTCATTTGTTGCAATTGGCTGTTTGACTTTATTGAAACAAGCAATAGGGCGTAGGGACGTGGTAGCTGAAGCGTTAACGTCCTGTTGTGCTGGAGATGTATCTGGGTGTTGTGGATGTAGAGTTTTCATACATAATTAAAGAGGGTTTCTAACAGAAAGCTGTGCACAGAATCTTCTGTTTGAGCCAGGGCCAGCTTACAAAAATGGAGGGGCCAGCTGATTGTGCGTAGCTCATAATTCCCGGCACATGCCAGGGAGGCATGTATGTGGGAGGATCTCTTGCATGGGCTGCTCACATAAGAACATAAGAAAAGTCCTGCTGGGTCATAACCCAGCATCCTATTCTCATAGTGGCTAGCCAGATGCCGATGGGAAGCCCACAAGCAGGACCTGAGTGCAGCAGCACTCTTCCCCACTTTTGATACCCACTCGCCCTCACCATGACAGAAATTTAGAAAGAGAGGACATCTTTCTTAGCATAGAATTATTCTCAGCTGACAGGAATATATATGCATGGTGTCATGGCCCCTTCGGAGGACTCCTCAGAGGAGGAAGACAACTCGGGGGGCAGCAGCAGCAGACCCAGGAGAAGGAACAAGAGGAATCTCCAAGGATGCAGCTCCAGCTGTCCATCAGCTGGAGAGTGTCCAGGACACAGCTGAAGCCCCTCAGTCAGATTCAGAGAACGAACAGGAGGCTCTCCCCCTACAGAGCGAGTATTGCAACAACACTGTTGGTTTGGCTGTTTAAGACAAGCAAGCTCTTAGAAGCCGTGAGGCTGATTACCTGCACCTGTCTTAGGAAGTGGGATTTAAAAGGCAGCTTGTGACTGCAGCAGGCTGCTGACTACAACATCAGTCGTGACCTCCACGCGAGACCTAGCTTCCAGAACCCAAACCCTAGACCCTTGGACTGAACTCTTGGCTCACTGGACCCAGATTTCCCCTTGACTGTGCTTTTGGACACTGACTTGGTATGTTTGCTCGGAAACACTCCTCTGACCTTCCCTTGTCCCATTCCTGTTATCTGCCTAGCCTTGGCAGATTTATGACCCAGCTAGCTGCTGGCTAATGAGTTTATAGCCCAGCTATCACCCCTCTGGAGCTAACAGTTTGTAGCCAGCCCAAAAACAAGGAGGCAAAGCAAGAACTAGGAATTTGCCTGCCATGGAGAAGCTCCAGCAGGAAAACATGCTTCTACGTTTGCAGGTAGACCAGTTGATGGCGGCCATTCAAGCCTTGCAGATTCAGCCATCAGCAGCCCCACCCGCCACACCAACGGTGAGAGTCAAATGCCCTGTGGCCGTCCCAGAGAAATTTACTGGGGCTTCTGACCAGTTCTCAACATTTCTGGCCCAAACCCAACTCTTCATGGAATTAAGACCAGAGGCCTTCCCTGATGATAAGACCCAGGTTGGGTTCCTGATTAGCCTTTGCACCGGGGCTGTCATGAAATCGCAACATTGGTTCAAACTGGTTTAAAATGAATTGTGTAAAATGGCTCAGATGCAGATAATTGTGGGGATTTCATATTGGAAAAAGATGAGCCTCTGTGAGAGTGGAAAACTTTGAGTTTTGTTTCTCAGCTGCAACTAATTAGGAGGCCTGAATAGCAGCACCTGGTTATCTCTGTTATCTGGTGAGAGCCTGGTACTCAAGGCCATGCGGGCCTGAGAAGGTTTGAGATCAGGAAGGGAGGGGGGCCTACCAAGGCACGAAAAGTGAAGAAGCTTCGGGAATATTACTTCATCAGAAAGCCCCCTGATTGGCTGAATCATTATGAACTGTTGCTGGGGGTTTTTCCTTAAGTATAGGGGATGAGACCCATAGCCTTTGTTCCCCTGGTTGTTCCCCTGGATGCTATGTGGGATTCCACTGCTTCTTACTATCCTGATGATGTCTCTCTGAGGAGAGATGAGATTTACAACAACTACCTCTTCAGTAAGTAGAATAGGCTAGTTAGGTTGTTATTTTTCTGTTGTGTCTGAACTCTCTTATGTTTTACCTAAACCCCTGGTTGGGTGTGGTTTTGAGGAATTGTTTTGCTGCTGTTAACTGTGCACTTATATTTTATTAGTAAAGCTACTTCTTATTACTTACGTGTGTTCATTGAGTGAGACCAATTTGGTTCTGAATCCAGCACCTTCACCACTGACCACAAACTACCAAGAGTGTATTTTGGCTTTACCAGAGGCTTCTGGACAAGGAGTGCCTGTTTGGCTCTTGTCTTTAGGAATCCTTGGTTTACCTATATCTGGGCTCTGGGTTTCCCCTAACTCAGAGTGGAACCAGTTGAAGGGGTGGTGGCAACCTATCATCTACCTTGCAGAGTTGGTGTTGGTTTGCACAGCCTTGACAAGGAGGGAAATTGGGTTCCGGATCAATTGCCCAAGGTGGGGTGATAGGGTTCGAAGCATGTACTTGACCCCATGGGGGTGCAAGGGAATGACAGGGGCTGTAGCTAGATAGGCCACGCCCTTGTTCCTTGAGCATAGCCCAGTGTTAAATAATCTGGCTGCCTTCACCACAGAGCTGTGGGCTATGTTGGAGGACCCAATAAGATTGACTACGCTAACCATCACATACGGAGGCTGCGGCAAGGCCGGCACCCCTTGTGGAGTATGTGACTAACTTTTGCTTATTACAGCAAGACCTGAGATGGAATGAAGCAGCACTCATGGATCAATTCCAGGAAGGGCTATCCGATGAACTCCTGGATGAGCTGGTTAGGGTAGAGCATCCTGGAACCCTGCAAGCCCTGATACACTTGTGCCTAGAGATTGATGGGGGGTTGGAAAGCAGGCATACCTTGAACCGGCCAAGTGGCTCACAGAGATCCAGTCCCTATGACTGTGCCCCTGGACCCTCCCTGCAGGGACTCTACCCCACCAGAGGAACCTATGCAGCTGGGAGGAGCTTGGTCGCACCTTTCTGCTGCAGAGAAGCAGAAATGCAGGCAGCAGGGCCTCTGCCTGTATTGTGAGTCCCAGGGGCATTTTGCAGCCCATTGTCCAGCCAAACGACCAGCAACCCCTACCTCAGGAAACTCCCATGCCCCTGTCTCCAGAGGCCCCTGGGCTTTGGCAATGCAGCCATCAAGGGGGCCCGCCAGCTCAGTTCTCCACCACCCAAGCATCTGACTGTGCTGATCTCCCTGATGGTTCCTGGGCAGGGTGTCCTACAAGTACATGCCATGCTGGACTCCGGCTCCACTAGACATTTTATGGATGTGTCCTTTGCAGATCTGCACCACATTCCTTGACAACCTACCCGCCAACCCGTGCTGGTGGAGACTATTGATGACTGGTTCCTCACCTCCGGCCCTGTAGTACAGCAAATGGTGCCTTTAGAAATGGCCCTTGGTGGATATCAGGAAAGCCTCCAATTCCACCTAGCAGCTGCACCCCACTTCCCGGTAGTGCTCAGGCTAGCATGGCTTCAGTGGCATGATCCATGCATCCAGTGGTCAATGGGCCGAATCTCCCTCCAATCCCCATATTGCCAAACTACCTGCTGGGGGTGGAAGGAGCAGGTCCTGACTGCCCGGGAGGCAGGCTTGGAGCTGGAGAAATTATCTGAAAAGTACCAGGAGTTCCAGGATGTGTTTGGGAAACAAGAGGCTGACCAGTTACTGCCCCATTGTCCCTAAAACTGGCCCATTGACCTGTTCCCAGGAGACAAGATTCTGGTTGGGCAGATTTACTCCTTGTCTGAGTCTGAACTGGCAGCCCTATGGAGGTTCATAGACAAGAACCTACGCCGAGGATTCATTCGACCATCCACATTGCCTGCAGCTGCCCTCAAGCTATTTGTGAAGAAGAATTGTGGGAAACTCCGGCTTTGTAACGATTACCAAGCCCTCAACCAGATCACAGTTCAGAACCAGTATCCTCTGCCCCTGATCCCCAAACTTCTGGAGCGATTGCAGAACCCTTGCATCTTTACCAAACTGGACCTGAGGGGGGCCTATAATGTCATGCGTATCTGGGAGGGAGATGAATGGAAGATGGCCTTTCGCACCAGGTATGGGCATTTTGAATATACGGTAATGCCCTTTGGCCTATGCAATGCACCCACAGTATTCCAGCATTTCATGAATGACAACTTCCGGGACTTCCTCAATCGCTTCCTGGTAATCTACTTGGACAACATCCTGATACACTCACGGGATCCCTCTGAACATGAAAAGCACACTCGAGCAGTGCTGCAGTGCCTGAGGGAAAACCTCCTGTTTGCAAAGGTGGGGAAATGTGAATTTGAACTCACTACCGTTGATTTCCTAGGCCATCGGATCTCCCCCTCTGGAATCCAGATGTACCTGGTGAAGATTGAAACCATCCTACAATGGCAAGCCCCTTGCAGCCACAAGGATGTGCAACGCTCCATGGACTTCGCCAAATACTACCGCCAGTTCATCTCCCACTTGTCTGAGTTAACGGTGCCCATCTCGGACCTACTCCGATCCAAGGAGGTTCTGCTGGACTGAAGTGGCTCAACAGGCATTTCAGAGCCTCAAGGAGGCCTTTACCTCTGAACCCATCCTGCAACAACCTGACCCCACTAGACCTTTCATTGTGGAAGCCGATGCATCTGACAAGGTCATTGTGGGTGTCTTATTACAGCCAGTGGGCAAGGGGCAGTCCCTGCTTCTCTGTGCGTTTAACTCCTGGAAACTCAACTCTTCACAACAGAACCATTTGAGAGAAGGAGTTGCTGGCATAAAATGGCCTTCGAGACCTGGCATCATCTTTTGGAAGGGGCACACCATCCGGTACAGGTGTGAACTGATCATTGAAATCTTGAGCATTTGCAAAGTGCCAGATGGCTTAATCAATGCCAGATCCGGTGGTTCCTTTTTTTCTCCCAATTTAGTTTCACTGTTACCTATCTCCCTGGCTGTTGGAACATGCAAGCAGACATGCTGTCCTGCAAGCCTGAATACCAAGCTGAGCAGCACGAGTCCCCCCTTCACCCAATCCTCTGCCCAGAGAATTTTGCAGCTACCCACCAGCCACAATCCCTACTAGACAGGGTACGGGAGCAGCAGCAGAGAGAGAAGTATGCTTTGGTACACCAGCAAGAGCTCCAGTGAGGAACCCCCACCTTGGACAGCCTGTTCTCACTATGAAATGGCACCTTATACCATCGGCACTGGCTGTACATTCCCCCGGGCACCCTACAGGGAGATGTGCTCCACCTCTGTCATGACAGCCAGCCAGCAGGGCATTTTGGAACCTACAAAACCCTTCATCTGTTCCTACAAGAATTCTGGTGGCCCCAGGTTCAGGTGGATGTCCAAGACTACATAGTGGCCTGTGATACCTGCCAATGAGCGAAGGGGCACCCTGGGAAGCTGCCTGGGCTCCTGCTTCCACTGCCCACTCCCCCAGGTCCCTGGCGGTCAGTCTCACTGGACTTCATCACAGAGCTGCCCGCATCCAGGGGAATGACCACCATTGTTGTAGTGATAGACCTTTTCACAAAGATGGCCCATTTCCTTCCCTGTGCCAGACCCCTCTGCTCCAGAAACTGTTCAGATGTTTATGGCCCGGGTTTTCCATCTACACGGCCTTCTGGACCAACTGATATCAGATGGAGGGGCCCAGTTCACCACCCGGTTCTGGCAAGCACTGTTCCGAACCCTTGACGTCCAGGTCCATTTGTCCTCAGCCCACCATCCACAATCAGATGGGCAGACGGAATGCACCAACACCACAGTGAAACAGTACCTGCGATGTTGCACCTGCTACGAACAGGACAACTGGGCGGATCTACTGCCTCTGGCCGAATTTGCATATAATAACTCTACATGCCTCCACACGTCAAACCGCCTTCTTTGCCTCCTATGGCTATCACCCTCGGTTCTTCCCTTCAGTCCTACCCCCCTCACTGGTCCCCTCCACAGATCTCATGCTGTAAGAATTGCAGGCCCCGGAGGCAGTCTTGAAGGAACAGTTGGAGCAGGCGAAGGATGCATGTAAATGGTTTGCAGACCTCCACTGTCAGCCAGGCCCTCTGCTGAAGGTAGGGGACCAGGTGTGGCTCTCGACCAAGTTCCTATGATCCCAACGGCCATCTTGGAAGCTGGATGCATGACACATCGGTCCCTTCCATATTGCCCGGCAGGTTAACCCCGTGGCTTTCTGGCTGCAACTCCCCACATCTGTTTGCATTCACCCCATCTTCCATAGGTCATTGCAGGTCCTGGCCCTCCCACCTCACCCCTTGAGTTCTCAACCATGGCCTCCACCTCCAGTGGGATGGGGAGGAAGAACTTGAAGTGGCACAGATTCTGGACTCCCGTAGGTATCATGGCCGACTCCAGTATCTGATAGACTGGAAAGGGTATGGCCCAGAGGAACGCTCCTGGGAAGATGCCTCACAGATACATGCCCCTCACCTGGTCCATCAGTTCCACCAGCGCTACCCGACCAAACCAGGCCCAGGTGGGAGGGGGTGTGCTGGTTCTGGGGAGGGCGATAGTGTCATGGCCCCTTCAGAGGACTCCTCAGAGGAGGACGAGGATTCAGGGGCAACAGCAGCAGCAGACCCAGGAGAAGGAACAAGAGGAATCTCCAAGGATGCAGCTCCAGCTCTCCCTCAGCTGGAGTGTGTCTAGGACATGGCTGAAGCCCCTCAGTCAGATTCAGAGAATGAACAGGAGGCTCCCCCCTGCAGAGTGAAGACGCCAGTGAGTATTGCAACAATGCTGTTGGTCTGGCTATTTAAGACAAGCAAGCTGTTAGAAGCCAGGAGGCTGATTACCTGCACCTGTCTTAGAGAGTGGGATTTAAAAGGCAGTTCATGACTGTAGCAGGCTGCTAACTACAATGTCGGTTGTGACCTCCACACAAGACCTAGCTTCCAGAACCCAGACCCTCGGACTGAACTCTTGGCTCACTGGACCCAGATTTCCTGTTGACTGCGCTTTTGGACACTGACTTAATATGTTTGCTCAGAAACACTCCTCTGATCTTCCCTTGTCCTGTTCCTGTTATCTGCCTAGCATTGGCAGATTTACGACCCAGCTAGCTGACGGCTAATGAGTTTATAGCCCAGGTATCACCCCTCCAGAGCTGACACATGCATAGGTATAGAAAAAAGAGAGGCCTAAATGGCAATGAAATGTTAAAGACACAGGAGCAAGGCCTGTACTGGCAATCCTAATGCCATGTGACTGAATGAATGCAAGTGAAAAGTCTTCCCCCGAGGTGGAGGTGTACTAATTAGCAGTAAGAAAAGTTTTGAGGAGAGAAAGAGGGGTTTTTTAAATAGAAAAATACAAATAGCCATATGGGAAGATGGAGAGGGAACCAGCAGGAAGGTGAAACCTGAGGAGTATTTTCAATTACCTTTTAATGTGATTTGGAAAAGAAAGTCGAAAAGTTTGATCAGGGGCTAATTAAGCATAAACACACATTAACTGTTAGGGGCAGAGACTGTATAAATCAAGCCTTTTTGGAGAATTACCACAGGAAGCAGTGAAAATGACTAGTAGTCTTCTTGTAGTTGTTTTCAAATAGCACATTTTCCCAGCAGTCCTCCAAGGGAGAATATCAAGGCATGACATTGAAACAGCATCAGTCTATATTCTCCTAAACCGTATTTCCCTTCCTTAATTGGCTCCTGCCTGTTTTAATAGCTTCATAAATGTTGCAAGGGAATAATTAAATTGTACATCACTTGATGTTGCAGACAGCATCAAGCTAGGAGGGATTTGCAAACACGCTGGAGAACAGAGCCATGACAAAGTGTCCCAATGACATTTTAGAGAACTTGAGAACAAAGCGCCTGTGGAATGAGATAAATAATGTATGTGCCAAAGGCAAATCTTGCCCCTATCTCTCCAGCTGCAGGAGTTTTCTTGGCAGAGGAGCTATGACACAATGCAGGGCCTAATCAACTCATCCGGATCTTAAAAATCTATTGTCACAACTGCAGTGTTCTGGAGAAACCAACTCCCAAAAAGTCTGTCCCACTGTTCATCATATCAGCTGTTTTGCTTCCAGGTAGTCAATACTTCCCTCAAGGTAGCCTGGAATTTGGTTGGGACAGTCCTCTCTTTTTGGCCTAAGCCAAGAGTAGGTGAGATGCAGCTCATGGTAAACATGGGTCTGCCTTGAGGCACTTTCAGCTCCATTCTCCTGAATAGGGTTGTGTTGTATCCCAGAATGGGTTCACCCAATTATTTTTATCACTAAATGTATTTATTATTTAGGAAAATTTCTTTATCACTTTATAACCTCAAAGCAATGTGCAGAATAGAAATCAAATACAGCACAATATATTAATACTCAAATAAAACATATTAAAATAATGTTACTCTGTTCAGTCAGTAACACTCAGAAACACATAGCCATCCATACCAGTACAAAGTCCTAGCTGGTCACTTTGTACAACACAGATAGCTGACCAGATAAAAACCTGACACAGCCTTGGAATTCAAATTTTAAAAATCTACCCCATCTCCCGTCTAGGGAGCACATTCACTCCCCACTTGCCATAAATGCTCTCTGTGTGATTGTCCTAATCACATGATTGATTGTATTGAGAAAGTGTTGTGTGTATCAGAAGTACTGATGCACGTCCAAGGATGGTTGTGTGTGGAGGAAAGCTTAGTGAGATGATGACTGTGAGAGAATTTTTAGAAAGCTTGTTACAAAGGTAAATTGGCAAAGCATAGAACTGTTATGGTTCAACTGACAATGCATTTGTGTCCGCTCCTTTCAGTGCTCTAGTATTACAAACATCTCGACTAGCACCAGGTTTGAGTGGGTCCTGGCTGACCAAAGTACCCTTTGGTGTGCTTACTCCTCCATTGATGGGCTCCGGCAGATGTACTGGGTGGTGGCAGAGGCAGGCCTCCTAGTAGCACTGGGCAGCTGAGCCTAGCTGCCATTCAAATTTACCACAATGCTCCTGATCTAGTATTTCAATGGGGCATCATGGAAAATTAAAATGGTGGCCAGATTCAGCTACTTGTTGCTGCTTGAAGTGCTGGGTCACATTTTTTAAACACAGCAAAACAAAACTGGGCATCCAAGAGAGGTATCACTGATGAGCTGTGTTGGAGTCCTAGGCCCCACAGCTGCTCAAGAATCTTGGGAAAGCATGCCCTATATTCACATCCATTTGGCATTTGCAGGGCAACTGGTGCATTTAATTTGAGCCACTGCTCACTAGGATTTGCCCTTGAATCCGTCTTATCACCATGTAGGGTTGCCAGGTCAGAAGCATCCCAAACCCTGAGATTTCAGGGGTGAGCCCCAGTGATGTAACGGGAGCAGGCTGTAGTGATGTCATAGGGGGTGGGGCCTGGATATATCATAAAGCATGATACATTAAGCATCAACCACAGTTGCTTGGAGCATATCATTCAAACAAAACATTTACCTGACTGGGATTAAGATAGAAATCTTAGCTAAAAGAGAGTGTTCCCAGATCCATCTGAAGTGATGGAATCATTCCTTTTCACCTCCTTAGGGAGCCTGGGTAGGGAGCACTTAATCTACCTGACTTGCTTCTGGCAAGAAGGGTTTTAAGTGCCCTCAGGCCAGGCCAGTCACCAGAAGACCATTGTAGGAACAAGGGATCCTAGTGTTGTGGAGATGTAAGAAAGGAGGACTCAGAAGTAGACTGATGCCCCTGAAGACTGCAATTCTAAACACACTCACTAAGGGATTAAGCCTTAGTAATAGGACTTACTTCTGAGTAGATATGGTTAGGATTGCGCTGTTGGTAAGGCTTGACTAGGGATCCTCTGCGAATATATTCATATCAAAGCAGGGCTGGCAATCTCCTGCCTGAAACACCCTGCCCCTGCCTTTTAACATGGCTACTCCAAATGCCTTTACAAACTTGACCCTTCACTTCAGAAAGAGGTTTGAGAAATGAGTAAGAGTAAGAAGATTCTCTACCCTTTTCTGTCTATCCTGTTTTTCTGCTATAAACTCACTTTGACAGCCAACCCAATTCCAGTGAGTAATAATGGAACCACTGTTGTTGTTTCTATGGATGCAAAGAGTGAGGTTAAAGGTAAAGGAAATGCAAATAGAAAAAGGAAAAAAAAGACAGTGATGATTTTCTAAATGCAATACCATACCAACCACAAGATTCTTATGAGTAAGGCAGAAAACTCAGCATCCCACAACCAGACAGGATTCCTAACCAAAAACCAAAACTAAAAAAAATTCTGGCAGCCAGTCAGCCAAGGTCACAGAAATCCCCATGCAGCACACCTGTCTCGGGAGCTGCAGTTAGTGCAGAATGCTGTGGCACAGCTGCTGACATGAGTGAGGCCCAGCACATAATACCTCTGCTCTGAAATCTGCACTGGTTGCTGATTTGCTACCAGGCCAGGTTCAAGGTCTGCTTTCCATGTTACGGCTACCCCACAGTACTTGCTCTGCTCTTGTAAGAGATCCATTAGTGTGGTAGCACCAATGCTTTGGAACTCCCTGCCTATTGGCATTAGACAGGCACCTTCATTGTACTGTTTTCAGCACCTGCTAAAAACAGTTTTCTTTTGGCAAGCCTACCTAGACATGTAGAAGGTAATGTTTTATCTGTTTTAGCTCATTGTTGGTTTTATTATTTTGAATGTTTTTAGATAACTGTCTTTAACTGTTTTTGCCAATATTGTTTTAATTCCTTCTATAAACCGCGTTGAGGTGGTTTTTTTAACATAAAATGGTATATTTCTTTTATTTATTTATTAATTCAATTTATATACCGCCCCATAGCCGAAGCTCTCTGGGCGGTTCACAACAAGTGAAACATCTGATATACAATTAAAAACACATATCAAGCAATTTAAACATACATTAATATCAAAAAAATTATTTTAAAGTTGTTAACTTTAACAGCTTACTCAACACCATGACTGGATCCTATCCTCACAGAAATACAGTATAATTAGTCTGATAACTGCACCATCTTGCCATCTCTAGCGACCACATTTTAAAAATCCATCTTAAAGCTTTTCTTTCCTGTTCTCAAGTATACAGTTCAATTACCACTAACTTCTGTTCTCATTTGTCTTCCTCTGCATCTGCAAAGGACATCAATGGCACAAGAGACAATAATTTAATATGAAGGATAAGATCAAAATTGGTGTCATTAACAGCTTCTATCCCAGGCAAATATAGAGAAGGGATTTTCATTGGGACCGGGGCAAATGGGTTAAACCCCCCTCTCTACATGCTGTGGTTTCAATACAGATTCTACTGCTATGTGTCAAAACCGCTCACATCTGTTGAATGTAGTCACACATTTAATGGAACTTGTAGTTGGCCTCTAGTCTTAGTTACTATGGTTTATGTAGGCATGGACAGATTTCAGGTTTGCAGAATTTATTTATTTATTTATTTTAACTCCAACTCTTAAGTTCACCAACCAGAGTCAGGGCAAAACGGGGATGGAGCCAGATGAAAAATGGTACATCTATTACTATAGATTAGGATTCTAACAACCTCATGTGAGGCTGCCATTGTTAAACAATTGGGAGGCAGAAACCCTTGCCAGACTACTGTACATCACCCAGTGATCTATAAGTAGTCCCCAGTCAAAGAATGAGACATGGTGGATATATATATATATATATATGAAATATCTATGATTTTACGCAGAACTTAGCGTATAAATTTAATTAGAGATGGCTGTGTAGAACTGAAAGTTGGTATACATACTCTGGGTTGTGTCTGCCATTTCAAGAGGCTATATTCCACATTATTGTGTTTCCTCTTGTGACTGAACATTCCACTTGGAATGGTCTTATATTCACATGCCATACTTCTGTTTTGTTTTTCTCAGCCCCTCTCCTCCCTTAAGTCTTAAAATCATTCCACACAACAGCAGGTTCTACAGTTTGAAGTTTAGCAAGTTTCCAATCTGCAATCCTACTTTAAGGTAGCTTTCAATAACAATGTAGAAATTGGTTTTTCCAGAAGTGACTTCATACTTCTAAAAAAAAATAAAAACTTAACTCTTGTCCAATTTTTGTTTAAAAAACAACTGCAGTGTTATAAATTTTTTGAATTGGTGTTCAGACACTGGCAAACTTTTGATATATGGAAAGCTGTTTTCTAAGGCACCTCTGAAACATAAAACTTACTGGAAAGAAAAGTGTGGACTTTAGTACTTATGTTTTTATAAGAAGCATTAACTGTTCAGTTGTGATTTGGTCTGGGAATACCATTAGTCCTCTCAATTTGGTTCAGGGATTTGGGAGTATTTGCTGATCAAATCCTGTTGTATTTCATTGATGTGTAATATTGCTGAAATCCCAACGAAGGGACTGATCTCAGAACTGCTACGTTGTTGACATTCTTTACTAGGGTACCAATATATGAATACAGAAGATAAACATCTAAGTATCTAGTACCTGGGAATGTTCTGATATCCTCTCTCTATAGGGTGGGTGATTTAAAACAAAACAAAAACTGTAACAAGCCCATGTCATATTATTTCACAGATGGATATAACACTTTACATTTCATTTTAAAGGTAACAGAATGAGCCTCACCACAGTTCAAAATTAGGTGTGTATGTTTAAGTCAGTACCTTTCTATTTGATCAACACTGAAACAACAGTCAGAAAAGGACTAGGTCCTTTTCCAGTGTTTGTTGATGTGAAAAGAGATTCCTCTGGGTGGCAGAATTTCACATGGAATTTCACTTTCCAGCAATATGATAAGAATAAGACTGCAGATGCTCACCTGAATAATGGTACTCATCATTTTGGACCCCATCTTTACTGTGTTACCAGATATAGAACTGACAGTCATATTATGGAGAAGGTATTGCTGTTGTACATTTAAGGCAGCAGGTTGCATTCCATTCTAAACACAGGTTTTTCTTAAAGCACTATTTATTTCATGGCTGCATACACACCTTACATTTAAATTAGGGATGGGGGAGAATATCTGCCAAATTAGACCTGGCACTGGATTCCAGCTGAATTCAATAGTTTGCCATCTTTTTGGACCAGCACCTATTTCTTGCTGTGGTCTGCGGCTGTAATCGGCACGGATTTTGTGGATACAGCTGCAAATCGGCAAGAATTTATTCTTTCGAACATTTAAAAAAAGTAGTTTATTCAGTCAATGACCAGCATTTCTTTTGAACATTGAGTTATTTTTGTAACACTCCATAAATGGCGCATTGCTATTAAGGAGCCAGCATTTCATGCCCTTGTGACCTCTGTCACAAGCCCCAACTGTTGCTAACAAGGAAAAGTAGTTACAATTGGCCAATTTAAAATGCTTTTTCATCGTACTTGCAAATACCTGTGTCATGAAGCCTCCTGGGTTCATTCTTTAGCCCTGTTTTTCTCTGCTGTCACATCCTCTCACTTCCCCAAATTTTAGGAACCTTAGTATTTTAAAGAAATGTTCCCCATGAAGCCAATTTTGAATCAAGATGATCCTAAGGGTAAAGGGTAACCTGTTCATAAGCCTGACCCATTTGGCTCCTGTCAGGTAACCTCCAAGGCTTTTGCCTTGGAATCCAGAAATCACTTGTTGCAAGAGGACGGGGAAACTGTTCCTCTCTTCCCAGAGGGTCCTTCGGGTCCTTGGTAAAGGATAGATGAACAAACAACACATATGCAGCCATTTAACATACATTACGACCTCCATGGCTCCTAACATTGATAACTATGAAATTTCAGCCACCAAAAAGAAACAAAAAACCCCGCAGATCAAATCACCCCAAAATGTGCATAACAGATCGAATTGGCAAGAGCAAATGGGAACAAAAAAATGGTGGATTGGGATTAAATGACGGACTGTTGGAATGCAAGTGGTTCGGAACCATGCAGCAAACCCCATCCCTAATTTAAATCACATTTAATGTTCACCCCCCAAAAAACAAAGAATCCTGGAAACTGTAGTTTATCCCTCACAGAGCTGCAATTCCAAGCACCCTTAACCAATGACAGTTCCCAGGATTCTTTGGGGGATGTCATATGCTTTAAATGTGATTTAAATGTATGATGTGTACAGCCCATTACTTTAAACTTGGTAAGTAATTGAAAGATTATATTTAATTGGGTCACATATTATGTTAAGGATACTTGGGAAATGCTTTCAATACTCACTTGTTCAGTAATCACATTTTTGAAGAAAACAAGTAAAAAACCCAAACTCCCCCCCCCGGTGAATACTTTTATTTGGTTTTGTGTAAAGACATACACGGTCTCTTCAAAAGGTCTGGAGATGCAAAATAATTTGTGAAATGCATGTATATAATTAACAAGCAAAATAATATTGCCAAACACAATCTCAATTCTGAAGACCCTCCTAATTCTCTGTTACTGGTTAAAAAATCCAAAGACTGAATTATAAATACATTCAAACTTGACTTGTAATGCTTTGATAATCCACTGTCCCTCAAAATAGGATTCCTACCTTTATTTTACAGTAGTGCCCTTTGTGCCTTTAATAATAATTGTATGACAAGTAGAAATTCAACAGGCAGCATAATTCTTGGCCTTAAGACATAGCGATTGAGAAAACTCCACCTGTTAAATTTCTTCCTATCATGCAGCTCTTACATGCAACTTTATTCTAAAAGTTAGCAACAAACAATTTATAGGATGGAGGTGTTCTAAATATTGGCTTTCCCCCAAGTCATGGGGGGGAATGATGGTGGACATCCTTTTTGGTTGCTATGCCCACATACACATGCATTAAGAAGTGGACTGCTCTCTGTGCACATGATTCATAGCCTTCACCCTAGGCTGCCATTTTTCTGACTTCAAGGAACCCCTTCAACATCACCTTGTTTACATATCTGCCATGATGCCCTTGTGTATTACAGAGGGTTTGGGGGATGGGGAGGAGTGTTCTAGGGCTCACATTTAGTTCCCATGGAGCATAGTCTAGGCCTGTTTTCCAACACCAAATGCTGTTTCCTGGCTTTGCTACAGTTCTGGACCTCCTTGAGTTTCCAGAGAGGCACTCAGAGTGTTGTCTACACTTAGGCTGATTGTGCTGATTAAGAGGCATATACAGTGTTCCTTGCCATGTCATGAGCAGGAACTGTGAGAGGAGAAAGAAGGAGAGGAGCTGGATGGCACCCATACTTTACAGGTCCTCTAACTTAGGTACCCCTGGTAAGCTTCTGATTTTCTAAGCCCAGGATTCCCCAGGTCACTGTTTGAAAGCCCCTGATCTAATGGACTAATGTGGAGGTGGTTGTGAGAACCCAATGGGACTTGTGCACAGTGTCCATGTGAAGCGGTCTTTTGATTGATCAAAGATCCCAACAAAAAAGTTACAATGACCCTAGGAAAAGAAGCAAGCCTCTTTTCTTGATTATTGTAATGTACCCTACATGGGGCTGCCTTTGAAGATTGCTCAGAAATGTTGGTAGGTTCAGAATGCTGCAGCCAGGCTCCTTACAGGGGTAGGATATAGAGCACAAGTTGTCCTCCTTTTGTACCAACTGCATTGGCTGCCTGTTCATTTCCAAACACAATAAATGTGGTTTTGAGCCATGAAGCCTTAAATGGCTTAGGACCAGTTGCCCTGCTCCATAGAATTCTACCTGAGGATTATGATCTTCCACAGACAACCTTCTTATTGTCCCTTCAGGTATTCATAAGGTGACAATGCACAAGGGGTCCTTTTCTGTGGTAGCCCCCTGCCTCTGGAGCTCCCTTCCACAGGAGATAAGAGTGGAAGAAGAGGCCTGCTGGATCAAAGCAGGGGTCCACCTAGTCCAGCATCCTTTTCTAACTGTGGCCAGCCACATGCCTATGAGAAGCCCAAAACCAGAATCTGAGTGCAACAACACTCTCCTACCTGTGATTCCCAGCATCTCCCCTTTGTGTGGCTTCTCCCTGGCTTGCATTTAGGAGGGCAATTAAAACTTTTCTTTTGAGCCATCTTAGTTTTTTGGGCTGCTGTGAGTTCTATGGTTTCTGTTATTTGTTTTTATTGTTTTATTCTTTTTAGTGTGAGCCACTCTGATCTCCTTAGGAAGGAAGAGTGGAATATAAATTATTTTAAATAAATACAAATGATCGCAGTACTGCATAATATCTTAAACACTGCGTTGAGTGCAAAATAAAATGAATGCCAGATCAGCCTGCCAACCTGCTTCTAAGATCCCCATTTCTCCATACATCAAGAGAAAGTTCAAGAGATATTACTGGACAATGATCTCGGTAGGGGATAATTATGCAGGAAGAAGCTTCTTCTTTATGTCCATCAGCTCTGCTTCAAATAAAGTGCAGAGATTTATAACTTTTGAAAAAATGCTATTTAATCTCTCCCTCTTTTCCCTCTGTGTAATAAAGATTAGCTGTTTCTGTAGCAGCAGAATGCCATAATCATTGGCAGTAATATCTTCTTCTAAACCTTTTATATGCAGAAGCAGAGGTTTAAAGTGCAATGATGCTGTCAAAAGCCAGCCAGCCTCCCCTGATGCTGTGATGAACAAAAGGACCAAGGTCCTTAGCAATGCTACAGCCCTTTGATCTCTAAAAGCTACTCGAGCTGGAAAGCAGCTGTTCTTCTGTAGATCTAGTTGCTCGCCCCCTACCCTCTCTGCTTTTCATGGCAACTTGCCAATGTTTCCTTTGTCCTTCTAGTGCTAACTCATCCTGTAGGTAAGGAATACAGTCAGAGAAGTAGTTCTGAGGAAGCTTTGCGAGGTTGCTGAAAAGCAGATGGGGGGTTGGCTTACACTGTGTCTCATAAAGTTAAAATCAGATCCAAGCGGGAACAAAAAACACACCCTTTTCTTTCAAAAGTCTCTCCACTTGATTGGCAGTGGTGTGTTCCTTACAAGTAGATAATGTCAGGATATTGCTGTTTAATGTATTTGGCCATCCATCTACATTTTATGTAGTAATCCCAGCCCTTAATAGCCTAGGATATTACCTGCCAGATCACCTGTCTTGTCCACTGTTTGTCTCGCTTGAATCCTTTTATGTATTCTCTGTGGCAGCCGCTAAGTTGTGGAACTCCCTCTCCACAGAGGTGTATCTATCAATTTCACTATAAAGGTTTCATTGTATGCTGAAGATACATCTCTTTACCCTGGCCTTTGACACATGAGATGTATATTTTTAGGACCCATCCTACTCTTGTGATTGTAATTTGTTTTAAGCTGCTTTTAATGTATTTTAAATTGTTTTGACATGCCCTGGGACCTTAGGGTGAAGGGTGGGTAATAAATAAAAAGAATACTAATAATATGAATACTAATGCTATTACTAATTCTCTTGCCCTTGTCTGGAGTTTTATGTCCCCTCTCCCCTGTCAATTGATCACCAAATATTGTTTTATCATTCTGTGTAACACTACTTGACAACTGTATTCAACAACTAAGACTATGCCAGGAATTGTGTGCCATTATGCTAGGGTGTGTGGCAGCACTCTGTGGGGAGTGATAACTCACACTCATATTGTCCTTTTTAATTGCTCTGCTAGGAATATCTCCCAAAATGCCCACCAGGGGTGGCTAACATGTGGCTGTCCAGATGGTGCCTGACTACAGCTTCCATCATCCCTGACCATTGGCCATACTGGCTAGAGAGGATGGGAGTTGCAAGTCTGAAAATATTTGGAGAGCCAAAGGGTAGCCACCCCTGCTCTAGGCTTTGCATTGGATCGGGGCTTAAGAGCCAATGGTCTGTGGACTCTGTCTCCCATTATCAGTGTGTTTGAGCTCTGAATTTGGGAATAAGTCTTTCCACCATTCAATAAGAAAGCCCGCACTGTCCTTCCCATGTGAAGATTTTGAGACCCTGCAGACACCAAGGCTCCAGTGACAACTGTGGTTCTCCACTTCTTATAGCTTCAGATGTAGTTCCTTTTGCATTTTTCTGCCATGTTGATCTTGCCAGAGAACTGTACTGTTAGCTTCAAATTAGGCTGAGAGTTGCATGAAATTACACCAAGGGATGCATATAGGCCCTATGGCCACAGGTTACCCACCCCTAGGGTAGGGGTTTTAGCCACACATTTATATTTGGAAAGGGAATTGCATGGCTAAATTAATCATACTGGACTAGGAAAACCCAGAGTTGGCTCAGCTCCATGGAGTTTCTTTCCTGGGCTTTCCATTTTTGCTCTGGCCACTTTAAAAAAGAATCAGACTTTTTGCGGTTTGGAAAGTGATAAGGAAATGCATTGAAAAGTGTGGGATAGCAAGATGTAAAAACACCCAGCAAGCCAGCCAGGATGAATGCAGGATGAATATTCTCTATCGTATAACTGTCCCACAAACAAATCAGAATAAATACTCAATAAACCCTGGATAGAGTTTAACTTCCACATAAGCTCTGTGCAAGCAAATCAGGATGAATTCTCAGAAAATAGGTTGCCTGGAGGGCCTGTAAGGTGCAACAGTGAAAGTGTCCAGCAGCTGGCTTGTTTGAACCTAATGGATGTGCTGATCCTAGGTTTCTTCCTTCATTGGTTCTTCTACCCTGCCAGTTTTCTCTTTCTGCAAAAGGAACAGCAATATATCTTCCACACTTTGATGAAGTGCTTGTAAGCACTGATGGGAAAAAATATATGATACAGGTAAGCTGTGCTCTTTTCTCCAAAGGTACCAGAAGGAATAGATTAGGAGTCCTGCAGAGTGAAGAAGTGCTTTGCTAATGAGGACAGGATGACACTCTTGCTGGCATAAATTGGCCTAGTTGATCACAGCAGGTTTTGTTAAGGCTGGCAGCCTTAGTGATCTTTAATCCCTGCTAAAAGTGAGATCATATTCTTTCTAGAGCTCACAATGAAAAAGCAGAGGCATCCTAGTTTTCAATGAAGTGTGCATATGCATTGAAAGAATGATTATCACCATGACAGTCCTGATATGAGGGAGACAAAATTGAGATTATGAATATGTAAAACTTTAATTTGATTGGGCTGTTTTATTCCATAAACATTATTTAATGCTATTTAGAATTATTAAAACCAATGGGAGATTCAATCAGTACTAACTAGCACCAAGACAGCATAGATTGCATACATCTGTTATGTTTGTGTGGGTAGAAACCCACAGGTTGGTTGTACACTGGCAGACTATGTGTCAATATGTCACCAAGATGCTCTACTGCATTGATCTTCATGGATCAGAGCTGAATAACTCCTGCTCTAGTTTCATAGGATGAAAGTTGCAATTCAACTGTTGTTTACTTTAGTGGTGTGCATTCCCTACAAGTCAAACAAACAGGACAACACTGAATTCTTATACCCATTCATCAATGTAAAAAATGCACAACAGCTAATTTAAGTTTGGATTCCATTTTGGTATGTCCTCCTGTCAATTGTATGAGGAGGTGTGGCCCAAAGTCTGAAGAGTGTAATTTTCATAGCACGCTAAACATCCTTGCAACTAAGTCATGGAAGAAATGGACAAATACAGTAAAGTGGAGTGTAGGCACTCTTTTGGGATTCTAAGAACCTCATTGTTTATTCCTTTTTAAAGAAAGAAGGCAATGACACAATCCATCCCCTTCTACCCTTGCAGTGGTACATATGGAATGGAATTCCCATAAAGCTGTCTTTTCTTTCTCTTCTCCACTTCCTCCTCCCTCAGTGGGGTACATGTTGTTCTGGGCACACTGATCATCACCTTGAATTGGAGGATCTTCTGTGCATCATGTGGAAGACATACAATAGTCTTTTCCAGGTACCCATGGGCGGGTCAAAGGCATTTTGCTGCTTGAGGTAAAAAGCCCTCCCATTCTATGTACAAAAGCCAACCAGACTGCCCTCCCATTCTATGTACAAAAGATGTGCCCTCCCATTCTATGTACAAAAGCCAACCAGATTGCCAGATTTAATTCATCACTGGCAATGGGGCTATGTCCTCCACAGCGACTCAGTGGAGCAACAGGCTAGCTTAGAAGATGTAGGCAGATTGCGTGGTATACACAGCTATGTCTGCTGTGCACCACTCAGTATCTGCCACCTGAGGTGGCTGCCTCACTCTCCCTAATGGTAGGGGCCAGCTCTAAGATGATTTATGCTGTTTGTGAGAGTAGCCTCTTTGCTGGATCTGGGATGCTAGATAGCAGCAGAAGGGCCAGCTTCAAGCATGCTGTGGCCCTTGAGCTCCAGCCCACTCTGGGCCCCAGCACACGCTGCCATGGATTGCACTGCCCGTCCGTTCCCTCACTCCACCTATCTTTCTGTCCTGTGTTTTGTGGCTGCACGCGCAGTGCTCCCCTTAACCAAGATGGTGGCCGAGGTTTCCCTAAGGGGCTGAACCTCCACCACCATTTTGGTTGATGGCATGCATGTGTGCTATGCACATGCATGGCTGCCATCAACCAAGATGGCGGTGGACGCTTCAGCCTCTTAGGGAAACCTCAGCCACCATCTTGGTTAAGGGTAGTGCTGCTCACGCAGCCACAAAACACAAGAAAGGTAGGCAGAGCAAGGGAACGGGCGGCCATGCTATCTGCGGCAGCAATTCTGCTGCGCATCATGGAAGGGGAGCACTACTCCCCCACTCTAAAGAGGGGCCCCTCTGGGCAACGGGGCCCTCAGTCAGGGCCCAACCTTGCCACCCTTTAGAGATTATATGAGATTTAATTGAAAACTGCAGAGGGGGAGAAAGGGCTCTGTCTTACACACATTAGTCTGAGACAAGAAACTGCACAGAGGATAGGGAATGGCCTCAAGTTCCTAGTCTACATGATAATGGAGAATAGCTTGAAAATGTCTCAGCCATTTTGCCAAATGCTGGGTTTTCTGACCAAGCATGCATTAATGAATTGCAACTCCCTATAATCATAAAAATCCAAAATTTTCAACTAGAATACACATGGACCTGAATTAAATGTACATCAGCAGCTGACCCAGTTGGTACCCTTTCAGCAAACTGAAGATTTTGGGTTTCCTGATCACAGGAAACATGTGTTCTGGATTGTACACCAAGGAAATTGCAGAGTTTGTAAAAGGGCTATTGACAAGAACACTGTAAGCTGCTAGCTTATGTGGGCTAGAAGAATTTCAGCTACATCTATATATAGATACGGGGGGGGGACACACCAAGAAAATTGTTTACTGGAATCCCTACAAAATGTGCAAGAACACTAAAAGGAAGCATTTCAAACTTGTGACTGCAAAGTATAAATACATGCCATATGTATGCCCTTCCTCAAGTACACAAAAGCCCACAGATGTTGACTATATTGGCAAAACATAAAGAGAGCCATATTTTAACGCAAGTGAAAATTAAGCTATTAGGAGAAACCTCAATGAATAAGAAAAACATAATTTAACACTTACATAGTGAAAAGAATGTGTTTGCCAAGTTGCATTACAACTACAATTTCACAAAACTGTTAGAAACAAAAGCATTGTGAGCAAACACAATAAATGTTAACGGTTAGTTGCACTTTGTATTGGGTCTGCTACCAAAGTTTTCACAGAGTCAGGAACACAGTTCACCTGGCTATGGTAAATTATTCATCCAGTTACAAATAAAAATGCTGCATCTTTCAAGCTGCTACAAATTGCATCACCCTTTAAATAATTTTTGTTCCTCACTGCTTTTTTAAAATACCCACTTGTATTCATTAAATGGGATGGCATTTTCCACAGGGACAGGTCTATTCTTAATATTGTGTTTCACTTGCATACTGATTGGCCTAACAAAAACAAAGGTGAAGCACTCCGTGCTAATGGGAAAGATATGACAGATGGGAGAATTTGGACCTAAATCACAGAGAAAATGCTATCCAGTAGGAGAAGTTGTGTTCTCAAAATAGCATAACATTTGAGTTAATTCTTCAACTTTACAGCAAATCTTTACTGCAATACAAAGAATAACATGCTACATAAAAACAAGGACCGAGCCAAACCAAGGGGAAGGGTGCTTTTTCACAGGTAACAATTCACGCCTGCAAAACACACTCTATCCAGCTACAGTGAATATTTGGTGGGTGGTGAAATGGGGAGAAAATGTTGCCTATTCAGAAGGCAGAGAGCACTGCTGTCACTCAGATTTGACTTTGTGAATTCCTGTAGCTACATTTTAATAGCTATGTGATGTCTTCAAGAAGTGTATTCAAAGTGAAGGCAATACCTCTCTGCTCTTAGTCATATTTGACTGTGATATTATGTACGAGGATGAACCGAGCCTGACTGACTCCTGAATTTGGGTGTCCATCTCTGCCACCCCACATCCAGTGAACCCTGCTGTACAAAGTCGTATTGTGGTTGAGGAGCACCTGCTTTTCTTGCCTTCATTTTGGACTGCCCATGATGCTAAGGACCCTTGCTCTCCCTCCCACTGATGTGCTTTCAGACAGATCACAGGAAATGTAAAAGTTGCTGTCTTCCTAGTTCTTTCTATGGTCTGCTTGCCAGTCTCTACTGCTCCATCCTTTCTGTGGACACTGAAGCATCCCTGTGGAGTATCCTGAGGCTCACTGCTGCCACACTCCCCACTCCCTCTCTATCCCTGCCTTTTCTGAGATAGCCTTTAATAGTTAAATTTTAAATTGCCTTTTATTTTATCTTCTTGGTAAATCTCCCTTTTGTGGAAAAGTGCTGGTCTTGTGTCTCTTGCTTCCTCTCAAAGTACCTTACAGGAGCAGTCTGCTACCTAGACTAAAGTTCCTAAAATTACTCACCCTCCTATACTTTCCGGTAAAGGTGCTAGTTTGGGGCCAACTCTAACAGACCAGCTTGTCCTCTGACATATTAGAGCCAGGGCTACAAAATGAAAAGGTTCCGTTAGCACTAGAGTTAAATTTCCTCTGCTGACCCTCCTTAATTTGTGTTCCAGAGGACCCATCCCCCGAACAATTAAGTTTTCTGGGTTCAATTCAAGGTGCTTGAATAAAGCCATATGCGGCTCAGGACCTGAATACCTCAAGGGCCGCATCTCCCCCATATGAATGAGCATAGACTCTGTAGTCCTCATCAGAGACCCTTCTCCATGTATCTCATCCAAGGGACGTTCAGAGGGTGGCTATGTGAGAATGGGCTTTTTCAGTGGTCCCCCCTTTTTTTGTAAAATGTGCTTCCCTGGAAAATGCACCTGGCACCATCATTGTAAGGTGCTAGGCTAAGACATTTGTATTTACCCAGCCTTTTTGTGGTTAAATTAGCCTTTACTGTGGGACTCATTTTTTATTGGGGTGGGGTAGGACTTGTCCTTCTTATTATACTGTATACATTTTAGGAATTTTGTATTGTATGTTATTTTTTTAATTTGACTTTTAACTGATTTTACCTGTTTGAATTTTATCTTGTTAAGTCACTTTGAGACTTTTTTCTATAAAGTTACTCAACAAATGCAATAAATAAAAATAAATGAAAATGTAAAAATTCAAAAAGGTAGGTTTTAGATATGTATAGAGACACAAGTCCTGAACAAGCGTAGTACAGCACAACCCTTTGTGTGCATGTATGTGTGTTTTATAAATAATTTTTATAAGCTTACAGAAAGTAGAAAATTGAAAAGGATTGTTCAGCCATATTGAAATTCTTGAATAATTATATCCTGGCTTGTTGCTGGTGCTACATATTATGTAGTGCAGTGAAGTAGCATATGCATTTCTGCCCATGGTTACAACCTCACATCCCTTTTTTCATAAGCAATCAATTCACAATTCCTCAGGGAAATACTCCTTTGTTATATTACCCAGATTCATCTCACCTTTCTACATGCATAGAACTCTGGAGAACTCCACTTAACAGAAAGGCAAAATACTAAAGATGAGAAATGCTGGGAGAATTTGAGAGGAAATCTATTCTGTGAGGGCAGTGAATTCATTTCAAGAAATGCTGTCTTCTGCCTACGACCAGACTTTAAAAGGCCAGTTCCATTTCCATAGGTGGAATCATGCAAGCAACATTATTTTGTTGTTCTGCAGGAAAACAATCGTTCTGTTCGTATTTATACTGCTGTGCTTGAATTGTGCCACTTTCAACCTCTGCTTATCTCCTGAGTTTCCCTTAATGATAGCCAGAACTTTGGAAATCTCCTAAGTGACTCATGTTCTGTTTTATAAACTTCCTGATTATGAATCAGCAAATGTTTGTGTGCATGCATATGGGGAAAAGATGACAACACTACTCTTTAAATTCTGCTAAACTGAACCTTCGACACTACCAAGACTTTAGAGGTGACATTAAAAACACTTTAAAATCCAGATGGTACTATTTGAAGTAAAATAATTGTCATATTCTATTCACTAGGCTGTATTTCCACCAGCTTGTTTAGGACAGACCATGGTTTTAGAAAATTTCCAGTCAAAATGTGTTTGTTGCTAGTTCTGGCCCCTTGGGTCACTGTAGGGTTATACCGTAGGAAGCCATAATGCATATCCAACATCAGGTTTGGGGCATGCACCCCCAGAAACATAGGAAGCTGCCTTATATCAAATCAGACCATTAGTCCATGTAGCTCGGTATTGTCTATGCTGACAGACAGTAGCTTTCCAGGAAATCTTTCCCAGCCCTACCTGGAGATGTCATGGATTGAACTGGGAATGTTTTACATGCAAAGTATGTGCTCCTTACCACTATGGCCACATCCATACTATACATGTAAAGCACTGCAATACCAGTTTAACAGTCGTGGCTTTCGCCAAAGAATATTGGGAACTGTAGTTTCTTACAGGTGCTGAGAGTTATTAGGAGACCACTATTCCCCTCACAGAGCTAGAATTTACAGAGCTCCCTGGGAAGAAGGATTGATTGTTAAACCACTCTGAGAACTGTAGCTCTGGGAGGGGAACAGGACTCTCAGTACCCTTAAAAACTAACAACTCTCAGTACCCTTAACAAACTACAGTTCCCAGAATTCTTTGGGAGAAGCCATGGCTGTTAAACTGATATCACAGTGGTTTAAATGAATGGTACGGATGTGGCCATAGTGTGTACCTAGTTTTATTTTCTAGTTTTTCACCCTTCTGGAGATTGCAAAACAACCTTAGCAGTGGTTTCTTGAAAAAGGAGTGAAGCACCAATTTTCAAAACCATCTAGGAAATAAATTTGAACTTGTTGGCACTAACATAAAGACCTACTAATTGAAGCATCCCTGGATGCCTTATGAGTGAATTATTTCAAGTATAATGCAACTATTTGTCAGAGGCAATGGCTATTTCATGTCTCTGACCTGGCTCGTAATCAGAGAAGCAGGATTCAAAGACTGGGTTTTGCATAGAGTTTTATTCCAGAGGCCCTAGGCATGAATCAAGATTCAGAACACCAGCTGGTGCAACTAGGCTGTGGAAGCAATGGAAAGTTGTGCAACAAAGCTTCTCCCCCAAGACACACTCCAAATGAAAGAAAGAAGGTGGGTACTTTACTTGCATGAGTTAAATCTAGCACCGTCCAGTCTTTGAAGCGAGGTGGGGACTTCTCCTGGGAACAGGGGATGATTTCTCAAGTTGTAAATCTTCGTGACCTTGGGGAAACTGTCAGCTCTGACTTTGTGAGAGATCCCCCCTTCTTATCTCTCTGCAATTGTCCAGCTATTCATTAAGGCCTGGCTACTGCACGAATGAGTCTGGGCTAGGTGCCAGCGATGACAGTAGACTATATTCCTCACTCTTCACTGCAGGCGGGGGGAGGGACTGCTGAAGCCTTTCTCAGCAGAAACACTAATAGGACCACTGGGTACAGGGCTGACAGGGGTCTCAGGAAGCATTTCATTCATGGTCTCACCAGACCCTTCTCCAACATCTACAACCCCCTCCCTGTTCTCCCAATCCTGCCAAACGTTCTCCATGGGGCCCATGACATGAGAAGCATTTCTCCTTGAATGCTTGCTGTTCATGCTTCTCAAACCTGCCAGCAGCTTGACACCTTTATTCGCTGATTGGGCTTTGTCACTTCACAATAAGACAGACAGCAAATATCCATGCTAGCAGGTAGTTGGAGCTTAGCACCACTTCCACTAGTGCCATGTGGCTGGTAAATCAACAAAACAGCTTAACCTATGTGAGAAACATATATTTGATAGGGATCAATAGACATCAAGCCCATTCTTTATTACAAGTCAACGCAGTTTGGTGAATAAATAATCCAGTCCGCTGATATGCTAGAACTGAAACTATTTTGTTGTTGTTATAGAAATCTTCTATCTTGCATAAAATATTCGTAATTCTATGTTCCTTGAAGTAAATGTGATTGCTCCAGTTTTAAACAAATAAGCCTGCCTATTTACCTGCAAGGCCCGTGTAATGTACTTCTGATGTTGTGCCCTCTCCTAAGCACTTATGTGCAAGTGTAGTGAGTCTGAGGATCAGAAAACACTCTCCTTACCTTTGCCCTGATTCAGAGTTTAGTGTATTCTTCATAATTGTTGCTTACAAGTGTGGACTGTCCTGTTCATTCTAGTGATCCCTCCCAAATGACACTCAGTTGTCCCCCATGTTGGCCTTATTTATAAGCAAGGTGAAAACCTTTTTGTTTACCCAGGGCTTTGGAATGTAATCAGCCTTCTTGCTGACACAGCTACTTTGTATATGTTGTTATGATATTGTTACTTTTTAATTGTCTTGCCATGTATGCAATGCACTACATTGTTAACCTCTTTGCGTTCCCATTGAGAGGAAGAGTGGGATATAAATATGAGGAAATAGGTAGGGTAGATGGGTGGATCGACAGACAGACAGACTGATCAATAGATCGATAGACAGATGACAAAGCTGGTTTGTGTATTTATGCAAAGCAATGTGGATACAGAATTTCTCTCTCAGTTGAAATAAATAAGGTAGCCTGAGAATGGGGAATGTTAACATTTTTGGCTCCTGTGCCCACAGGAAATTGCTGAATTGCAGCAAATTATAAAAACTGAGGGGAAAAAGTTATATGTACATGATTGTCATCTCCTAAAGAGGGTTTTCCAAGGCAAAAAGTTTACTAACTGCAATAAGCTATGAAAAAAAAGTTAATTCATTTCTTACCATGGTAAGTAGATTCCTCCTATGAATGGCTATACTTTCCTCCCTGTACTATGGAGCATTAATTTTGGGCAGCTAGTCCCATTAACATGCATTCCACCTGGAGACTGTTTCTGTTGAATTAAAATGCAGAAGTTCCCAGCTTGGCACTTGGAGGAAGAAAGGAACTGTTGCTCAGTGAATTCAAATTAAGTCAGTTGGATATACAATGAACCCATCATTGTTTGCTGTAAAGCACAGGTCATTTATCAAACACATTTCACAATTCCCTTTTGTCAGGATTATTAAAGCTTCTGTGAAATGGAACTTCACAATACCTGCTGAAACTTTTCTCCTCATAGTCTTCCTTGTTGTAGACACACACACCCCGCACACTATTACAGGGGTCTCCTCCACATTGCTGCTGTTAGGATTGGATTTGAATCCTGGTTGCCTGTAAAACTATACTTCACTTGTCTTACCTGAACCAGCTTGGGCATTATGGGAAATAAGACCAAAGTGGCCTTTAGATGACTCTTGATATAAAATATCGGTTTATTTCCTGGTGACCTGACCCTTACCTACATTCCAGTGGCTCGCATAATAAAAGCCGGTTTAAGCTGGAAACTTCCCTATTATGTATCTCTTGTATCACATCTATGCCTATAACCTTGCTTATTGTTGCAAATGTGCCTCTACATAGAAATGTTAAAAGTTGTTCCACTGCCCCACAAACCTTGACTTGTGAAAACTCTTTGATATGTAAGTAAAGCAATTTCATGTCTGTCTCCAACTTATGGGGCGCCCGGTTGCAGCTGGACCTCCCCTCAATAGTTGCCTTTGTCTGTTGCTGCATAATGCTTATCTCAAGGACATGCGAAATATGCAGACATAGAGTCTGAGAGATAGTCTCAATGTTTCTACTTGTCCTTTCCCCAGTACCCCTTTACCTCCTTACACATGCCTTGAGGCTATAATATCTAGCAATTGCTTCCTTTGTATTTTATGACGTGAGCCCGATATTGTAAACTTCGGGGTGAACCTATAAAAACCTTAAGACACCAATAAACGAGGTTCCCATGCTGGCCTGCTTCGGCTTGTAAGTATTGGGTCCCCTTTGCAAAGGAATTGTCTGGTCTTTATTTGATCTCTGATAGTGGGTTCATTTGCACTCAACTCCGCACTTTTCTCGGGTGTAAGCGAGTTGGGGTTGACAGAGACGACTCACGTGTTGGGTTTGGACCTAACACTGCTACAGCTTTCATTTAGTGAAATGCTTTTACCATTTTGCTTTCTGAGCATGTACTCCAAGACCTTCTATGTGAGCTGAAGAGAATTCATGGAGGCTCTCTCTCCAAGGGAGTTTAAAGAAGTTTTAGTAAGAATGTAACATTTTAATCAGACTTATGCACTTTGCATGCAAATAAATCAACGTGAAAGAGACCTAGGTATATATGTTAATAAAGCAAAAATAATTATAATTGGAAGTAATGCCATCAAGAGGCTTACAATAAGCATTTTCACCTTATTAAATAGTAAAGAGGTAATCATCCGGTTCTCAATAACATGATAATGAGGATCCAATTTAATCAGAGCTTGAATTAGTGTTACAATATTAAGGGTCTCTGACTCTAAAATATGCCACTGTTAATGCTTATATAATGATAGTACAATAGAGCTTATTATCTTTACTATTAGAAACAGCCCTAATGCACAAAGATCCAGCAAGTGTGTGTGTCTCAATGTTTTCATGCCATTCTTTTTTCACTCCCCCTGTGCAAATTGGTTGACTATGGGAGGAAGGGATGTGTTTTTATATATCTAACAGGAAGGATTGTGCAGGCAAACCATACCACTGACCATAGAACAGTAGAGATTTGCTAGAGATCAACCTGTAGGACTGAAGTACAGGAAGACAATCCTTCAAAGACGCTCTACCACAACTCACATTCCTTTCATTGGAAGAATCATTTTGTGGGGACAATAATCGGTGGATTGTGGCCTTGGGGCAGGAAGGAAACCTTAAGGATGAAAAAGAAAACGAAACACTTGAGAAAGTTAGACATACCTATTGAGATCTGTGAGACTTGAATACTTTTCTCTGGATTATATCCATACTCTGGAAAGGATATTCATGTGAAGTCATTAAAAAAGATAAGCTGCAGGGTTTTGTGTGTGTTTAGCATGTGGATAATGACAATGCCATTACAGCTTCTTCTCTTTTCGCAATTCTAGTTTATTTATAATAACAGCACACCCACGATATTTTGCATAGAATGGTTCTATTTTTCCCTTGGTGAGGCTGGCTCCATATGGCTGCTGCAGGTCGAAACAAAAACCTTTTTGGAGCTGAGCTTCCTAATCTCCTGCATCACATTAAGGCGGAAGAATCTGGCATGCAAAGGCCATGCTGCCTTTATTTCTTCTTGATGACACTCATTTAACAGCCATTAAAATGCAAATAGAACTATGATTTTTGGATCACAAAATTAACATTAACAGTTGGATGATGGATTAAAGGTCATGGCAACTGTATAACTTAATTTCTTACATAATTGTGTTCCGTTTTCTGCAGATTGTTTAAAATTTGGAATTAATTTTATCTGTTGCTGAACACTGACAGGTTCAGTAATTGGTGGGGGTTTGCATTTACACTCCATGCATTGCCATCTTTATAAGACAGAAGTCATATGGATAATAATTCAATACTGCCATCTTGTAGTTAGTTGGAAAGACTGACAGGGATATTATTAATTTAGGAAGGGCCAAAATGGTGATTGGTTTGTGCCTAACAGATTTGCGCAGTGTGTTTTATAGAAGAAGATGAAAATGATGAACTGTAATGGCCAAACAGGTTTGTCTGAGGCAGAGAAATCCCTTTATTCTCTCTTCTTGTCATGGCTGAGATTCAGCTCTTTTATGATCTGAGTGGGCTACATCACAGGTGAGGAACTTTATGCAGCCCTCTGGCCCTTGGAATTTTCACCAGAATCCCTCCCCAGTCCTGCTCTCGACTCTTGACTGCCAGTGGGGATTTTTTTCAAAGGCTCCTCTCTCTCTCTCCCCCCCCATTCTGATCATGATGGGGGAGTCTAGAGATAAGCCTCCTCTCCCCCTCATTCATGTCAGCAATAATGCAGCAGCATTCTGCACTAACAGCAGCCCCCAGGTCAGGTTGTGCGGCATGGGAATTTCTGTGACTGTGGCTGCCTGACTGCCAGGATTCTTTTAGTTGGTTAGGAATCCTGACTGGTTGTGGGATGCTGAGTTTTCTGCCTTACTCATAGGAATCTTGTGGTTGGTATGGTATTGCATTTAGGAAATCATAACTGTCTTTTGTTTTTCTTTTTATCCTACTGGGAGGAAGAGCAAGATATAAATAAATAAATAAATATTTGCATTTCATTTACCTCTGACTTCACTCCCTTACATCCATAAAGGCAACAACAGAGGTTCCATGTGCTCAGCTCAACCCACTTAAACCCACCAGTGATGCACCTTGTTGGTTGCATGATGCTTTGTTTCTTGCCCAATAGTGGTAAAAGAGAATTCACATACTGGGAAGTGTGGCTTCAATTGCTATAGATCCCACGCTAATGCTTGTGAAGGCAGACCAAACCATGTGTGTTTTCTCTCTTAATTATTACTCACTGGAATTGGGTTGGCTGTCCAGGTGAGTTTATAGCAGCCCATGGGGTTGACAGGAAAGTGTAGAGAATCTTCTTACTAATTTCTCAAACCTCTTTCTGCAGTGAAGGGTCAAGTCTGTAAAGAGGTTTGGAGCAGCCATGTTAAAAGGCAGGGGCAGGGCATTCCAGACTGGGTTGCCAACCCTGCTTTGATATGGATATCTTTGCAGAGGATCCCTAGTCAAGTCTTACCAACAGCACAATCCTAACCATATCTACTCAGAAGTAAGTCCTATTGAGTTCTATGAGGATTAATCCCTTAGTAAGTGTGTTTAGAATTGCAGCCTTCGGGGCATCCATCTTTACTCCTGAGTGCTCCTTTCTAACATCTCCACAACACTAGGCTCCCTTCTTCCTACAATGGCCCCTGGTGACAGGCTTGACCTGAGGGCACTTAACCCCTTCTTGCCAGAAGCAAGTAGGCTAGATAAAATGTTCCCTACCCAGGCTCCCTAAGCAGGTAAGAAAGACCTAGGAACACCTTTTTTTAGCTAAGATTTCTATTTTAATTTCTAATCAGATTTTTTTTGTTTGAATGGCATGCTCCAAGCAACTATGGTTGATGCTTATTGTATCACACTTAATGACATCCCTAGGGCCTGCCCCATGACATCACTGGGCCCCGCCCCTGAAATCTCAGGGTTTGGGATGCTTCAGACCTGGCAACTCTAATCCAATTATTCTTCCTGTTTCTCCCCCTCATTGTCTTTGCTGAGGCAGTACAAATTCCCTTTGTTGTTCACCTCTTTTTCCTCTACCTTCTATGTCTTTTCCCCTTGTAAATCTCTGCTCACCCTCCATACTATCTTCTTTGCCTATCCTGTGTTCCTCCTCTGTTGCTCCCATCTCCTTCCTTCTTCTCCCTGCTGGGACTTGGTTCAGATGCTTCCACACACCGACCTTTCAACAGCTGCTCAATACTCTCTGCAGCCTCCCAACATGAGGTGTTCCCACCCAATTGGATTCCCTTATGCACTGCTTTCCTGGTAAGGATCACCCCACACCTGTCATTATCTTAGCAAGAACAAGATATTTAGTGTATATATTAAGCAAACTTCTACTTAGGCTGTTAGTCAGCCATGTCCCATGCTGTGCTGTAGTTGGGATAAAGGTCACTCTTAAGACTTTGGTGCATATGCTTGATTCCTGACTCTAAGGACAGACTTTGTGGGAGCTGAACCACGTGTGCTTCATGCTCATTGAATCCACATACAAACTTTTGCTTTATTAAAAAATTGCAGGGCCATTGGCCAACACAAGTGCATAAAACAGGTACAGTAAAATTTATCTAGATTTAAAACAAAATGTTAAAACAGACAACGACGTTTCCCTAACTGTTACAGGAATACAACCCATCTACTTCATATGACGTATTATAATTAGCTCGAAGTTTTCGCGCAGCAATTGCGAACAAGGATACATTGTAGGTCACCTCCAAATTGGAGTCAGACAATAGGAAGATTATTTTGTCCTCTACTGAATTAAGCAGGTAGGTATCTATCCATTTCCAAAGGAATCTGGATCTAGGGTTTTTATATATTGGAGAGTAAAGCATTACGTGAGAGAGGTCCTCCGCCATATTAGAACCACAAATACAGAACCTTTGATCCTTAGGGATTCCAGAGATCCGGCCCTCTCTATCGGAGTTAGGGAGAGAGAAAAAACGTAGAGCTGTGAAAGCCTGTCTAAGTGCGAGAGGGAGGGGATGTGTGAGGTATAAGGAACATTGGTAGTCAAACTTAAACCTCCAAAACCAAGGGGCTACCTTAGAATTGATTAAAGCTAGTCTGTCTAAATTCATAGAGTGGAGAAAGACAACCTCACCAGCCAATTGTTATTTGGAATTAAAGTAAATTCCTGTGGTAAGAGATGATATCTATGTATCAGATCATCTAATTTACAACCCCATAAATTGAAGGCGAAGGGGTGATCGAGACAGAGTTTTAGGATTTCCCTACCTTGGAGTGCATAGGTAGATCTCAAGAATTTCATGAGAGTAAGATGTAAATGTGCACACAGCGGAGGAAGGCCTGTCTCTGCACGTAGCATTGCTGCTGATGTACCCAGAGGAAGGGACAATAAACGCCTAAGAAAGTTGTTTTGGATAAACTCTAGGAAGGTTATATTCCTATTGTCCCATCCCCAAACGGAGACTCCGTACATTATCTGTGGGACCACCTTAGCTTTGAAGATTTTTAAGGCTGGGTGGATCTGATTACCACCTGTAGACCGATAAAATTTTAGAATAGCACCCACTGTTTTTGCCGCTAATGATTTAATATATTGGAGATGGCTTTTCCACGAGAGAGTATCCGAGAAGTATACTCCCAGATATTTATACTCTCGAGACTGCTCTATCTGATGATCTGCCATATGCCAACGGTGGCCTTCGAATCTCTTCCCAAAGACTAACTTTCGTTTTATCGTAATTTATTTTCAGTTTTTCCCCAATACAAAAGGACTGTAGGCTTCTCAGCAGCTTTCTTAGTCCAATGGGAACTAAGGAAAGAAGGACCATATCGTCGGCGTACAACAACACCGACACTTTCCTTTGCCCAATGGAAGGTGGAAAATATTGAGGGCCAGATAGAGCGGGGATGATGTTATTTAAGAACAGATTGAAAAGCTTTTCACATACAAACATGAAAATAAAAGCCTGCTTTTCAGGCCTCAAAAGCCTCAAAAGAGTTATAAAATGTTAAAATATTGTGTTCCCCAATGATGGGGCTCACTGCTCAACCAGCCAAAAATGGGGGCCTCCTCCACATGAGGGGTCTTTACATGGAATGTGGAGAAAGGATAAACATGCCATGGGGTGCTTGGGACTCTGCTGCAAACACTGCTCTGGTGATTTCAGTAGAGAGCTTAGATGCCTTACTATTCCCACATTTTTGGTGTCATTCTTTGGCTGTCTCCCACACATGTTTCAGATAGTAAGAATGAACATGTCAGAAACATCCCAAAATGTTTGATGTTCCTTTGAAGTAATTAGACAAGCAATGCCAGGGCCACTTTAGAACTGCTAGTAATGCTAGGGCTTCAGAAATGCTTCAGTTCAATTAGCTCAATCCCATCATAAGACTGAGCACACTTATTTTATTGTATTCATGTTTATTTTGGAATAGATATATTTGTATCCTGCTCTTCAGCCTTGAAGACTTCTCAGAATGACCAACAATTATACATTCAACGATCCATGTTACAAAACATTAACATCTACTCTTTAAACAAATGTTTCTCAACTGAGAGAATTGTACCACCTCAGCAAGTGAACACGTGACTAGCTTTGTCTCTGATTTGCAGTTCAAGGTACAGAAAATAAAGTCTGTTTCTGCACTGTAGAGGAGTCTGAAAATACTTGCAGAAGGTTTCAGATCTTCTGGACTACAGATTCATATACTAATACTGTAAGCCTCCTAACTTCAGCTTCTGTGAAGGGACTGATTTCACAGCTCACCCTTTTTTTCAAAATGATGCCAACTATTCTGAGTGACTGAAATTAATCATAATTTAATTATATTTCCATGACAGGTTTATTTTGACACCGTGATAGCAAGGGTATCTTGTAAATACCCTGTCATAAGAAGAAAGTGGGTCTGGATTTACTAATGAATTTTCCCATTCCGATGGTGGGATTTATTTATTTATTAATTAATTACTTATTTGCAAGCTATTATCCTGTAACATAAAGTACTCTGGGTAGCTTCCAGTTAGCAAGTAAGAAAGCAATTTAAATATCTAATAAGAAATAAAAGCAAAAGCAGAACAAATACACTAAAAATAAAACTCATTGTAATCCTCCAAGGTTTTTTTTTTTTTTAAACATAATTAGTCCATTCATACTTTGTGTCTTCAAAATTAGATGTCTTGACTTTCTCTTTCCACTTTGATTTGCAATTGTAGGTTTTGTGTCTTTGTTTCCTTATATTATTTCCCCCTCTTCCTTTCCATTTTTCATACTGTGCAGGATTACGTTTGCTAATCTCATTGGTAGTGTGAAGACCATGGCCCTCTTTTCGTCATCAAGGAGGTCCAGTCAGATTGCTTTTGCCATCTGACCCTAGGAAAGAGTAATAATCCATTGGTCCAATAAATCAGGCCTGTAAGTCAGGCATGGGGTGGGGAATGGGGGCACCCCCCTGAGCTGTGCTTTGCCCCTCCCAGGTGTTTTTGGGAATTTGCCTTCTTTTTAATTTATAACAGACAATGGCAACCTCCATTTATAGAATGATAGCCTGTTTTAACAGGAGAAATTTAAGAATAGGACCCTCTGAAAAAAACAATGAACATGGCAGGGCGAGTGCACAACAAAAGGCTCATCTGGAAGACTACTAAAAAATCTGCTCACTCAAGACTTTCCCTGACTGAGGGTAGATTTTTCATGACCACAGTTACCTTATGTAAGTGATCCTGAAAAAAACAGTCTGTATAATGACATGACCCTTGAAGAGTTGACTTTGTATTTTGGGCTAGAGTTAAACTCCATCCCTTGGATTTTCCTTTGCTCTGCTTTTCAGTTCACTTCTGCAGTCTACCCAGCCAGTAATGAAGAAACATCTTTGTTTGCCTGTATAAGTAAGAGTTTGTTTATTCTGCAGTTATTATAATGAGTAGAGCAGAATTGGGTGCTTATTGCTAAAGGGTGAAATAAAGAGATAAAGTGATCTGAAAAAATGGCTACCCACTACTCTTTTAAAGCACTCACTATATCCACAATCATAGTGGCTGTTTTCCCCCCTTCTTTTTCTTGGTTACTTGATGGCAGAAGATGAAAACAGCCCTAGAAGAATGGAAATATTGCTGTTATACTAGTTAGCTAGGTGCCTGGCTGGACACCTAGGCTGTAACTCAGGCCTAATTTCTTATTTTCCCAATATGTGCAACTCAACATAAGACCTTTTTAGGGTTTCTGGACAGAAAAATCAACCCAGCAACCATTAAAAAAAATCCAGTTGCTTTCCATTATTAGTTTCCAATTGCTTAGTTTGTCCTTTATATAGCAACCAGTTAAAAAGTTTTCCCTTGAATGTCCAACAGGAAGGAAAATCTAAGCAACAAGGCTAGAAGGAAGGAATCTCAAGGAGGAGTTAACAAACACACTCTATAGTATTTATGTTCTCTCTGCCCTCCCCTAAACTTATATTATGGACAAGTTTGTTTTTCAGGTGGAATCTAAAATTGAGATACCTAGTGCAGCAAGAAAACTAGGCTCAGGAGCTCATTGTCTTTACCAAAATAGTTCATTTCATGAAGAATAAGAACACAGAGACAGACTACAGGTGAAAGGGGACTTTAGTTATAGGTAAAGTCAAGCTTTTGAGTCTGGTATTCCTGGGGATCTCAAAAAAGGGTAAGACAATTCAACAGATTAAACTTCGTTCATGTACGTTAAAACACTCTCCAGATGGAGAGTGATGGGAAAGGTCACTTCCTTTCCCTTCCCCTGGCCTGGCCCTCACATCCTTTCCACCAGTGAGGGGGGATTGACTGGTGCTATATGCCTCCCCCCATGCCTCACCTAGAAATGTGGCTGCACTACCTAACCAGGAAGGCTGGCTACAGGGCTGAGCCCAATTGTTCATCATTGTGGGGATATTCACCAGTTAAATCACAATTATCCACCATTGCAGTGATTTTAACAGACCATCATCACATCACCATCACACTGCCCTGGGCGCCTACTGGGAGGAAGGGTGGAATAGAAATCAATCAATCAATCAATCAATCAATCAATCAATCAATCAATCATTTCTTTTTAATTGTGCTAACATATACTTCCTAGTATTATTTTTATCCACAAATATCTGTAATGCAGTTGCTTCCCTGATGTCTGGAACATGCAGCGAAGTGACACAACAACATTAAGAAAAGAGCTTTTCATTCATTGTCCTAATGGTTCAACATATGAGAGCCATGGCAACTAGTCAATTATACTCAAGGGCTTTTAGAGAGGTCTGATGCTTAAATGGCTATTTTCAAACATTCATATGGATTTAGTTTTTTTATTAAGATGAATTATGGGGAAATCACGGGGGGTTGTGTTCAACTAAATCCTAGTCAGGGTACACCCACTGAAACTAATGGCCCTAAATTGATCGTGTCTGTTAATGTCAATAGGTCTGCTCTGAGTAGGACTACCATTGAATGCCACTCTAGGATAGCATAATTTCATGATAAAAAGTTTACTTCACAGTGTTTTGGGTTTCTAGATTCTGATTAGTATTTCAGTGCCACAATCTGGCAGGCTAAAAGAATATCTCACAATAGGACCAGGATTTGAAGCTACATAGGAACATAGGAAACTGTCTTATATTGAGAGTGCTGCAAGACGACTTGTTTATTAAACATTTCTTCTGATTTGTTTACAAGGAGATTAGATTCATTGGCTATTTAATGAGCATTCATTCTGATTTGTTTGCAGGGAAGTTAGATGACATTGCATCAAAACAAGTGTTATCCTACACTTTCCAGTACAGTTTCCCATCTCTTTCCTTATTGCAAATTTCAGTCTTTTCGGAAAGTGGGTTTGTTGTGCAAGACTTCCCAAACAGCTATAATTGCAACCTGAATTTGTTGGTATGTGATTGAATCCCACTCAGAAATAGCGACAGTCTGGAAGTGTCCTCCTGAGTCAGATCATTGGTTGATTTAGCCCAGTATTTTCTACACTGATTGATGGTGTCTCTTCAGGTTTTCAAGCAAGGGTCTCTCCTAGATCTACCTGAAGATACCAGAGATTAAACCCAGGACCTTCTGCATGCAAAGCAGATTCTCTGCCACTGAGTTATGGCCTTTTTATACTAGTATAATGGAACACTGCTCTAGGAAGTACTCTTCTTTCTGCACACACTTTCCCCTTTTGTTCTTTTCATCTTCCTGGAGACCCCCATATATAAGTCACATCCACACCATACATTTAAAGCATATGGCTTTCCCTAAAGAATCCTGGAAACTGTAGTTTACCCCTCTCAGGGGGACAGTTCCTAGCACCCTTAGTAAACTACAGCTCCCAGGATTTTTGGGGATGACTTCATGATCTCACTCTAGTTCTCTGCAAAAATTCTGTTTGCCTTTCATTCCTCACATGAGCCTCCTGCTGCTTTTCAAGATCATTTGGTGAGATCCTGTTTTGAGACCATCTGTTTGAGTTAGGTTAGAAGAGCAAAGGATAGGAACAGTGTGTAGAATTTGCTCCCTAGTAAGATTTGCCAAACAAGAAGAAACTTTGATTGTTTAATTGTAATTTAAAATATTTCTAGGTTGACCTATTGGACCTCTCTAGGCAGCTGACAAAATTCAAGAGACACAAAAAACACAGTTTTCACAGCCAATGAAATATAAAGCTATATACAGCCCAGCATAAAATAACCAAAGAACCTAAAACCAGGAGATTAAAACTAGTATTCTAAAACAACAGTAGCCTGAAGATCATCTTAACTAAAAGCCAGTTGGATCTTCAAGGCTTTTTTGTTGTTGTTGTTGAGGCTGGGCCTCCTAAGTCAATCTTATGAATTAAAGCAGAAATAGGAAACATGTTGTTGGGTTCTAATTCAGAATTGTTGGACCCTAACTCCTGTCAACCTCGACCAGCATGGCCAATGGTCAGGGATAATGGGAGTTGTAGTTCAACAACATCTGGAGGGCAAGATGATGTGCAAGTGCGATTAAGGTTTTAAAGTTATGATTTACAGGTAAAACATCCAAGTATGTATATGGATCAGCCATATGTCTGCTGCTAATCATGTCCACATATTAAACAGTACAAAATTAATTTGAACCAAGACAGCTAGAATAGACTGTGTTTATAGTGTGTTTTTTTAAAAAAAATTTACTCACCTTTTAAAATGACCTAATATTTCATTTGAATACTTCATCCCTGTTTATTTTTTATGATGGTAGATGGAATAAGAGTAAATCGATGGAATCCTAATTATGAAAAGAGGCAAAAATGCCCATTTGACTGCCTTGCAAGTTAGAGCCACTGGATCTGTCTATAAAATCTCAAATTTTGAAATTAGATCAGAGTTTTTCAACATTTAAAAATAGGATTTGATTTATAATGAACTGATTTCCATAGGAATTTCAAGGGTTCTGGATTCAGCTAGCAAAAACTGCACTGAACTACAAAAGTTTATGATTCAGAGACCTATCACTCTCAGGCAAGCAGGAAAACTTATTTCCACTTGGGGGCACTGCACTCTTAGTCTTTCAGCATTTTAGCATGGAATTAGGGATTCCCCCCCAACTCTGCATCTGTTAAAACCTGTTTTCACACACACACACACACACACACACACACACACACACACACACCCCTAATTGATTAATATGCCATCTCTACTTCCAATTTCCTATTTACCAAGGGAGAATTCCTGTTTTAAATTACAGCTCAAAATGCTCTGAGAATCTTTGCATCCAAAACAGAAAAAGGGATGTTGGTGTTTTGCCAAATCCTAGGTAGGGATTAGATCAACAGCGTAAGTAGAAAAATATCCATTGCAAATTCTGTGGCTGTGATCTTGTGGCCACATCTTTACAATAAACTTTCCCATTTAGCTTCACAAACAAAAACAAGAAAATGCAACGAAGAGTTTTGTGACACCTTAAAAGCCTAACAAATTCTATTATGGCATTAGCTTTCATAGACTAGAGCCCATATCATCAGATGCATGGAGTATGTTCTTTGATTGTTAGGTATATGTATATACATGCTGAGCGTTGTTAGGGGACCCCTATTCCCCTCACAGAGCTAAAGTTCTCAGAGTTCCCTGGGAAGAGGGGTTGATTGTTAATTCACTCTGAAAATTGTAGCTCTGTGAAGGGAATAGGGGTTGAATCATAGAATAGTAGATTTGGAAGGGACTTAAAAGGCCATTGAGTCCAACCCACTGCTCAATGCAGGAATCCAAGTTAAAGCATACCCAACAGAGGGGTGATAGAAAAGTCTCCTAACAACTCTTAGCATGTTTAACAAACTACAGCTCCCAGTTTTCTTTGGGGAAGCCATGACTGTTTAAAGTGGTATGATACTCCTTTAAACATATAGGGGAAGATGGGGCCTTAGTGTGGAATTCCCTGGTCTGCATTTATTCACATTTTCCAGTGGGTCCATAAAATGCTTTCATTCATTTGTAATCTTCTGTGTTTCTCCACTGCTGCTTCTCCTTTTTTTTTCTTACCTCAGACAGTTTGGCTTTCTTGAGAAGCACAGGAACACAATCTCCACGAGTGTAGATGCCCTTAACAACAATCTCCTTAGTTTCCTTTTTTTAAAAACAGGTGTTTTTTTTTTTACTTATCAGGCAGGTGAACTATTGAGGCTCAGTACACACTCACTGTAACCTTTGTGGTTGGCAGCGCACCATTTATTACCCTGTTAATTTATTTAATTTTCATAACCAGTCTTTAAATTAGCACTGAAATGCTTTTTCAGCTTTCTATATACAGGCGGGCCCCGCTTATACGGCAGGTTCCATTCCGGACTGACGCTGTAAAGCGGAAATCGCTGTAAAGCGGAACCCATTGAGTATGCTGGGGTGCGTCGTGAGAAAATGACACGAAAATGCCGCAAAAGTGCAAAACTGGCTTTAAAACAGGGAATTTCCCACCGCTGCTGGTAAGTGGGGCCCTACTTTGTATATATATATAGAGAGAGAGAGAGAGAGTTATAGAGCTTTGTGTAAATTTAAATATTATTGAAATACATGAAAAAGTGCTATAATGCTAATAAAGAACAAATAAGCCACTTTTCTGGTCATGATCATTTTTACTTTCTTATAGTGTCTCTTGGTATTTGGACTCCCTCTACATGATTCCTCTCACTGCGCACGTCCATAGTTCCTCTTTAGTACAGTGGTAAGTATCCCCGCCTGTCGTGTGGGAAACCGGAGTTTGTTTCCCCAATGGCAAGAGGCAGTTGTATTCGGAAGGGCCCTAGCTCAGTGGAAGAGCATCTGCCTTGCATGCAGGAGGCCCCAAGTTCATCTCTGACATCTCCAGGTAGGGCTGGAAGAGACCCCTGTCTGAAACCCTGGAGACCCTCTGCCAGTCAGTGTAGGCAACACTGAGCTAGAAGGACCAATGGTCTGAAATAGTATAAGGCAGCTGCTCATGTTCCTGAGTGGGATGGGGAGGTGAGGGCAGAAAGAGAGCCCTCATGAGTCCTATGTGGACACCTCTTCATTCAGACATTCAGCCTTTTCATGGGAAAAGATTGTGCCCTTACTTTTTCCAGTCGTTGTCATTTAAAGAGCAATCACAGCAATACAAGATGTTCCCAGTTTGTGCTCATATCAACATGAATGCAACACATCACAATAAGTATGATAAACATACATAGCAGGAAGTTGAGTGCTGGCTCAGCTACCAGCCATGTCTCTCTTCACATCACTCAGATGAGTATGTTTTTAAAAAGAAATGTATACATCACAAACTCTAGGTATTGAGAGAAGACAGAAGGGGTTGTGATATCACAGACACATCACTGGCAGACCTTCATGATTCAAACACCACATTCTGAAAATATTTTTTAAGAATTCATCTCAGAACAAACAAACAAACAGCAGTTTATATGAAGCAAACTCCCACCATTTACCATCTTCAAGGATGTTGTCAAATGCAGCAGTTATGTGAGATGGTTTGCACTATAGTGTCACATTTCATTATTTATTTTTCCAACACCAATTACATGCAAGAAAAAATGACCAAACTAGAATGCAAGACGCAGTTAAGGTGGAATGTTTAGGCCACCCCTTGCAACATTAAATGATTACAAAACAGGGCACACTACCATGCTTATAGCAACTGTATTTTATTTTACAAATATACTTGTAATCCCTGTGTGATGGAGTTTACATTTCAATCTGACAAGCTCAAGTGCAGAGAAAGAAAGGGTGATAATTCACAAATTCGGGATACTGAACCAAAGTGCAGTCATATGTTTTGCTGAAGTGCAACAAAATATTCTTTGGGAGAAAGATAGAAGCATAGGAAGCTGCCTTATACTATTGGTCCATTTAGCTCAGCATTGTCTTCACTGACAGCTTTCCAGAGGCTCAGATAGGGGCATTCCCAGCCAAGATGCCAGGAAGTGAATCTGGGACCTTTTGCATACAAACCAGATGCTCTGCCACTGAGCTACGGCCCCTCCTGAAATGAACTTTGGTCTCCTGAGATTCAGCATCTTGGCAATGTCTCTTTTCCACCACACGTGCAGTTATGGAATCTGGCTGTATGGTTTATTTCATATGTGAAAACAGGCCTCTATGTAACATTGCTTCTATACAAAGCAATCAAAGTCTTGGTTTATTTAATATTGTAGGTGATAAATTCAAGGCATTTGCAACACCTTGCATATTCCAATCATCTACTTGGGAATTGGATCCCAAAAGCCTGAGGCCAAGTATCATGTTGGCCGCTTTATGATTTATAGGCCAGAAATCATTATTAAAGTCCCAATCTTGAAAAAGAAGCAGAGGAGGGCAAGGGAGTTTCCAGCTCTTTCTGTGGGGTCAGATTCTTACATAATTACATATTTACTATATAGTTACCACTATACATTTACTACATATTTACTATAGCTACTCTTCTGTGTGTTAATATAGCATTCAGAAAGTAAGTTATTAAATGCATCATTTTTATAATACCTCAAGCGACAAGTTTTGGCATGATACTACACTCCTATTTGTGGATTACTGTTGTCACTACTAACCAGAGGTGTTTTTTCATAAAAAATCTTAGAAGGCAATAGCCGCTACTTGTTAAGCTTGGTCAGCTGCTCTTTAAGCAAGGGATTAATTTCCCATATCCCCAAGAGAGAATTAGCTTGATTTAAACAAGGATTTTATTACAATAATGTCCTCCATTTATTTGGTTATCTTTTCCACCTAAGAGGGTATAAAGTACAAAACAAACTCTTAGAATTTCAAATATTTTTTACTGCCCTGTGCTCAACTGAAGTTCACTGGCTGTTGTTGTTGTTGTTATTTATATCACATCCTTCCTCCTAAAGGAACCGAGAGTGGCAAACCTGAACAAAACAATTTAACAAGAAAAAGAAAAACATACTAAAGCAGTTAAAAACATTTGAAAACACAGTTAAAAATATTGTAACACAGCTTAAAAACATACATTACAGGAAGCTGAGCATACACTGTGATTATCATACTAATATTTGCTATGCACGTGGCACCTGAAAGAATAAGAGAGGTGATTAGATTCATATCTTATTCCCTTCTCTCTTTTGTCATTGTGTCTTAAGACTGTGTGAATGCTTCTGCACACAGGAGTCACGTGTGCTTAATTAACCAAACTTGTCAAGGGGAATTGTTGACACATTAGCCATTTTTCAGGAGAGAGATGATGTAGCAACTGCTGTACTCATGTTACTGCAGGTGGAGTGTACTGTTCAGTCATCATCTAATCCAGTCATTACAATGCTCCAAACACTCCAGCAATCCTATTGAAAAATTGCTATTGCCACTTATACAGCTTCCCTGATAAACAAGATCCTCTTCAGTAAAATCTGCCCTTGTTCATGCCAGTGCACACCACTGAAGTTCAAAGTAAGAGTGCACATAAGGCATCTTCCCCAAACAAATTAACTCTGAGCTCATTGGCAAAAGCCACAAATGTCAATGTTCCCCTCTTAGTCATCATAATCAATGAGTATAAGCGATGCTTTTCATTTTTTATTTCCTGCACTACACTGCAAAAACAACCCTCTTCAGCCAATAAAGATGGTAGAATTTTCCATTTTGATTAAAACTATAAAAAAGTGCTTGGGGGGATAAGGTGCTAACCTCGCGCACATACATGAACAAATCAGAAGTGACTGTGGCAATAACTGAACCTGTGATGTGCCTATTTTCATCAAATCTTGAAAGGAGGCTGACAAGGAGATTTTCTTGCTTCACAGATCACTTTCAAAGCTCAACTGGGCAGATGTGTGAAGAAGAAGACCAAGAAAGCTTTACAATGAACTTATCTCTTTTGAGACAAAGGAATGACCAACAGAATTGATTAGAATGTTAAGAAATATCAAAATATTCAGATTTTTTAAAAAAATTATGCAATATGATTAAATATGGACTGTTTGATCTGTTGCTTTTACGGAGTTTCATCTGAGCGGGGACTGCCCAATCCACGTCAGTGTAAGGGACTGCTCTCTGATGTACACATTGACTCAAGTGCAGAACTCTGTATGTGCACCAAACCTCTCCAGAGCTAACCTTTAAACATATTCCCACTTCCAAAGATGTGAATACCTCTTGGTTGCTTGATCAAATCCATAAGAGGCATGATGTCCATGTGCAGAGTATTTCCCATAAGGCATAAGACTCCTGATCCCCCCCCCAAGCACAACACTTGGTCTCCTATCTCTTGGTCTCCCCCAATACTTGGCCAAGGAATTCAAGTTCTGATGACATTTTCCCCATAATGCATGGAGGACAGGACAGGAATATATATGTATGGAAATTATTTGGGGAGATTCCCAGATCACCGCAATTTGCCTCATTATTCACCCCCCTCGAGCCAATGCAAACCCTTAGTTTTAAGCATAGATGTAGGCAATGTTCACCTGTAAAACGAGATTAATATTACAAACATGGCTGCATTCTCCACAGATATTCTCTTACATATGGAATCATGAACTGGGTAATTTCTTCTTTTCTTTACCCAGTTGTGAACGTTAGGAACATGGCTGTCATTATTCCAAGACTGTTTTCAATGGCCCATATATTTGTAATTCCCAGAAAATATATGTGGGGTGATTTGTAGCAAATGTATTATTTCTTATTCAAATGTATACTCTGCCTTTCAAGCACATTATAAGGGCAGATTACAATAAAATATTAAAAACATCATAAAACAACTAGTACATTAAACTAAGCTGAAAACAGCAAATCTATAAAAGCAGAATAAAATATTTGTCAATTATCAGGCACCACAAAAACTCCCCAAATTCTCTCAAATCCAAAAGGAAACTAAACTCTGTGGTGTAACTGAACCAGCTGAATGATGTTGCTGAACTTAGGGTCTAGCTGCCACCACTCATTGCACACTATCTATGTGCAACTGGTTAGGACTTCTCAGAGAGTAAAACAATGATAGTCTATGGACATCATTATTATCTAGCTCAAGTAGCTTTCATTAAATTCCTGATTACAGCATGGGAACCAGTGAGTGGTAGTTGTGGGAACAGGGGTGAAGGACCTGTGGCTCAGGGGCTCAATCCAGCCCTTAGGGCTTCTCAATCTGGCCTTCAGGACCTTCCACAGGCCATGCACCTTCCCCAGGCCACACACCACAAAGTCCCTGTTCCATGCCATCCTTGAATGCTTTTGCCTGCCTGGAATGTCATGTGCTCTTGAACTGTGATCATGTCTTTTGCTTGCCTGTGTGGGGATGGAGAAATCTGTGCATGCAAGGGGTATAGAAAAAAGCTCTTGACCATTGTATGGTGGGATTATAGCCTACTATAGAAAGGTAAGAGTCCCGTCCATTTGACTCTGCCCGCTTTTGCCTCTGGCCTTGCCCACCACTAGCAGGTTGCCCATGAGGGAAGGTGGCTATTGAGTTAAAACAAGTCCTCCACCCCTTGGTTAGAGTGTTGTACTAGGACTGGGAAGACCCAGGTTCCATGGTCCAGTCACTGTCTCTCACCCTGACCTACTTCACGGGGCTTTTATGAGGATAAATGGAGGGGGGAGACCATGCATCCCACCTTCAGCTCCTTGGTAGAATGGTGGGAATGGGATATAAATATAATAACTAACAAAGGCTCCTCTCTCGTGTATCAACTAAAGAGCAATGGATTTCAAGAGGCTGGAGACTTTTGTAGAGCTAGACCCAATTAGGAATGATGCATAGAGGAAGACCGAAAAAGAATTCTGCCATATAAAGATAAGCTAAAAACAACAGAAGTGTGCTTGTGTAAACTCCAGGAAATCCTAAGGATTTCTGGAGCTGTTCTCAAAAAATGTGCGGTTGTACTGGGTTATGAGGATCACACTGCATGTCTGTCACATTCGGAAACCCTGAAGAGCTGCTGCCAATCAGTACAGGTAATACTGAGCTAGATGGACCAATGCTCTGAATCAGTATAAGGCAGTTCCTATGTTCCCATGAGTTAAAACATTGCTTCAAGGACAGCCTAAATGTGTCACAAACCGCAGAAACCCAGTTGCTTCTGCTAAATTAAAACTAGCAATGGAATTTGGTGTCAGTCTCCAACCCATTCATGCAAGCTTGCTCCCAAAATGGTTTCTACTGATTTCAAGGATTCCTCTTGTGACTTTGAATCTGCTGAAGCTGGCATCACAATATACTTTCATGGGACTGATGGCAAAGAAAATATTCTGCCACTTATTGCAATCTTTTTTGACAGTGTAATTATGGGTATCCTTGCTCCAGGCTCCCAGTATGCTTTTCACCAGGCAGGTAGCCTGAGAGAATTTATACATCCAACAAATGGATCAGTGGTTTTCTGAGCATTAAATAAAAAATAGAACTGACATTAGACAATGGTCTCTTTCTAAGTTGTTCTCTGTCTTCTGTGTTTCTGTTTCAAAATTTAAAACCAAAATTCTAGGATGGATTAATAAAACTCCGGAAGAAGGTAAGAATCAGGTGGAACAATTTTTGGTTTGGTTTACACAAAATGGATTAAGAATTGAACCTTATCCTGCATTTTTATTAAAGGCCACTTAACTGGAAACCAGAGCTGAAATTTTATTACAGGTAGTTGGATATTTGTTCACTAATGAATAAAAATGATTTGCAATTTATTTGATTAGTTTTCTTCATAGTTTTATCACTCGGTCTCTTCACTAATTGGTAACAAACAGCACAATCTTAATAATGTTTACTTAGAAGCACATCTCATTGAGTTCAATTGAACTTTCCCCCTAGTGTGTTTAAGATTGACATTTACTTTTCTTGCTTTTCAGGACCTTGCCTCTTAATTATTTCAGTCATGGAACACAAATTAACCAGTCACTTATCTCAAGAAAGATAGTGATTTGCAAACATTGTACAGCAAAATACCAAATTAGTGACAATGCAATCCTATGCATGTCTATTCCACAGTTAGTCCCATTGAGTTCAGTGGGACTTACTCCAGGTAAGTGTGTGTAGGATTTTAGCCTAAAGATTCAGTAATCCACAAATTTATTTATTGGTTTAAGGGATTTCTCTTGTCTTTCAACAAAAACAGTCATTCATATTACATACAACAAAACAACAATAGCACAACATTACTACTGCAATGCGAATGAATTAACTTTATATCAGAAATTATTTATTTTGAATACTCATTTCAGCTCCACTGGAAGCTCCAGGAATAAAAAAAGCTTGTAGTCCCAATCTGAAAGACAGCGAACACCCGCAGGTTCTATTAGCTTTCATAAAGGCCTCGGCAACTTCCAGACCCAGTATCGGAACAAAATGAAACCTTTGTGGCCCTTTCAATTACTGACAGGATGTAATTGTATGAGAAGGACATGGAGATTTTTTCTTGTAAAAAGAAGACTAAGCTGATTTTCTTGTGCTCATTTCTGCTGAACCCCAGAGAACATTTCTGCTTCAAAGATTGGAGCTACATTGTATTTTCACCAAGAACCAATCTCACTTCTGATCACAAGACACCATCTTTAGCCCTGACATGAAGCACATAATATGAAGTTGGCCTTCTCTTCGGTAGGTTTAATTGTGTAGCAATTGTTCTTCCACCTCCTCATGTGGTCTAGGAGTCTGCTTTCTGCTGGTCATCTGTCTCCTTTTATCACATTATGCGTTCTTTATCTTCTTACTCAGAAAGTCAATCATTCTATAAACGATGGTGAGTTCTCTGTCTTTCTATACATTATAATGTGAAATGAAAGATATCAGATCTTACAGCAACCTCAAAGACAGGCATTTTGCTTGAAACACTATTTTCCCTCATCCTACATGCGTGTGATTGGTTTGTAGATTCTCAGTGGGGAGGAATGGATTAAACCTAAGAGTGAAACTCTTCTTTCAGAATTGGTAACCTAACTAGAGATGTGCCCAATTCAGATTTGGTACCAAATTTTCCATTAAAATTCCATTAATTCATTTGTTCTCAATTGCTGAGAATAGGATTTTCGTGTAGGGGATTTCTGCAGCTTTTTGAAAGCAGACTTTTTCTTTTAAAAAAATCCACCTCTAAAACATCAATTGCAAGAACAACAATGTATCGATATTTCCTTAAAAAATATCAGTATTAAAAAGGTAAAGGTGTCCCCTCACTTATAGTGAGAGCCATTTCCGACTCTTAGGATGACGTCTTGTGACGTTTACTAGGCAGACCATATATTTGGGGTGGGTTTTGCCAGTTGCTTCCCCAGCCTTTCTTTACCCCCCAATGTGTGCCGAGTACTCATTTTATCGACCACGGATGGATGGAAGGCTGAGTGGACCTTGATCCCTTTTACCGGAGATTCAACTTCCTCTTTCCGTTGGAATCGAACTCCAGCCGTGAGCAGACCTTCTTACCACCGCTTACCACTCTGCGCCACGGAGTATTAATATACCAATATTAATATTTTTTCCAAGCCAAGGTCAATAAAAGCACTAGCTAGAGGATACAGAACGAACTCAATTCTGGTCTGAGAATGCAGCTGTGCAGACTTTCCCCATCCTTGTGATGCACTCATTGTTTTCACTAATTAAACAGTCTTTCTCAGCCTCTGCTTTCCTAGGCAGAGACAAACAAACTTCTTGAAGAAGATTTCCCAGCTTTTCATCCCAAACAGCATCAGAAGCCTGCAATTTGAGTTCATGGCTTTAAATCGAACGTCTCAGACTTCAGTACAAGGCAAGCAGTTTGCAAAAGCAATAAGCACCCCATAAATCAGGGGTCTGAGACAAGAATTATGGGACAGGGAGAATGGGGCATGCCACACTAAACTTCCTCGGTTACATCAAGATGTCTTCTGGTTTTTTTGGCTCCACATTTATATACCGCTCCATTATTCACATTTCTAAGCAGAGTATGCAACAATGAAAAAGAGAAAATGAAGCAGTAAAACCATAAAATTTTATCATAAAACCGAACCTTAAAACCAAACATACCTTAACATGCCTGCTAGAACAAGAAAGTCTTAGGGCGCAATCCAAGTGGGATATACGCTGGGTTAAGGGAAGGTGGATACAGCGGATCTCTGGCTAAGCAAGCTGGTCCCGGCTCAACTGGCAGAAGCCTCCCCCCTTCCAGCACATCTGTGGTGTAGCCATGGGGCAGCTAGCCCAACCTTGCTTAGTCAGGGATCTGCTGCAGAAGCCCAGCCCAGTGTAGGAAAGCTGATGCAAGGCCCCCAATAGAAGCGTTCCGGGGGCACGTCAGGGAGAGGCCAAGGGGAGGGGGACTTATGTGGCATGCAGGTCCTGTTCAGCTCTGTTCTGTAGCTCCCTGGTCCCAGCAGACACTACCCTGGGAAAAGGGGTGGTGGAAGGAAACATGCATTTTGTTTCCTTCTACTGTGCCCTCGTGGTGCAGCCAGCATCCTCCCGTCCCAGTGGCTCCTGAACCGCAGCTGGGTATGGCAGCCCCTTTACCAGCGCTGCTTCTGCCAGCTCCACTCCTGCCAGGCAATGACAACTTGGATTTCTCCATCTGTGTCATGCCTCTGTCAAAGGACTCAACAGAGGATGAAGGGGAATGAGAGACTTCAGACCCAAGGGAAGGGATGAGCGGAGAGGCAGCTCAAGACCCTTTGCCCTCAGACAAGAATCAGGATCCTGCTGGAGCCATCCTGTCAGATTCAGAGAGCGACCAAGAAGCTACTCTGACCCGCAGAGAGGAGATGCCAACAGGTGTTGGAACAACGGAGGCAGTTGGCTCGTTTAAAAACTACAAGCTCTCAAAAGAGGAAATGTTGATTGCAAACACCTGGCCTCTGAGGCTGAGCTTAAAAGACCGTGAGTGGCTTGGGCTCTTGCTGGAAACAACGTCAGGACTCCATGTCAGATAGTAGCCAGCCCTGCTCAGGCTTTGACTCTGTCCTCCCTGATTGGATCTCCAGGACCTGGATTTTGGACTCCCAAGGACTTGTCTGTTCTACATTCTCTTGGCTCTTCCCATCCGGTATTCACTCTTGCTGTAGTTGCTGGCCTGTCCGCCTCAACTCAAGCCTGATAGATTTACGGCCTGGCTGTTGGCCATTATCTGCTAATTACTTTACTGCAGCTATAAACTATTTCAACTTGGTCGGCAGAGACTGATAGCCTGTCATGTGCCAGAAGTTCAGCAAGGGGGGATGCCTGTCTAATCTCAGTTGGAAGGGAGTTCCACAAGCTTCAGCTAGTGCAAAATGCTGAGGCCAGAGTTCTCACTGGGACAAAGAAATTTGACCATATAACACCTGTCCTGGCCCAGCTGCACTGGCTACCGATATGTTTCCGGGCCAGATTCAAAGTGTTGGTTCTTACCTATAAAGCCCTAAACGGCATCGGACCGCAATACCTGATGGAGCGCCTCTCTCGCTATGTACCTACCCGTTCACTACGCTCGACGTCGAAGGCCCTTCTCCGGGTCCCAACCCATAAAGAGGCCCGGAGATCAACAACTAGATCTAGGGCCTTCTCGGTAGTGGCCCCCGAACTATGGAATGCCCTCCCAGACGAGATATGCCTGGCGCCTTCTCTGCTATCTTTTCGGCGCCAGGTAAAAACTTACCTTTTCGCCCAGGCTTTTTAAATTTTGTAAATTTTTAAATATTTTAATTTAACATTTTAAACTTAATATGATCTTAATTTAAATCTCAATGGCAATTTTATTAATGTTTTATAATTGTACTATATATATATATTTTTTCCACACTTGCTCATATTTTAATTGTGATTTTATTTGTTGTACAACGCCCTGAGAGCTTTCTGCTATAGGGCGGTCTAGAAATGTAATTAAATAAATAAATAAATAAATAAGCTTGGGGCCATAGAAACAGGCCTCCAAAATAGGCCTCTAAGCAGGTTACAAGGTATAGAAACCAGCTACGCAAAAGTTGTAATATAAACCCCCATAAATAAAATACACCAAAAAAACTATTGCCATTAAAATATAAGCACCCCCAATTAAAATAATTTCAACAGTGTGAACACTCTGTCAAGGAGTTTACCCCCTTTTTAATTTAATTTGTTCTAGTTGGATTTTGATGAATTGTAATGTGGAAATAATGAGATAAAACAAAATCTGAAATTCAAAAAAAGGGAAAAAAGCAGGGGGTATCTGATACTGTTCAAATGGTTCCCATAGGTAAGTATGTGGGAAGGAACATGTTTCCTTCACATTTATCCTCATATCCTTTCTCCCTATTTTGTTCTACTCTTGCATCATTTTTTGAATGCAAAATCCTAAAATCTGGAATATGGTGGGGTGGCATCGAACAAAGGGAAAGGGCCATAGCTCAGTGGCAGAGCACCTGCTTTGTATGCCAAAGGTCCCAGGTTCAATCTTTGGCATCTCCAGGCAGGGCTGGGAAAACCTCCAGTCTGAAATCCTGGAGAACCTCTGCCAGTCAGTGTAGACAATACTGAGCTAGATAGACCAGTGGTCTGCCTCAGCATGAGGCAGTTTCTGATGTTCCTAAATGTCCCCATTCATGAGGGAAGGTGCTGTGCCGACTGTTATGCGGACTGTGAGACAATGGTTATTGATTAATCTAATAAGACCATTCAGATTTGTAAAACTTCAAAACCTGCAAACTTTGCAGTAAGAACATTTGGTGAGTGATGGAGGGGAGCCTCCGACTGTCCTTTGCCCTCTAACCCTGGCTTATCACAAGGGGCCAATTGTTTCTATCCCTTTCCCAAGCAATCCTGCCTTTTTGCTCAAGGGAGGTATGCCTGCCAGCCAGCCTGCCAGCAAGCCAGGCAGCTACCTCCTGGCCCTTCTGTCCAACTTAGATCCTCTCCCCAGATCTCAAAGCCAAGTTAGTTCAAATAGCTGTCCTAAAATTTCTCCCTGCGGTCATAATGATGCATTCTCTGTATTAGTCCTCCGATTGGCTCCTCTACCATCATCAGCCCACCTGCCAAGCTGAGACAAAGAAAATTAACTGAATTCCCATATTTGAAAGGTGTCACCCCATTAGCCTCATGTCCTGAGGAAGGAAAAAACACCCCTTGCTCAGGCTAATCAGTGATAAACACAAAAATTCCTTCCCGGCCCCAACAGAGACCAAGAATTCAGGGCAAGGAAGTGTGCACAATTCAGCCTTACTAGAGAGAATTTTAATTGCAGACCTGTTGAAGTGGAGCTTGGTTTAAATAGTCTGGGCTCCCACCCTTTCTGACCAATAGGGAGAGGATGTGTCTAAAAGGCTGGTCTTCTCTACATTATCTCCAGCTGGTGAGCTACACAACTCAGCTGAAGAGCCCTTGCAATGAAATCTTGAAATTGTTGTGAATCACAATCTAAATATGAGCCAACAGCATGATGTGGCTGCAAAAAAGGCAAATGCTATTTTAGGCTGTATTAACAGAAGTATACTTTCTAAATATGTAAAGTACTAGTTAGGCCTTGAGTACTGCATTAAGTTTTGGATCCTGCACTTTAAGAAGGATGCAGACAAACTGGAACAGGTTCAGAGAAGGGCAACAAGAATGATCAGGGGACTGGAAACAAAGCCTTACAAGGAGAGACTGAAAGAACTGGCCATGTTTAGCCTTGAGAAGAGAAGACTGAGGGGAGATATGATAGCACTCTTCAAGTATTTGACAGGTGGTCACACAGAGGAGGACCAGGATGTCTTCTTGATCATCCCAGAGCGCAGAATAATGGAGGCATTCAAGAGGCAACTGGACAGCCACCTGTTGGATATGCTTTAAGTTGGATTCCTGCATTGAGCAGTGGGTTGGACTCGATGGCCCTATAGGCTCCTTCTAACTCTACTATTCTATTATTCTAGGTAATGAAAATTAATTTCTTTATAACAGTAATGCCTCAGATGTCTTGTCCATTTTTCTCCGTTTGAATTTTATTTATTTATTTTATTTATAAAAATATTTGTATACCGCTATTTTGTTAAAAACATCAAAGTGATTTACAACACGTTTAAAAACCCATAGAATAAAAAACATTAAAAATACAATAAAAACAAAGATCAACTGTTGCGAAAAGAGCATCTTCTTAATTGCCTGCATAAGCTTGGAGGAACAGAAATGTTTTCAGCAGGTGCTTAAAAGTTAAAACAGAATCACTTTACAAGTACAGGGAATGAGTACCATAAGAAAGCTGAGAGAGTTGAGATGTAATCTACTGCATTTGAGGAACAGGTGAATTTTTGCTAGCTAGAGATATCCCCAAAATGATCCACCCAGGACCAAAGAAGTCTGCAACATTAGCAGCCAGTTCACCAGTCCTTCACCTCTACTTTCCAATATAACTGATGAAGAAACATGCAAGAAGCAGAGCCCGTGTCTAACTCACATATCTCATGACAGAGCTATACAGGTGGGCATCTTTTGCTATCGTGACCACAGGAATGGGCTGTGGCTGTAGTGAAGTTACAAGGAGAAGGCACAGGCCTGATTTTAGGTTGCAGACATGGCAATGAACGGAACTGAAACAGCAACCCAAACCCCTGATCTGGCATGCTGGAAGGGGTTGCGATCGAATGGAGGGATCCCTCCACCCAGCCCTGTTCCATCCACTTCTGCTGGTAGCAGAGCTCTGCTGTTGGTGGGGAAGTCCCACCAGTGAGGAGAGCCAAACGCACTCACCCAAATGACCAGTGGGCAGCAGGTACTGCTGGCATGATCCCTGCCAGCGGCAGCCAGTTCAACCCCCTGGTTTGAAACATGGTGTTTGGAGGGGGGGGAAGTTTGGCTGACACAGGGGGCACTGAATCCTTAATAGACCCAATACAGGCTTCTTTGCTGTGCCAGCCAGGGAGCTGGTGCACTGAAGGGACATTTTTTCCTGCTTCCACCTTTGGCCCTGGTCTGCACAAGTACCAGGATTGTGGATGTAGCACTGGCTGTGCTGCTCCATCAAGCCCTGCTGCTGCCCGCCGCCGCCAGGGATTAGTGGTATTGCACCCTGAGGGTCCAAAAGAAGGGAGAGGAAGGGAGCAGGCCAGGGGCTATGGCAAAATGGGGAACACCAGCTGAAAAGAGCTACTCACTCAGCTACAGCCCACCTTTTGCTGCAGAGACATTAAATGTTTGCTTTGAATGGTTCCCCCTTTGGGTTCAAAAAGGCCCCATCCTTCCAATACACCAGTTGTCCAAGAAGATTGCCAGTCACCTGTCAGGCCAATCAAGAGTTTGTAGTACTTTACCAAGAATTCAGAAGGTGCCAATTACTGCACCAATGAGGTACAAAATGATTTCTTATAAATGAAAACATAATTTCCTTGTGATACAGTTCTGTTAAACGTATATACATGGATTTTTTCTGTTTTTTCCTTTGTTCGTTCTGCTCTGATTATTAATTCTTTATTCTGTTCATTGTTCACCATGATAAAATAAAAAAAGCTGAGACCTTGCACTAGGTTACTCTTAATATTTAGAATTCAGTCTGATAATTTCTGGATTTTTGCTTCTATCTATAAAACTTTATCTTCTTGATATTCCTTATGTAAAAATATGTTAAATATGTAAAATGTAAAATATATATTTTAAAATTTTTAAAAAAAAACAATTTCCAAGAATTATGACAAAGGAAGTTAGTTATGTTCAAATGGACCTCAGTAGTGTTATTAATAATTATTTCTATTACTTTTACTATATATAGGTAATTTCATAATTATAACAATATTTTTAATTACTTAATTTTATTGTATAGCCCTTAAGGGCCAAATAGGTGTAATGATGGCAGATCCATTTATTTAAACCCAGACCTATGTCAATCACAGATAAAGCGAGGCAGAGATATTTAGAGCAAAAGGGTTCGTAGTAGGGAAATTGTGTGATAAACTTTCTCTCTGCTCATGGCTCACCAGCCAGCAGCCTGCGTGCCCCCAGCCGTTATCTTCTTCACTAGGACTCTGATAGTGTAAGTGAGATTAGTTAGGAGAAAAAATCTTGCAGAGAATAATATGGAGAGGTGCGAGATTGCCCTTGCCCACCTTGTTTTGCTCTAAAAATCAGACGCATCATTTTTTTTTGCATGATTACAGCAGAGGCGGATTGAAATAAACATGCCTGCCACTGCTACTCTAGTATGGTTTACCTAAAGCTGGCCCCATCTTTAGGCAGAGTAAGGCAGCCATGTCAGGTGGCCGATGCTGAAGATGCAGAATCAACAGAGGTGTATGTGCCACAGGATCTGCCTTTCACTGTCTAAGTGAGCCTGCTGACCTCAGGTGTCCCATTGCCAGTGTTAAAACAAGATTGGTTGGTCCAGTTGGTTTTTGTATGTGAAATTGGGGGGCAGCATCTTTCCCTTCACCTCAGACAGCAAAATGTCTTGGGCTGGCCCTGGTCTCTGTTCTTATATAAATTTTCATTGGTGCTCAATAAATAAATAAAACATGCTTTAGAAAGTGACCATTTTCATACTGTGCCATTCAAATACTGATTGCTGACTAAAAAACCCCCTCATCAATTAAAATTATCCGCTTCCCATACAGCAGTATTCTGTCATTCTGCGAACCTGTTGCTCATTAATTTTTTTAAAAAAAACCAGTTCTTCTCCTGAATGCTGAAGCACAAATGTCACCTTATTTAAGGAAAGAACATATAAGGAAAATGTAGAGTCTATATATTTAAGAAAAGGACCATAGTTCAGTGGTTGAGCACATGCTTTGCAGGCAAAAGAGCCCATGTCCCACATTTGGCATCACCTGTTAAAAAACTGTTTCAGATAGGAGGGCTTAGAAAGACTTTTATTAAGAAGTTGCAGAGCCACTGCCAGTCTGAGCAGACCATTCTTGGCTAGATGAGCCAGTGGCCTGACTCAGTATAAGTCAGCTTCACATGTATCATGTTACTGGCTCTGAAACAGTCTTCCCCAATTTGATGTCCTCCAGATGTTTTGGACTGCAACTTCCAACAGCCGCATACAGCATGATCTTAAACGGAAGCTATCACACAGTTTCCCCACTGTAAATCCGTACTAACCCAATCCTCTGATAATCCAAAAAGGGAAGGAAAAAATGTCTCCACTCTGTATCCCTAGGGCTTGCAGATGCCGTGCTCCGATGCTTTTAGCTGGGTGTGTCAATCGTTGCCCTCTCCACGCCTCCTCCCTTCTTTTATTTCATTTCCTGTGTGATGAAGAGAAACTCCGTTTCTCTCTCCTGTTCTGTAAGCTTCTTTTATGTTGCTGCAAAAAGTGCCTTTATTTTCTTTCCCTCAACTTGTGCACAAAAGCATAACACTGCTCAAAGATTTGTATTTCATCTGTATTGTACCAGTGAAAATACAAATAATTGCACTTCCGGGTTGTTTTTTTTTTAAAATGAACCTACTGGTAGAACAAACTGAGCATGCTTAGTTACCAGGTAAACAGATGGAGTGGAAATGTTAAATTAGAGGACATGGACTTTAGGAAACTGTGTGGTTGATGCTCCCCTCAAGTGTGACTAGAAAACACCATGTTTGCAGCTGGCATTGATCCCTTACTGTAAATGGTGCAAACAGAAAATGGAGGTATAATCAGTGTCTTTAGCATGAAGTTATGCTCCCGTGTGGATAAGTCCTCAGTCTGACTCTGGGATGATGGGAGTTGTAGTCCAAAACATCTGGAGGGCATCAGGTTGGGGAAGGCTACTCTAGAGCCTAATAAAGTAGGAGGTTGCAATGAAATAACACAATCTGGAGAGCCAGTGAGGTGGAGTGGTTTGAGTGTTGGATTATGACCTGGGAGACCAGGCTTCAAATGATCACTTGGCCATGAAGCTCACTGCGTGAACTTGGGCAAGTCATTGCCTCTCATCCTAACCTACATTTAGGGATGGGGGAGAAATTTAATTCAGTTTGCATGTAAAGCTGAACATATCAAATTCACACTTTCCGAAACAATCCCATGAAAACTGAAACACAACCATCCTTCAAAATTCGCACTGACTCAAATTCCACACTGACTAAGCAATGTTTGCAAAAATGAATATATTAGGGGAAAGTGTACATAAAAATGAATATATTCGTGAAAAAAACATACAAAATGAATGATATTAGGAGGAACTGCTTGCAAAAATGTATGTATCAGTCAAAACTGCATACAAAAATGTGTGTGTTAGGAGAAATTCTCCCTAAAATGCTGGAGAATTTTCATGAGGATTTAAAAAAAAGATTTGCAAATTGCTGCAGAAATGTGGAGAGATCCTTCCATCCCTCTCTACTTCACAAGGTTGTTGTGGGGATAAAATGGAGAGGGGGAGAAACATGTATGCCACTTAAATGCAAGAATAAGTAATGTAAAATAAATATAAATCTCTTGCAAGAGTCACCCTTTGGGGTGGTTACACTTGCGGTGAGGTTCCTGTCACTTGTTCCACTAGTGAAAGGCAGTGTGGTATGGCTTGTTCACAGCAATGTATATGTGTTTGTGTGTGCGTGCATGATGGGTGACAGTGCTCACCTGAATTCCTGAGTCACTGCTGCTTCGTCGGAAGGAGAGGCAGAAGAGTAAAGCAGTGGGAAGGTTGGCATGGCACAAATGCACCAGCAGAGTCAATCCAGTGCTCCTGCTGATGTGTTTGCACTGTGCCAACCTCTCCCTTGATAAGCAGCAGGGGCTCTGCTGTTGGGAGGACAGGTGAGTACCCCCACCCTACGATGCCATCTGTTACTGCACACATATATGCATACCCCCACATACATACTTACTAAAATGCAGACAAAACACAGAACTTTGATTAAGAAAGGAAAGGAATTGAAAATTTATTGGTTTTTCCCCTTCCTATTTGTGGTGCTTAACTGTGTTACTTTTCTTATTTCAGAGGAGTTCTGATTGCTACTTAGTTTTCTTTCTTGTCGGTTCTCTGTGCGATAGCAATCAGATTTGCCAGGAACACTAAAACAAAATGTCAGTTAAAAAGGAAATGCAAACATTCATGCTTGCAATCTCTCGCACACCCTGACACCTTACAAATCAGAAGAGACATTCAAGCAGCTATGAGAGACAAATGAAGTACATTTTGGATGGAAGCAGCAAATGACCACAGCAAGGTGATTAGTTCTGGACTCTTTCTTAAAAAGGTAAAAAAATAAATGCCAGTGAATGGTAAGATCACAGATGTTGAATCCTGTAAAACAAGTCTCTGGCAAGAGTAATTGCAAAACTAAAACAGCATGTACAGTGTTCAGGAATAGCAGGGAACTGCAAAGAACAGACACCATTGTGGGTGGAATATAGCAAGAGAGAAGGGCCACAATCCAGAGACCTACTTTAGGCATGCACCCAGATGGGCTTTTTCTCTGAACAGCTGATTTTCATGCCAGATCACAAACTGCTGCTGAAACTCCATGGAGTTGGCAAAGCAATTTGCTGCATGGTGTGTAGTGAGTTGCTGTTTAAGAAACACAAATGCAAAGCGTCATGGGGCACGCAGAACTAGTTCTCTGGATTGTGGCCTAGAACTCCAGCCAGACAGCAACCTTTAGAATTTCTACCAAATGCCATTACAAATATAAAAACGGCTGTGTAGATATCACGACACAGTGAGACACGGTGAGACCAGAGTTCAATTTCGGAGCCCCCCTCGTAATTCTGGTCTCCGCTTTTATTTTACCTCCGCCTGGAGGCGTGGATTATTTTTTCTCCATAAACAGCCTATGACCTTTAACTATTGTATAACATCACGTACATACATAGTACAACAGCATTATCTACGTGGCAATATGCAGGCAGTTATTTAACCACTACAGATGTCAGTATCGTTTACAGCCATAAAGTTAACCACATCCTGTTTTTCCACTGGTCAGATCGCAATGTCTTGAGAGATAGTGTACTGAGAACAGCAGCGTGGTTTGCCAACGTATGCTGTTCATTCAGTCCACCCCACATCTCCCCCTTTTTTATTTTTTAGCAAAAAGTAATTACTACGTAATGGTCGCGGAGCAACAGGTGTACACGTCTGGAAAAGGTATTGTAAAAAACAGCATAAGCCTATACTTAAAATGAGTAAAAGAATAGCATATCTAAGAATCTGACTTAGCCATCCAGTGGGCAGCCAACTCCAAAGCCACTGCCACCAAGTTGTAGGGGCGTCCTGCAAAATGTTATTAGCTAGATCCTTCAAGTTTTTTACCTGTGCTCTGATTTCAAAACTGTTGTCAGTTAAATTAAAACAGCACATATTCTTTATAGTTTCGCACCCCAACTGATGTTGTAATAGCAGGTAATCTATAGCTGCACGATTATCCAAGATAGCTTGTCTTAATATACCCTGCTCTTCATTTAACAAAGCAATGGCTCGAGAGGTGGCATTTATCATCTTAACATAATTACAGGCTAATTTATGTAATTGATTGCTGTTACTTACTGCCAATGCAGGAAGTCCAACAAGGGAGATGGCTAGTGATACACTTTCTGCTTTATTAAGCAATTCCACCTTGTCATTACAATCAGCCGGCATGGCAACAGCTTCTCTTTTCCTACGTTGGGCTAGCAACTCCCTTTTATGAAGGAAAATGGGAACCAGTCGACTCAGGCAACAGATGGTATCAGAAATATTAGCGGGAACATAATTAAAAGTGGTTTCTCCACATGTCCAAAACCATCCACCTGGTAAAGGAATGTGTCCGTACATACTGGATATGTTAATGTGCTGTGTACAATTCCATGTGGGTCTCCCAACCTTTAGACATCCCTTCTGCACCTTATGTCGACTACAATTAACCATCCGAGCACACGTATTATTAATGGAATTTGCAACATGTGATGTAAATAATTGAAAAGCATTAACAGGCAGCTGGAAGGTTGGAGTTCCCCAATTCGAAACAGTATGATATTTAATCTCTGAAGTATTCATGAACCGCCCAAGTCCTGTAATGTTCCCAATATCCCCAGGTGCTTTGCATACGGGTATTAAACATGTTCCCAACATACCCATTTCCTGTACATGTTCAGTCATGCAAAAGTCACTCACATTTGTCATTCTTGCTAACTGAACCCAGATATTGTGTTGAAACCGCATCCCCAACTCCTGCCCCAACCTGTCAGCCCCGGCGCTTCCTAAAATCCAACAAATGCAAAGTACAAAAATAGAATTTGTATTTAAAGACGCAATTAAAGCAAGAATGGTATTCTCAGTTGTCTTGTCCACCCCGGCTTGTTCCATTGCTTTTTCTGCTTGTGTTGCTAAGTTCTTTATTTGGCCCCAAGTCACGGGAGGTTGCGGAACATTCCGACCACGCTTCCTGGAAGACATCCCAGTATCCTGAAGTTGCAGAGAAAAATTAGGGATGGGATTCTTAAGATTATCGTGCCAGGACATCGTCTTTCCAGGGCCGGATACACCTAGCAGGTACCCACACAGGACCGTCAGGCGTAGACACAGCCGCGTAACCTCGACCCCACGTTATAAGCGGAACTGGGCCTTTCCACTCTGGATTTGGTAGTTGCCGAAACTGCACCCGCGGGGCAGGTAGAGACTCCGACTGCTGAAAATGCCGCTGCGCTCGAGTAGAAAAGGAAAAATGAGTATTGGGAGATTGAGACAAATTTAAATGATTAATGGTAAACAACACTTGTGCCAGCCACTCCTCTTTGGTGGCCAATCCCAGTGGTACTCCTCCTTTTTGTTTTTGTTTAAGCAAATGCTCTTTAAGGGTACGATTGGTACGTTCGACGACAGCTTGACCTGTAGAATTATAAGGAATACCAAACAAATGTGTAATGGACCACTTAGTGCAAAACTGTGCAAATTGCTGTGAAACATATGCAGGGCCATTATCAGTTTTTATCGTCTGAGGTTGGCCCATGATGGCAATAGAACGAATGACATGATTAATAACATTCTTAGTTTTTTCCCCTTTCTGAGGAGTTACCCATATGTATCCGGAATATGTATCTACTGTAACATGCAAATACTTCCATGGGGAGAAAGTAGGAAAATGTGTAACATCCATTTGCCACAACTGGTTAACTATGAGACCTCGTGGGTTCACTCCTGGTTCTGGGGATAGAGTTAACTGTGTGCATTGGGGACATTGTTGAATAATGGCAGAGGCTTCCTGGGCAGTAAGATGGAATTGCTTCTGGAGTGCTTTAGCATTTTGATGATGAAGGGCATGACTTTCTATGGGTGTGCAAAGGAGGGCACGAAGAGCCTGATCAGCATATTGATTACCTTCTGTTAACAATCCTGGGAAAGGTTGATGACTGCGAATATGAAATATAGCAAATCGACAAGACCGAGTATGTATGAGTTTTTGAAGTGTAAGCATAAGAGCAAGTAGATTAGTGTCCAGCATGGGAGAGACATAACTACCGGGTAATGCAAGTACAACATTCTTAACATAAAGACTATCGGTAATAATGTTAACCTCCTGATTTGCAAAAGTCAACAGCGCCATACTAACAGCGGCCAACTCAGATCTCTGAGCGGAAGTTTGGGGTAAGGTGAAAATTGTCTTCCAAACCCCCTGCTCGTGCCATGCAACAACCCCTCTAGTTGGACTGCCATCAGTATAGACCGTGACCGCAGGTAAGGGTTGTAAACTGATTACAGATTGAAACTGGATAGGAATTTTTTGTGTAATTTGAAGCCGTGGATCTGATGAGGAACGACATGAAATTGTGCCCAAATAAGAGACTAAAGCCCATTGAAGGTCATCAGAAAGTGCAACAGCATTTTCCCATGTGTAAAGTTTAAGAGGCAACGAAATTTCAACCGGATCGATACCTAATAATTGCCTTGATCGTAATCGTGCTTTTTGGATTATTTCTGCTGCTTGCATTGGCAAAGTTGTGATAGATGACTTTGGTGTATGGGCTAAGTAAAGCCACTCTATTATATGTGTAGCATTGGAGCCTGACTCCTGAGTGAGTGCAGCAAAAAGTTGGCTTCCATCAAATAAAACAAATAAAATCAGTGGTTTATTCAATATTTGTCGATCCACCCAAATAGCTTTTAACGTTGTAGAAACTAATTCTAGGGATTGCCTTGCCTGTTCCGTTAAAGTAATAAGATCTGCAGGTTGACGTCCTTGTTTTAAACATTCAAATAAAGGCCCCATGTCTTGAGTGGTAAGTTTACAATATGGTCGAATCCAATTAATAGAACCCAAGAATTGTTGTAGTTCTACATAAGTTGGCTTCATTGACAAAGTAAGACAGGGCAATACAGGAGTGGAGTAGGATTGCATTAATTTATGTCCTAAATACAGAAATGGTTCTTTGAGTTGTACCTTTTCAGGGGCAATCTGCAACCCTGACTGTGACAAATGATATTTATTTCTCGTAAATCATGTAAGAGCCTCCACTTTCCAGATTTCTTTTTAATCACAAACACTGGGGTGTTATAAGGGCTATTACTTTCTGCTATATGATCAGCTTCCAGTTGCTCCTTTACCAGTTGGTGCAGAGCTTCTAATTTTTCTTTGGGTAAGGGCCATTGTTCTACCCAAATGGGTATGTCTGTCTTCCATTGTAAAGGAAGAGCTGCCTTTTGTTGGCTAATCATTAATAACAATGGTGGTCTGGAATTGCTCCAGTAAATCCCTTCCCCACAGATTTACTGAAATGTCCAAAATACAAGGGCGAATGTGGGCTATACGATCACCATCAAGAGCAACAACTTGTATCCAATCCTTACTCCGTTTTGAATCCTGAGCTCCGCCCACTCCCCACACAGAAGGGGCCACTTCTACTGGCCAAGAGGATGGCCAGTTATGTTCAGCAATTACTGTGACATCTGCCCCAGAATCTATAATACCTTCAAAAATAACATTGTTTAAACAATACTTACGAACCGGTTTCTCCCTGGTCACTTCTGCCAGTACTGCAGCTACCTGTGGATGGAAAGGATTACCTGAAATACTCACACTCGGCGATTTCGTCCTTGTAGATCCGAATCCACCAGTACGTTTTTGGGAGGAAGTGTTCGATGTGAAAAGACGATATGGCAATAACAATAGTTGCGCAAAAGAATCTCCCTTCTTCAACTGAAGGGGAAGGTGACTCCAATACTGAATATAAATAATTCCCTGATAATCAGAATCAATAACACCAGGTACCACCATTATATTATTCTTGGAAGCAGAGGATCGCGGTAGTACAAGGCCTACGGTGCCTTCTGGTAAAGGGCCAGTGAGTGTGGTAGGCATTAAAAGAACTGCTCCAGGCAAAGGAACATCTTTTGACTCTGCATGTATTAAATCAATTCCAGCGCTTCCTTGAGTAGCAGGGGTGGGTACACTTCCTTGAGATTCGGGGCTGGAAGCCTGCCCCAAGTTCAGTTTCCCTCAATAGGACGGGAAGACACATTGGTATTGGTAGTGGGAGCTGAACGACACTGATTAGCCCAATGATAACCCTTTTTACATTTCGGACAGATCTTCTTTGGCCGGTTTATAACAGTGCCCCCACCTTTAAATGCTCCTCCGCCAGGAGCCCGACATTCCCTTCTGAAATGACCAGGCTTTTGACAATTAAAACAATTGCCTGTAGGTTTGTTACCCTGTCTTAATGCCCCAGCTAACAATGTCATGGCATGAACATGTGTACCTACCTCTGCACAAGCTTGAATCATGTCTCCCAATTCATATTAAGGTCTATGAATAATGTTTTTCAAAATCTTTTTACAGTCTGTGTTAGAATTCTCGTAAGCTAATTTTAACAATAATTCCCCTTGTGCCTGAGGGTTATCAACCTGCCGTGTCAGAGCCTCTTTCAAACGGTCAACAAACTGAAAATAGGGCTCTGTTGCTTGCTGCCGTACATTCGTAAAAGAACGTAAGGGTTCTTTCCCAGCAGGCACCTTTTTAAATGCTTTCTGTATACACTCAGCAGTTCGATGAAATGCGGCTTCAGGCAATACCCCTTGTTGTGCTATGGTAGCAAAATTACCTGACCCATAAATTTGCTCGGGAATGATATTAGCATCCCCAGCTGCTATAGCAGCATGTCTAAATTCTTGGTCCCAAACTACATATTGCGAAGGAGTCAAAATCATCCTAAAGAGATCCTTCCAATCTTGAGGGATCATGTTATATCCAGTAGCTACTCCTTCCAACATCCCTTGTACATAATTAGCCGTAATCCCATATTCTCTTACTGCCTTATTTATTTCTCTAATAACAGAAAACGGAAGAGCTGTCCAAGTTGCTATGCGATTATTAGCATTATTAGGATCTGGCTGATATGTAACGGGAAAAGCTGAAATTGTACCCTCCCAGTCTCCCATTTCTTCCATAGATAATAATCCTGAGGCTGCAGCCTGAGCTATGGCTGCTTTAACCTTCCCAGTAACCTGTTCTTGTTGGACTGGAGGGCTATATGGAGGAGCATTTACAAATTTCTCAATATCCTTTTCAGGTGTAGGTAAAGAAAGTTGGGGATAAAGAGGAGTTTTCTGGTCAGAATTGGCAAACAGCGATGTCTCTTTTATCCCTAAATGACTAATGGCCTCAGCACACTTTTGCCATAATAAGAGATGGTGAATAGGTGCTCTTGGTTCTTCATGTAATTTTCTCCCTATCTTTATCCAATCTGACTGACGTAGCGATCCTTGCTCTGGATACCATGGACATTGACATTGAATTGTTTTTAACAATGATTCAATGTGAGAACGACTTACAAAAGCTGAGGTATCCTGTTTTAAAATTTTTTGTAGCTCTTGTGCATGAACCTTCTGCTGAGCTGACAATTCCCCCCCCATACTCACGAATGGGAGCTGTACGCTGAGGTGCACCGTTGGCTGATCCTGCCAGTGGGTACGAGGGTGTTTGTTCTGAATCACGTCGGGGTCACCAGATGTAGATATCACGACACAGTGAGACACGGTGAGACCAGAGTTCAATTTCGGAGCCCCCCTCGTAATTCTGGTCTCCGCTTTTATTTTACCTCCGCCTGGAGGCGTGGATTATTTTTTCTCCATAAACAGCCTATGACCTTTAACTATTGTATAACATCACGTACATACATAGTACAACAGCATTATCTACGTGGCAATATGCAGGCAGTTATTTAACCACTACAGATGTCAGTATCGTTTACAGCCATAAAGTTAACCACATCCTGTTTTTCCACTGGTCAGATCGCAATGTCTTGAGAGATAGTGTACTGAGAACAGCAGCGTGGTTTGCCAACGTATGCTGTTCATTCAGTCCACCCCACACGGCTGCATTGGAAGATGATGCATAAATAACTATGTGCACTTTTAGGAAAAATAATATTCAGACTCTAAAATGAACCCAGAAATTATGAACATCAAGAAACAATTTTGCTGGAAAAACAACTAGACAACTGCTTGTATTTACTGATTTATTAACATCAAAATACCAGTACAAGTTGTGATGTTAAATGTGTAGTTTTCCCTTTACCCTGCAGTATTCTGCATAGGAGGTCTGTGTGGACAACATCACATTCTACTGCAGTCTCCATAGGCAGCTGCATTCACACAATATTTAAAATTTTAGACTCCTCACATTCCGGAAATCCAGCTTTTTTGGGGGGGGGAAAGGAACTTTTATGTCACCAAAAGCAGTGTCTATACCAGCTCCCAACATTTTTGACCACTAACTATGCTGGCTGGGGATGATGAGAGCTGTAGTCCAACAACCTCTGGAGGGCCCCAGGTTTTTCTTTTATATGGTAGCACACCTTAACACAAGGGATGAAGCTGTGCTAAGTTATAGGTTGTAGTTGTTTCAACTGTCCCACTATTTCATTTGCTACACCTCTATAAGTGCCATAACTCCTCATTTGCTGCTGCTGCCTAACTATCTTCCTGATGCTAGCCTGCTACATTATTGAAGTCTATGGTTTTATTACATCACTACAGCATTTGTAAATTCTCGTGACCTGCACATTAAAGCATCTTTATATGGAATCCAAAGATCCACATGTATGATATTTTCTCGCTAGGTTCGCCTGGCACCTTTATTGTCAACTTCTTGGCACCAGGTAAGGACATGCCTTTTCTCCCAGGCATTTGATAGGTTGAGATGATGTTTTGTTTTAATATGCTGCCAAATCTTCCTATGGCTCCATGGGGTTGCTATTGCTATTGTTTTGTTGTTGTTTATTGTTATATTTTTATAGTGTGTTTTATTTGTTTTTGTTTTAACATTTGGGACCTTTGGGTATCAAGCAGCTAATAAATCTAAATAATAATAATAATAGGACAAAGATAATATCTCTAATTGTGCTGACACTTGCTTAAAGAAATCTTAGTTAATTCATCTATCAATTAATTGATTAAATTTCCATAATTTGCATATAAGTTCTGAAGTAAAAAAGAAAGCATGGTTTCTTCGCTTTTGGATGATGCCCCCATGTGTTGTAGAAGTATTCTGTCCTGTGTGAGAGAAAAAGGCAAAAGCCTCTCTGAAGATGATGTTTCTTTTCTGTAGTTTTTATACATACTGGCTTGGATCCAGACCTAGGCTGCAATCCTAACCCCACTTACCTGGCAGTAAGCCCCATGGGAATTCAATAGGATTTACTTCTGACTTGTAGGGATGGGGAATAAATTTGATTCAGTTCACATTTAAAGCCAAATTGATCAAATCCACACTTTCCAAAACAATATGGGAACCAACGCACAGCCATCCTTTGAAATGTGCACTTATTTGAATTTTACAATGCAGTTCTCCAACCATTGCTTACAAAAATGCATACATTAGGGGGAAATGTGCATGGAATTGCATATATCAGTGAAAATAACATACAAAAATGCATTGTATTTTGAGGAATTGCTTGCAAAAATAGGTACATTTGTCAAAACTGCATATTGAAGCATTTTCATGAGGATTCACAAGTTTCTGCAGAAATGTGGAGAACTGAAATGAAAATTGGAAACATAGGAAACCTGAAATGGACACATCCTTCCATCCCTAATTCTGAGTAGAAATGGTTAGGATTTTGAGTAGGCATGGTTAGGACTGTGCTCTAAATCATTACACTGGGGCTATATGTATGACTTAATTCTGGATCCACCTCTTTATGTTCATATGCTTAATACTCTGCTGCCTAACTGGGACATCTTTTTAATTAATTGAAGGATATTTAATAAATTGATCTGATTAATTAATTAATCACTGAAGCCATATTCTCTAATATCTTAAATATCCTCTTTCCCTTTTTCCTTTTTTCTACAGTTTTCTTCTCAATTTAGCACTTCTTCCAAGTCATGATAGCCGCAATGAAATCCTCGGGAAGATGACAAGGGAGTGAAGAGCATCAAAGAGAAAGTTTTGGCAGTGTTATTGAACATTTGATGAAAAATGGTGGGGTTGTTTCTCAAGGTGTGTATCTGTAAACTCATCAAATATGGAAACAGCTTATGTCAAGATGGGCACATGTGAAGAAGGCATTGACAAGTGGAATCATTCTGTCAAATAATTTTTGAACAGACACTAAGTAAAAGAAAGAGAGAAAAAAGAAGCCTTGTATATGCTGTCTCCATACAAGACAGCTCTCAAGGGAAATCAGCATTTTAAAAATGCTGGTGTTTTCTGAGTTTCTGGCTGTTCAATCCTATAAATATGCATTAGCTGCAAAACCATGAATAGTGGCATCCTGTACAAGGAGTAGTAAGCCCATGATCTGGAATACTTTGTACAATTTTGGCCACTCTAACCTGGAACAGGTATAAATCACAAGTACAAAGGAACAGGTATAAAAAAGAACTAAAATGATCACCGGAATAGAGTGCTTAAAGGAGCTTGGTCTGTTCAGAGGCTGATGCTATAATCCTAAACATACTTTCTAGGAATAAGTCCCAACTGAAACCAATGAGACTTGCTGCTGAGTACCTGTGCATAAGATGGGGGTGTATGAGGGGATGTAACAACCTTATTTGATGAGGGGAATTATACACATGAAAGAAATGAACTATTTTATTTAAAGAAGGTTGTGGACACAAGAACCAATGACTACACATTGAATATTAATATCATTTAGATTAGAAAGAAGAATATTTTTAAACTTTTAATGATATATAAATTCTGGATAATTTGAACAAATATCCTCTTTGGGTTCTAGCTAGGTATGGTAAAATGAACAAGAACAAGATACTCTCCACTTATGATTTTTGCTCTTCCCCACTTCTTTAGTTGCCATGGCCACAGATGTTGAGTAGCATGAAGATGCAGACATTTCCTATTGGATGGGTGTATGCATGGAATGTAAGTTGAGCAGTTCATGTGCATAACAATCAGCCATTGTACACATTCACCAGGTATCATGGAGAATGTGCATGTAACCTTTCCATGAGAAGGTATTGTGCACATGTCCTGGTCATTATGCATAATTTCCAACAGGCCTTGGGAAATATGTATATTTTGGCTGGATTTTGTACATTCTCTGGCCAATATGCACATTCACCAGACAGTATGAAAAAAAATGTGGGCCAGAAGCAGCCCGGGGATGCAGATTGCACACTTTGGAATAAGAGATAGATAAAAGGCATATTTCTTAAAGACTCTTGTTCAGCAATGTGCACTATACACATCCGGGCTGCTTCTGGCCCCCAACGCTATCAGACACAATAGCGTAGGCTTTTCCTCTCCAAATGTTAGTGGAACTGAGAACATTTCATGCCAGCCAGGGAGAAGGTCAGGGGACAGGTAATTTGCTAACAGTGGTCTGGTTCACCACATACTGCTATTAAGCTTTTGCCTTATCTTAACAGCATTTTTTTGGGGGGGGGAGATTTCCCTCAGACTTGTGGAAAAGAAGGGATAGTTTTAAACTTTTATCTCCCTGCAACTCTGCTTGTGCTGTTCTGCTGACTAGGGAACAGGTGAAAGTGGTGAAAAGGAGGCTGGACAGTGGAAAAAAGTTAATCTTTATTTGGACGCCCCCCTCCTGCTGTTCTGCTGATCGGGGGGGGCAATGTAAGATTGCACAATTCTGAACAAGATAGAGAAAAAAGGCGTGTTTCTTGGAGACTATGCATACTGACCGAGAATGTGCATATTGCCTGGAATATGTACAGTTCCCACCATCATCAGACCCAAGGGCTCTGGCGATGGTGGGCCTTTGCAGCCATGCCGGGGAAGACCTGGCATGGCTTCAAAACACCCCTTACCTTTGGCACAACGTGGCTACGTGCGCCTGTTGTGTAGGGGGCAGAGCAGGGTGGCTATTTAAGTCCTGCTCCATCTCCCTTTGGCCTCTTTTTGCCCTCATGCGATAACGGAGGAGCAGGTCCCCACTTACTTTGGCTGGAGGCCTGTTCCTTTGAAGCATGGGGTGTGTGGAAGGAGGCTGATCAGCTCAGCTTGATCAGCTGTAACGCGGCTTGAGGGATCAGCTGAGTGGTGGTAGTGCAGCAACACAGGCTGCAATCTGTGGAGCGTGGCAATTGCCAACTGAGGTGGCAAGTGAGGCTGAGCGGTGGCGGTGCGGCAGTGCGGGCTGCGTGTGTGGCAGTGGCGGCAGCGGCAGCGGTGAGCTCAGTCAGCGGTGGACTCCTTGTGGTTTGGAGACAGTGATTGGGCCTGGCCCCAGGGCTTGGCTGTATTCCTGAGGGGGCTAAAGGTGACATTTGGCCCCTGTTATGTGGGTCTTTTGCTTGTCTTCTGTGGCTCCTGGAGGGGGTAGCGGGTGGCTATTTAGGCCATTCAAGTATTTCCCGCCAATTTGTCCTTTCCTTGGGGGTAGTGGCCATTTTGGAGCACATTTTGCTCCTTCATGGGGGCAGCCATTGCAGACACATTTTGTGTGGTGGCCATTTTGGAGCACATTTTGCTCCTTTGTGGGGGCAGCCATTTTAAACGCATTTTGTGTGGTGGCCATTCTGAAGCACATTTTGCTCCATGTGGGCAGCCAGTTTGAATATTTTTCTGCTTTGTGTGAGGCGGCTATATTGGGATGCTATATTGATTTACCTGACATGCCTCCCAAGAAGGGCTCTGGGGGCTCAAAAGGGAAGGGGAAAGCTGTGAAGCGGCCGGCTGCTAGGCCACCGATGCCACCTCAGGAATCCTCATCCTCATTTGCTGTTCCTTGTTCGGCGCCTGAGGTGGAGGTGGTGGCTCCTGAGAGTCCTGCGGTGAAGTAGGCCACAGTTCATCCGGGTTATGGTGAGTCTACACCTGCAGGTAATTTGTGTGGAATGCCCGGGTACCCTGGGATGGGGCCAGGGGGCATGCCTTGGGTAACGCCTCAGGGGTGGCCTTATCCTCCTTACAGGTGGGCGGTGCCTCCAGGCATAGAAGGGGAATGTCTTCTCTGGTCCAACAGCAGCCTGCGAGCGAGGCTTGCAGGCAGGTTTGGACTTCTATGGGCAGTCCTTCTATGGGGCCGGCTCAGATGCCTGCTGATCCCATGGCTTTTGTTCGGGCTGGCGCTTTGCCATTTGGGGAGACATCCGCTCCCCTGGGGGCTCATTTGTTGCTAGCGATGAAGGAGTGTATATGGAAAGGGGAATACATTGATGTGTTTTCCTTATTATACCGAGAGCCCGAACAGAAGGAGAAGGATAGGCAGGAGGAACGGGATAATGAGAAATTTAAAAAGAAAAAGGTAGATGGGACATGGGGCAATTGGTTGGCAGTGTTTCTGATCTATATGGGGGTGGTGATCCAGCACCAGTCTATGGGGGCTGCAGCCTTGGTGAAGTACCTTGACATAGTTGTTAGAGCAGATATAGAATTCATGGGGTCAGCATGGCTGGCCTATGATGAATTCTTTAGGATGAGGGCAGCAGTGGACTGTTACCTGCAGTGGGATGGGAAGGACCCAGAGTTGTGGTTGCAGTTTATGACTGCAACTCGATCCATGCAGGGTGACAGGGCAGATAGCGGGCATTTGCTTAGTAAGTCTGCCAGTGTGGCTCCTACCTGTGAGTCCATGGGGCAGGGGGTTCAACCCCACCTGCTGTGTTGGGAGTTTAGCACCAAGGGCTTTTGTAACAGGAACACATGTAAATTTAGGCATGAGTGTTCCATTTGCGCTGGCTCCCATCCCTTCACCAGTTGCCCTAGGGCTCGGGGATTTAACGGTTTTCAAAGGGGGAAAAAACCCTTTAGTTCACCCTTCATTTTTTTTATTTATTTATTATATTTGTATACCACCCCATAGCCGAAGCTCTCTGGGCGGTTTACAGTAACTAAAAACATTAAAAACAAATATACAAGTTTAAAAAAATTAAAAACAATTAAAAAACACATGCTAATATGCCTGGGAGAAGAGGAAAATCTTGACCTGGTGCCGAAAAGATGACAGTGATGGTGCCAGGCGCACCTCATCAGGAACATCATTCCATAATTTGGGGGCCACCACTGAGAAGGTCCTCTCCCTTGTTGCCACCCTCTGAGCTTCCCTTGGAGTAGGCACCCGGAGGAGGGCCTTAGATGTTGAGCATAGTATACGGGTTGGTTCGTATCAGGAGAAGCGTTCCATCAGGTATTGTGATCCCAAGCCGTGTAAGGCTTTATAGGTCAAAACCAGCACCTTGAATCGAGCTCGGAAACATACAGGCAGCCAATGCAAGCGGGCCAGAATCGGTTTTATATGTTCGGATCGTCTGGTCCCTGTTACCAATCTGGCTGCTGCATTTTGCACAAGCTGCAGTTTCCGAACCGTCTTCAAAGGAAGCCCCACGTGGAGTGCATTGCAGTAATCTAATTTGGAGGTTACCAGAGCATGGACAACTGAAGCCAGGTTATCCCTGTCGAGATAGGGGCGCAGCTGGGCCACCAACTGAAGTTGGTAGAAGGCACTCCATGCCACCGAGGCTACCTGAGCCTCAAGTGACAGAGATGGTTCTAGGAGAACCCCCAAGCTATGAACCTGCTCCTTCAGGGGGAGTGCAACCCCATCCAGGACAGGTTGGACATTGACCACCTGGTCAGAAGAACCACCCACTAGCAGCATCTCAGTCTTGTCTGGATTGAGCCTCAGTTTATTTGCCCTCATCCAGTCCATTGTCACAGCCAGGCACCGGTTCAGCACATTGACAGCCTCACCTGAAGAAGATGAAAAGGAGAAATAGAGCTGCGTGTCATCAGTATACTGATGGCAACGCACTCCAAAGCTCTGGATGACCAAACACCATGGTTTCATGTAGATGTTGAACAGCATGGGGGACAGAACTGACCCCTGTGGAACCCCATACTGGAGAGTCCAGGGTGCCGAGCAATGTTCCCCAAGCACCACCTTCTGGAGCTGACCCGCCAAGTAGGAGCAGAACCACTGCCATGCAGTCCCTCCCACTCCCAACTCAGCCAGTCTCCCCAGAAGGATACCATGATTGATGGTATCGAAAGCCGCTGAGAGATCAAGGAGAATCAACAGAGTCACACTCCCCTCTGTCTCTCCCAACAGAGGTCATCGTACAGGGTGACCAAGGCTGTATCATTGCCAAAACCAGGCCTGAAACCTGACTGAAATGGTTCCAGATAATCGGTCTCATCCAAAAGTGTCTGGAACTGGCCAGCAGCCACTCGTTCCAGGACCTTGCCCAGGAATGGAACATTTGCTACCGGCCTATAGTTATTAAGATTTTCTGGGTCCAAGGAGGGTCTCTTCAGGAGTGGTCTCACTACTGCCTCTTTCAGGCAACCAGGGACCACCCCCTCTCGCAGAGAGGCATTAATCACTTCCCTGGCCCAGCCGGCTGTTCCATCCCTGCTAGCTTTTATTAGCCAAGAAGGGCAAGGATCCAGCACAAAAGTGGTTGCACGAACCTGTCCAAGCACCTTGTCAACGTCCTCAAGCTGCACCAACTGAAACTCATCCAAGAAATCGAGACAAGGCTGTGCTCTGGTTACCTCGCTTGATTCACCTGCTATAACACTGGAGTCTAAGTCCTGGTGGATGCTAAAGATTTTATCCTGGAAGTGCCTAGCAAATTCATTACAGTGGGCCTTGGGATTTTTCTTTAAGGGTTTGTTTTATATGGATCGAGCTTTGCCCAGGGGGTGTTCTATTTCGTGTTCAGCATTTGAACGCTTTAGTACATTCCTTGAGTGGGCTCTCAGGAGGTTAGCTGGCTGTGATGCAGTAGTGCATTATTTAGATGATTTTCTGTTTGCTGGTCCTGCTGGTTCACAGCAGTGCAGCCAGCTGATGGGGACATTTGGGCACTTGGCGGAGGAGTTTGTTGTGCCTTTGGCCAAGGAGAAAACCAAGGGCCCGTCTCCTGTGCTCACCTTTCTGCTCGAGCTTGACTCAGCCGCACAGGCTTGTCGTTTACTGGCAGTCAAGCTGGGGGATTTGAAGCGCAGGGTTGATTTGAAGCTTCAGGAGTTGGTGGGGCATTTGAACTTTGTGTGCAGAGTCATAGCACCTGGCAGAATGTTTCTGCACAGGATTTGTGACCTGATGAAGGGCCTCACCAGGCCTCATCATTGGGTCAGGGTGACTAGGGACATGAGGGAGGATTTGCTGGTTTGGTTGTGTTTTTTGGAGCAGTTTAATGGGATTTCATTTTGGTGTAGGGATTTACTGCTGGAGGCGGAGTTGCAGGTTTACTCTGATGCCTCTGAGGCTTTAGGCTTTGGGGTTATTTTCAAGGATAGGTGGTGTGCTGAGGCATGGCCAGGGGCATGAGCAGAAGCTGGCATCACTGGGGATTTGACTTTTTTGGAGTTTTTCCCAATAGTGGTTGCCGTGCACCTCTGGATGGCTGAGTTGACTAACTCTGTGGTGCATTTCTGGTGTGACAACCAGGCCACAGTACACATTATCAACTCTCTTACTTCTAGGAATGCTAGAGTGATGGTTTTGGTGCATGCCTTTATAACTCAGTGCCTTACATTTAATATTCTTTTTCTTGCTCACCATGTTCCTGGTCTGGACAATGGCATGGCTGATGCCCTGTCTCGCCATCAGATGATGCGCTTTTGGAAGTTGGCCCCTTTGGCCAGGCTTCAACCGGAGCCAATGCTGGTGGCATTGTGGGAACTTGGCAGCTTGAAGCTGAGGAGGCCATAATGCTGTCCCTTGCCACCAGCATGAGAAACTCCTATTTGAGAACAGGTAGGGAGTTTGATAATTTTTGTCAAAGCAGGGGGTATTCTCTTCCCTGGCCCATACCTGTGGACTAGTTGATGGAATTTTGTGTGGCTCTGCATCACCAGGGACTTTCAGTGAAGACCATTAGGGATAAGTTAGCGGAAGTTGGATTCCTGGCTAAACTGAGGGGTGTGACTGATTCATCCAGGAACTTTAGGATAAGGAAAATGTTGGAGGGGTGGTCTAGGGCCCATCCTCCTGCACCAGACACTCATAGTCCCATTACAGCTGAGATTCTGTTGGGTTTTCATGGCCTTTGGCTGTCCTTATGTAGTTCCAGTTATGAGGCAGCTTTATTTCATGCACTTGCTGTTCTAGCATTTTGTTTTGTTTTGCTTTTTGCATGGGAGAGTTGCTTGATTCTTCGAGGACTGACAGGTCCGGTCGGGCGATGGAGGTAGGTGATGTGCTGGTAGAGGATAGTGGTGTGCAGATTCGTCTGCACAGGTCAAAGACTGACAAGAGGAGATGTTATTACGTTGGCCCCTTCTTTGGTAGGTGGACTGTGTCCAGTTCAGACTTTGAGTTTGTTTTTGTGAATCAGGGGTGAGGCTGGGGGCTTCCTGTTTTGTCATCAGGATGGTCAGCCTTTGACTAAGTTCTAGTTCTGGTCCATCACCACATGGGCCTTGTCATGTTTGGGTTTGGACCCTGGGGTGTTTGGTACACACTCTTTTAGGATAGGTGCGGCTTCCACAGCAGCCACTTTGGGATTTGGAAGCACGTTGATTCAAGCAGTGGGGTGCTGGAGATCGGGTGCTTTCTGTGCATATGTTAGGCCAATCAAGGGCCCGCATTGATTGTTGCGCTAACGAGCATATTGTTAATTGTTGTTTCTGTTTTAACAGGTTGGAGGGTGCTGGAGAGAGTCAAGGTACTCATTTGTGGCCACAGCATGGTGTTCTGGGCCAAGAGAAGGGCGTTGCAGACCAGGCATGGAACCCAGTTGGGGCTCAGCCATTGCACATCGGTCCAGTGGCTGGGTAGATCTGGCATGCTGTGGGAACGCCTCCTGCCAACGCTGTTTAATGCTTCGTTGGTGCAGCACCCTCCACAGGTTTTGGTCATACATTTGGGTGGCAGTGACCTGGGAATGCTGAAGGGGAAAGCCCTTGTCATTCAGGCTTGCCTGGACTTTGAGGCCATAAGCAGGAGGTGGCCTGGGACCATGATTGTTTGGTCTGATATCTTCCAGAGGAGGATTTGGAGGGGTGGGAATGATCCCAGAGGCCTGAATAAGGCTAGCCGAAAGGTAAATAGGGAAGTCTGGCTCACCCTTGCTGTGAAGCAGGGCAAGGTAATACATCAACCGGAGGTGAGGTGTGACTGGGCCTATCTTTACTGGTCAGATGGTGTTCATATCTCTGACCTGGGTAATGATCTGTTTCTTTCTGATCTGCAGAGTGCCCTGTGTGAAATAATTTGTCGCAGGTGGGGGAAGAGGGACTAAGCTGAGGCTTGTCCTCTTCTGTGATGGATATATGCAGAATTTCACAAGGTAGGGTTTGGTGACCACCCGTAGGCACCCTTTAAGGTGATTGGTGGGTTCTGAGGCCTGCCTTCCAGGCCTGTTGGCAGGATAAGTCTCACCTTCGGGGCTAACCTGTAACATCCATTCAAAGCTGTGCAGCCCTGAGGGGGGGGTGAAGTAGGAAGGCCTCCCTAACCACCCTGCTGGGATGGGGCCTGGAAGAGGGGATTTGGCTTGGACCACCCCCCTTTCCCATGTCAGGGTGTCCTTGCCCAAGATTGGGGATGAGTTAGGTTCTGCACTTGTTTCTGCACATCATTTTATATGCAATCAAGCATATAATTGGTTTTATTCTAATAAATGTGGCCCTTGATTTACCCACACCTCATCTTGTCTTGCCTCTTCATTTCCCGGCTATGGGCTGCAAAATGCCATTGAGATTTGCACATTCCCCAAGGCTTGTTGCGGATTATGCATAATGGCCACAGAAAGTACAAAATTCAGCCAAGGTATGCATATTTCCCAAGACCAGTTGGATATTATGCATAGTGGCCAGAAAATGTACAAAATCTAGCTGAGATATACATATTCCCGAAGCCCTGTTGTGGGTTATACATAAGTGCTGGAGAAAGCACAAATTTCAGTTGGTATATGGACATTTCCTGAGGCCTGTTGGAGATTGTATACAGGCATACCCCACTTAACGTTGCTTCACTTAACGTTCCCTCGCTATAACGTACATGCTCCATACGTCCCCATACCCCGGTTAACGTTTGCTCGCTTCGCAATAACGTACACTTTATTGGCATGATGCCGCTGCCATCTAGTGGTGATTGCATGCAGTACAAGTGAAGACAATTGCTTCACTTAAAGTTTATTTTCTATTTTAACACTTTCAGCAGAGTACCAAATTTAAGTAGGTTGATCTGTGAAAGGTTGGTTAGTGGATGGAGGTGGTCATACTTGATAGCTATGTGTTTAAATGCATGATACATGCACATGCATGCACGCACGCACACACTTTCTAGACCAGTGGTGGGGAACCTGCGGCACTCTAGATATTGCTGGGCTGCAGCTTCCATCAACCCTGATCATTGTCTATGCTGGCTAGAGCTGATGCAAGCTTGAGCCCAACAACATCTGGTTGTAAACTGCTCAGAGAGCTTCGGCTATGGGGTGGTATACAAATGCAATAAATAAATAAATAAATAAATCTGGAAGGCCACATTTCCCAACCACTGGTACCTTGGACTGTTAGTTTCAATTCTTTGTGAAAATTGTATATATTGAATTGTAACATAAATCCCAGATTGTTCCACTGTGATGAAGAGAAATGAAACCATTAGACAAACTATGAAGAAGCTGCAAGAATTCAAAATGATGGGATAACTGTCAGTGTTTGCCTGGATGAACTCAATTGGGTATTAAGTGTAAGTATTTAAACCAGAAAGGTGACCAGTAATCTCATTAATTGTGACAGACAAGTCAATTAGCAGGCCAGCTAAAGAGAAACTGATATGGACAATAAATACTGAACAGTGTTTGCCAAACTGGGTTTTATATCTCATCAAATTTTTGCTGAAGGATTTGTTCTTCCTTAGATAATTGCAGCAATTTTAAAACTAAGTGCGTCATGTAGTATATTTACTTTGATTACACAATGGTCAATACTATTGATTGTTTCAGGGCAACTTGTCCAGCTGTTCCAGCTCCAATCAATAGCTCTCAAAGCAAACAACTATAATTTTATCAAGAACAGCAAGTTGGGCCAAAGCAAAATGGCCCAGCCTAAAGGGATTGTGGGGAATATTCTGCATAGGTTATATTCTGCATGAGACAAATAGTGGTAACGAGAGAGGAAGTTCTAAGCTTAATGGACTTCTCCCTCTCTCATAATACTAGAACTCGTGGACATTCAAAGAAGCTGAATGTTGGAAGATTCAGGACAGACAAAAGGAAGTACTTCTTTACTCAGTGCATAGTTAAACTATGGAATTTGCTCCCACAAGATGCAGTAATGGCCACCAGCTTGGACGGCTTTAAAAGAAGATTAGACAAATTCATGGAGGACAGGGCTTGTGTGTGTGCGTTGTTGTGTGAAACAGCATACATTACGTTGGAGTTAAGTTGAGCAAGAAACTTCTTCAGAGCATGTTAAGAGTCAATATTGAAAGACGTTAAGGCCAGAGGCTTAAGAGTAAATACATGTAGAGATTCTTCAGTCACCCCCCTTCTGGTACATCTCTCTCCATAGATAAAGACAAAAGACAGCCTCTCAGCTCAGAGGCATAATTCAGAAGACGACAACACATAGACTCTGTTAGAACTTTCCCAGTCGCTATCAGATGGCTACCATAGCAACGGCCCTGGCAGTCCGTTCCCAGACAGGGCAAAGACATAACTCCCCCTTAACCACAGTTACGTCTTCAAACTTGCAGGCTTCATGGAAAACAACTAGAGACAGTAATGCCTGCTGGTCACCAGCCCAACAGTCTCCCCTTTTTCCATTAAGACTGCAAAATACACATGAAATACATCTCCATAATACATAGTCATACAGTCATACATTTCTACAATACCTCTTGCAATACATTTCAGTACATTGCATCATACATTTGCAGTTCAGTACAGTTCAAAATTACATCTCAGTACATTGCAGTACATTTCAGAACATCTCTGTACATTTAGCTAAAACTTTATTCAATCAAACTTTGGTTCAACACATGTCAAATAAAGTGTCTCAGGATCCATGTCTACAACTTTATTCATTCCAGGACTTGTTATTAATCCCACAGTAAATCTGTCAGGCGGTTTGCCTAAATTCGCTCTCGTGGAGCGTCTTAAAGGAACCAGAGCTTCGGCTCCCTCTGCCCCCCCATTTGTGCTTTTCGTCCTCTGCTTTTCGTTTCTTTGATCTGCGTTTTCCACAAATGAGCTCATGCAAAGCATCTCTGAGAGGAATTTGTGTACCTTCCACTTTAATGTCAACATCTGGCTTAAATTTCTGTGATAGTGTGTCATTTGACCCTGTGAGAATGACTGTTTGCCTTTGATCCCAAGGCTTTTCTGAGACTTTAATGCTTCTGCTCAGAAGTAACTGCTGTGTTTCTGGACACCAAACTCTGAAATATGCATTCTGAAATCCCAAAACAAAACCTTGCTGTGCTCTGGGCGCAAGCTTGCCCCTCCTTTTTCCCTGTGGAATGTGGATCCAGCACCTTGCCCCGAATTTTTGAATGTGTTGTATTCTAGGCTTTCTACCAGTCAGTTTCTCATAAGGAGACATTCCAATTGCACTGTGTAACACCCTGTTGTGAATGTAATTTGCATAAAGAATTGCTTCTGCCCAGAAAGAATTCCCTAAACTGCAATCCAGCAGCATGGCTCTCATTGCTTCCCCAAGCACCCTATTTTTTCTCTCAGCAGTTTCATTGGAAAACGGGCTGTGTGGAGCAGTGAAATTCTGGTTTATTCCCTTACTCTCCAGAAAGTCACTCAATGCTTTACTCGTGAATTCCCCACCTTGGTCCGAGCGTATAGCCCCCACCGTGACCAAGTGTTGAGTTTTGATTCTCTTAATGAACAGTTTCAGCTTCTGCTCAGCTTCACTTTTATGGTTTAACAGAAAAACATGACAAAATCTTGAAAAATCATCTACCATGTAGAATTTCGCACCTCCTCGTGAAGCATTTATTGGCCCTGCTAAATCAACATGAACTAGCTGGTAGGGAGTTGTTGTGGTTCTCTCAGCCTCCCGGTTTATTGGTGCAATAGTCATTTTAGCTTGATTACAAGAATCACAATCCATTAACTGTCCACAATCTCTTAAACGCATGTCTTCACTGTGCAAAGGGGGTTTCTTTATCGTGTCAAGGTTTGCATGCCCCAGCCTTTGATGCCATTCATGGACGGAGCCCTGATGTACCTGTGCCTCAGCATTTAACACAGCACACCCTGCTTGACTGCTCTTTATTACAAACTGTGAATCATTAAGGCTTCCCTGCATGCACACTTCATCTCCCCTCATTATAAAACATTGGTCTTTGTGGAACAAAATTGAATAATTACAACTCACCAGTTTGCTAACTGATAAAATATTATGAGCCAATTCCGGAACAAACAAACAGTCTGTCATTATTCCAAGCTTATCAAATTTCACCAGACCACGAGCTTTTACGGATTTCCGTGATCCATCAGCAAGTAAAACAAAGTCCTGCTCATCTGTAGACGTGTAAAACAGACTCCTGTCTTTGATTAATATATGGCTTGCTCCCCTGTCAAGCAACCAGTTCACAGGTCGTACATCTTGAGAGTTCTGTTTACAAACAAAGTTTACACTGCCTTGCTTCAAGCCTCCGTCCCTGGAGTTTCGCATGATTGCACAATCTTTACGGAGATGCCCACAACCCCCACAAGACTTCAGCCGCTGCTGCTCCCGCTTGTTTTCCTGTCTGCTTTCAGCAGCCTGCTCCGGTTCGGCACATTTCTCCTCCTTGCTTCTGACAGCTTCCACCGGCTGGGCTCTCTGCGCCTCCTGCCTCCGCTGCCATTCCTGGGACAAATCCTGCAACGCGTCCCACATCTGTTTAGCCGACGGCTCATCTCTCACACACATCAGTTGAGAATCCGATAGAGCCAAGATTATAAACGCCTGCGCCCTCTGGTCTCGACGCTTGCAGGCCGCGGTCAGTACCGCCGGGGGTGGTTCTTTAATCACGTCCCATAAATCCTCTATTATCAGCAAAGCCCGCATTCTCGGCTTCCAGCTGCCATAATTCTTTTCATTAAGCCGTTCCATCGGCAAGCCTCCTCCAGACAGGTTTACAGCCATGTTGCTCACCTCCGTCTGGTTCAGTCAATCAAGCTGCCCTCTCTGGAACTCCATCTGCCGTTCAGACCAGCAACTTACTCCCGTGTAATGCGCTGTGGAGCGCAACCATCCTCTGCTACCACTGTTGGCGTGTGTGCGTTGTTGTGTGAAACAGCATACATTACGTTGGAGTTAAGTTGAGCAAGAAACTTCTTTAGAGCATGTTAAGAGTCTTTATTGAAAGACGTTAAGGCCAGAGGCTTAAGAGTAAATGCATGTAGAGATTCTTCAGTCACCCCCCTTCTGGTACATCTCTCTCCATAGATAAAGACAAAAGACAGCCTCTCAGCTCAGATGCATAATTCAGAAGACGACAACACATAGACTCTGTTAGAACTTTCCCAGTCGCTATCAGATGGCTACCATAGCAACGGCCCTGGCAGTCCGTTCCCAGACAGGGCAAAGACATAACTCCCCCTTAACCACAGTTACGTCTTCAAACTTGCAGGCTTCATGGAAAACAACTAGAGACAGTAATGCCTGCTGGTCACCAGCCCAACATATCAATGGCTACTAGCCATGATGGCTGTGCTGTGCCACCCTAGTCAGAGGCAGCATGCTTCTGAAAACCAGTTGCCGGAAGTCTCAGGAGGGGAGAGTGTTCTTGCACTCGGGTCCTGCTTGCGGGCTTCCCCCAGGCACCTGGTTGGCCACTGTGAGAACAGGATGCTGGACTAGATGGGCCACTGGCCTGATCCAGCAGGCTGTTCTTACGACCAAAGAGCAGGAAGGATATAGACTCCCTTCCCAATGTATCCTGAAGTCCTGTTGCTGCGTCCCTTGGGAGCATAGTTACAAGTTGGAGCTCAGATCACCCTATTGTGTCTCAAACCCTGTTCTTAAATACACATTTTCTTGTAAATCAATGTGAAAAGGAGGGGTCTGGGTATGAGGTGGTCTTATGCTGTGAATGTATTTCTTGCTGACACTCTTGAGAAAAACTAGTTCTGCTTTCTAATGCTGTCCTTTAGACAATGGGATTGTTCTGCTAGGTGAAAGGGAAATCTGCCAAGAAAGAAGATAACATTTAATTCAGGGTCTGCACATTCCTCTGAATTGTCAAAAGATGGCTGGTTCTTGCTGCTTGTCCTCATCTCACAGTACTCAGGAAGGAACAAGAAGCCAGGAGACGGGTGTGAGTGTGGGTGGGAAATTTAGTCCAGAATACTCCAGGGCTTTGCCATCCCTTTGACTCTGAACGATTCAAAAAGGTGGTCAACCAGAGCACTCTTAACACTATATACTATGGGGAGGGGAGGGAATGGTGTTCCTACAAACATTTTGTTGGTCACTTCCTGTTCTATTGGCCACATGTCATCCATTCTGAAAGCAGACTTCTATTTCCATTTATCATTTTTCTATTCTTTTGAAGGTTTCATTGCAACTACTGCTATTGCTGAAGACTGCAAGCAGCTTTATAGTTTCCAAGTGTACCTTTCACACTGAAAAGCATCTTGCCTCTTCAACATGTAGAATGTTCCAGCCTCAGTCTTGTCAGCATAGTCTCTATTATTTTCATTATGGTCTCAGAGCTAGGCCACCGGTGGTTCCTGCATTTTAAGAACCACAGTCATCACACACATATACACCATGACCTCCCTGCCTGCTCTTGTAATTGGTTTGTTCGTTTCACTGGTAAGGCCAGCCTATGCAGTAACTCTCTTTTCATGGAATGGAGATGGATGGGGATTTAATTTATCTGGAAGCTGGGCTCCTGCTGAGAGGAAGGGCAGGATATAAATCAAATAATAAATAAATAAATAAATAAATAAGCTGCATCAGAATACAAGAGGAAAAGCCCACAACCTTCCCATTCCTCCCATCTTGCTTAAGTCTGCATTACAGTACCATTTGCAAATATAAATATAGTGTTGTGCAAATGAAAATGGCCTGATAGCTGATTTGTGTATTGATGCCCTTTCACTTTAAATCAGTGTAATGCACCTGTAATTGGTAAGGCATATAAAATCTGTTTATAGAGACTGTAAACTTGTTAATCTCCTTCTCGTGCAAAATGTTATCCCCCCCCATTCCATTTTGTATGTGCAGAAAATCCAGTAGCAACTGCCTTAAGTATTTTCTTTCTTATTAAGTAGTCTTCTAAAATCTATAATTCCGTAAAACATTAAGTACTTGGCATTTATTTCTAAACAATTCAATTCCACAAGCCCTACTGAGAATTCAGCAGGGCATTCTTGCACTTGCTAGCTTTTGTTATCTGTAACTCTACATGAAAGACATTTGATTTGTCTGCTAATGGAACATGCCATAGGATAATGAAGTTCACCTACTAGCTTAAAATACTAGCTTGGACTGTAGCCACATTTTTTTTTAAAAAATGAGAAGAACTATACAAGTAGTATCTGTTGCAAAGTTGTGATCATATGCCTTTTCTTATCTGTGTGTGACTAATATCCCTTCCATTATATTCAGGGACATATACTTCAATAGACTGACAGCATGTTGAATATTATTATACTGTGTATACCATTAGCTATTTTAAATGAATGCTGTATATTACTGGAGTGGCTGGCATGGTGTTGCTGCAGAGCTGGTCTCCTGGCAGCAGCGCCACTGCTGCTTACTGGGATGGTGTAGGAGTAGGGCGGTGGTGAGATTGAGACCATGCAGGTGCACCAGTGGAACAAATCAAATCATTTTATTTACAGTCATTGACCAGTCATAGACATATACAAATACAAATACTCTGAGCATATACAAAATACGACATAAAACTTATACAAGGAGAAGAAGAATCTTTTAGTCCTATTTAGCTAAGAGCATAGTGCCTTTACCATCTGCTTCCTTGTGATGCATGCACCGGCACAGAATTTTGCTACACTAAGGGTTGTTTCCTTCCTGAGATCTGAGAGGAGGAAAGAAACGTATGTTGTATCAGAACTATGGGGCAGGGTTTGTAAGATTGGGGCAATATAGAAGGCACGAATGTCCTTGTAATATGAACAGTAAAGGAGAACATGGGTGATTGTTTCAGCCTCCCCCGACTGGCATGGACATCGGCGTTGAAAGTATGGGATTTGCTGGTATCTCCCCTTCAATAAGGCTGACGGGAGTGCATTTAAACGGGCCAGGGTAAAGGCTCTACGAAGTCTAGGGATGTCCAAGGTGTAAAGGTATGTTTTGGGGGCAAAATTGATATTAAAGTTTACCAGAGACCGGTAGTTTGCCACCTGTCAGGCCCAGGATGAGACTCAGGAACCAGACCAGAGGTTGTAAGTAATTCGTGTTTTATTAGGGTAATGTCCAAACAAAGACTGCGTCTTCTCATGAAGCAATACAGGGATACAGGTCCTGCGGCATTGGGAGAAAGTTGACAGAGCAAGGGGCTGCTTCCCGCCTGTTCTTTAAGAAGGGGCCAAACGGGCGCGCAACCTTTTGCTCCTCCTTAACTGAACCCTCAGGTACTGCCCGCCTTCCCCCCTTCTCTCCTGCCTTTTCAGCTGTCTACGTGTGCGCGGTGAGGGGGGAAGCATCACCCCCTCCTCTTCTGAAGTTTCCGATTCCACTATGGGGGGTAGGGAAGGGGCTGATGGTAAACTGTCTCTCCGCTTTTCTGCTGTGGTCAGCCCTCCCTCTTGCTCTGAGCTGCGGAGAAGGGGGGGCGTGAGAATGTCCAGGGAGGGTTCCGAAACTCCAGAGCTCTCAGGCTCCCCGTTGCTAGGCGACCCTATCACTGGCATTTCCTCTGTTTCGTCTTCACTCCAAAGGAGGTAAGTTCCTCCCCCTTCCCTCTGCCATCCATCTGAATCCTCTTCTCCCAACTCCCCGGGACCCCCGGGACCCCAGTTCTGCCTCTCGACACCATCCCCCCTCCCAAGCTGTGCCCCCCTCCCCCTGTCTGGCTTGGGGCGGTGGGGAAAACGTCGATGGAAAAGTTTTACCAAATCTGGAGCATGCACATCAGCTGCATCTTCCCATGATCTGTCAGCCACTCCATAGCCTTTCCAGTGAATCAAGTACTGCAGCTTGTGGCGTCTGATCCTGGAATCTAAGATTTCCTCAACTTCAAACTCAAGCTGCTCATTTATCAGGAGTGGAGCTCCGGGAGGCTCCTCCGGCCGTAACTCACTGGGAGGGGCAGCTTTCATTAAGAGGGATCGATGAAACACAGGATGTATTTTAAACGTGTCAGATAGCTTCAGTCGGTACGCCACGGGATTAATTTGAGTTTCTATTTCGAAAGGACCCACCCTCTTGTCTTATAATTTTCTACATTTGCCCGGCATCTGGAGGAAGCGGGTGGACAGCCATACCTGGTCTCATAAGAACATAAGAACATAAGAAGAGCCTGCTGGATCAGGCCAGTGGCCCATCTAGTCCAGCATCCTGTTCTCACAGTGGCCAACCAGGTGCCTGTGGGAAGCCCGCAAGCAGGACCCGAGTGCAAGAACACTCTCCCCTCCTGAGGATTCCGGCAACTGGTTTTCAGAAGCATGCTGCCTCTGACTAGGGTGGCAGAGCACAGCCATCATGGCTAGTAGCCATTGATAGCCCTGTCCTCCATGAATTTGTCTAATCTTCTTTTAAAGCCATCCAAGCTGGTGGCCATTACTGCATCTTGTGGGAGCAAATTCCATAGTTTAACTATGCGCTGAGTAAAGAAGTACTTCCTTTTGTCTGTCCTGAATCTTCCAACATTCAGCTTCTTTGAATGTCCACGAGTTCTAGTATTATGAGAGAGGGAGAAGAACTTTTCTCTATCCACTTTCTCAATGCCATGCATAATTTTATACACTTCTATCATGTCTCCTCTGACCCGCCTTTTCTCTAAACTAAAAAGCCCCAAATGCTGCAACCTTTCCTCGTAAGGGAGTCGCTCCATCCCCTTGATCATTCTGGTTGCCCTCTTCTGAACCTTTTCCAACTCTAGAATATCCTTTTTGAGATGAGGTGACCAGAACTGTACACAGTATTCCAAATGCGGCCGCACCATAGATTTATACAACGGCATTATGATATCGGCTGTTTTATTTTCAATACCTTTCCTAATTATTGCTAGCATGGAATTTGCCTTTTTCACAGCTGCCGCACACTGGGTCGACATTTTCATCGTGCTGTCCACTACAACCCCAAGGTCTCTCTCCTGGTCGGTCACCGCCAGTTCAGACCCCATGTTCAGTCTCCCGGTTGAAGGGGGAGGCCCTCCTTCCTGTGCAGGTCAGCAACTCGCTTGTACTCCGTTTTGGCTTCGTTTAACTGCTGTTTCAGTGTCTGTTGCGCCGCTTGCAATTCTTTAAGGAAGTTCTCAGCTGCCGGTACCAGCATTCCTTCTGAGCTGCTTGGAAAGACTTTAGGATGGAATCCATAATTAGCGAAGAACGGGGTTTGTTGAGTGCTGGAGTGCAGAGAATTGTTGTAGGCGAACTCTGCAAAATGCAAATATGATACCCAGTCAGTCTGTTGATAGGACACATAACTTCGTAAATATCTTTCCAAAACGGCGTTCAAGCGTTCTGTCTGCCCATCTGTCTGGGGGTGATGGGCGGAGGAGAGTTTTAATTCCGTCTGCAACTGTTTCCACATTGCTCTCCAAAATTTGGCTGTGAACTGAGTTCCTCGGTCTGAAACTACGCTGTTTGGCAATCCATGCAGCCGGTAGACTTCTTTGATGAATAACTTGGCCGTTTCTTTAGCCTCTAAGGCCCCTGCACAAGGAAGAAAATGTGCCATTTTGGTAAGTAGATCTACCACTACTAAGACGGCTGTCATTCCTTGGGACTTGGGTAGATCAGTTATAAAATCCATGGAGAGGTCCTTCCAGGGTTCGTGTGGGACAGGTAACGGTTGTAACAGTCTTGCTGGTTTTCCTGTTTGTGTTTTTGTCCACAGACAGACAGAGCAGGACTTTACATAGCTTTCAATATCCCGACGCATTTTAGGCCACCAGAAGTCCTTGGCCACGTTCTGAATGGTCTTGTAAATCCCAAAGTGTCCCGCTGTGATGGAATCATGACACTGGCGTAGGATTCTGAGCCTTAATTCCCCTTCTGGCACATATCTGGCTGTTTTGAACCATAATAGTCCATTTCTCCAGTGAAAGGTTACTTCTGAGTCTTGACCTTGTCCCGTCTCCTGCCGATATTTTAGCATGTCTGCATCTTCTTGTTGTGCCTTTTTGAGTTCCTCTTCCCATGAAGGCTGGCATGATCCCAACATTAATTTCTCTGGCGGGATCACGTACTGAGGCTGGTCCTCGGATTCACTTTCTTTGTATTGTGGCTGTCTGGATAAGGCATCCGCTCTCTGGTTTTTGGCTTGGGCATGGTAAGTAATCTGGAAGTTAAACCTAGTGAAGAACTGGGACCATCTTATCTGTCTCTGGTTCAGCTTTCTGGCTGTTTGGAGGCTTTCACGATTCTTGTGGTCGGAGCGCACTTCAATCTGATGAGAGGCCCCCTCTAGGTATTGTCTCCAGTTTTCAAAAGAATCCTTGACGGCCAGCAGTTCCTTCTCCCATACCGTGTAGTTCTTCTCTGCAGGCTTTAACTTCCGAGAGAAGTACGCGCAGGGGTGCAGCTCCTTCCCTTCTTGGTCTAATTGCAGAAGGACCCCCCCAATGGCAAAATCAGAAGCATCTGCTTCCACGACGAAAGGGTGGGTCGGGTCAGCAAAGCGCAGAATGGGCTCGGAAGCGAACCTTCTCTTCAGCTCCTCAAAGGCCTTGGTGGCATTCTCTGTCCATTGAAACTTCTTCTTTCTCCTTAAGCAGTCAGTCAGAGGAGCTGTTAATTTGGAAAACCCTGGAATGAACTTTCTGTAATAGTTGGCAAACCCTAGGAACCGTTGTACATCCTTTTTGGTATTAGGCAGGCCCCAGTCCAATATACAACTTACTTTCCCTGGGTCCATCTCCACTCCTTCCGCTGAGATTTGGTACCCAAGGAAGTCCAAAGACTTGAGGTCAAATCCACATTTCTCTAACTTGGCATACAAGTGATTCTCTCTCAGTCTCTTCAGCACTGTTTTCACATGCTGATCATGGTCTTCCTGGTTCTTTGAGAACACCAGGATATCATCTAAGTAACAGATTACATACGTGTCCAACAGGTCTCTAAACACGCCGTTCATGAACTTTTGAATAACTCCTAGACTTCCACAAAGTCCAAACGGCATGACCAGGTACTCAAACTGCCCATAAGCGGTCAAGAATCCCGTTTTCCACTCATCTCCCTCCTTCATTCTGATCAGATTGTACGCTCCCCTCAAATCCAGCTTCGTGAAGATTTTTGCGGAGCGCAGTTGATCCAGCAACTCTGAGATCAGGGGCAGCGGGTAGCTGTTAGGGATGGTGATCTGGTTCAATGTGCGATAGTCGTTACAAGGTCTGAGTTCCCCCCCTTCTTCTTCACAAACAATAGTGGCGCTCCAGCAGGGGACTGTGAGGGGCGTATGAATCCTCGCCTCAGGTTTTTATCCAGGAATTCCTTCAGGGCCTCCCTCTCAATCTCTGTGAGAGAGTAGATTCTCCCCGATGGGATGCTGGCTCCTGGCACGACATCAATCGCACAGTCGTAAGGGCGGTGGGGGGGTAAAGTCTCTGCCTCTTTTTCATCAAATACATCTTTGAATTCTTCATACTTCGGCGGCAGGGTCACTTGCTCAATCTCTTGCACTGCCCCCGCTAAGGTGTTCTTGATTCCTTCAGGTTGACAGTTCTCCTGGCAATACTGTGAGGTGAACCACACCACCGCCTCCTTCCAACTTATTGTGGGTTCATGCTTTGCTAGCCAGGGCATTCCCAGAATCACCTCAAAGTTCGAGAGATCTGATACATATAGCAAAATGAACTCTTCATGCCCAGGGATTTGAAGTTTCACTTCCTCCGTGGCTTGTGTCACCCCTCCTGACTTCAGGGGTCTCCCATCGATGGTCTCCACGGCTAGGGGAGCATCCAGTTTCCACCGGGAAATTCCATGACGCTTGACTAGTTTTGCATCAATAAAATTTGTGGAGGCTCCACTGTCAATTAAGGCCGTGGAACTAAACACCTCTGGAAGTTGTAATCCGAATAGGCAAGACCAACACCCCTTTTGAGGGAGGTTGGATCATTGGGGGGCCTTTATACAACGCTGCCCCCAGTCCACCGGCCTGCACGTGGACTGGGTGTTCTAGTTTCCTGACGGCTCGGCTTTCCCCCCTTTCAGTCCACAGTCTCTGGCCACATGGCCCGGCTTTGAACAATAAAAGCATAAACGTTCCCAGCGGCGTCTTTCCTTTTCCTCTTCCGACAGTGTTGGCCTAGCCCCTCCCTGTCCCTCAGTTGCATTACCTGCCATCCCTGCAGTGGGAAGGGTCTTGCTGTGGGATGCCGAGGCTGAGTATCTCGGGACCTCCTGCTTCCTTTCCAGGTGCCTTCCTTCCATCCGGTGATCTATCTGTAGGCATAGCCGGATGAGCCCTGGTAGGTCAGCGGGGGGGGGAGGTCCTGGCCAGTTCATCCAGGATTTCAGCATTTAATCCACTCCGGTACATAAACATCAGGGCGGCGTCATTGTAACCAATTTCCTGGGACAGAATTTTAAAAGCGTTAGTGTACTCGGAAACAGTCCCTTTAGCTTGCTTCAGAGCGCCTAGCTGCCGCGCTACTGTTTCAGCTCTTTGCGGGTCTTGGAACATCTCGGTCATCTCCTGTATAAATCCTCTGTACCTTCTTAAGACAGTATCCTTTCTCACGAGATACGGAGTCACCCATTTTGCAGCTTCTCCCTCCAGGAGGCTAATCACGAAGGCTACTTTAGCCCCATCGTCTGGAAATTCCATGTGCCTGACATCCAGATATAACTCACATTGAGCCACGAAAGTTGCCAACTGATCACTTTGTCCCGCGTATTTTGGGGGCAGTCCAATGGGAACCTTTACTGCGGCAGCTGGAGGGGCTGTTCGCATCTGATCTATCGTGGCCTTCAAGGTTTGATTATCCGTCTTCAGCGCCTTGACTGCTGCTAGCAGGGCTTGAACATCCGTCTGCAAATCAGCTACCTTAGTCCTCAAGAGTTTCACTTCTTCCATCTCAGAAGTGGGGTTCGTCCCCCCCGCTGCTCCCTTTGACATCTTGTCCCAGTCAAGTGAAGAGAGCGTTGAGGGTGATTTAGGTGGCGGTGTCAAGCTGTCAGGCCCAGGATGAGACTCAGGAACCAGACCAGAGGTTGTAAGTAATTCGTGTTTTATTAGGGTAATGTCCAAACAAAGACTGCGTCTTCTCATGAAGCAATACAGGGATACAGGTCCTGCGGCATTGGGAGAAAGTTGATAGAGCAAGGGGCTGCTTCCCGCCTGTTCTTTAAGAAGGGGCCAAATGGGCGCGCAACCTTTCGCTCCTCCTTAACTGCCCCTCAGGTACTGCCCGCCTTCCCCCCTTCTCTCCTGCCTTTTCAGCTGTCTACGTGTGCGCGGTGAGGGGGGAAGCATCACCCCCTCCTCTTCTGAAGTTTCCGATTCCAGGATGGGGGATAGGGGAGGAGCTGATGGTAAACTGTCTCTCCGCTTTTCTGCTGTGGTCAGCCCTCCCTCTTGCTCTGAGCTGCGGAGAAGGGGGGGCGTGAGAATGTCCAGGGAGGATTCCGAAACTCCAGAGCTCTCAGGCTCCCTGTTGCTAGGCGACCCTATCACTGGCATTTCCTCTGTTTTGTCTTCACTCCAAAGGGGGTAAGTTCCTCCCCCTTCCCTCTGCCATCCATCTGAATCCTCTTCTCCCAACTCCCCGGGACCCCCGGGACCCCAGCTCTGCCTCTCGACACCACCCGAGCTTTGTCATTTTGCAGGGCTACATCCCTTATCCTATTTTTGATCACTTCTTTGGCCTTAATAGAGCCCAGCTGGGCCAAGACTGAGGGACAGAACCCATAATGGTGTAGTTTTTCCTCAACTTGGCTTGCCCACCCTCGTGTCAGATTGTCTGTTAGGATCAGCGGAGTTAATCCCAGAGAGTTAGCATTTAGCTTGATCCAATAATTGAATATATTTATCCACATTCAAGGGGAATTAGCCCGGCTTCCAATCTAGATATGGCGTTGGGGATGCCACGTGGGGCACCAAGAATAGAGCGTAAGAATTTTGATTGAACTGCCTCCAAGGGGCGGGCATCTATATAGATGCATACCTGTGAGCCATAAAGTAGTTGGGCCATCACCTTACCCTGAAATACTTTAATAGCCGATGGGATGTGGGCACCTCCCTTTGTATGGAAGAACCTAATTATGGCAGAGGCGGTTCTACGGGCGTTCTCTGTTAGGTGGGCAGTTTGTGCTCTCCAGATGCCAGTTGATTGAAAGACTACACCCAAGTACTTGTATATCTTGACTTGTTCGATATCGTGTCCATTGATAGTCCATCTGCGATTGGTATACTTTTTAGAAAATACCAAAATTTTGGTCTTTTCATAGTTTATTATAAGCTCCTCTTCTTTGCAATATGCCGTAAAGGCACGGAGTGCTCTTCTAAGTCCCACTTCAGAGTAGGATAATATTGCTGTATCATCCGCATAAAGAAGGGCTGGTATGGGTCGATTCGCTAGTTTAGGAGGGTGAATATCAGTTTTCAAAAGGTTTGGGGCTAGGGCGTTGATGTAAAGGTTAAAAAGAAGAGGGACCAGGATACAGCCCTGTTTCACTCCTTTATTTAGTGGAACCGGAGCCGAGAGGTGTCCCTGTGGATTGCATCTGACTCTCAGGAAGTTTTGTTCATGCAGAGTACGTATTAATAGCAGTAATCTGCGATCCAAAGAGGAAGCTTCCAGCTTTGCCCACAGTTTGTTCTGGGGAATGCTGTCAAATGCGGATTTAAAATCCACAAAGGCTGTATATAGTGCTCCTTTTTGTCTGCAGCTATATTTCCTGATCAGGTGGTGCAAAATCAGGCACTGATCGATTGTGGAGCGGCCCGGCCTAAAGCCCGCTTGCTCTTCAGCTAGTATATTCTCCTGATCTAACCAGTCCCAGAGTTTCCATAGCAGATGTCTGGCGTAAAGCTTACTTACTGTGCTCAGTAAGCTAATTGGACGATAGTTGGAAGGGTCATCTTTTCGTCCCTTTTTATAGATTGGGATAATAACAGCCAGGCCCCAGTCTATTGGAATCTGGGCTGTCTGGTCAATAAATGTAAAGAGTGAAGCCAGGGGAGGGGCCCACCAGTCTATATTTTTCTTAATCAAATCTGATGGAATTCCATCAATCCCGGGCGCCTTCCCGGGTTTGAGTAATGTAACTATTTTTTTTATTTCTGATGTCGAGACTGGCTGCCATATGGGGGTGTCTGCCAGGTTGGAAATAGTAATTATTGAAGAGTCTAAGCCCGTTGAGTATAGTTCACGGAAATAGGTTTCCCATGTCTTGACAGGCACCATGCATGTCATCCTGGAGGGTTCTGATTGAAGCCCACTTCGTATAGTATGCCAAAATAGCGAAGAGTCATTACTTCTGGTTGCATGAATTAACTGGGCCCAGGCTTCAGCTAGTGCCTCCTTTTTCTTTTTCTTTTAGTAGTTCTTATATTGTTTTTTTTGAAGGTGCAAGGCCATAGGAATAAAGGTAGCTTCGCTTTGCCTATAGTGTTGATAGCAAGCTACCAGCTGTTTCTTAGCTGTCACACACTCCGAGTCAAACCAGGATTTTGAGTTGTATTTTTTGTGGTGAATAATAGTGGGGCAAGAGTTTTTTGTTATGGCCTGCATGAGCTCAAGGACTAGATTTTGATAGGCGGTTATTGCTGTTTCAGGTACTTTTGTGGTAGTAATCTCCCTGAGTAGTTTGAGGGCCCTCTCAGACCCAAGAAAGATTGTACTTCACTTGTCTGCTTTATTTGACCATCTAACTCTCCTGTGTCCATCCGCAGGTGTAAAATCTATTTTGAGCTTGTCTGTCAGTTGTGAGGTTTTTACTTTTGTATTAAATTCCAATAGAATGGGAAGATGATCACTGTCTTGTCAGGGCTCAACTTTTAAGTAGATCAAACTCCCCTGCAAGTTGCGCGAGGTCAGCACGTAGTCAATTGTGCTGGCACCACGTTCTGACCAAAAAGTATATTCCCCAGGGAGATCCCCGCAGAGTGCTCCATTAAGGATGGAGAGATCAAGCCTGTATGCTAATTGCGCCAGATGGAGGCCTCTCCAGTTTAATTTGTTGTCTTTGGAGTGGCGAGGAAGAGTTTGTAGTCCTATTTCCAGTATAGGGAGTATATATTAAAGTGAGCATATAGGGTGTCATCCGTGGGGCCAATTCTGGCGTTAAAATCACCCGCCAGCACCACATGCACCTCAGGGAACATGAGGTGAAGTTTTGTTAAATATTCTTCAAAGAAAGTCCATAGCTCCTTACTCCTGAGATATGCTCCCCGGGGAGGGGGGAAGTAGACATTTATAATCAAGAGGCGGTAGTGGTTAAAGTTTACAGTAGTTGCTAAGGCCCATCGGTCATACGGCTCTAGTTCGGTAACTGTGGCCTTGAGCTTCGTGGAGACTAAAAGGGCCAAGCCTCCTTTGGGTCTTGTCCTGCGCTCCCCAGCGGTGGCCTTGAGGTTACTTATAACATATCCATCCATTTGCACTGGTGTTTGCGCCCATGTCTCTTGCAGTAGGATTAGATCAAAATTATCCAGGTACTCTTTAAATAGGGGGTCTGATTTTTTGGAAGCCCATCCAGCGATGTTCCATGATAAGAGTTTTATAGTAGAATGCTGCTGGAGCTGCCGGGCTGGGTGGGTCTTTGGTGCCTTTTCATATAATCGAGGATTTAACAGATCTGTCGGTAGGTTATTCGTTTGCTGATCTGGCGATCCATACTGGCATGGGTGCTCTACTGGGCCAGTACTATTCTCTAGAAGTCTCCGCCTGGTGTTATCAGTTGATATGTCACCAGTTTCGTATAGAGGATCGTTTGAACCTAGTCAGCCCAGTTCCTCTATTGCGTGCAGCCCCTCTTCTTCCGGGATCAGAACACAGCCATTAGTTGTTAGTACATGAGGCATGCATTTTTCATCGGGTGTCCTGGCTTGGTTGTTTGCTGGTTGGGATCCAAGTTCTTGTGGGTCCAAATATTGGAAAGCAAGCCAGTCATGTGAATTACAGTTGCAAGGTTTATATTCAGTTGCAGCAAATTCTGTTGCTTGGTGATTACTGATGCTACTGCTATTTGGGGCCATAGTAAAAGTCCAGGCACCTTTCTTTGAGGAATCGGAAAGATAGTATTGTTTGAGTGGTTTTAGCACCAGTGTCTCTGGGCTCAAAGGTTTATCTCTCTTCTCACAAAAGGGGGAAGAGTTGGGGCTTGAGATCTCATCCCCTCCTATAAGGTTTTTTTCCCCTTTTCGGGCGGTTGGTCCGGTGACCGACTTGGTGCTATGAGCATTTAGGTCATGTATATAGTTGGAGCCCTGATGACGTTGATTATTTTGTAAGACTTTTCCTAAAGTGATGAGTCGCGCCATGATCACATTTTGTTCTTGTAAGGGCAAAAAGCCGAAGCTGTCAATAAGCAACAGTTCCTCTGTGCTAAAGGCCACTGGAGAGACCCATCCTTCAGATGTTACTGTCTCAGTTATGTTTGTCTTCTCTGCGGTTTTCTGCTGAGTGAATTTGGTTAACTGCTGGCATAATACAGAGGGAGTGTTGGCAGGCGTCTCGAATTCTATCAGGTTCCCTGGGGGGGAACTCTACTCTGGTTTCTCTTCAGATCGTATAAATCTTTTGCCTTTCACCAGTGGAACCAATCTGTTCTGTCTTAACCTTGCTGCCACATTATCCCACACCCCATTAAGTTGCAGTGGTGCCGCTGTCAGAATGCCAGCTCCGCAGCGCTGTCCACACCTGGTATATTAGATACCTTTTGGTAGCTAACAAAAAAACCCAACTTCTGTAAATGTCGCTGTCTTTCCTTTTCATTTTTGCCCTGCTTTTCATTCCCAAGGGAAGCTCAATGCAGTGATCAGCAAAACAGAAAACAACAGCTCTGTTAACATAAATGATGTTTGCGTATCCCCAGGCACTGCTGAGTGCCCTAACCAATGACATCAGCAGAGGCAGGGATTAGCACCACAAAGGTGCATAGGTGGTGTGCTCTGAGCACTACTGCCCATTCAATAGCTGAGTGCATGCATGGTGCTGTTTCAGCTACCTCTTGCCACTAAGTGAGGTCTACCAATAAGGGCATGAGGCCCCCTGTCCCTTGGTTGCAGCTCAGTAGCAGCTGATGCTTATCTACTGTCAGTCCCACCACATGAGCAGCCACTGGCCAATGCACATCTTAAGCTTACATATAGTTGACCTCAGGGTTTTAAATCTTCACACATTAGGAACATATAGATTTATCACGTTGAATACATTTTGCTGTTTTGAAAAAAATATGGCTTTTATTCCTGAATGTAGATCTACTCATAGTTATTATGTTATCTGAAACAAACAAGCACATTAAGATGTCATAAAGAAACATCTGTTTCTATAAATGGATAAATTTATACCCACTCGTAATAAATTTATCTTCATGCCGGTGTTACATTCTCATTTGAGGTACAAATAAGGTTCTCTTCTCTCTTTGGGCTTGCACAGTTCTTATGAGAAAGCTTCTTACTTTGTTAATTTAAATATATCAGGCAATCTCTTTGGTTATTTCTACACCAGCTGTTTAGTCTGGAATGAATATTCTTTATTCACTTGTTTTTTTCGCTCTGGATGTTTCCCATCTAACCTTTGTTAGACCTGAAGTGATTTTTCACTTTTAATGCAATTGCAACATTGGCGTATCCAGTGTGGACTGACAGAACACTTCAGGCTTTTCAGGGCTACTGGGCCTTTAATTAGAAGTTTCCTCCTTGCAGCTTCTGCCCCTTCAATTGCTTCTGTTCAGTGGGAACACAACATTAGCGAACTGACCCTTAACTGACTCCTAACAACTCAGTCTCTATTAGGGATGGGGGAGAATATCTGCTAAATCAGACTAAGTACCAGATTCCAACTGAATTTGACAGTCCGCTATCTTTTCGGACTGTCATCAATTTCTTGCGGCAGGCTGCAGCTGTAATTGGCATGGATTTTGTGGCCATGGCTGCAATCAACAAGAATCCCCCCAATTTCCCCCCTATTTTATGTAATTATCTTCATAGTCGAAGCTGCTGCATTTGCAATTGTAGGTGTGATAACGACTGCCATTTATCCATTATATATTACAAAAAAATTGTGTTATTATCACCATACAGTGCAAAACATATTGGCTGCCTGACCTGCTCTAGGCTATACATGCTTTCAATGTTAATTGTCAAATCATCCTGCAATTTCATGTTTTTAAAACAAGACAACTCAGAACATTCCAAATCTCCATCCTCTTGCGTGGGAAACATGATGATGATGAGACTGAACCATGCTACCTGCCCCGCCCTGCCCCTGCCCTGCTTTTTTTCATTCTCCCACCATTACACTGGGACTGTAGATGGTACATCAGCCACACTGGGACAGGATCTCCTTGCCCGCCCCAGGCTTTTGAATCTGTACTGCCGATGTGTGTGTGAACAAAAACACAAGGTGGTACTAGTGGTGGTGGTGATGTTGCTGCAGAGCTGCTGACAAACTCATTTGAGAATAGCAAATAGTGAAAGGAAGGGGAATCATTAAGTTAGCCTGAGGCAAGAGACAGACTCAAAGGCGATATCTGCCTCATTGACATGTAAACAGGAAACAAACCCACGTGGAACACTGTGATCATTCACATAAGCATTTATGCTAAAAAATGCACCATTTTTTCCGTCACAGAAAAAAAACACAACCATTGATCAAATCACCAGAAAAACACACACAGCAGATTGAATCACCAAGTGCCAGAGCAAGCGGGGAGGGAAAAAAAAGGGTGGACAGACTATCGGAATGCAAGTGGATCGGAACTAGGAGTAAACCCTATCCCTATCTCTATTCTATACATTGCTATTTTGTGATTTAAAAAAGAAGTTAGTGTGAACATGTGGCAGTTAAGAGGGGATAGTGGGTGCAGTCCTACTCCTCTCCTTCCAGATTTTCATATGTACATGGATGAACATCTACACAGTCCTTTGCAGTGTCCATGTTATATTTTGTGTGTGGTGCAAGGCAGGTGGAAGGGAAGATTTCCACAAAAGAGAATGATTCTGCATGAAATGACCCATGGGCACAGAAGGTGCAGCCCCTATTCATTTTATTTATTTATTGAATTTGTTAGTTGCATCATGGCAACTTGCAACACATTTTAAAAACATACAATATAAAATGAAATGAAAAACATACAATATACAAAATTTAAAACCCAAACAAAAAGGACTAAGACCGGATATCAAAGGCCTGAGTGAAAAAGGAAGGTCTGACTGGTGCCTAAAGATGGATCGAGAAGCCACCAGGCATGCCTCCCTGGAAAAAGCATTCCACAGCCAGGGGGCCACCACTTAAAAGGCTTGTTCTCATGTTGCCACCCTCTGAGCCTCCCATGGAGAGGGTACATGAAGAAGGGTCTCAGATGATGAACACAGGGTCCAGGTTGGTTCATATGGGAAGAGGAGGTCCTTGAGATATTGAGGTCCTGAGCTCCTAGGCATTATATCTATCTAGCTATAGAAGGATATTGGAAAGTTTGTGTCCTGTGCGTAGTTCCCCATTTTATTAATTAATCTTGTTTCATGTGTATATTATAAAGGTATGATGAAAGATGATGCTATAGTTTCATAACTGCCTTGGCTAATGGATAAATGTTAGAATTAGGCTTCAGTCCTAACTACATGTACCAAGAGTTTTAAAGGGTTGTATTTAGGATCAGACTGCCAATCTGTATTATTTGGCATAAAGTTACCATTTGTTAGACTGTTATATTTTAGACTTCTGTGTCAGCTTTCTGATGGGGGAGAGAGAGTGATGTGGGGGAAAAGGAAATGGGGGCTTAGGTTGTCTTCTCCAATGTATGCCAGAAGAACAGAGCTATGATGGGACATTTCATGAGCAAGAGTAACTGCAACCTTTTCAGCTGGGATTACTGCATTGGGTAGGCAGAAAGTCTGCTGTGTGGTTTTGTTAATGTGATCCATTTGATAGAATGCATATTTTCTTGGCTTATCTTCCTTTTCCAGTGGGCAGTTGCTCACATCACAACTGACAATGATGGGCACAACTCTCATGCAGGCCACTGAAGGAAAAGGTCATTGTGACCAAACAAAAAGAAGCAAATCACCAGGCGGGGACACATTGGCAGGGAAATATAACTTAAAATGTGCAGCTTCTTATTATTTTTTTCTAGTTTCAAGTTATCTGTCATATTCCCCAGTCTCCAGACCTTAAAATGCTCACTGTTGCTCTGGTGTTGTGACTGAAGATCAGGGTCAGTTTCAAACAAAGCGCCCAGGCAGAGCAGTCACTGAAAGGGAAACATTTAAACAGAAAAACAATGTTTTCTCAGAGAAAAATGGGAACAGGGGTTCTTCGCAGGGTGAAGAAGAGAAATAGATTTCAATGTCTGGAAATTCAAACTCCACAAAATGACCAAGGGCACTTAGCAGTGCAAAAAAAAAAAAAAAGAGAGAGAGAGAGAGAGAGAGAGAGAGACATAAAAAGAGAGAGGTTTGGGATGGAGTCTAGCAGGTGATATTCAAGGATTGTTTACCAAGTAGAACTGCACAAATATAACTGTGCCTTTAGCTCATAATGGATTGGTTTTGAAATGTTAAGAAAAAATGATGTACAAGGTAGGGACGATGGTGTCAGGCAGGGGAAATAGGGTACCTAAGTGATCATGATAAATAATGGAGATGATTCAGACATTACTGTTTGTTTTTGCTTCCCCAAAAGGTTCTGTAAAAATGGGAGACTTATACAGACAGACCAAAAGTAAATTGTAGATTAGAAATTATCATTACTAATTTGCTGCCTTTCTGGAAAATGATTTCTGGAGAACAAATGACTTTTTAATCAAGTACACTATCTAAAATTAATCTGCAGCTTTGTTAATATCAAAACTGCAATGTGTCTTTACTTCTGTTCTCTACTCAACAAGGCAGATGCAGGTAACTGCTGGATTTTTATAATAATAATAATAATAATAAATTTAATTTTTGTGTCGCCTATCTGGCCGAAACCACTCTAGGCGACGTACAACATTAAATTCAACAATACATAATAATACAATACATAATAAAATACAATGCAGTCAACAATAACCATTTTAAAAAGCGGCAGTACAGGGCCATCAATAGACAATTTTAAAACAATATAAAGAAATTAGCCCACCCCGGGGACCCCAAAGGCCTGTCCAAAGAGCCATGTTTTTAAGGCTCGGCGAAATGTATCTAGGGAAGGGGCATGGCGAAGATCGAACGGGAGGGAGTTCCAGAGAGTGTGGGCCGCCACTGAGAATGCCCTCTCTCTAGTCCCCACCAACCTAGATGTTTTCGTTGGTGGGACGGAGAGAAGGCCCTGTGTGGCTGATCTGGTCGGGCGGCTTAGTTGGTGGTACTGGAGGTGCTCCTTCAGGTAAACTGGGCCGAGACCGTATAGGGATTTAAAGGTTAAGACCAACACCTTGAATTGGGCCCGGAAAACAACTGGAAGCCAATGTAGATGAAATAACACCGGCGTGATGTGATCACGGCGGCGGCTGTTTGTAAGCAGGCGTGCCGCTGCATTCTGCACCAGTTGTAGTTTCCGGACCGTTTTCAAGGGTAACCCCACGTAGAGCGCATTGCAGTAGTCTAATCGAGAGGTGACCAGGGCATGTACCACCAGTGGGAGCTGATGAATAGGAAGGTAGGGTTGCAACCTCCGTATGAGGTGTAGTTGGTACCAAGCTGCCCGGCTCACTGCCGAAATCTGAGCCTCCATGGACAGCTTGGAATCAAGAACAACCCCGAGGCTGCGGACCTGATCCTTCAGGGGCAATTTTACCCCATTAAGATTCAGGTCAGCAACACCCAACCTTCCCCTGTCACCCACAAGTAGCACCTCGGTCTTATCAGGATTGGGCTTCAGCCTGTTTATAGATTGGAGAGTGGCTGTATACTATAGCCAGCATAGATTTTTCGCATTCCGCATTGTTAAATTGGAAATACCCCCCATGCCATTCTGATTCTTCCCATAAGCTCATTTCAAAACAAAACCTTACAAAACGTGTAGTCCTGAACTCACAAACACTATCTGGAGATAGCGGGGTTGGATGTCACCCCATTGTCATGGTCAGATCACTTCCTGGTGAAGTTTAGACTTATGGCTCCGATCCTTCCCTGCAGGGGTGGTGGACAGATTAAGATGGTCCGCCCCTGGAGCCTAATGGAATCCACTGGATTCCTGAATGGTCTGGGGGAGTTCCTAGTAGATAGAGCAGGTGACCCTGTTGAAGCCCTTGTCACACTGTGGAACAGTGAGGTGTGTCGGGCTCTCGACACGGTTGCCCCTAGCACCCTCTCCGGCACTATGGAGCCCGCCTTGCACCTTGGTACACCAGTGAGGTAAGAGCAATGAAACAGGCTGGAATATGGCTAGAACGCAAGTGGCAAAAGACGTGCTGTGAGGCTGATCAGGCACGAGTAAAACATCATAACCGTGCCTACTGTGTGGTGGTGAGGGTGTCGAAGAAGGCCCACTTCTCTGCCTCAATCACATCTTCAAGTAGCCATCTGGTGGAGCTTTTCTGTATTGTCAGGGGTCTGTTGACATCAACTCCAGGAAATGGAGTCTTAGACCCTTCAGAGGCCCACTGTGAATTGTTTGCAAGGCACTTTGAAGATAAAGTTGCTAGCCTATGTAGCAGTCTTTATGCCCCATCCACATCTACTGTAGTCCACAATGAGGTGTCCAGTGCAACGTCTGCTGCAACTTCTTGGGAACGGTTTCAGTTGATGCGGCCTGATGACATGGACAAGGTGCTTACAATGATGCACCCAGCAACGTGTCCTCTCGACCCTTGCCCTTCTTGTCTTATTAAAGCTTGCCGAGGGGGTCTGACCGAGTGGATCCAGGTCAATGCATCATTGTGAGAGGGAGTGGTTCCAGCCACCTTGAAAGAGACAGTGATTCGACCACTCCTGAAAAAGCCCACCCTGGACCCATTGGTTTGTGACAACTACTGACTGGTTGCAAATACCCCCTTCTTAGGGAAGGTGATTGAGAGGGTTGTGGTGCAGCAACTGCAAGTACTCTTGGATGAAACAGATTATCTTGACCCATCCCAGTCTGGGTTCAGGCCTGGTTATGGGACTGAATTGGCCTTGGTTGCCCTGATGGATGACCTTTATCGGGAGGACAGGGAGAGTGCTGTTGAACTTACTCCGTTGTAACGCGCGCTGGATCTGGGCCCATAACCTGTTGATGTGTGCGGTATTTGCGTTGTAAGTGCTGTTACACTAGAGTATAAGTGGTCAAGAAATCCAAGAACACGACATAGTATTAAGAGTCCATTTACTCCGGACATTAAGGCATGTAAGCTTTACAAGCAGTTTCATTTTCCCCCATAGCAAGAGCACACACAGAAAGCTGCTTCTTCTTCAAGAACAAAACCCCCACAGAGAAGCTGGCTGCTCTGGCTCCAGCCCTTATCTCCCGTTGCCTAGGAACCAGCAGGTGTTGACCTTGACAGCCTGCAAGTTCCTACAAAGACATAACAAAAACTCTTCCTTGCTCCAGGCTTTCAGACTTGATGAAAAACAACCAGAGGTAGTATTGCCTAAGGGTCAACAAGTGCGACCCTGTTGTTCTTACTTGATCTCTCAGCAGCTTTCAATACCATCGACCATGATATCCCTCTGAGCTGACTTGGTGAGATGGGACTGGGAGGGACTGCATGGCAGTGGTTCTGCTCCCACTTGGCGGGTCGTCTCCAGAAGGTGGTGCATGGGGAACATTGCTCGGCACCCTGGAGTCTCCAGTATGGGGTTCCGCAGGGGTCAGTTCTGTCCCCCATGCTGTTCAACATCTACATGAAACCATTGGGTGTGGTCATCCAGAGCTTTGGAGTGCGTTGCCATCAGTACGCTGATGACATGCAGCTCTACTCCTTTTCATCTTCTTCAGGTGAGGCTGTCAATGTGCTGAACCGGTGCCTGGCTGTGACAATGGACTGGATGGGGGCTAATAAACTGAGGCTCAATCCAGACAAGACTGAAATGCTGCTAGTGGGTGGTTCTTCTGACCAAATGGTTGATGTCCAACCTGTTCTGGATGGGGTTGCACTCCCACTGAAGGAGCAGATTCGTAGCTTGGGGGTCCTTCTAGAACCATCTCTGTCACTTGAGGCTCAGGTAGCCTCGGTGGCATGGAGTGCCTTCTACCAACTTCGGTTGGTGGCCCAGCTACGCCCCTATCTGGACAGGGATAACCTGGCTTCAGTTGTCCATGCTCTGGTAACCTCCAAGTTAGATTACTGCAATGCGCTCTACGTGGGGCTGCCTTTGAAGACAGTTCGGAAACTGCAGCTTGTGCAAAATGCAGCGGCCAGATTAGTAACAGGGACCAGACGGTCCGAACACCAGCATAGTCTCGCACTCTGTGCGCATATAAGCCAGCTCCAAGATGTCTCTTCTTCACAGGGGATACCACCCTGTGGCGGCCAGATGACAATGGTTGCAAAGAGCATAGGCCACCAATAAGGAGCAGCAACCGCAGCAGCAGTGATGGAAGAATACAAACACAGCCACAGGAACGACAACAGCAGCTGAGAGACAGAGCCGTAGCTGCCACGGGGCACAAACTGCAATACGGGGCGAAGCGCAGAGCAGCAGCAAACATGCAAAGAGCCCGAGCCTCTGCGGCGACAGAAGATGAAACAGTCCACCCAGCAGCGGTCAGCCAGTCCCGGTAAGCAGCAGACGCCACTCAGCCGCAGCAGAAGGAAAACCAAGAAGCCAGCAGCAGCAGCAACATGGGAACACAGCAACAGCAGGACAACGCAGCAACAGCAGAAGACGACGACGACAACAGCAAGCGACAGCAAACGGCAGGACCCACACATCAGGCAGGGCAGGCACAACGGCGACAGCGATGTCAGCGGGAGCAGCGCAGATGACACCCACCGGCGACAGCAAACAGGCAGGACCCACACATATCGCAGCAGCAGCAAGAAAACACAAGCCGAAGCAGGGGCGAGGCCACCCAGCGGAACCCAGCAACGAGCCCGCAGAAGAGGCAAGAGGCCTCGCTGTATCCCCGACAGAGAAAGGTAAGAGGTCTCGCTGTATCCTCGGCCTTGATTTCCGTGCCTCCCGGTTCCAGCCATCTCCGTTGGTCCGTCAACAAATGTTGTACTGGTTCCAGTGCCTCTCCACCTCTGTTTTCTGAAAACGGGGGCATACCACGCTAAGATGTGATTTGAGATGAATGGGTGGTTGGCTATATGAATGTATGTGTGAGTGAGTGCGTATGTTTATATGTCGTATGTATGGTTGTTTTTACATGTATAATTGTTGTACATTTTAGTTTTATTATGTGCTTCGGAGAGAGTTTCATCTATCAGTCGGGGAGACTTGAGGGGCCCCCAATTACCGTAGTGACGGGCAAAGGAAGGTATGGCGCTGTGAGAAGGACGTGCCAGGTAAGGGGAACGCAGTCCAGACATATTGTGGCTGTGCCTTGTTCCGGTCCTTCCCACATCTGCAAGGTCGTTGGTAGTCCTCTCAGCCAACTCTCAGATCTCCAGTTGCTGTTATTAAATGCCAGATCGGTATATAATAAAACCTCCCTCGTCCACGATTTGATTGTGGATGAAGCAGCCGATCTGGCATGTATAACCGAGACCTGGGTGGGTGAGCAGGAAGGAGTTGGTCTCTCTCAGCTCTGCCCACCGGGGTACTTGGTTCAGCATCATGGGGAGGTGGGGTTGCTGTCATCTATAAGAGTTCCATCTCACTCACCAAGCACCATGTTCATGCAGTTACTGGCCTGGAGTGTTTGCACCTTGTGTTGGGCCAGAGGGACAGGCTGGGAATCCTTTTGGTGTACCGCCCACCCTGCTGCCCAATGGCTTCCCTAACTGAGTGGGCGGAAGTGGTCTTGGATATATTGTTGAAATCCCCCAGACTATTAGTACTGGGGGATTTCAACATTCATGCCGAGACCACTTTGTCTGGCGCGGCTCAGGACTTCATGGCTTCCATGACAGCCATGGGACTGTCTCAATATGTTAGTGGTCCAACGCATGTTTCGGGGCACACTGTAGACCTTGTTTTTGCTACTGAGCATGGGGATAGTGATCTGGATGTGGGGAGTCTTACAACACTCCCTTTGTCATGGACAGACCACTGCTTGCTGAAGTTTAGACTTTCAGTAACCTCTTCCCTCTGCAACGGTGGGGGACCTATTAAATTGGTCTGCCCCCGGAGACTAATGGATCCTGAAGGTTTTCAAAGGGCTCTGGGGGATTTTCCGGCTGATAGGACTGGCGCTCCTGCTGAAGCTCTGGTCACTCTGTGGAATACGGAGATGACCCGGGCTGTAAACACGATCGCTCCTGCACATCCTCTCCTATGTAGAGCTCATACAGCTCCATGGTATACTCCGGAGCTGAGAGCGATGAAGCAAGATAGGAGGCGGCTTGAGCGGAAATGGAGGCGAACTCCCGACGGATACAATTATGAGCTGGTTAGTGCTTCGACTAAGCTTTATGTAGGAGTGGTGAAGGCAGCTAAAAAACATCATTTTGCTGCCACTATTAAATCATCTCTCTGCCGCCCAGCGGTGCTCTTTCGAGTTGTCCGGGGGCTTCTTCATTCAAACCCTCCGGACACGGTGGAATCATCGGAGGCCCGCTGCAATCAGTTCGCCGATCACTTCCAGAATAAGATCTCATGTATCCGTCGGGACCTAGACTCTCAAGTTATAGCAGTTGATCCTAGTGAGATGTCCGGAGCACAGTCTTGTCATGTTTTGTTGGATGAGCTCCAGTTGGTTCAGCTCGAGGACGTGGACAAGGTGCTTGGACAGGTACGTGCAACCACTTCGGTACTGGATCCTTGCCCCTCTTGGCTGATAAAAACTAGCAGGAATGGAACAGGTAGCTGGGCCAAGGAAGTGATAAATGCCTCTTTACGAGAGGGAGTGGTCCCGGGCTGTCTGAAAGAGGCAGTGGTGAGACCACTCCTGAAAAAGCCTTCCTTGGACCCAGACAATTTTAACAGCTACAGGCCAGTGGCGAATGTTCCATTCCTGGGCAAGGTCTTGGAACGAGTGGTTGCTGGCCAGCTCCAGACACTATTGGATGAAACCGATTATCTAGATCCATTTCAATCTGGTTTTAGGCCCGGTTTTGGCACCAAGACAGCCTTGGTCGCCCTGTATGATGACCTATGTCGGGAGAGAGACAGAGGGAGTGTGACTCTGTTGATTCTCCTTGATCTCTCAGCGGCTTTTGATACCATCGATCATGGTATCCTTCTGGAGAGGCTTGCGGAGTTGGGAGTTGGAGGTACTGATGACACGCAGCTCTACTTCTCCTTTTCATCTTCTTCAGGTGAGGCTGTCGATGTGCTGAACCGTTGCCTGGCTGCGACAATGGACTGGATGAGAGTTAACAAACTGAAGCTCAATCCAGACAAGACTGAGATGCTGTTGCTGGACGGGTTCTCTGATCGGATGGTGGATATATACCCTGTCCTGGATGGGGTTACACTCCCCCTAAAGGACCGGGTTCGTAGTCTGGGAGTCTTTTTAGACTCTTCCCTTTCACTTGAGGCTCAAGTAGCCTCGGTGGTTAGGAATGCGTTTTACCAACTTCGGTTGGTAGCCCAGCTACGTCCCTATTTGAGTAAAGAGGACCTTACATCAGTGGTACATGCTGTGGTAACCTCACGTTTGGATTACTGTAATGCGCTTTACGTAGGGCTACCTTTGAAGACAGTTTGGAAGCTACAGCTAGTGCAAAATGCGGCGGCCAGATTGCTGACAAGGACCAAGTGGTCCGATCATATAACACCTGTTCTGGCCCACTTGCACTGGTTGCCAATATGTTTCCGGGCCAGATTCAAAGTGTTGGTATTGACCTATAAAGCCTTATACGGTGCGGGACCACGTTACCTGGCAGAACGCCTCTTCCGATATGAACCTGCCCGTACACTACATTCTGCTACGAAGGCCCTCCTCTGGGTTCCAACTCATAGGGAGGCCTGGAGGGTGGTGACAAGATCTAGGGCCTTCTCAGTGGTGGCCCCCGAACTATGGAACAGTCTCCCCGAGGAAGTACGCCTGGCGCCGACTTTGCTCTCTTTTTGGCACCAGGTCAAAACCTTCCTATTCTCTGAAGCATTTTAAGCTAAATTGATTTACTTTAAAAATGTTATTGTATTTGATTTTTGACTGTATTACTAGTATTATTCTGTTATTTATTGTATTTTTATGCTATTTTTATGTTCACCGCCCAGAGAGCTATAGCTAGTCAGGCGGTATATAAATCTCATAAATAAATAAATAAATAAATAAATAAATAAATAAATAAATGAACATATAAAACCGATTCTGGCCTGTTTGCATTGGCTACCTGTATGTCTCCAAGCTTGATTCAAGGTGCTGGTTTTAACCTATAAAGCTTTACATGGCTTAGGACCACAATACCTGATGGAACGCCTCTCCCGACACGAACCCACCCGTACGCTCAACATCTAAGGCCCTCCTCTGGGTGCCTACTCCGAGGGAAGCTCAGAGGGTGGCGACAAGAGAGAGGGCCTTCTCAGTGGTGGCCCCCAAATTATGGAATGATCTCCCTGATGAGGTGCACCTGGCGCCATCACTGTTATCTTTTCGATGCCAGGTCAAGACTTTCCTTTTCTCCCAGGCATTTTAGCATGTGTTTTTAAATTGTTTTATATCTTTAAATTGCGTTTTAAATTGGTTTTAAAATATGTGTTTTAAATTTGTATATGTGTTTTTAATGTTTTTAGGTGCTGTAAACCACCCAGAGAGCTTCGGCTATGGGGCGGTATATAAATACAATAAATAAATAAATAAATAAATGTTCAGACCTACCTTTCCCCTCCTTCTCCTTCCCCTCTCCTCTCAGTTCCTCCTCCCCTCGCCTCTTCCTTCTTCCTCTTCCCCTGCCCACGCCAGCCCTCCCTCTGTCCCTCCCCTTGGTCAGTTTTACCTACTGAACTCAATAAACATGCAAATGATCAAACCTGCACTTCTCCTCCCCTCCCCTGCTGCCTTCTCCCATTCCCCTCCTCCTCCCCTTCCCATCCCCTGTGGTCAGTTTCACCTATCCTAAGCATGATTGCAGGGGAGTAAATCCCTGAACTCAATAGGCAAAAAAACTTGTGATTTAAGAATGTACCTATAGCCAACAGATATTTCTATCAAACTTTAAAAAGCAGGGAAATTGGGTGTCAATAGTGAATGCACCAGGGGAACAGGAAACCTGATCTCCTCTCTGGGATATTGTACTCTCCTACAAATTTGTAAAAATGCAAACACAATTTGGGTTGGTCTTTCACAGTCCAATCCACTTCCTGTGTAGCTTGGAATATTTGGTAACATGTGCCTCTGGGCATATGGTGAGTGGTGGCAACACCTGCAATTAGCCCAAATAATAGAAACAAGACATTGTGCTGTGCTGATCTTGTTTTAGCAGGGAGGAAGCAGCATTATTAAGACAGTTGATATAGTTCAGATGAAAAATGGAGATGGACTGCCTTCAAGTCGATCCTGACTTATGGTGACCCTATGCATAGGGTTTTCATGGTAAGCGGTATTCAGAGGTGGTTTACCATTGCCTTTCTCTGAGGCTGAGAGGCAGTGACTGGCCCAAGGTCACCCAGTGAGCTTCATGGCTGTGTGGGGATTCGAACCCTGGTCTTCCTTGTCGTAGTCCAACACTCTAACCACTATGTCACTATGCCACACTCACTTTAAATATGTCTGATTTACTTTTCCTTCTATTTCTGTGAATATGTGAAGTACAGCAACACTTAGCGAAATTTACACTAAAAAATCTCGAAAAATAATTGTGGAATAATGGCACTGAGTCTTCTGCAGAATAGTCTCCAGTGGACATCAGGAGTGTCTCAGTTCACACAAGATGGGAGGTGAAATATATTCTAGCAAAATTCTAGGTGTGCTCTATGTTTTTAATTGACCATGCCCACCTGGCCTTAAATGAAGTGGTTTAAACATAGCAGGCTGAAAACATGCATCTTTGGTAGGCTAAGTTTGTTTTTTCCAACAGCTAGAGTCATTGCTGAAGTAGCAACATATTGTATTCAGTCTGATTTTACATCAAACTAGCTTCAGATTCAACTGTTAATGCACCCAAAAAAGAAATAGAACATAACCTCCAGTTTGAAACACAAAAGGCTGTCTTCTCCATCATATGACATTGTCCAATAAAAAGGATTTGAAATTAATAAAAATAAATTTGACACAAGTTTCTAGGATGAATAATGAGGGAAATAAAATTTTCTAGTTTATATTCTCTGTAGAAACATTAGTAATACAGGAAAGAAGCAAAGTAAGAAAACACCAACAAACATACAAAAATGTAATTCTCCATCTTTGGAGAGGGCAGGTGTTGCCACCACTCACCATATGCTCAGAGGCACATGTTACCAAATTCTTCCAAGTTACACAGGAAGTGGATTGGACTGTGAAAGACCAACCCAAATTGTGTTTGCATTTTTACAAATTTGTAGGGTAGTACAATATCTCAAAGAAGAGGTCAGGTCTCCTGGTCCCCTGGTGCATTCACTATAGCTGCCCAATTTCCCTGCTTTTTAAAGTTGAATAGAAATATCTGTGGGCTATAAGTACGTTCTTAAACCGCAAGGTTTTGTGCCTATTAGTGAATTATATATCTATTCCAATCACCAATGCAATCCTATATATATCTACTCAGAAAAAAAGAATCCACTGAGATCAATGGAACTTACTCCCAGATAACAGCTGTGGGATTACAACCTAGGTCTGGTCTGCCTTTCTATATTCCATCTGTGACCCAATGCAGACTTCGTGATTACATCAAGCTAGTTTCTCTGTCCACACCCTTTACTTTTGTTAACTTTGATCCTGATGAAGATTTCTGGAGAACTCAAAAGCTCACTCTCTATTTTGTGATATTTTTGTTAGTCCAAAGAAAGACATTCCATAACAGGGGATTTTGGCATTTTTCTTATGGACCAATACAGCTTCTATTGCTTTTTACATATTTCTACACAAATATTATCTCTGTGTAGGAAAAAAAAAACAGGTCACAACATTCCTTCTAACAGAAAGAGTTACAGTCTTACCTTGTCCCAGAATGCCTGAAGTACAACTTACTTCCAACCCAGAAGAGGAAACTGAACTTGCTATAAAAGCAACATCTAATGGGTTATTAATCCAGAAATGGATAAACATGACCCATATGCATTCTAGGAGATGAACCAGCACTGTGTATGCAGTTTTAGGTAAGATCCAAATTTGGCCAATGGATCACCAAATTCTCCATTTCTGGACAAAATCTCCACCATTCTTTGCAACACCTCAAGAGTTAAAAGTTCATTATGTAAACTCCTAACAAAAATCTGATCTGCCTTTGGAGGAGGGAAATGACACAAGTTTACTTTAGCTCCCTCCTTTTTAGTATCATTGCTTAATCTTTTCTCAGTATTAGATCTTGTGGATCAAGATGGGAAAACCTATGGCCCTCCAGATGTTTATTTTATTTATTTATTATTTGATTTATATCCCACCCTTCCTCCCAGCAGGAGCTCAGGGTGGCCAACAAAAGCGCTAAAAACATATCAAAACATCATAAAAACAGATGTTAAAATATACCAAAACAAAACAACTTTTAAAACATTTTTGAAAGCTTTTAAAACATCTTTTTTAAAAGGTTTAAAAAAACATTGGGTTTTTTTTAAAAGAAACCATATTAAAAAGCAATTCCAACACAGACACAGATTGGGATAATGTCTCTACTTAACACTTGTTGAAAGAGGAAAGTCTTCAAAAGGTGCTGAAAAGATAACAGAGATGGCGCCTGACTAATATTTAAGGGGAGGGAATTCCACAGGGTAGGTGCCACCACACTAAAGGTCTGTTTCCTATGTTGTGCAGAACAGACCTGCTGATAACATGGTATCTGCAGGAGGCCCTCACCTGCAGAGCACAGCGATCGACTGGGTATATAAGGGGTAAGACGATCTTCCAGGTATCCTGGTCCCAAGCTATATAGGGCTTTGTATACCAAAACTAGAACCTTGAACGTGGCCCAGTAGCAATTGGGCAGCCAGTGTTGTTTTACTTCAACTACATCCATCCTAGTCAGTATGGCCAATGGCCAGGGATGATGGGCGATGGAGTCTAGCAACATCTGGAGGGACACAACTTCCCCATTCTTGTTCTAGATGAAACTCCTAGATCTTTTTCCAGTGTAGCCAGTGGAGATTAGCAATGGTGGTTGCATATGGAATTTGATGGCCGGTGCAAGGCAAACGCTGTCCATCACACCAAGACTGGGTTAGCAGTTCATAAAAACAACAATACGCAGGTGCTTTGGACTTTGCTCTACCAGTTATTTGACTTGAGCCTAGCTTGCTGCAAATAGAAAACTGGAATGTCAGGGAGAACCCTTCCCCTTGTTATCTAGTTTTCCATGTGTAGGCATTTATTCATTTTTGTGTGCAGGAGCATCAGAGTTCTCACCTACATTTGGATAAGTGGTTCAGTCCAGACACAGGCTTAGTTAGTATCTCAGTGATAACTAGACTTAAATCAGTGTACAACACCTGGTTATCCCAAATCACCTTTTTGCCCAGGATGGGAGTAGGAAGTTTTACAAGGAACTGTGACAAGATGAAGTCATTAGCACTCTGTGTTCAGACTAGTCCTGGAAGGACTGGGCCACATTGGAACTAGATATGGAAAGATCTGCCAGTTTCTCATGTTTCCAATCTTCAATTCAGTTCTCTGCATTTCTGCAGCAGTTTGTGACTTTTGTTTTAAAAAATCCTCATGAAAATTCTCCAGCATTTTAGTGCAAATTTCTCCAAATAAAAACATTTTTGTAGGCAGTTTTGACTAATGTACACATTTTTGCAAGCAATTTATCATCATATGATATATTCATTTTAATGCATAATTTCCTCTAACATATGCATTTTTGGAAACAGTCTTTGGTTGGCAAACTGCATTTCAAAATTCAAATAAGTGTGATTTTCGAAAGATGGCAGCATTTTGGTTCTCATATTGTTTTAGAAAATGTGAATTTGATCGATTCAGCTTGAAATGCGAAGTGAGTCAAATTTCTTGCCCATCCCTAACTGAGACTGAATTCTCTTCTCCCCATTTTTCTGAAAGAGAAGAATCTCAGGTCCCAGCAATACATTCCAGAGTGAATTTGGTGCCAGGTTGATGATGTTGTTGAGGCTCTGTTACACAATAAGCATATACAACACAATGCAAAAGAAATAAATATAATGCAAGTGCAGAATGGACAGATAGTGCCTACATGAAAAATAACACCAGTTTTTATCTAACTCCAGCCCAGAGATAGTGAAACTCGTAGACAGATGAAGAAGAAAAAATGGCCTTTTCATTCACTGCTGGGCTAACATATGTTAAAATTGCTTCTATTGAAGATAATGACATTTTACTTTAAGTCTCTTTTCAGAGGTAAGTGTGTTTGGAACTGAGGCTATACTTTTCGCCAAACAGTTTAATCACTATTGTACCTTTTAGAGGAGATTTTCTACTCATCTTTAAGTAATTCACTTTGGACAAACCGACTGAAATAAACCTTCAGGGATAGTGTGGCCTCTATGGTAGGTCTCATTTGACAATAAAGGACAGCACAGTTGGGCTATGCACACTGTGCTATTTCACTGCTTTCTTGCTTTGTTGTAGCCTGTAGAAAGCAGAGACTGCAATATGTCTCTGTTGATCAATATTAAATGAATAGAGCAAAATGCCAAGAAGAAAATTAACTGAAATGATACTAAATTCCAGCACTAACTGTGAAACCTCAGGTCTCAAAATGGCAGTATTATAACTAATAATTGCTATTTAGTTCTAAGTAATGAAGCAAGTCAGAAATATAGAATGTGCTACATTGCCCCCTAAATGGAGCTTAGTATAATGATACTTCAATGTTTGCACAATCTTTAATCTAACACATTGTCTTTTCACATCTTGATAACAAACCCTGGTATTTGAAATTTACTCCTCCACTGCAAGGCAGAAGAATGGAAGCAGAAAAATGAAAAGCACAATTATGCATTAATAACATGCATGAACAAAAACGATGGTTGAGGTTGTAGGAGGGTGTTAGAGAGAGTCACAGTGAATAGAAAGTCACAGAATTTTGCCTTCCTATCTATCTTTCCTGCAGGTAAGGGCAGGATTAGCTTGAGGAATCTCCAAAATAGTCTCCCCCCACCTCCCAGTGAGCTGGATGTATCATTTGTCATTGTTTACCAAGCCTTTGTCCTTCTGAGAACCCACACAGACTGAAATGAAAAGAGCAATTTCTACTTTTCAAAATGAGACTGACACATGGTTTCCATGATAATGCAAGATTTTTTTTAAAAAAAACCTTTTTAGTATATAAGAACTCAAAAAAGCAGGGAGTTAAATGTTAATGTGTTCAACTTAATGCCCCACAGGATTCTCCATTCAGAGTATATTTTGAAATATGCATCTTTTGTTTCTGGAATTACTGTGATAATGTAATGATTCCAAGGGTTTTGGATTTATAGTCCTTAATAAGAGCAAATGTTAACCTTGAAATTTGAATGATAAAACAAATCCTGTGTGAAATAGGTCTTGAGCAGCAATGGACCAGACAGAAGAATTAACTTAGATCCTCCTAAATATTTGCCTCTATTTAATTATGGTGACCATAGTAAGCTGAATTCATTCTGTGAACAGAACCAGCCCAAAGTCCAGTACTACATTTTACCCTACCTCATTTGCATTAAGGATGACCCATTCATGCTTAACGTGTCCAAACATGCACAAACTTTGTATTCATATGTTATGTCTCATAAGGTGGGATGATACAGTGAGTGCAGTGTTGCATGATAGCTGAAGAGTCTACATCTATCCCATAATCTAGAGACTACAACTTACTTGTGGACAAATAAAAAAGACATCAGTTTTCACACACCAGTACTGTCAGTGATTACTTCTAGATTATTTGACCATGTTTATGGCATGACTACATTGTAATTTTTTTTGCATGATTTGGATAGCATCTCTTCTTAAGTGTTTGAAATGGGAAAAAATGTCTTGTAAAACCCTTTATTGATACTAGAGAGAAAATCACTTTCATTGGCAGCTTTGAGTTAACTGCATCCCTTTGAATCCCTGTGTATAGTAGGTGGGCACCCTGAAATCTTTCCACTAAAATACCTAATCTACACCATCATAAAAATCACATTGCCGAAGTGTGGCACCTGTGCAGGAGGCAGCATGCACTCCATTCTTGCACTTCAAATGGCTGGGCATAATTGAAGACTGCAGGGGTCTCTCGGCCAACAGAACATAAACTCTTCACATGAAAGGGAGCAGTTGCCCACTGTCCAATTATAACTGGAAGTCAATGTTTACTGTTGTAAACTGCTTTATCAACTATTGCTGTTTTTATTGTGTTTCTATTTAGAATACCTTCTTGATGGAAAAATGTGGTTATGGGTTACTATAAATTGCCTGGGATATTTTTAACTGAAGAGCAGTATAGAAAGGTATTAAGTGAATCAACAAGGAAACCCTCAGTTCCAGATCTTTTGCCAGTCTATAAGTCAGGATATAATTAGTGAAATTAGACCCCTGGTCATCTCGACCTCAGTTGGTAAGGTCTGAGTTTCCCCCGGTTGTGGTACGATAAGGATTGCAGAGCTAAGAAAAAGGAACTCTGTCAACTTACAAGAATGCTCGCATGCCAGGGCCTGGCAGCAGTTGCACCACTTTTACAACACTGCCGGAGAGAATACAAATCTTTAATTAGACAAAAAAAAAAGGGCCTTCCACATAGACAGCTGGAATGCCCTGCTCTCGGCTCTGAGAGAAAAAAATGACCTTAAATTCTGGGAACTAATCCATTCTGGGCTAACAAGTGCTATAAGCAGGGTAGACTCACCAATTCCTCCTGATATATGGGTCTCTCACTTTTCTAACATCTTTGGACCCAATGGAAATTCTTCTCAGGCACCGTCGAAAGATATCCTCAACTCCCCACCCTGGCCACCGGTGTTGCCCTCAGTAATTCTGGACTTGATTGCCAAGCTCAAATCTGGTAAAGCCCCGGGGGAGAACATGATCCTCCCCGAGGTTTTCCTTTCCAATGCAAACTGGTGGGTGCTGGTTTTGGCCTCTCTATTCACGTACATAAACGCTACCGGACAAATGCCTTCAGGCTGGTGTTCCAGCATAATCGTCCCTATTTATAAGAAGGGAGATGTTTTGGACCCCCGAAATTATAGGCCAATCAGCCTCCTAGACATTACTTCCAAGCTCTATGGGAGGTTCCTTCTTAATAAGCTCCTTGATTGGGAGACCAGCAACCGTATTCTCCACGAGGAGCAAGCAGGGTTCAGAAGAGGCAGGAGCACGATCGACCAGGTATTTGTGTTGCAACATCTAATACAGAAAACCACGAAAGGCCCCAACAAATGTTTGTATGTGGCCTTCATGGATTTCACCTCCGCCTTTGATCTTATAGACAGAGATCTACTTTGGCAGAAGTTGGCCCAGACCAACATAGATAGAAGATTGCTTTACCTTATTCGAGCCCTTCACCAGGGAAACACGCTACAAGTGCGATTAGGCCTGCAGGGCACGCTTTCCCAGGCTATTCCAGTTTGGAAAGGAGTGAAGCAGGGATGCATTCTGGCCCCTTTTTTATTTAATGTTTTTATAAATGACATCAGCCCCGCAATGGCTTCCCCGTCCTTCTTCCCTCCTTCAATAGGATCTCATAAGACCCCCCCTATTGTTATACGCCGATGACCTGGCCTTACTTTCTTTAAATAAAGACCTGGCCTCAAAAGGATGCTCACTCACCTGGGTGTTTACTGCAAGGAGCACCTCTTGACAATTAATTATACCAAAACCAAGATCTTGATCTTTGGCAATAAGAAGGCTGCTTCCAGTTGGTCAATTGAAGGCCACGTGCTGGACCAAGTCCGTCTGTTCAAATACCTGGGTATCTGCCTTAGTGAGAATTCCTCATGGAACTCCCACATTAAGGCCACCAAACTGGCAGGTGCGAGATCTTCAGTTCAACTCCAAAGATTTTTTTATGCTAGAGGAGGGCAAATGGTCCCCCCATTGCTCAAGGTGTTTGTTGCTAAAACAGTTGCCTCCATACTTTACGGGGCTGAACTTTGGGGGGCTGCGGCTAAGCAACAATTAGAAACTTTACAAAACAAGTTTATGAGACAAATCCTAGGGTTCCCATTGGGAACCCCCGCTGCGCATCTTAGAGCGGAACTTGGGCTACCCTCCTTAGCAGCTAGAATAGATCTAGCTCACCTTAGATATTGGAGAAGAATATACCAAATGGATGATAATTCCCTTACTAAACTTTGCTGGTCTGACCAGCTATCGAAGGGGGGGTGGGCCCATACTAACCAGGCACTGCTAGAGCAATACAACCTCCCTATAGGCGAGCTACTGAGTCTCAGCCCCCAAGCCCTTAGGAATTGGGTTTTTAATCATGCAGCGAGGAAAGATCGGGTGGACATCCTAACAGCCCCTTTCTCCATCTGGTATCCCCAACTCAAGCCTAATCACGTTAGATCATCATACCTTGAGATCCTCACGCACCCCTCTCTCCGTAAAGCATTTTTGGAACTTAGGTTCCAATTGATGCCATCGGCCTACCTGGAAGGGAGGTACACAGGAATTCCCTTTGAAGAACGGAGATGTATTTTTGGGTGTAATATTCCAGAGGACATCATTCATTACTTGTTATACTGTCCATTGTACACCGATCCCAGACAGAAATTCCTGGTCCAATTTATTTATTCCACCCAGGTCAAATGCCCCAAGGAACTGGTAGTAGAGCTTTTAAGTGACAAATTCAAACACGTGACTATCTCCGTAGCTAATTTCACCTTGGTAGCTAAGAAGCTAAGAGTAGCTTACACTCAGAAACAGAATCCCTGAAACTTTTAAATGTTTTATTCTCATTTGCTAGGCATATTATGGGTCGCATGGTGGATGTTTTTATTTTATTCTCTTATTGCATCTTGTGGTATTTGTTGTGCTTGCAATGGCCTTTGGCTAAAATGCAATAAACTGAAACTGAAACTATAAAAGAGTGAGTAGAACTGATAAAATATGACATATCTCGGCAGCGAAGCAGATGTACCAATAACAAATGTTTTTCAGGCTGGTTATAATTGCCACATATTATTATTCCAACCACTTTTGGAAGTCGATTATGTTTAGAGCTAATTGCTCTGATTCTACCAAAGTTATGGACCAGCCTTACAGGAGCACAAAAGCCTTATGCAGAGAAAATAGGAAACCAGTATCCAAGAGCTAGGGTAGAAGTAAAGGGCTTCTGCAGTTCTCATGCACTGCTTAAAGTTACACCTCTGAGAACCCTCCGTTTTAGTTTTGAGGGTTTAAAAATATCCTTTGGAGCTTGTGCACTTGCTCACTGTACAACCCATGTGCAGATGCTAATATTTTGCACCATTTCTTCATTAAAAAAGGCAAATATATCCCCATAGCAAGGCTGCCCATTCATATTTTACTTGCCGAGGGAATGTTGTATTGTAAAATGTGCTTCTCTCATGCTTATATGAGAAACAGGTCCTTGAATTCAAGTCTAATTCAAACACTGCCTCAAGAGTGGCCTCTTTAGGGCCAATCCAGACATTGTAATTGGTCTTGTGCATGCTTCAGCGTATGTCAAGATCATGGCTTGGATACTGGAGTTCATATAAGGATGCTTCCTAACTGTTGCTATTTCAAGGATGGAACTCAATCACATACCAGCAAATTCAGGCTGCACACAATTATAGTTGATCGGGAGGTCTTCCACAACAAACCCACTTCCCCAAAAGATTGGACTTTTTGTGATAAGGATAGTGACGGGAAAAAGCAGCAGAAAGTGTGGGATAACATCTGCTTTGATGCAACACCATCTAGCTTCCCTGCAAACAAATGAGAACGAATGTTTATTAAACAGCCAATATTGTCTAATATCCTGGCAAACAATTCAGGATGAATGCCCAATAAATAGGGTGTTTGGAAGTGCCCTAAGAATCAATTCTACTCATGATTTCACAGAATGATTGATTGGAGCACCCTTAGACAGTCCATAATGCCAAAATCTCCAAATAAAGTCAACTTCAGCTGATTTCATCATGTAATTTTACATAGCCAGGTGCCAACACAGAAAATGAGAAGACTGGGGTGGATGGCGGAGATTACCTTCTTCCCTATTTTTTTAAGGAAGTGGATGGGATGGAGTTGCTTCCTTAGTCAACTCCATACCTATTTTTTTCCTAGAAGTTTGGGGAGCCAGTTCTCCCCCTGCAAAAAACCCCCTGCAAAATGTGTGTGTCTGTGTGTGTGAGAGAGAGAGGGCGGGGGAGGGTTTGTTGCTTTACTGAGAGTTAACAAACATTAATCCCTGGTAGCACCAGGGGAAGGCCAAATTGTGAAGAAGAAAGAGAAATGAGGTTGGGGTTTGGCAGGCAGAAAGGGACGGCAAATCCAAGATTCAAGTTGTCCCCTTCCAGTGGAAAAAAAGATATTAAATAAACTTGGATTTCTCTATCAATTTGCAAAACCAAGCTATTCAATTCTAAATCTAACTGCAAAAGTGTGAAAAGTTATTTACAGGTCTGTAGCCATCTCTGATTCCATCAATTTGTTTCCGCTCTCTGTTGTCATTGCTCGTTTCTCTTGACTCTCCCAGGACAGTTCCTTGCTTTAGAAGAGAAAATGTCAATAGCTTGTTTGTCCTCCAGGATGTTTCCTGGTGACAACAGCCATACTTCAGCATTCTGATCATCTCTGTTTACTTTATCTGCTTTGTGTACAATAACTAACACTTTTTAAATTTAAAACAAACAAAAACCCCACCAAGCAAAAATCATCTAAAGAAAGCTGAAATGTAAAAATGATCTAGTAAGGCTTCTTTATAACAAGATGTGTAGGAGTATGATTGAAAAAATAAACAAATTCATTAGTCTTTCTCTTGGAATTCAGAAACATGTCATTACTATGCAGAAATATTTTAGATGCTGAACAATTTCTAGATACTGGCACTGAGATGGAAAGCAAGCTTATTCAATGAGTAATTTTGAGACACCCATCTAAAACTGTATTCATTATATTTGAGTCTAAATGGGTTTCCATTTTAGAAAGGAGTTTATGTTTTATACACCTCTTTGGTTGCTGTTGTTTGTATCAAAGTATGTTGTGAATCTGTAATATTTTTGCAAGGATCAGAATAAAAGATATATAAATGAAAGATAATTCTAGATTAAGTCTAGATATAGCCCCAAAATAATATAAAATGGTCAGCTATACTTTGGAATGTGCTAACTTAACTGTGTGTATGATGTTACAGAATATGGCATTCTACCAATATTATAGTTATAGCATTGATATTATAATTTTATGCATTACTTTTGAGTTTGAAGACAGGTATGCCACCATCTTGAATTGGTGCCCCCTTGATTTTAGTTCTTCTCTCTGCTTGAAGAATGCTTTGAATGGAACCATGACTAACTAGAAGATGGTGCCTGTTGACATCTTGAGTCAAGCTCTGCCTTTTGAAGTTCTTACCTGACACACTTGGAGCACTGGATGGTGGACAAGACGAGTGCATATTGGCAACCTTGGCCAGGCCTATCACACCTGGCTGCAGGCTGCCCAATAGTTTAAGGCCTTGCAGGACATATTCTCCCCCTGCTCCGCCAGAGGGTGCATTACCAAGCTCTCCATGCTATCATAATGGCTGAGTTTCATGCCTCTAGAGCCATCAAATAGACAGGAGCAGGGAATGGAAAAATAGGGAGAAAATATTCCTGTACCAGTGGGAGGCTGCTGCCACCAGACCAGGCACCAGTGGGAGGCCTGGCAGAGGTGCCATGCCCAAAAGGGCCCCTAAAGGGTCCCTCCTTAGGCTGGGAGGGTGGAGCTCCCACTCCATGATCCATGGCAGTGTAGGGTTGCAGGACCCAGCTACCCACCACTGCCACAGATTGAAAAGTAGGAACTCCCAGGCAACACCCACCCATACAGGTGGTGCAGGCTTAAATAAACCCACCCCACCTACCTCCTGCATCGCCACATCAGCATGTTAACACACTGCGCACGCATGTCTTCCATCACCCAAGATGGCGGCAGGAGTGTCCCTAAGATGTTGACACAGGAGGTAGATAGGGCAGGCGGGCTTGTTTAAGCCCCATTAAGGCCCATGCTGGGCCTTGTGGCAGCAGCCTCCCACTGGTGCAGGAATTTTGTTCTCCTACTATCCCATAGTTTAAGCTACCTGCATCAGGAGGTGCTGTTGGGCAGTTTGATGCCATGGGCCTGGTGCCGGCTGGTGCCCAAGGGCCCAGTTATGCCTGGCACTGGCTCTGACTGCCATTGCTGTCTGTACCCACAGCAACACCACCTACCCTTCTACAATGCGACACATGTAGGTGAAAATTCTATGGTTAATTTTTAATTAAATGAGTAAATCAACCACATACTTTTCACCTATGTATACTGAATTGTACAAGTCTGGGTAGTATTTGGACAATCAGTTCCTGTGTGTACAGGTGGGACACCATGTAGCAAGGAGAGGCATTGTGCACACTAGCTCCCCTCCAACAGTCAGGCCGGATCAAGAGAGTATTATCTCATCCAGCTCTTTGATGCCAACATAGAAATAAACTAAACGCTGTAACTGAAACCGCAGCTGATGTATTTCAACACACACTTGCAAGAAAGTAATCAACAATCTTTCTGTCCATGAGGAAATGATTTAAAAAAGCTTTCTCTCCCTAATAGGATGAGACTTAGTTTTATTTGCACTGTTACATCTACTAATAGAGCCAAAAGCATGATTTTGCCTTTAATAGATGTTTTGCTTCTTACAAAATGGCTGTAGAATGGCCTGATTACAAGGATGGTATAAACTAGCTGCCAAAAAGACTGGCCTCTACAACAACCTCTGGATTTTATCTGGGGTTGTGATGTACCGCTCTGTGGCATCCTCCAATCTTTCCATATTTGTTCTGCTGTATAGCTTTGTGATGCTGTCCTAGTATCCTTGCAGGATCAATCTAACATGATTTTTATGGCCTTACCCTTGGATAGCGGATAGTATACTCAGGCCTATTCACTTACAAGCATTTGCTGTTGCTAAATATCTTGCAACTGAATCTTAAGAAACAGAAATGAGTATGTATGTACATATGTGTTTTTAAACTTTTGTTTAAAGGAATCTGTTTGAGGTGGAGATATTGTTTTGTTGAAAAGAAATATTTGGATTAATCATGGGGCTAGTGAATGAGCTTTCCAGGATTGTTGTACTGTCTTATCATATAAAATGGAGGGAAGCCAAAGATCTTTGCCAAAAGGCAAGAATGAGAAGCCTTTTTCAGGTCAAGGGCCCCATTACCTCTGGGACAACCTTACAAGGGTCACATGTAGGGTTGCCAGGTTCAATCCCTGAGACCGATCCTGTATCTTTAGGAGAAGAGAAAGTCAGCCAAGTGCAGGTGTTCTTGCAACCCTGTAATAGGAAAAACCACAAGGTGGAATTCTCCCTCCCCCCTGCACAACTTTTAAAGATACAAAAGACCTCTTGGTTGCCAGGCCCGGCCTCCAAGATGTCTTTTGTATCTTTAAAAGTTGTGCAGGGGGGAGGGAGAATTCCACCTTGTGGTTTTTCCCATTACAGGGTTGCAAGAACACCTGCACTTGGTTCACTTTCTCTTCTCCTAAAGATACAGGATCAGTCTCAGAGGTTGAACCTGGCAACCCTAGTCACATGCCAGTGGTGGGTGGGGCCAGAGGCAAAAGTGGGTGGAGCAACAAATGCAAATGTTACCTATGTACAGTACGATGGTTTCCACAGATACTCTCTTACCCCTATCTATTCTTCATCCAGACAAGCACTATCAGAATTCAAGGACACATTTCATTTTTTTTTATCATTAATTTTTATTCAAATTTCCAAACACAAAAAACAAAACAAAACAAAAATAATTAAACAGTAAAATAAAATGTTGACTTCCGATTTGTCGCAGATCAGTTATAGGTCTACAATATATAACAATCCTGTCTCTTAAATTATATTATAAAATCACTTTCCTCCAGTAGTTATCTTAATTAATCATCAAATCTCATAAACATTACTTTATTCTTTCCACAAAAAGTCAAAGAGAGGTTTCAATTCTTTGAGAAATATATCTATCAATTTTTCTCCAAATAAGCATGTCGATTAATCCATCTCGTTCAAATCTATTCGGTCCAATAATTTCAATAGCCATTCTTCCATTATCAATGTTAATTCCATCTTCCATCTTCAATAATGCTGTTAAGTCCAGTAATTTCAGTAGCCATTCTTCCATTATCAGTATCCCATAATAATCTTGTTGTCATAGCCATAGTCCAAATAAACATATCGATTAATCCATCTCATCAAATCTGTTAGGTCCAATAATTTCAATAGCCATTCTTCCATTATCAATATTAATTCCATCTTCCATCTTCAATAGTCCTGTTAAGTCCAGTAATTTCAGTATCCATTCTTCCATTATCAGTATCCCATAGTAATCTTGCTGTCATAGCCATAGTCATATAATAAGAGTCTGATGGGAATTTCCTTTATCACAAATATTTCCTTGCCATCAATTCTGAATATGTTGCTGAAATATTGTTGTAAAGTCATATCTCTGTTCTTCTTTTTTACAAAATGCACTGGCTCATCTCTTGAGAGTTTTTCCATTGTCACATATCTGTAGTTAATTCCATAGATTTTTTCTATGTCAAGCTCCATCACATCATTCCAGTCCAGAAAATTATCCAAGACATTGATAACTTTATCTTTAATATCTTCATTAATTTATTCAGAGACAACGTTGAATTCCAAACAGTAAACTTTGTTTCTAATATCCATAAACTCCAGATCTTTTTCCACTTCCACATTTATTCCAATCTCCAGGGCTTGTATCTTCCCTTTAATTTTTCTTTTCTCATCTCTGATCTCATCAATCTCCTCTCTCACAAGATCCCCTATTTCTTTAAGCTCCTGCGTCATTTTGCCCAATTCAATTTTCATCTCCTTTCTACCCTGTCTCAGGGTTTGTTTCGTTATCTCAATCTCATCCATTATTTTCTGAAACATAATTACTTCCAGATTCTCAGCCACTTTCTTGATTGCGATTCTTAAAACCACGAAAACAAAACAAAACAAAACAAAAAATCCACTTCTTATTTCAGCAACAATTGGGTTAATGTTCCAGGCTTGATGACATCACAGTGTAGACAGAACAGCCTGCCTTATCTCTTATATGTTCAAGAATACAAAACAAATTTAGTTCCCAGCATCAAAACAGTTAGTGGCGTCGTGAACAAGCAGATTCGTCAAAATGAAATAGACCAAAAAGAAAATAGTCCCAGACATATAATGTTCCGAAGTTCATAAATCAAATTTATTTATTTTATTTTTCTCCTCGGAATAGAAATCCCTCTTCCATTTGTATCTTTAGAATGCACTTCCAGGACAGCTTTTTGCAATAAAAACAAAGATAAGCTTTTTCAATTTCTTTCCTCCTTAATTTCGTGAATAAAAGAGAAGAGTTATAACTCACCCAGAAATTCTTTATAGCTGATTCATTGACAAATCTCTTTTTGCTGCAACAGTTTAAACCAAGTGAAAAAAAAATAGAAAGAAGGATGCTCGCCTGTTAAAGTCCGTTTTTCTTTGAAGAAAAGATAAACGTGTCGCTAAATCAGTTAGAGCTTGTTTGGAAGTCCGTCCATCATTGCTGGCTGAACCTTCTCTCATAAATTAATGAAATCCAGTCCCCCCAACAAAAACAGGCCTTTGTGGTTAATCTCTACGTTTCTCCCTGCCCGGGAGAAAATCTTTACCAGTCAAAAAGAACGTTCTGACTGATTTTAAAACTGAAAAAGCTTCTTCTGAGATGAGAGCTCGTCTCAAAAAGCAGGCACAAGCGAAGTCACCCTTCCCGGAAGTCAGAATTCAAGGACACATTTCAGATGGGCAAAAACATTCAGGATACACAACAGGGTCAGTAAGGGGTATGGCTTGGAGGAAGTTCTGAGGGCCAGATAGGAAGGCCTGAAGGGCTGCATTTGGCACCTGGGGCTGAGGTTCCCCACCCATGCCCTAAGTAAAGGTCTTTGGCCTATTATGCCTTTCTCTTTAAGCAGCGTGTTTTATAGCCAAGCTACATGATCAGGAAAAGCTACTGGAATACCTTTCTGGGACTAGGTGTAATAACATTAGGAACCAGAGTGCCAGGTGAGAGATTGCATGGATAGAAGCAATTTTGGAAAGACCAGCTGAGAACTGAAAGCCAGAGCAGCAGTTGATCCCTTGCTCTACTACGAGTTTGCACAGTGTTTGGTTGTTCCACATTTCAGTCTCCTGTGGTAGCATTTTGCAGGAGCAAATACTACATGGTGTCTGCAGACAAACTGAAACCAAAACAGTGAAACAATTTTTTTAAAAAAGCGGGGGGCAGGCAGTTAAAGCTTCCAGGTATGCTGATGTAAATGCGGCAGAGAGAACAGAAAAATATGGGAGAAAGGATTTGGGTTGGATCACACTGCAAATGGAGCAGATTGGAATGAAGACAGATTTCAGTCAGCACTGTTTCTCTCATGTGGCAACAAGCAAAAGAGATGTTTAACATTTTTCAGTTTGTTGCTAACAGTGAAGACAAGGTGATAATGATAATGATAATAATACACCTGAAGCATACAATTCATTCAGAAGTCATATAACAGGCACATCATCAATCATCCATAGATGAGACATTTAACGCTGCTAGCACAAACACTGTGAATTTGGTGAGTTCTTATTTTCCAGATTTGGCCAATGGGGGCATCTATACTATCCCCCAATTACTCCTGGAAATGATGCTATGTCTTGGTACAGCATTGTTTCCAGGGGGCATTCTGTCCAAGGAGTGTGTCTGTACTGTTTGAAGTGGCAGCAAGGCTTTAAATACGAAAAACAAACCCCTGACCACCTCTTATTTAAAGGTCAGCTCCCACTCCCAAAAATTCTTAGAATTTCCCACCCTCAAAGATTAATCTAATCTTTGCGGGGGGCACAGGGGAGGGAATTTACCGCATTCCTGAGACCAAAAATCCCTGGATTGAATACATTAGCCCAGCACAAAATGATATAATCTCTGGTTGGGGTTTGCTTGGAAAAGTTAGGCAAATTAACCCCATTTAAATTTTGCTAAAATGTGTAAAACTAGAGATAGTAATTTTCAAGGTAAATATATATTTACACAGCAGACTAAAACATTTTACACAGGCAGAAACAGACTAAAACCTTCATTAGCACATTGAATTCTCCTATAGTGTATGGATCTTATAAATGATCACAAAACATTTAATTTTAAAATTGACCCACGGGCACAAGGTAATGCAATATTTTAAAAAACATATGGAATATTGCAAGCTGAACAACATTTAAATACCAGAAAAGTAACATAGCATAGGAAAATGACAAAACAGTTTTGCAGACTGGGAAAAGACTGCAAGTGTTTGCTAAATGTAATCTGAATTGCAGATGTAAAATGAAGGCAGATCTTCTGTTATTCCAAGGAGTAGATTTTTGATGCCAAGCTGTCCTTTTTTGAAAAAAGGGACAATCAAAGATGGTGATGATAAAATAATAAACTAAGAGTATCAGTGATAGCAACGACGACAATGGCAACATAAGGAAATACTGAGTACCATATATGAGAGTTATGTGGAACACTGCTTTTTATGGTAAAAAGAAAAAACAAGGCACGGGTGCTCATACCTTGTAAAAAGCATTGTGGGTGCCAGCCCAAAATAGTTGACATAGGCAGCAGAAAAAGAGGTGGCGGTACTCCGTACTGGTGAGTACCATCACAACAAAAGCACTGATGTGGAATAGGAGCTATGTAAGAGAAGAGTTCAAGGATCTGTTTATTGGCTAGGGAATGTGTGCTCAAAGTGAAGATTTGGTACTGTCAAAGATTTCATGCCTAATGGAATTATTCAGATTTAAAATGAAAGACAGTTTTCTTCTAGTTGATTACTACTATTCAATATTTTTGAGGACATCATAAAGTAAGTCAGTAATCAAACACTGTTAATCTCTATATGCAAGGCATGGCAAACCAGAAGAGATCGTGATTTACAATGTTCTGCCTCAACTGGGCATTGTATTATTTGTTATATTGCTCCCTAGACTCTGCATTTAGAACGGCTTTAATTTTTCCTGTTAGCAACTGATCAAGCCTTTCATGCATTGATTGGTTGTGGAATTAATTCCTAAACTGTGAAATTCCCTCCCAACAGAGATGCATCTGGCACTTCCATTATGCAGTTTTCATTGTATGTTGAAGGTGCATCTCTTTCCCTTAGCCTTTGACACCTTATTCTTTTGATTGTAATCTGTTTTAACTGTTTTTAATATTCCATTTTTACATTGTTGTAACTTTCCCTGGGACCTCAGGGTGAAGGGCAGGTAAGAAATCGAATAAACAAATAAATAAGTAAGTAAATAAATACATTTTAATCTTGTTTAGACCAGTTCTTCCCAGAAGAAGAAAAGCCTGCCTCTGGCGTTGGTTTCTGAGTTGTAGCCTGGAGGGCCTGGCCTTGTATTATCTTTTCAACTCACCTCATCCATAACCACCTTTTTAAAATCTCAGTCAGATTTAATTAATCCTTCTTCTAAGAGCTGGCCCTACCATTAGATGAGGTGGCAGATGCCTAAGTGTGGCAGCACTCACCCCATCATTCCCTCCTAAGCTAGCCTGTTCCCCTACTTATGGTGGAGGATGTTATATCATTGCCATTGACAAGCCACCCAGGATTCTATATGTGGAATGGGCAGCCATCTTGTGCTTTGCGCTTTGCTTCAGGCAGCAAAATGTCTTGGGCCAACCCTCTTCTTCTACAGCTAAGTGTTTTATCATCTGCTTTTATAAATTGTTTGCTGTCCCATTTATCAATAAAGTTGAAGATTTATCTGCATGAAAGTGTAGATTGGATGCAAGTGGACTGAGGCCAGAAATCTTCTCAGTTTTGCTCCAAAGATTTCATTTTTTGCTTTGTTCATACTATCAGGAGGCACTGATTAGAATATCAGTTAGATACAGAGGAAAATAAGAGGTATAATGATAGTAGGACCCAAGTATTGTAAAAGCATGGAAGGATGCAGTTCTGAAGAACACCTGCAGAGAACTGAAACCTAGGGCAGAAGCCACTCTGAGATCAGTTGTGGTAAAAGTGGACAGTTTGTCCCACACAGTGCAATCCTATGCATGTATATTCAAAAGTCAGTCCCACTGTGTTCAGTGAGGCTTTTCCCCTATTAGTACACATTTAGGATTGCAGCCTCAGTCTCCTCTGGCATTGTTTTAGAAATACTACACTTTGCATATGTACTTCATATTTAAGATATACCTTTGTGATGAGCTTACAGGTTTGCTGGGTTATTACACCAAGTCCAATACCTATGATAGGCTGGGAAATTAGCAAGTAATGTTTTTTGTGGGTTACTGTACTGTGCAAGTAGCCACTGTATTCTGACTTCACTGATAGGACCGTGTATTGTATAAAGTCAGCGGTTGGAATGGCTTCCCATTCTTGCCTAAACCCCAACCAGTGTCATTTAGTAATGCATCTTTTTAATGTTATCTCAGAACACTCTCAAAATACCCTCAGAATGTGGGAAGCTGAAAAAGTAAATAAGCTGACGGGTAGGGGGAGGAGGAATTAAACATTGTGTCCTGAAAAAACTGCTTATAGGAGCTTCTTTTTTCTTTTTAATGCTGAATGCTAGCCTCTGTGTGCATTTACAGGAACCTAATTTGTAGTCAAGAAAGCAATATTTATTTGGGAGCAGCTTCCTCCTGAAAGTCAACGAAAATCTGTCAGCTGTTTTGTTTGAGGCTTCAGCACAAAAAGAACAGAGGCAGTTATTATTGCAGGCGCCCACAGACAATATGAAATAGTGTCTTTTAATGCTTTTGTTTGAGAAAGAAAAAGTTTATCCAATTTATGAAAAGTTGTATCATGGGGAAAGAAACTTCTAGTTCTTCTGAATTTTATTGATATACATAACAGCAGTCTCTCTCTCTCTCTCTCTCTCTCTGCCAATTCTTTCTTTCCAGAGCTTGCAAGTACAGTATGTTGAAGCAGAGGTCATGTCTTCCTTTGTATTTGCTCTGAGTGTGGCACACTGTAAGCTGAGTTGTTTAATAATAGATAATAACAATGAATAAAGTTTCAAAGTGTGTATTACAATGACAGGAAAAGGTAAGATATTAGATACTTTTCATATATCTACTTTATCTGAATTTCTGTCATAATCATGTCTATTGTCCCTTGAGTGTTCTATGAGCTCAATTCAAAAAGTATAAGCAGCAGCCTATATGTTGATAGCATTGCTGCAGGCTGCAGCTGAGTTAAGGATACTCCCTATGCTCATTTGCTTGGAAGTGGCTTTAAACTAGAGGGTTTCCTGAAATAAAGTCACTCAGAGGAAACAATAGCAAGGAAAGAGAGCTTAGCCTATCCATTTTCCCATGAAAATGCCTTCCCTAAGGCAGTCACACCTTCCCAGTCTCACATCCTGTTTTAGAGCATGAACTCCTGGGCAAAAGCTGAGCTTCATTCTTATTTCTGGAGCGTTATAACGCCAGACTGCCTTCCAGCCACAGTGTCTCCCAAAGCAATTTACAATGAAAACAGACTAAGATAAACTCACAGGTCAACACCTTCCGATTAAATCCCAGGACAGGAGGATGAGGGGATTTTGCCAGCCTCCTCTGGAGGGAGACAGGGGGGAGCCGACAGTCCCTACATGAAGCAGCCTAGAAGGCAGGACGTCCCCCCCGAGGGCCCCTCTTCCCCACAATGTGGTCTCTGTAACCCCCCAAGACTGCCCCATGTCTTTACTTACATTGCTAAAGCAGTACAGAATAGTGCAGTTGTTGCCCCTGCCCGCTGAGGTGAAGGAGAGATGCATGCAAAAGAGAGAGGGGGAGACCATTGGGAGCGGTTAGCACCCCTCCCCCCTCTCATCACTGCTGAGCCAAAGGAGTGGGGCACGCAAAAGAGAGAGAAGACCATTGGGGTGGTTGATGCCCCTGCCCCCTCCCATCCCTGCTGAGGTGAAGGAGTGGCGTATGTGCGTGCAAAAGAAAGAGAGAGGGAGACTGTTAGGAGCTGTTGGTGCCCCTCCCCCGCCTGTCCCCACTGAGGCGAAGGAAAGAGGTGCCCAAGCAGCCATGAAGGTGGTGATCCCTGGGGGAATTTGGCATATGCATGGCTGGAAATCAAACACGCATGTGCGGCTGGTCAGGAGTCTGGAAAGCCGGAGATTGAGGGATTTGGGGGTAATTTGACTGGAGACTGGAGAGGGGCACCAGATGCCGGAGTCTCCAGCTGAAAACCAGAGATCTGGCATCCCTAATATGTATGGAAGTAAGTCCCAGGGATATTTTTCATTATTGTTCATGCTGTAAGCCACAACGACAACAATATCTCAGTGCATGGCCTAGAAGGTAGATTCATGGCTGATTTGGTAATGTGAACTATCGCCATACCCTCATGGCTAAACAGTGTTGACTACCTCCATGCCCTCTTTAGAGTACACCACCATCCAGAATACTGAACTACATCATAGGACTGATGTGAGGGCCACTGATGTAATTGAGGTGATGTGATTTAAAATTCAAAACTTGATTATCATTAACATGAGTTATGATGACTACTACCCATTTAAACATGTCTGTTGGTGTGAGCATTTGCATAAAAGTAAAGTGTCTTTTAGTTAATGCAAATCAGATGCAACATTATATAAACAATATTGGGTGATCATTCCCAGTATTTTTGCCAATGTACAGATCCAACTATTATTTTCCAAAGCAATTTCCAGAGCAAAAAGAAAAGCAACCAGCTGTTAAATCCTACAATTTTAAAAGGTGTCCTTCTACCTTTCAGAGTCAAATTGCTGTTCTCTGTTGAAGGGCTTTGCTGCCTGTGATTATGGAAATAAATCTGTAGTACATTTTAGGCCAGTGGCCCATTGCAGCCAGCTCCAGGTTCTTAGCTCTGAAGAATAACAGCAGTCATTTTATGGGACTGAGGGATTATAAATCATTTGCTTTGTCAGTTCAATATTTTCTGACAGCATTCTTCTCTCAGAGAGCTTCCAAGGCAGCTGGTCCAATAGGGCCCACTCATTTCGTGCCGACTTTTCTTAGCGCTTTTTCTTTGGTACTCTCACAAGATACTTTATGTTTGCACCAACTGCCATATTCTCAAATAATTATAATACCAATTATTTATTGTTCAACATAAATCAACATAAAACTAGCATATCAGGGAGAATGTTCTAAGCCAGCCTTTTAACTGCTGTGCTAGTTTTCTCCTTGCAAGTGATTGCTACCGTTCAGTTTGAGAAGGTTATAATTCATGCTGCTACGTCTGGTCTCTATCCCACCTCATTCTTCATCATGTGCAGACTAGGTTTCAATACTGCATACCGAAATGCAGTCTGGGTCATCTGGATTAACATTATGCAGGGTGCTTTTACTGAATGTGTGAAAATGCATGAAATAGCTGTAGGATAGTTGCCTAAAACTTTACTTGAAGCTGTATGTAACTGTATGGAGGTGGCACTCATTGATAGCATTTGGCTATGTGTTTTAGCCCTACCATTCCTCTGTATCTTCTCCATAATCTGGGAAAAGAGGGTGACAGTGTTACACAGTCAGAAGCTATGGTGTGACTACACTGGTAATATTGCAACCAATTCTGGTAATTGCACCTTGAAAGGGATATTGTAGAGTTGGAAAAGGTTGAGAAAAGAACAAAATGATCATGGAACAAATCCCCTATGAGAAAAGATTTCAACATTTCGGGCTCTTTAGTTTATAAAAATGCTGAATAAAGGGGGATATGATAGAAGTACATAAAATTATGCATGGTGTAGAAAAAGGAGACAGAGTGAAGTTTTCCTCCCTCTCATAATACTAGAACCTGGAGCCATCCAGTAGTCTCAGTAAAGATATACACTAGCTATAGTGGCTTGTCCCTCATCATGCAGATGTACATTGGAAGCAAATTATGAACACAAGATGAAATTTAATTATGAAGTTTGACTACAACTCCTTCTCTGCTGCCCTTCCGTTCGCAGGTGAAGGTGTATTCCAACAGGCTGTTGGGAACTGACCATTAAATAGGGTGCTGTTTTTAATAATTTTTATTTTGTGGTTTCTTTAATCACTATGTTTTAATTGGTTTTTATTTTAATTATATTTTAATTAGCTTCTGTATGTTTTATTTATGTTTTTAACTGTATTTGTTTTAATTTTTTGTAAGCCACCTTGACTCTCAGTTCTGGAAAAAAGGCAGGATATAAATTAATAATAATAATAATAATAATAATAATAAAAACTCTTCACTTTATGCTATGCTTCTGTGGTAGCCTGCAATGCTGAATAAAATTCACATGTCAGTTCTGGTCTTCTTTCAGAGTGACTATTTATAACATACTTAGACTTCTCTCTTTGTGGTCTTGTATCAATTTATCTGAAAACCTGTTCTTATGCCTACTGAGTTTGATCAGTGTTAAACAAGAGCTATTTTTATCTTAATTTAAAATCAGGCTTCATTCAATTTGCCTTAATTCAAATGAAGAGAAGATTCAAACTAGTCTGAAAAACACATCAGAATACAATATGTCTAAATCAAGCATTGTAAGTGCTCCCACAGACCTACCTTTGCAAAGGCCAAACAACATCCAATAAAATGGGCATGCCTTACCTATTTTTCTTTCATAACATTCTCAAGCAGTTCTTTTTCTCTGTGCAGAATGTGGTGTTTCACCAATACAACCATGTTACAGTTCACACTGGCCCAGTTCATATGTAACACTAAGTGAAGCCATAGTTTAGCAGCACAAACAAGTAAATGTGTGGGTTCCTGGAGAGAAGATTGTGGCTGCTTTGCACCATTTCTGGTCTGTGAAACTACATAGCAAGATTAAAAACTTTTAAAAGCCAGGAAAATAAGGAGAAAACAAGCAGCAAATAAGGAACTCTGATGGGATGGAAGAATGGGACAGCTTAAAGAGGCACTACATAAAATGAGGTCGTGGACCACAGATTGCCTACCTGTGGTATATGAAATGGAAATGGACTGCCTTCAAGTCGATTCTGACTTATGGTGACCCTATGAATAGGGTTTTCATGGTAAGCGGTATTCAGAGGGGGTTGCCTCCCTCTGAGGCTGAGAGGTAGAGAGTAGTATAATACAGAATAATGTTGGCTGGCATGGAGGCAGGAGGATACAAAGGTGTGAACGAAGGAGTAATGCATCATATCTGACCATTGTGGCTTGTAGCTTCTCTATCATTTTTCTCTTGAATAGCTGAGCCAATAATGGCTAGCAGTACAATACAGAGGTATAGCCTCTTTTAAATGTTGGCCATTATGCTCTGTGAAGTACAATTTTCCAAGGATCTATATTTTCCAAAAAGATAAACCATCCAGTTCCGCATATAGGACAAAACTGTGGAGTCTCAAATCATGCAATTTGTCTTTTCTTTTTCTTTTCTTTCTTTTTTAATGATGAAGCAAGGTGTTATTTCCTTTAATTAACTTGAGGCAAAGTGGTAGATTGTACTTCAGGTCTGACACTTGAAATATAAATGTTTACTTGCTTGAAACTCTATTTTCTATGCAGCCTCCTGGGTATCCAAGCCATTAATGAATCAGTCAGCCTTTGTATGTAATGATTAACGGCTTTAGAAACAACATCCATTATCCCATCTCTAAAAACACAAACTTGACTGCACACCCTGCTCTCAGAAAAGGGAGAGTGGGCAATTATAGGAGTTGGCTGGTGGTGTTTGGGCATAGGCCCTGGTTGCCAAAAAAGTTTTATTCCAGAATAAAATTAGGATTTTTGGCATGTTTGCAGAGCTAACATGGGTTGTATTCAACTAAGATATATTCAGTTCAGACACACTGAAACCACGCGACTCATTACCAACTTAAATTCATTGATTTCATTGTGTCTACTCTGAGTTAGACTTTGTCCAATATAATCCCATGCAAAGCACGTTAGCTTTTAGCAGACCCATGAAATCAAAAGTGTATAAAGCATTGCATCTCCACAACTGCTAAATGGTCATGAAAATGGAAAAGAAAGGAGGAAATGGATACTTTTACATGCCATTATAGTTAAAATTTATGTGAATTTGTTAAAAGACCAATTATGCTATGATTTGCACCTGCACTGAAGAAATACTTTACTGTACTTCATCACTAGACAGGGTCACTAGAGGTTAGAGTTCACTACAACGGGTTCCACTGTATAATGAACTAAGCCAGAGGGGATAGTTTAGTGAGTCAAGCATCAGCTTTGAAATAGCTTGACTCCCTGGAAACAAAGGTTGAAATCCCAGCAGGTATAGCTCAATGTTTTGAGGTAGATAAACGGATTGCTGATGCACATTACTATATGTGCAGTTCATTTTATAGCATGAGACCTTTAAAAGGGAGGTGTATTTGACTCTGAACATTAGAAGACACAGAGAAACTTTATGAAGAGTAGGGGATTTGTCTTTGAAAGTTTGACCAAAGTTGTCAATTCACCTGATGAGGTTCACTGTGAAGAGTTCTTTCTGACTAGTAGCTCCCCTTCTATTCAAAGGTTGGATGCACTTCAATAGGTCTGCTCATACTTAAACCTGAATATCTTTAGATTGTTTAAAAAAGCAATCTATTTTCATCTAAAAGTGCAAAAAGCTATTGCTGGTAAATACTATGGTGCCCAATACAGTACATAATTTTGAAAGTATTGCTGCATAACACTATTTGGGATTATTTGCTCATCAACTAAGAACATTAGAAACACTAGAATTGCAAATGCCCAGATTATATTCCCACATTGTACCCCTGGGCCAATTCCAAATGGCTTAGTTTGACCAAGCACTTCCTCCATAATTTGTGATCTAATTTGATAATTATGGTGGGACTGCAGTAACTGTTTACATAAGGTGATGTGATCAACTTGTAAGAGGATGTATGGGAGATGACCACAAGACATCTCAATGTAACGAGGAAGCCTAGTGTGGCATGCTCCACCCCCTGTCCCATACTCCTGTCTCACGCCCCTGCATCCCAGCCAGGTAGGCTTGTTGCTTACTTTCTCACCCAGCCTATATAGAATACAATACTACATAATTTAATCTAATTTAATTAATTTATTGGATTTCTTAGTCTCCCATCTGGCTGGCCATCCAGCCACTCTGGGCGACGTACAAAATGAACAAAATAACACAAAATGACACACCAATACCATAACATTAATAACATTTTAATAACATTAAAATCTAAAAGTGATAATGATAAAATCTAGCCCACTCCGAAGGCCTGCCTGAAGAGCCAGGTCTTCATGGCCCGGCGGAAACTCATTGTAGAGGGGGCCTGGTGGAGATCATTTGGAAGGGAGTTCCATAGGATGGGGGCCACAATTGAAAAAGCCCTCTCTCTGGTCCTCACCAGCCTAGCTGTTTTGACTGGTGGGATAGAGAGAAGGTATTTTGAGGCCGATCTTGTTAGGTGGCATAGCTGATGATGCTGGAGGAGCTCCTTCAGATAGACTGGGCCAAAACTGTGTAGGGATTTAAAGGTCAAAACCAACACCTTGAATTGGGCCCAGCAAGCAACATAGGTCTGAGAAGCTTTGTTGATGTGACACAGATGAGGTAAGAGATGCTCTTAATTGGCAAAAATAGATAGTGGATGCCAACAGATCATTAGGGAGGATGTTTTCACACACATGACCAAGCACTGAGAGTTTGGCCTTCAAAGGCAGCTGTGATGAATCAGGCTGCTACAAAGCAAGGACACTGACCAACCGAATGGATAAACAAAGGCAGAAGAAGCGTGAGACCCAAATTAAAAAAAAAATCCCCACAGGTATAGCTAGTTAAAGTCACAGGTGCAAGCTTGCACCCAGGTCCAGGGGCCCTTTTGTGTATAAATAAGGGTCCCTAACTCCTGCTCAGAGAGCCCCAGCACAGACCCAGGCCAGTTGGGGGTGCTGTGTAGGGGTCAACTGGGATTTCTCCGCCATTGCTTGTCCGGAGCTCCCAGCTGAAAGGAGATGTAAGCTAAAAAAACTGCATCCATTAGCTGTTTTATCTGTCTATTGCCTGCCTGCCTAGAAACATCAGCTTTTCTTCAATAAAGCACTAAATTTTCTCCACAAGTGTGTTTTATGGTCTTTGAAAAAACTTTCTTGCCTCTGGCAAAACAGAGGAATATGCTAAATTATCCTTAAAACCTTGTAGTTTAACATGTGATCATTTTTAAGGGCTTATAACAGTCATGTCACATTCCACACGATAACATTCATTATGGAAGAATACTTGAAGTACAGTAATACATCAGTTAACGAAGTACATGCAGTTCTGCACATTACTTCTTTAACAGAGGCTTTAGTACCAGAGGTAGGAATAAAGTGGAAAGATCAGTTCCTACGCCACAAAAAAGAAGAGCAGTTTAACATATTTCAGCAAACTTCAAATTAACTTAGTTAATTCAAAACTAACAATATGCATGTCTGAAATGAAACAATCAGGTAGGTAAACCTTGCATACAGGTTCTTGAAGGCTTCTTCCAAAATGCATCCAGGAATGCCTGCCTTGCCTTTTTTCTTTTATCATTCAGCATCTTGCTATAGCAAACTGAAGCTTTATCCCCCTCTTCAAGCACCATGTCCACGTAACTATGGGCCTTGAGTGTTTGCACCTTGAGTTGGGCCAGAGGGACAGATTGGGGATTCTGTTAGTGTACCGCCCACCCCGCTGCCTAACAGACTCCCTGACTGAGCTGATGGAGGTGGTCTCGGAGGTTTTGTTGAGGTCCCCTAGACTATTGGTTCTGGGTGATGTCAACATCCATGCCGAGGCCATCTTATCTGGAGCGGCTCAGGACTTCATGGCCTCCATGATGACCATGGGGCTGTCCCAATATACCACTGGCCCAACTCATGTGGCAGGTCACACTCTGGACCTGATTTTTGTTACGGGACATGATGATAGTGATCTGTGTATAGGGAGGCTTACATCAACTCCTTTGTCATGGACAGATCACTGCTTGTTGAGGTTTAGACTCACAGCGACTTTCTCCCTCTGCAAGGGTGGGGGACCTATTAAGATGGTCCGCCTCCGGAGGCTGCTGGATCCTGATGGTTTTCAAAAAGCCCTGGGGAGTTTTCCGGCTGATAAGGCTGGAGCTCACATTGACACCCTGGTTGATCTGTGGAATGCAGAGATGACCCGGGCAGCTGACGTAATCGACCTGTGTGCCCTCTCCTCTGTAGAGCTCATACAGCTCCATGGTATACTCCGGAGCTGAGGGTGATGAAACAATGTAGGAGACGGCTTGAGTGCAGATGGAGACGGACTCCTGACGAATGCAACTTTGCACTGGTGAGTGCTTATAATAAGACGTACTTTGGGGCAGTGCGGGCAGCAAAGAAACAACATATCACTGCCTCTATTCAAACCTCTATCTCCCGTCCGGCGGAGCTGTTTCACACTGTCAGAGGGCTTTTACATTCTGGCCCTAATGACGTGATGGAATCTTCTAAAGCTCGATGTGACGAATTTGCAAAGCACTTCCAAAATAAAATCTCTTGCATTCGTCAGGACTTAGACTCCAAAGTTATAGCAGTGGAATCAACTGAGGTCTCCGGAGCACAGTCTGGTCATATTTTGTTGGATGAGTTTCAATTGGTACAGCTTGAGGACGTTGACAAGGTGCTTGGACAGGTACGTGCAACCACTTCTGTGTTAGATCCTTGCCCCTCTTGGCTAATAAAAGCTAGCAGGGATGGCACTGCCGGCTAGGCCAGCAAAGTGATCAATGCCTCACTAGGTGAGGGAGTGGTCCCGCACTGCCTTAAGGCGGCGGTGGTGAGACCGCTTTTGAAGAAATCTTCCCTGGACCCAGATAATTTGAATAACTATAGGCCGGTAGCAAATGTGCCATTCCTGGGCAAGGTTCTGGAGAGGGTGGTTGCATCCCAGCTCCAGGCACTCTTGGATGCGACCGATTATCTGGATCCATTTCAATCGGGTTTCAGGCCCGGTTTTGGCACGGAGACAGCCTTGGTCGCCCTGTATGATGACCTGTGTCGAGAGAAAGACAGAGGGAGTGTAACTCTGTTGATTCTCCTTGATCTCTCAGCGGCTTTTGATACCATCGACCATGGTATCCTTCTGGAGAGGCTTGCGGATCTGGGAGTTGGAGGTACTGCTTGGCAGTGGTTCCGCTCCTATCTGGCAGGTCGTCTTCAGAAAGTAGGGCTTGGGGAGCACTACTCGATACCCTGGGCGCTCCAATATGGAGTCCCGCAGGGATCAGTTCTGTCCCCCATGCTCTTTAACATCTATATGAAGCCACTGGGTACGGTCATCAGGAGTTTTGGAGTGCGTTCTCATCAGTATGCTGATGATACGCAGCTCTACTTCTCCTTTTCATCTTCTTCAGGTGAGGCTGTCAAGGTCCTAAACCGATGCTTGGCCGCGATAATGGACTGGATGAGAGCGAACAAATTGAAGCTCAATCCAGACAAGACTGAGATGCTGTTAGTAAATGGATCCCCTGACCAGTTGGATGTTCGACCTGTTCTGGATGAGGTTACACTCCCCCTGAAGGAGCAGGTGCGTAGCTTGGGAGTCCTTTTGGACCCGTCCTTGTCACTTGAGGCGCAGGTGGCCTCGGTGGCATGGAGTGCTTTTTACCAACTTAGGCTGGTGGCCCAGCTGCGCCCGTATCTGGACAGGGAACATCTTGCTACAGTTGTCCATGCTCTGGTAACCTCGAGATTGGACTACTGCAACGCACTATACGTGGGGCTGCCCTTGAAGACGGTTCGGAAACTGCAGCTTGTGCAGAATGCAGCGGCCACATTAATAACCGGGACCAAGCGGTTGGAACATGTGACACCAATTCTGGCCGGCTTGCACTGGCTGCCTATACGTTTCCGGGCCCAATTCAAGGTGCTGGCTTTGACCTATAAAGCCTTACACGGCACGGGCCCACAATACCTGGTGGAACATCTCTCCTGATATGAACCTACCCGTGCACTACGCTCAACATCGAAGGCCCTCCTCCGGGTGCCTGCTTAGAAAGACGCCCGGAAGGCAACTACAAGAAAGAGGGCCTTCTCGGTAGCGGCCCCCGAACTATGGAACACCCTTCCTGATGAGGTACACCTGGCGCCTACTTTACTATCCTTTCGGCGCCAGGTGAAAACCTTCCTCTTTGCCCAGGCATTTTAATATTTTTAATATTTTTAACATTTTAGTATTTTAGTATTTGTATTTAGTGTTGTATTTGTTAATTATATGTTTTATTTGTTTGTTTAATTGTTGATTTGAGAATTAGATGGTTTTTAATATTGAAATGTAAAGATATATTTTTATTTGTTGTACACCGCCCTGAGAGCTTTGCTATGGGCAGTATAAAAATTGAATTAAATAAATAAATAAATAAATAAATAAAATTTAAGCACAGTTCTCCACTCCGTACACTCAAGCAGGCAGACAAGGTGCAACTGCCACCCCCCTGTGCGCATGCGCAGGCGTGTGTGCTCTCTCTCTGTCTCTCTGCCATCCTCCCCTACACTCGAGCAGATGCATCTGCAGTAAACAGTGCTTCCAGGGCATGTGAAGCACTGCTTACTGCAGAAGTGCCTTTGCCACCTGGCAAGGAGCACCATTTGCGTGAAAGAGCTGCCGGCAACAGCTGCAGTCCAGTAGACAAGGAGCCACATTCTGACTATGTCAAAGTGTATGCCTCCTCCACCCCTCATACCCAAAACTTACTTTGTTAAAAGGAGGTACTTTCCTGCAGGATTTGTTAACTGAGGTATTACTGTAATACAAAGTACTTCTCCTTTACAGGAAAAACAATTAGTACTGAGCTAAGTACATGAAATGTGATCATGGTTTTCTGCTGGCCTCCACTGATCTTCAGTTGTTTGTCAGGACACAGAACTGAGTCTCAACCTGTGATATAGTGGGTTGCCTTAGGGTCACTACCACGATACAAATATATGGTAAGTTGTTATTCTTATTTTTGTTTAAATGATTTTCCAAATGTATGTTTGGACTAAAGGTGGGACCTGGACTGGAAAACGTTCAAGACTTGGGGGGAAAAGTCTGTAAGTTTTTAGAGAAATATTTGCAAATTTGTCTCTTTCCTCTTTTGGCTTTATCTTCGATTCATGAAACAACAACAGATCTATAAACTCTCCGCTCCAGATCTTGTCCTTAGTCATGGGGAGAAAGTGGTCTCCAAGGAATAAGGGCTTATCTTCAGGGGGAGTAAACCCCTGATGGGAGGGACAGCTGAACCATCTGGAGACGAGCCGCAGGCTGCTTTTGCCAAGGTGACACTGCCTGAACTGGCCAGCTGCAAATGCTGTGGACCCCCCCATGAAATCTTGTTGCAAAGCCAGTGGCACTAGGAGAGCCACCAGTGCTGCTAAGAATACTGCATCTGATGTAGGAATGTGCACAGCCGGCACTGGAGGAGCTGCAACAACCAGGGGTGAAGGGGCAGGTTGGGGCAGAAGGGCAGGCCATGTTGGCTGGGGAGCAGGAGGCATCCCTGGAACCTGCATGGCCAATAGCTATTAGAGCACCATCTGTTGGACAACATCTAGGGGCTGAGCTGGGACCCGAAGCTCATGGACTGCATTCTTGTATTAAGCTGTCAGTAACTTTAAATGTTCTGCAACCTTTCCTCAACCTAATCATTTTAGCCAGCCTTTTTGCCCTTTCTAATAAAGCACTCATTCTTCAACAATGAGCTAACTGTATGGATTTGTCTGGATCAAGTCTTGAATAAGGTCATAACAAAACATATGCTGTCACCTTAAGACACTCCAAGGTCAGTATCTTTAAATTCATTAGCACTTCTGACATTTGATCCTAGAATTAGGTGTTGCATATAACGTGTTTGGAGCCTATATTATACAGCCACAAGAGTGGCTGTATACTATAACCAGCATGGATTTTTCACATTCCGCAATATTAAATTGAAAATACCACCCATGCCATTCTGATGCTTCCCATAAGCTCATTTCAAAACAAAACTTTACAAAACTACAGTCCTGAACTCAGAAACGCTTGCTTAATAACCCTCTAAATTTTCATGGCGATACAGAAAACAGTCAGAAAAAGTCAAGAGTTCAAAGTGTAAAAAGAGAGAAAAAAGCAGACCCCTTTTGGACTTTTTTTCTGTCAGTGTTTTCATAATTTGTTGAAATTAATTTAAAATCAGACATGTTGACAAAGTACATGTAATCCCATTACTGACCTTGCCCCATATTCTGACTGTCATCTTCTGCAGTTTAAAAGTTTTTTTTTAAAAGCCCAGCTGTTTTTTAATTAATTTAAGATATTTAGAATTGGAATCAATTATAAGCTCTGGAATGTTCAGTAAGGATCAACTGTCAGTGTTCTAAAAGCCAGACTGCCAGCTGCTGGGCTTGCCTAATAAGGGGACCACACCCACACCAGACCTTTATTTCACTTTTGACAGTCATGGCTTCCCCAAAAGAATCCTGGGAAGTGTAGTTTGTGAAGGGTACTGAGAGGAGACTCCTATTCCTCTGACAGAGCTCCAGTGGTCAGAGTGGTTTAACAGCCAGCTGCTCTGACTGAAGCTGTCTGAGGATAACAGGGCATCTCCTACCAACTCTCAGCACCCTTCACTAACTACACTTCCCAGAATTCTTTGGGGGAAGTCATGACTTTCTAAAGTGAAATAAAGGTCTCGTGTGGATGTGGCCAGGGACAGTTTTTGATTAAATCTGAGTGGGAGACTACATGTGCCTGATGTAGAATAAAAAGGTGGGGAAAATGCTGAAAAGCAATGATACTGTTCACAAAGTTTTCCTTTTGGAAAGGAAAGGGGCATCCCCTCTGCCCAGTGCCCACCCACCCAATCTCCTCCCCTTTCCCTCCCCTCCCTGCTCTCCACCTCCTCCTCCCCTCCCCCTCCCCCAGGTCAGTTGTTGTTGTTGCTAATAATGATGATGATGATGATGATAATAATAATAAGTTTATTTATACCCCGCCTTATGGCCAAAAGGACCTCATGGCGGCTTACAAGAAAAACACAAATACAGAAATACACCAATAAAACAATACAAAAATTAAATAACAAACAACATTATTAAAAAAAAACAGCAATTACAATTTCCAGTGAAAATACAGGGTGGTGCAGGCACCTGGAGTGGCAGAAACATCTCAGGTCGTCCCCGACAAAGCTGTGAGTTGGTTCTCTCTCTTTCCTTCTATGCTTGCAAGTCCGGCACCTTCAGTTGAATTTCTGATCAGCTTCTCTGATGGCAAAATACGAGTAAGCTTTCCCCAGCACCAGCCGGTCCTGCAGAAGCAGGGTGGGTCATGGCCTGGATGTTGTTCCCCATCCTGCTGGTGTAGCTGTAAATGGCGGTGGCAGCCCCCCACTTGGTAGCCACGTAGATCTTCTCGGAGAAGGTGCACCCGCTGCCCCGCTGGATGAGGGCGAGCCATGGCATACCTGTGATGACGACAGCTGGGACGCTGAAGTTGGTGAGGGGATTGCAGGCGTTGACGGCGTTGAGCCCCTCTGGCAGCACAAGCATGCCAGCCAACCACCGCAGGGGTGAGTCCTGCCCATAGACACCATTCTTGCTGGTGCTCCAGCCACTCTCCATTCTGCTGCTGCCTTCCCCTCCTTCATCCTTGCCCTCTATCGTGGTCTGACTCTCTGCTTCCTCCCTCGTGCCCAAAGCACAATCTGTCTCATATCCCCAAAGCACACCTCTGCTTTTTTTTAATGTAGATGAATCAGTTTAAATGTTCTTGCCCTTGGCATCCACATTTTAGATTCATACACACAACCTATTGCATTTTTCTATCACCATATGGTTGCCTGACATGTTGCCCACTCAGAAGCTCCTCATATACCCTTGCCCTTAGGCAAGAGACTTCTCCATAGCATAAGAAGCACGATTGCACAGGAGTAAATCCCATTGAACTCAAAAAGCATGCAAATGATCAAACCTGGCCTCCCCTCCTCCTCCCTCCTATTCTGTCCCTCTTGCCCCTTCCCTCCCTCCTTTACTCCTCCCTCCCCCTTTAGGGAGGCGTATGGTGAGTGGAGGCAACACCTGCAATCAGCCCAAATAACAGAAACAAGACATGTTCTGTATTGATCTTGTTTTAGCTGGGGGGAAGCAACAATATTAAGATAGTTGATATAGTTCAGGTAGTCACTTTAAATATGTTTGATTTACTTTGCAATTTTAGTGAAGTTGCCTATAGTAAATCATTTTCTTTTGCTTCTGTTTCTGTGAATATGTAAGTACAGCAACACCATGCAACACTAAAAAAAACCCTCCAAAAACAATTGTGGAATAATAGCACTAACAATTCTGCAGAATAGCTTCCAATGGACATAAGGAGTGTCTCAGTTTGCACAAGATAAAACAGTGGGAGCTGAAATATAGCAAATTTCTAGGTGTACTCTATGCTTTTAATTGACCATGCCCACCTTTCCTTAAGTGAAGTGGTTTAAGCATAGCAGGCTGAAAACATGCATCTTGGGCAGACCAAGTTTGTTTTTTCCAACAGCTAGAGTCATTGCTTAAGTAGCAACATATTGTAATCAGTCTGATTTTACATCAAACTGCAGTTTCAGATTCAACTGTTATTGCACCCAAAAAGAAATAGAACATAACCTCCAGTTTGAAACACAAAAGGCTGTCTTCTCCATCATATGACATTGTCCAATAAAAAGGATTTGAAATTAATAAAAATAAATTTGACACAAGTTTCTAGGATGAATAATGAGGGAAATAAAATTTTCTAGTTTATATTCTCTGTAGAAACATTAGTAATACAGGAAAGAAGCAAAGTAAGAAGAACACCAACAAACATACAAAAATGTAATTCTCCATCTTTGGAGAGGGCAGGTGTTGCCCCCACTCATCATATATTCAGAGGCACATGTTACCAAATTCTTCCACGCTACACAGGAAGTGGAATGGGCTGTGAAAGACGAACCCAAATTTTTACAAATTTGTAGGGCAGTACAATATCTCAGAGAGGAGGTCAGGTCTCCTGGTCCCCTGGTGCGTTCACTATAGCTGCCCAATTTCCCTGCTTTTTAAAGTTTGATAGAAATATCTGTTGGCTATAGGTCCGTTCTTAAACTGGAAGGGTTTTTTTTTGCCTGTTAGTGAATTAATCTATCATATTCCATGAGTTAGACTGATTACCCTGTGGAGACCCTAGTAGTTATTGTTTAATGGTTGGTGGTCATCCCCCAGACTGGAATTCGCTTATGACAGCAAGAAAGTTGAGAAGATATAATCAATCACAATATTTTCTTTGAATGAAGTAAATATAAAACCCGCTCCAACTCACCAGTTCTATGTTTATATTACGGGGCCTGGTCCTTCTGTTTGATTAGAGATTTTTAAGTCACTAGACCTTTACATGGGAAGTTAGGGCAAATAATATTTGTAAATGTTATCTGGAGTCTTATATTCTATGGGTTTTAGAGTTCTGTTTCTCAGAAGATGGTTTGGTGCATTAGGGCCAATTTCCATACAAAGGCTGCAATCCAATGCACACTTACCTGGGAGTAAGTCCTATTGAACCCAATGGAGCTTACTTCTGAGTAGACAAGTATTGGATTGTAGCCTTAGGCTACAATTCATATCCCCTTACACCAGGCTATTGGGGGGTTGGATTGAGCTGAGGTGAGTTTCTGCTGACTTAGTGTGATAATTTCACACTGCCAGCACAGACATCTCCTGACCATCTCAGTGGGTGGATGAAAAGCCTGATGGTAGAATTCCTGCCAGCAGAGCCTGGCAGAACCCCCCAAAACACATCCACAAAAACTCACCAGCACAATTTTCCTACCAAAACAAACTTTACATAAACACATCCAGGCAACAGAAATAGTTATCTACAGAAATTAAAACAGGTGATACTTCCCACCCCACTGCCAAGCTTACCAGGCAGCAGGCAGTCCCTTTTTCTTTTCCCTCCTTGTCTTAAAAAAACAACCACAGCTTGGCACAGCAAAGAACAACTTTCAACTATCCTGCCTCTTTTTTTCCCTATTCTAAGAATGTCTCCAGGCCCACATGAAGTCCAGAAACATTCTGAGGAGAGGAAGTAAGATGCCTGAGCAGCTGGTACCCAGAGTTTGCCTTCCAAAAGTTAAAATAAAAAAGATCTCCAAAACATTTCCAAAACCCCCCAGCAACAACCAGGCCTTGGGAGACACCAGGGAGATGTCGGGGGGTATCCAGGCACCTGTGGATCCACACTGGCAAGCTAGTCCTAGATTATATAGAGCAGTTTCTTTTTGAATGGACCTCAGAGGACCCTTCACCTTGAGCATTTACAATTTGTATAACATTCAAAATATTTGTTTAAAAAAAGTTGGCAGATCCTTTTCAAGGACACTTGCATTTGTACAGGTTACATATTTTTCTTTTCACATGGTCTAGAGTGCCAGACTTAAAAAATAAAATTATCTCCATGATCTTAACACCCGAGATGATCTGTACGTAGGGTTGCCATATTCCAGTTCCACAAATCTGGGCAGGCTAATTTGCATATTATGCAAATTATTTGCAAATTAATATTTGGATTGTCCACTTGTTTTGTTTTTGTGCCTAGGAATTACCACCAAAAACTGGGGAAAGATGTGAGAACATTTTCAGCCTTAAATGCCTAGACTCTAGTTTCCAACACTATGGAATATTGATTGATTGATTAAGAGGATTTATATCCTGCCCTTCTGCTGTTAAAAACAGAGCTCAGCATAGCTTACAAATGTAATAAAAACAATAAAAATACACAATCAATATAAAAACATAATAAAAACACAAAATAGCAACAAACATAAAGTAAGTCAGGGCAGCAGTACGGTTAACCATTACATATACAATATATTTCAGAGATGTGGTGGGTGGAGAAAAACAAGAAGCCAAAATGTTAGGAAAAGGAGTCTTTCACACAACATGCTCAGTTGTAAATACTGTTGCAGCAAGTTTTACAAGTTCCTCCAGTATTCCACTGGTGCAGGCACTCAGACATTCAAAGTATCTGTATGTTTCTTAGGTTTTATAAAAGCAGAGCTTTGCTTAACTCAAAATTTCTTCTCCCTTTGATCAACCACATCTACACAGGTTCCACCTCCCTACTCAAAATGAAACTGGGCCTGGAAGTGTGCAACAACCCCACACATACCTTGCTAATTAGATTACCAATGCCAGGATGTCTGTCTTATTGACTACTCTCCTGCTCCCCCCCCCCCACCGGGCATCATGAAAGACCCAGTCCTGGGCTCAGAAAGAAAATAAATATCTGGTCCTCTTCAAAGTAGTGATAAGCCTCTTGTTTTAATTAAGATAATAATTATAAATTCTTGCTCTTATCACTAATGGGAGTTAATTATCTTGCATATGCTGCTGTTGCTTCTATGGCTGTAACGGAGGGAAGTTAAAGATAAGTGAAATGCAAATAGGAAAAAAAACAACACAAAAGGCAGTAACACTTTCCTAAATGTAATACCATACCAACCACAACAAGATTCCTATGAGTAAGGCAGAACACTCAGCATCCCACAACCAGTCAGGATTCCTAACCAAAAACCCAAACTAAAAAAATCCTAGCAGCCAGTCAGCCAAGGTCACAGAAATCCCCATGCAGCACAACCTGACCTGGGGACTGCAGTTAATGCAGAATGCTGCAGCACAATTGTTGACATGAGTGAGATCCTATCAGCACATAATACCTCTGCTCTGAAATCTGCATTGATTGCTGATTTGCTATCAGGCCAAGTTCAAGCTGTGCTTTCCATGTTATGGGTGCCACATAGTACTTGTTCCGCTCTTCTAAGAAATCAGTCCTGTAAAGTGGCAGCACCTACGCTTTGGAACTCCTTGCCTATTGACATTAGGCAGACGCCTCTTTTCAGCACCTGCTAAAATCAGTTTTCTTGAGGCAAGCCTCTCCAGGCATGTGGAAGCTATTGTGTTTTTAAATCTGTTTTTAACTCATTGTTGGTTTTATTATTTTGAATGTTTTAAGTATCTGTCCTTAACGCTTTTGCCAATAATTTTATTGTTTTAATTCTTTCTGTAAACCCCTTTGAGATTTTTTTACAATAAAGCGGTATATAAATGTTGTAAATAAAAATACATAAATAAATGTTGGAGTCACTGTGGCCCTTGAGTCTCTGCCCACTTTTAGGAACCAAGGAATCTGCCTTATACTGATTCAGGCCATTTCGTACCATGATTTCTTAAATGCAATACCATACCAACCACAACAAGATTCCTATGAGTAAGGCAGAAAACTAAGCATCTCACAACCAGTTGGGATTCCTAACCAAAAACCAAAAATATGATAAATGAAGAAATATTTATATAAGCATGACGATCAAATATATTTATTATTTACACAAACTGTAAAGATATTTATAGTGCAATCCTAGGTTTATTTATTCAGAAGCAAGTCCCAGTGTATTCAGTGGGGCTTACTCAAACAGGGACAGAAATGCAACCTCAAGTGATAAGCAACTTCATTCACACAACCCAAAATTCCGAATCATGCCACTTTACGCTGTTTTGCAACTGTTTATACTTGTTTTTATGGTTATTGGATTTTAAATGGCTTTATTTCTTGTTGTGAGCTGCCTTGGTTTCCAACCCTACCTCACAGGGTTGTTGGAAAGACTCCATACACGCACACACACACACACACACACACACACACACTGCAGATGTATAAATACATACAGCCCATATAATAGTTTATTGTCAAACCAGTTGGTCATTGCAGAAAAATCAGTATTAGTTTTTAAAAAATCAGTATTAGTTTCCTACAGAATAAAAACTGTGATACCTAAGTAAGCCCTGCCTACTTGCTTTAAAATAGGACTGGTGCGGGGGGGACAGAAAGAGTTAGAACACAAACACAATTCTTTTTTACATTCACTCCAAAGTCCCATTGATTTTCAGCACATTCATAACCATGTCTACTCAAAAGTAAGTCCTATTGAATTCAATGGGATTTACTCTGGGCATATGGGATTAGCACTGCTTTTACAAAAGCAAGGATTGGGAAGGTTTTCAAAACACTGCCCAGGATCTGACTCCTGCACACAAGAGGGAAAAAACCTGAAATATATATACTTACCAATTTATGAGATTTTCAGATAAACAGCGGGGGAACCACCATTTTCTGGCATTGCAATGAGGTTTTCTAGACACTGCCTCAGGTCAATCAAACTGAAACACAACCCTGGCTTCACTGATTGGCTGCAATCCTGAACGGGCGGGGTTAAAGCTATGAAGGGCTATACAGTACTGTTTAAAGAAAGATTTAACAGTTGGGGCGGCTGATGTTTTTATGTATATCTCGAGAACTGGACCACCTAGAAACTTAATTTTTTTAAAATTAAAGCTGAGAATCTGGGCCACTTAATGGGCTAAACAGGTGCTGGGTGGCATGCAAAGAATCTGGGTAAAACCCAGCTAACCGGGCAATATGGCAACCCTATCTGTAGGAAAATAAACTGTCTCTGATGTTTGGGGCCTAAATAGTTTTAAGAGTTTTAAACACTAATGTGACACCTTAAATTGGGTCTGGAAATGAACTGGCAGCCAATGAAATGATTTTAAAACAGGATTTATATGAGTTCCAAAAGCAAACCCAACCAGTAAACTGGCCACTGCATTTTGGACTAGTTGAAGTTTCTGCACCATCTTCAAAGGGAAGCCCCACGTAGAGAGCATTGCAATAATCCAATCTGGAAATCACCAGAGCATGGAATACTGTTGTCAAATCATCTCTGTCTAAAAGGGGCCATAGCTGGTGAACCAGCCAGAACTGGAAATAGTCACTCCCAGTCACCAAGGCCACCTGAGCCTCAAGTGACAATGTTGGATCCAGGAGTACCCCCAAGCAGCAAACCTGATCCTTCTAGGAGTGCAACCCCATCCAGAACAGGCCATCTTCCTACCTCCTAGACTCAGCTGGAACACGTAACACCTCTATCTTTTCAGGATTCAGCTTCAGTTTGTTGGCCCACACCCAACCAATCACTGCCTCCAGACATCCGTTTAGCACTTCAGCTGCTTCTCCCAATTCAGATGGAACAGAGAGATAGAGCTGAGTGTCATCTGCATATTGGTGAGACTTTACTCCACAACTCATGATGACTGCTTCCAGATGCTTCACATAGATGTTAAATAGCATGGGGAACAAGACACCACAATAAGCTTCCCATGGTGTCAAACAAAAGCCTCTGTCCCTGGAGGTAGGATCAGAACCACTGAAGTACAGTGCCTCCAACCCCCGCCCCCGCTGCTCCAGAAGTGTGCTGTCATCAATGGTATCAAAAGCCACTGAGAGCTCAAGAAGAACAAGCAGGGTTGCACTCCCTCCATCTCTCTCAACAAATGTCATCAACCAAGGTGAGCAAGGCAGTTTCAATGCCATGACCGGGCCTAAAGCCCATGAAATGGATCCAAATATTTAGTCTCCTCCAAGCATGCCTGATGTTGGACCACCACTACCTTCTTGAGCACTTTGCCCCAAAAAGGAATATTTGCCTTTTAGTTATTGATAGTTATTTAACACTTCTGGGTCCAAGGAAGTCTTCTTAAGGAGAGGATGCACTAGTGCCTCCTCCAAGGTGGATTGATGGTGAAACATCGATCACTCACTGGACCCACTCAATCAACCGTCCACGGCTAGATCTATGTAGCCAAGATGGGAAAGGGTCAAGGTGATTGGCTGTACTTCTTCAAGGAGCTTGTGATTGAACTGATGGAGGTTTGGAATAGGTCTAAATCCCTCCTTACCCTGTTGCACCACCCACACACACCTTTTTTGGGTCTTCATGCTGGCATAAGTTCTGCCAATTGAGCACCAGCTGAACCAAGATGAGGGACTTACACTGGTGTAACCCCAACTCAGTCAGGAAAGCCCAAGACCCCCACCAAATCCAAACTCTCTGATCCTGGCAGATCTTGTGTTTGGATTGCACTACAAGTATATTTTTGAAAAGTAGCATTGATCCTTCTTCACTGAAGCTCACACTCAATAACATTTTGCAGAGATTCTTCTCACCTGATGACCCCAAAATGCAATTAGCTTTTTCAGTGGAGATTTTTATCCCAGCCTGTATGTGTATTGAATTTAAAATTCTTTTTATATACAAAATTGGTTTTGGGTTTTTTTTTAATATGGAATGTTTTTATTGTTTGCTATATGGAATTGTTTTTACATATGGAATTTTTATTGTTGCTAATGTGAAATTGCTTCAGAATATTTTATGGGAAGTGATTAATAAATTGAATGAATGAATGAATTAAATAAATAAAGTTCTACACTGAATTTATTTACCAATAGATACAAATGTATGTATAGAAAGTTATGTAGGGGGAGGATAAAGGAATACAGTTAGGGACTGGGGTAACTAGCCAAAATCTTCACCTAATAAACAACCCTATCACAATGTTATTAAAACTGAAAAATGAGTCAGAATCAAAAGGTGTACTCCTAGTTTTAAGAAATTATTGTGAGGTCTCTCAAAGTTCCAGAACAACAGCTCACGAGTAAGTGGTTTGGGGCTGAAAATATCTCAGTCTTCTTTTTCCTTTTTCCATTTTAACATTCCTCTCACTATGCCTTGCCTATAAAAATTTAGAAAGATGAAAGTTGGATGTATAAAAAAGAATCTTAGGACATAGCTGTTACCTTAGCAACCTTGTCATAGTCTTCAGTGGCCCAGGCTCAGCTTCAAAGCTCTTCACACACCAAGGAGGCATTCATAATGACAGCTGTCTGAAATTTGGAAGTTGCTAATGAACTGCCAATTTATCTGATCAAAATCCTAAGGAGAATATTGTGTTCATCCCCCCGTCCCTGAAAAGAAATAAATTGGTATCACAGAATTAAAGCAGAAAAACCTTTATTTGGATAGCATCTTCTGCACTGAAAAACCAAATAAAAATGATCAAAACATAATGATAACAAACACATCTCATTGCTTCTTTCTTGTGACCCTTATAAAAATGCAGCTGTTAGTATAAGCTGTCTCTGGATGAAACACCTCCTGTTTCAAATCCCTCCACTGGTTCGAGCTGCCTCATTGCTTTCAGAAGAAGCTCACCTTCAGATCCTGTCATAATTTTCCTTTTCTTTGCTTGACTTGATTTTTCTTATGACATGTGTCTATTCACCTAGGCCACTTCACATCCTAAACAAATATGATTAACACACACACACACACACACACACACACAAGTCCACACAAACTCAGAAATCCAATAACTAAATGTTATACTGGGAAGAGAAGGGGTAGGAAAGGAAAAACAGGAGTGCTAAAATGAAAACTAATGATGGCAATACGTCACTCTACTCTTGCAAGCGCTGAAAAGCTAATCTACTCCATCCGTGCATTCACACAACCTCCATTTCCAATGATGGCACTTTTACCTTCCATATCAGGTATGTTGGTCAAATCCCAAGGGACAAGACTCAAAAAAGCCTCTAATGGGACAATATTTGAGGGCCACACTGCAACTTCAACAGCAATGACCAATCCCTCCAAAAGCTATTCCTGGATCATTGCCACAGTAGCATTGGTGTAATGTTTGTGTGTGAGGCTGTCCTTTGTGACTAAAGACTGCAGCAGGAAACTCTTGAGAGTGATGGATCATCAAGAATATATCTCACTTGTACTCCAGGATCTGCAGTTGCTTACTATAGCAATATGTGGTGGTTTCAGTCATATATGCTAAAAAAGCTACCTTGTCCCCATGTCCAAAAGCAATCTTACAACTTTGCTATATCTGTGCAGGGTAGACCCCTTGAGAAAAATGTTGCCCCTTGGGGAAAATCCGCTGCCTCTTTCTCTTACACCAATCTCTATATCCATTGTCAGTTCCTTCTTTCCCAACTTGGATTCTGCATACTGACCAACTTTCAGCTTGATTCCTGTCTATTGGATTTCAGATATATGTTAGACAAGGTACAGTGCTTCCTTACAAAACAAACTCCACCACTGTTCACAAAGCAAGGTTTTTGTGGACACGACACAGATATTTGCAGAGATGCCATCTTGGAATATTGCCTGCCGTCTCTCAAAGGCAAATGCTGAGAGTATGTAGAAAGGTATTCATAGTGTGTATTGACACAGAGAATTTACTGTTCATATTGTTTCTGGGCACGCTCCACCACTCTGTACTTTTCGTTTTATATCACAGTTACCCTAACAGGACACAGTAGGAAAAAAAAACCCTTGTTAATAATTCACAACACCAGTTCTTCCATTATTTGAGTAGTGTTGCTGTTGCTTCTTAGTAGTTTTGTCCAACAACATGTTGGTAATGTTTGAAAAGAAACTACTATGACAGAGGGGTGCATGACATGAACATAATAGAACTTAAGATCCCTGCTGGATCATAGCAAAGACTATAGTTCAGCACTGGTTTCTCACAGTGGCCAACCATATGCCAATGGATAGTCCACAAACAGGACATGAGGACAGTAATATTCTCCCACTCTTGTTTCTTAGTGACTGGTATTCAGAGGAATACTGCCTCTGGTCTTGGAAGCAGCCCTTTTGGGGGGAAGGCAGGATATAAATTTAATAAATAAGTAAATAAATAATATAGCTGTCATGACTACTAGCCATTGGTAGCCTTATCTTCCATGAATTTATCTAATCCCCATTAAAGCCATCAAAACATGTGGGCATCACCATAAATAATTTGTTGTCATCAGCAAACTAGTCCAGTCTGTGTAATAGATCTCCACCGGAAAGTCATTACTGATAACAATTTCTACTTGGATAAAATGAACAACATTTGGACTGGGGAAAAATGGGTAGACGTGCAGGTTGGCATAAGTCTATGAAAACCATTTTCCAAAATGGCTGCTGGCCATCCTCCAGAAACAACTCTCTCATGAATCATAGCACCTACATCCATGAAACTTAGTTAAAACTATAAGTTTTTGGGTGTTTCAATAATGTTATATTAGTATAATAAAATAATGCCAATAATAGACAAAAATATGTAGAAGTGAATAAGGAACAAGGAGTGTGCACCCCAAAATAAGCTTTGAGCCACCAATGATATACCTATACCTCCATGGGACTGAATTTGATCCAATGCATCATTTGTGCACAGGATACTGTCAAAGCACAAAATATGTAGAAGAAGAAGCTGAGGGGAGGGAGGAGTATACCATAAAATAAGTTTTGGTTTTGCCACAAATGATACATCCACACCTCCAGGTGAGAATCCTATATGGGATGGCATTGAATTGTATCCAGCCCAATGCTTCATTTTGGTGCAAAATACTGTCATGTGTAGGGGTTTAATGCCAATATAGCCAAAATATATAGAAAAACAATAAGCTTTGTGCCACAATAAATCATGCATACACACTTCCAGGAGAATTTCCTTTAAAGAATGACATTGAATCACATATGATCCAACACTCTTTGGGGATCCAAGACACTCTCAAAGTCATGTGCACATGCCAATAATAGCCAAATTCTATAAAAATTAAAAAGGAACTGGGTGTGGGTACCCAAATTAAGTTGTGCACCACCCTAAATCATACACCCCCACATCTAGTGATGACAGACTAATATCCATCCCAATGCTTTATCCAAGTGCAAGACACTCTCAAGTGAGTGGGCCCATGGCTATAATAGCCAAAATATGTAGAGGAAAATAAGGGACTGGGAGTGTGCAACCCATAATAAGCTTTGACTCACCACAGATCATATGCCTATGAGATGGATCAAATTTTGGGAATGTGCTGAGGACTGCAGGGGGAAGGAGAGAGAGGAGAAGTAGGACTGTGGAAGGAGAAGCCTTAGCATGTGAATGGATATCTCCTTGCACTATGTTGGATCTCATCCATTGGAGGGGTGCTCTGTTTTGTTTCATTTGCTTTTAAAATATATTGTTAATTGAATTTACAAATCCTGCCAAATGGCAATTGCTACAATGTATGCTGGCATTTTAACTATTGCTGTAAAGCAGACAGGCAGTCACCCGCTTGTTCCCAAGTTGAATTGCTCAATATCTTTCTGTAGTACACTACTAATTCAAATGTGGAGAAAGGTTTCAGAAGGTTACAAAACAAGAAAGATTTAAAAAATAGATCAAATATTCTAGTTGTGTGCAGTTTTGTTTATTGGAAATAATTCAGTTTGTTTTATTGTATCATTTGTTACCGGGCCAGAAGGCTCCAATAAACACTTTAATAAACATCAGATCTTGAGAACTCATCATCTCTGGTTATGTCTTTACAAAACATTATGTTAGTGTCATTCACCCCTGTATCCTGACTAAAGATAATATCTTAGATGGTAATTTCCAAATATCTTGTGGGAGGTACATATATGTTGTGAAAGCACAGGCATAGCAGTATGAAGCTAGCTTAATCCAATAAACTCATCAGCCAAAATGCTACAGATATTTGTTCTTCTGACATTTCTTTCATTCCTAATTACCAGGTTAACTCCTTGTTCAGTATAAGGTTCAGCAGAGGATTCACAAAAGAGGTCATTTTTTTGTGTTGTCCATGGGATTTCTTTCTATATAATTTAAGCTGGTTGCAAAATGACAGAAACCAATCTATGTTCCTCATAGCTAAAATGTGGGCCACTGTGATCTTGGAACTTCTCTTCTTTGCCTTCCACTGCTAATTCCCTCAGACCTTTTTGTGGTATTCTTCATGATTGCTTTAACATTAGACTCATCACATTAGACGTAACATCCATGTTTCCTAATGATTCTGCACATTAAATATTGCTCCAATTCAGGAAGGGGTCATACTCATACAGAGGCAGTTCTTTTTGAATGCATATCCCTAGTTGGATGAGATTCAAACAGTAGCTATATGTGTAGTTCCCCTAGCCTGATCAGCTACATGGGGGTGTGCACTAATCAGCTGTTTGAAATGATAAACAGAGGGATGGACTTAGTGTCCTCATTTTCATGCACTGCCAAACAGCTGATTGGAGCTATTCAGAGTATCTCACTAGACAACACACACATGCAGCTTGGCTGCTATGTTTGTGCAGATTTGGTTTGGGAGCTTGTTAGTGGGACAGGTATGCTGGGAGGCAATCCCTGCTCAGTCATGAAAGTAACTGGTGTTCTTGGGCACAGAGTTGCTGGGAGGCTAAATGAGGCAGGAATGGGAGCCACTTTGTATTGCAACAGTTGGAATTTAATGTAGATTAGAATTATTACTAACCCATTAAGCAGTGCCCCCTCAACTCTTAAGAGACTCTTCTATTTCCAAACAACAACAGCAACATTTTTTTCCAGGCTGCAATAAAAATCCCTTAATAAATAAGTGCCTCGTCTGGACCAAGGCTTGATTTCTATTCTACATCCTTAAACATTTCAAAGAGATGGGATAAGAGGGAAGGAGATGATAATTCAGGCTTTACCTTTTAGTTTTCAGCAAACACGTGACAGGGGCAGTGTGAATGAGTTTGCGTTTACTAACTCTGTCCCTTGTTTCCATTGTCCTCAAACTGTGGAGGGTGACCTTATGAAGTGAGAAGCCTTCTAGACTTGTGATATCTCTCCCATGCATTTTAGAATATCTTTTCCAGGGTTCTAAAATGTGTGGGGATCCTCCATGAGTGTACAGGAGACTCCCTCCTTCACACAGTCACCTTCCACAAGTTGGAGGGCACTGGAAACACTGATGGGGGGAGCAAAACTTGTGTCCTCATCCCCTGTGCTTCCTCTCATGTATTTGCTGAACACTAGAAAGTAACAACTTGAAAAATCTAAGACCAAACACAGATTATTTTAATTCCAGGTATGGTACATGGCTCCAGATTTTAAAGATATCAGGGACGAAATGACATTGAACAAATAAAAGAAAAGGAGCTTGTTTCTAATAACATTGTCTAAAGATTTACTTTTATTGAGTAAACAGTTTCACAGGAACCTACACAGGAAGATATCCAGATTCTCTTAAAGGTTTTAACAGCATATCAACTCCTTTCAAGCACTTTTTAAAAAAAAACCCTTCAAAATGAATGCTTCAAAGGAAAAGAGCTGAGTAGAAAGGAGAAAAGAACAACTAGGAGAGAGGGCTGGTTACAAAGAGAATAAGAATAGGTGTAAATGGCTTCTTAGATGAATCAGAAATGATAACACATGCAGCACAGATATAAAAGAAATTCCAAAACAGTTATTGGAGACTGAAATGGCTGAGGCAATCGACCTAAAAACTGAGAATAGTTTAGTAGTCTGGCAGGAATGAGACAAGAAGCAGGATTCTCTTGCATGTTCAGACCCTTTTAGGATGATAAAGTAATGAAAAAGAATAGGAAGCAGTCAGTTTTGGGCAGGTGAGTGATTCAGTCATGGCGGAACTTTCAGCAAGTGCATCGCTGTAGGATCTTACTCCATGGCCATCCCCTGCCCAGATTTGGCAAAAGGTTTATATTAACAGGAAACAGAATACACTGTGGTCTTACTGTTCCCCAGGTTTTTTTGTGTGACAAAATAACATTTCTCTGTGTGGACTGTGGCACCCAGGATGACCCCATGAGTTTCTCCTTAGTTGCCATATGGATACAGGGTCTATGCTTTTAAGAGTTGCACAGCCAAGTTAAATCCCCAGGTCAAACTCTTACCTGTTGACACCTATTATGTAGCTACTAAAAGCACCATCTTAACAGGTGGCAATCCTATTTAGATCTGCTGTGTAGATAAGTGGAAGAATATGAGAATGATCACATTTGCTCTGTGCTTTGTGTGATGAATCAGCACACCAAAATTTGAAAAAGGCCTCCTGGAGACTAGTTCTAAATAGCAATTGATAGTATCAATAGTCTGCTTCAATAATGAAAGTTAAGAGTCACCTCAAATATCCATTTAACCCCCCTAGTTAACAATTAAATTGACTGAGGGGGCATTTGAAGAATCAGCTCAGGCGTGTAGTCACCACAGCGTTCTAGCTGCTAGAATCTACCAAGTTCCTCCTCTCCTTGCCACAATCTATACTCACTGCTATTTCCCTGATCTATCATTATTATTATTATCGTTATCGTCATCATCATCATCATCATCATCCCGCCCTTCCTACCAGAAGAAGCCTAGGGCAGCAAACAAGAAACAAAACATTAAAAACATCTTAAAACATCTCAAAAACAAAACATATTAAAATATATTTTAAAAGTCTTCAATTTTTTAAAAAAAACTTTAAAAGTATCTGAGATATTGTACTGCCCTACAAATTTGTAAAAATGCAAACACAATTTGGGTTGGTCTTTCACAGTCCAACCCACTTCCTGCGTAGCTTGGAAGAATTTGGTAACATGTGCCTCTCCTGTGCAATCAGGCTTAATATAGATGGGTGAGGGGGAGGGAGGGAGGAGAGGGATAGGAAGGAAGGTGGAGGAGAGTGGGAGGAGCGGAGGAGATTGGGTGGGTGGTACTCTGTGAACATGGCTGATTTTTAATTAATTTCTACAAGTTATGAGAACCCTGACAGAAAAAAGTCCAACAGGGGTATGGATTATTTTCCACTTGTTTTACACTTGGAACTCTGTATTCTCTCCGAGTGTTTTGTGCATTGCCATGAAAACTTAAAGGGTTGTTAAGCAGAATGGCATGGGGGATATTTTCAGTTTAACATGGTGGAATGTGAAAAGTCCATGCTGACTATAGTATAATAAGGTCTCTACTTAAAAGGCTTATTGAAACAGGAAGGTCTTCAGTAGTTGCCAAAAATGTAATAAAGATGGTGCCTGCCTAATATTTAAGAGCAGGGAATTCCAAGGGTAGATGCCACAACACTAAAGGTCTGCTTCCTATGTTGTGCAGAATGAACCTCCCAATAAGATGGTATCTGCAGGAGGCCCTTGTCAGGATCCCTCCTGCTGCCACCACCTGTCAGGTCCCTCCAGTCAGGATCCTGTTTTCTATTTGTTCTCTCACTGGCTCTAGCACAGATCTCGCAAGATCCCATTGCTAGGCACCACCAGCCACTCCTATGTCACAATATTGCCTTGGGACTTTGCCTTAGTCTCCTTCTGGCTTATTGTTACTTTGTGTCTGGGTGCACTTGCAAGCCACAACCCCCCTGTATCTTTGTGCCAATAAAGCATACAGCCCTGGGTTGTCCTGGATACTTGATAATACACTATCTCTTGTTGGAAATGTAAACAACAAGAAGGATCATTTTATCATATGTGGTGGTTGTGTAAAAAGGCAAAATCATTTTGGGCACAGATAGGTAGGATGATGCAAAAAATTCTAAAGATAAATATTCAGTCAAAACCAGATTTTTTTTTATTGGGTTTTATGGATAAACAAATAGAAAAGAAATATGGAAGAATAATATTATATATGATTACGGCAGCAAGATTATTATATGCACAAAAGTGGAAAATGGAATCAACACCAACAACGGAAGAATGGCTATTGAAATTAATGGATTTAGTAGAGATGGATAAATTGACATGTTTACTTAGAGAAAAATCGACAGACACATTTCTTAAGGAATGGAAGCCTCTCTTAGACTTTTTGTTGAAAGATCAAAATAAAACGATGATATTGGGATTTGACGATTAACTAAGATAGCCTATGGAGAAAAGTGATCCTGTATGTATATATTAAGTGACAGGTTTGATATATATTATATACTTTTAGCTGATCTGCGACAAATCGGAAGTCAACTATTTTAATTTTTTTTCTTTTGTTGTATTGTTATGTTTTTGTTGTTTGACTTTGTTTTGTTTATCTTTTGAAAAATTTGAATAAAAATTATTTTTAAAAAAAGACAATACACTATCTCTTAACCGCTGCCACCATTTGATACTGTTTCTCCACCTTGGTAACTACCCTGCCCACCCTTCTGGTCTGTGAAAGCCCCAGCCAAGGATCAGGCTTTTGGTAAACCAAGAAAATATTTATTTATAAACACCAGGAAATAACAAGATTACTTAAGGTATATTTAACAAGCATATAGTTTCATATATTGCATTACTCTTTATGTTTCTAGTCATATATAATCTGCCTCAATACCAGCCTAATACAATCCAACCCACAACCAACTCCAACCAACAACAACCGACCCAACCAACAGAACACTTTCTCCACTGTCATCCTCTCATTTATACCTTCAGCCACTCAAATGCTCAGCCAATTATCATACAGCATTCTCCAGCATTCTAGCCCATGTACTCCCCCTCTCACTCTGCCTACTTACCTCATTTACTCTAATAAACCCGCACTTACCATATTTACAGTAATATCTATATACAAGCACATCACAGCCCTCACCTGCAGACTCCAGTGATCAACTGGGTATATAAGGGGTAAGATGATCTTTCAGATATCCTGGTCCCAAACTGTATAGGACTTTGTACACCAAAACCAGCACCTTGAATTTGGTCTGACAGCTAATGGGCAGCCAGTGCAATTCTTTCAGCAGTGGAGTAACATGTTGGCAATATCCTACCCCAGTGAGCAGTTGCACCAACTTATTTTGCACCAGCTGCAGCTTCCAGATCAACCTCAAGGACAGCCCCACATAGAGTGCATTACAGTAATCCAGCCTGGAGGTTACCAGTGTATGGGAAACAGTGGTCAGGTTATCTCAGTCCAGAAACGGCTGCAGCTTTCTTATTAGCTGAAGATGGTAAAAGGCACTCCTAGCCACTGAAGTCACCTGGGCCTCTAGTGACAGAGATAGATTCAGGAGCACCCCCAGACTACAAAGCTGCTCTTTAAGAGGGGGTATGACCCCTCAACCAAAGCAAGTAATTGACCAATTATCTGGACTTGGGAACCACCTACCCACAGTGTCCTGTGCTAGGATTTAGAGTCAGTTTATTGGCCCTTGTAACAAAACCACTTGTTGTGAACTGTTATTAAATGTGTTATGGGTTTGAAGGAGTTAATGGAATGCCTGGGAGTATGAGTTATGTAAGACTGCCTGATGGGAGGGAGTGTGTGAGTGAGAGTTCTAAGGGAGATTTGAATAAAATACAGTTGTTGTTGACTGACAGGAGTTTTTTGTTGTTAGGATTTGGAGAGGAAGGTGGGAGGTTGTGTTGTGGGATTGAGCTTGGTGGAAAAGGGTGGATTACATATTAGTTAGAGGGGGTTGGACAGGTAGGGAAGACAGGGACTATATATCAATATAATATTTAACATTTTGTATTTTGTATTTTAATAAAGTTATTTTGTTCATCTGTGTGTCTGCCTGGTCACATGCGCTATACCTACATCCTATTGTGCTAACAGGGCACACTAGTGGTCACCTTTTGGATGGGACAAAAGGTGGAAGGGCTGAAGCTTGTGGTGTACAGTTAGGGGAGTAAAACATCATAAAACATAGAGAAAAACTACATATCAGTATAGAGGTCAAAGGAGGGGATGGAGCAGGGGACTAGGAGGTGTGAGATTTGCCAGGGACATGTTGCCCCCTTTGGAGATCAGTCTTGTGTACTAGTGTAGCCTTGAGATAAGAACTGGTGCCAGGATGCTTAAAACAACTAACAAGGAACATCAAAACAAATGGACAAAAGGCAGAGATCTCAAGCTCGTACAGAGTACATTCTTGTGGGGCAAAGGCTTTCATCCTTCATCTGTTAAGGCTCAATAAACATGGAGGTGTGGATTCAGCATGTATCCTGAATCACTATCCTTAAGACAGCTTTCTGGGATGGGAAGTTAGGTCAGGGGCAAATAAACTGACATCGCTTTATTTCTTCCTTAAGTCAATTTTTTCCCCAACACAATCCACGTTGGGCTTTTTAAATTCTTACTTAAATATAGAGACATCCCACACGGCCAACTTATGGGTCAGGTTCTAATCTCCCCTAGGACTAGATTGAGCAAGGGTCCATCAGCTCCCAATTTAAACCAAACACAAATGAATGAGCTTTAAAAATAAAAAAGTACATCTGACTGCACTTGTGTTAGACAACTAGTTCTTATAGGGGCCATGCTCTCTTAGCATGTCTCCTGGTACTCAGCGTCTGTTAACAATGAGGTCATAGAACACTTTGCAGGATCGATCCTTAGGAAAATAAATTGCTCACACCTGGGAAAGATCAATTTCATAGTTTAGAGCCTCTAATTCGAATCCTTAGCTGTAAAAGGGAAAATAAAAGTAAGAAGGAGAGACTGAAAAGGCATGTCTATAGATACGCTTGGTTAATGGTGACAGGAACAACCATCAATCAAATTCCTCATATTGATTGGCTACATCTGTCTTCTCAGTTGGAAGACAGACTCTCTCAGGTAATGCTGATTTATAAAGGAGATAGCAGCTTTTAGGCATCTTTATACAAAAGAGTCAATCTGTCTATAAATCAGCATTAACAAATTTAGACAATAATACTTCATGTTATATAACAGTGAGTCAGCTTCAGGAAGACAAATTGAATTAGTCACTGAGGTTCTGTATCTTTCCGTGGAGTCTTGAGGCAGGTGGATACACCCTCCCCCTCCATATCTTAAAAATAATATCCCAACTTTAAGCACACTGCCTCACTGTAAGGAGCAGCCCGCTTTCAGGATATTTGTTCTATTCTGAAAACTTATTCTTTAAAAAAAATGTCACTGTTTCTTTTTTGAGCCCATTGCACCACAGAGACAAGAAATGGGCCTCAACATGGCACCTTTTCTGTTTACAAAAACACAGTTTTTTTCTGCTATGGCTCATGTAGCTCTTCATGTAGTTTTAAATCTTTTATTTCCTTGATGTTAATTCCTACTGCATGGTAGAAGCCTACAGATAAAGGATAACATAACAATAAAAGCTCTCAGGAAAGGGGGGAAACAAAGGAGAGGAAACATGAAAAGACTTGAAAGAAAAAGAGTACAAAAGGACCCCATACAAAGGCCATAGTTTAAAAAGATGGTAAGATTAAGGGGGACAATGTGGTAATGTAACTTTTTAAAAACAAGAAATAATTCAAATCAACCCCCTTCAAACAAAAGATAAAATGAAGGTACATTTTTTAAAAAAACCACTACAGGATATATTTTTATGTAGACTGCTTAATGTGAAGGGACAGCCTTTGATGAAGCCAGATGTAGTTTACTGAAATTACGATTGTAATAAAATGTGTAGTAGCACATGCAGTGCCATAACAACACAGTGTTTAGCACATTGTACTCCCATTTCTAATTCTTCATTTTTAACACATCATGAGAACACCTCCTGAAAATGGGTATGAGGACAAGTCCAGTTCATTACTGCTTAGCTGGAATTTGACAGCACATTTCACGAAACTGTGTGTAATGAAGTCCTGAGAGATTTGTTGTTTTTAAGAAAAGCAGACTTATGGGTGGTTACAGTTTAAACAGAACAAGCTGGGGGTGAAGGAAAGAGAACGATTCTAGGAGCTTTGCTACTCAAAACATCCACTAAACTGCTTCATCTCCCACCATTCCTTTAGTGTTCCAGATGAATTTTTACCCTTGTGAACATGCATCCAGAACCCTACGAGGGAATCACATAATGCTTGCAAGCTCACTTCAGACATACATGAGGGGAGGGGCTTATGCCTCTTCTGACAACTGGTTATGCCCTCATAAGAAGGTCTGCCTCACACGTTAACCACAGTTGACAAACAACATAAACACATGAAACAAAACCTGAACTGGCTTCTTTGTTAAGAAAACTGGGGTGGTTTCTGATTTTGAGTTGGAAACGGGCCATTTTCCAAACTCATTTTTCCACTCCAAATCACAACCCTTTCCTGCCTCCCCCACCCCAGTTTTCGTAGCAAACAACCAAAGATGCCTGTTTAGGTTTTGTTACATAGATATAGGATGTAATTTGCCTTTTATTGTAATGGATCTCCAAGTGCAAGGCAGATCTTATGAGGGCACATCCAGTTGTCAGAAGAGGCACAAGCCCCCAGCCCATATATGTCTGAAATGAACTAGCAAGTATTTATTTAAAACATTGGAACTCTGCCCTTCCTCAACAAAACAGAACAAAAACTCAAGATGGGCTAACAACATTAAATCGTAAATTAATAATTTAGGCAAACCGCCTGAAAGATTTACCGTGGGATTAATAACAAGTCCTGGAATGAATAAAGTTGTAGATATGGATCCTGAGACACTTTATTTGACATGTGTTCAACCAAAGTTTGAGTGAATAAAGTTTTGAACTGTACTGAGATGTAATTTTGAACTGTACTGAACTGAAAATGTATGATGCAATGTACTGAAATGTATTGCAAGAGGTATTGTAGAAATGTATTACTGTATGACTATGTATTGTGGAGATGTATTGTTGAGATTTCTTTGTAATTGACAGACATGATGAGAAAAAGGGGGGCTTGTTGGCATGAGGCCTAGTAGTTTTCCATCAAGTCTGAAAGTTTTGAAAGTTAAGAGGAGTTATGTCTTTGCCCAGTCTGGGAACGGACAGTGAAGGCCGTTGTTATGGTAACCATCAAGATATAGACTGGGAAAGTTCTAACAGAGTCTGTGAGTTGTGTCCTTCTGCATCATGCCTCTGACCTGAGAGGCTGTCTTACTTTTGCTTTCGGAGAGAAATGTGCTGTAGAGCTAGGGGGGGGGGAACTGCTGAAAAGCCTTAATGTCTTAATAAAAGACTCTTAACATGCTCTATTGCTCTGAAGAAGTTTCTTGCTCAACTTAACTCCATCGTAATGTATGCTGTTTCACGCAACAACGCACACACGCCAACACACTCATCCAAGCAAACATTTCCCCCTGAGATGCAAAAAAGTTAAAATACTGCAAATGCAGCACAGTAACCAGAGAGGGTGGTGGAGGCCACTTTGTGTGCCAAGTGTGTGTGTGTGTGCACGCGCACGCACACACACACACACACACACTGTCATCTTTCACCTCCACAGTTCTTTATCTCCATTCTGCTGCTGCCTCCTTCTCCTCCTTTATCCATGTTTTTGCCCTCTGGCTTTTTTCCCCCTCCACTCCTTTCTTCACCACCACCATCCATTTTTTTAAACTATTGTTTTCTCCACTCCACCCCATCTCACTCTTCACCTCCTCCTTTGTCACCTTCTACCCATCCACAGAGCATGAGGGAAGAGCGATGCTGCACAGAAGCCCAGTTTAAGGCACATGGTTTTCATCCACAAATCAGAGGAGCAAAAGACTTGCCCTGCTTCCTCCCCCAAGTAATGTCCCAAAGTAATGCTGGAAACATTACAATTACTCCACAAAGTAATAAAATTACTCCTATTACAATCAAAATGTAAAGGAATTACCCACTTGTTCCTCAAAAAAGTAATTAATTACAAGTAATGCGTTACTTGTAACAAATTACTTCCAAGCTCTGGTCTTTTCTGATGCTTTCTTTCAGAATTCCACAGACCAGCCTGTCTCTCGATGCATCATTTAGCCTCACCAAATTGGCAATAAGATAATCTTTTAAGTTCAGCTACATATGTTGCAATGGACTCTCCCTCTTTCTGGTTTCGTTTATGGAATCTGAAACACTTCTGCAATCACTAATGGTTTTGGTGCCAAATGCTCCTGCATTATTTTCACTAATTCTGCAAATCTGAATAGTGAAGGTTTTTGTGGAGCAGTAAATTTCTCAGGAAACTGTATGCTTTGCCTCCCAGAAAGCTCAGTAAAACAGGCACTCTTTTTTCAGCAGTAATCTCATTTTTTTCAAAATACTGTTCAATCCTCTCTGTGTATCGTGTCCAATCATCTATTGCACAATCAAACATATCAATCTTTCCAATACAGCCAGCCATCTTGTTGTGGTCCTGGTTTTTTCCCCTTTACTCACTGTGACCAAGTCTCTTTCTCTCTCTCTTCCCCCAAAGATGAAGTTAGGCCTAGAGCTTTAATGTTTTTATCCTTGTCATCACTGTTAAGTCCTCCTGCTGTCCTTTAACCAAAAAAGACACAGGAGCCAGAGTTTTCTGCTTCCAGCATTTTTTTACTGAATATTCTAGAACAAGAAGAAAGAACAGGAAGAAAAACCCACAGGGGGCATGTCTGAATGTGTTTTCCAGGCAGCCCTAGATAATAACTGGCAGAACAATAGATTAAAGACACACTCAAACAATCACAGTCATAATAACACTGACCCAATACACTACATGAGGTTGCTCCTGATCAAGCGCAGAGTGCATTTCTCTCACCACTGTAGAGTATTCAGAAATCAGGGATTTGGGATATTTGGTTCAAAAAGGGATTTGGTTAAAAAGGCTTGAGCCCTGGAATATCTTTTTGCAGATGTTAAGCAGTGTTTTCAGCTCGTTTTAAAAACAACAACACTCTTTGTTTTTCTCTATCCTCAAAGAACTTGGCATTTCAAGTCCTTGACTGTTTTTGTAAAAAGGTTGGATACCTCGACCAAAAACTGTCTTCTTGGAAAAGATCTGGGAATTAGGCAGAAAGGTTTGGCATAAAATATGAAATGCTTACACATTTATGTGTCATCCTGCTGCAGAAATCATGCCACTAATCTCTACATTGTCCCAGTTTTACTGTATATAAAGCTGGAGCCTTGTCTGTGAGTGCAGACAAGGACTTTGCACAGGCCCAAGAGAGCCTCTGTATGATTCTAGCAGAAATTATTTACATTTAAAAATAACATATGTCCTTTAACATTAGTGTTTAAAGATAAAATACCTAAGCCATTCCTCAGCTGTGAATCCCTTTGGTAAAAGTAGATTTAAATTTGGATGTATCATCAAGACATTTGGGGCCTCTTTTCTGTATTGAAAGTTCTTCTACCTTAATCCTAAAACATATTTTATCTACTTGCTCAACCTTGTTATTGTGACCCCCCCCAGTAGGACCCCAATCCAGAGTGTCAAGAATGCCTGATTTCTAAAATAGCTTTGAGGCAAAGAATTCTGGGAGAAGACATCTTCTCTGAGATGGGGCCACTGAAAGGCATGACTTTGCAATTTTCACAGCTGAAGCTAGTTAATTAGGCCCAAACAAGAATGCCTGCTTATCAGTGGAGACTGGTATTCAAGGCTGCCTGGCATGGGAAAGTCGGGTATAGGTGACTGTTAGGTGTGAAAACTCCAGAAGTATTTCATCATCTGAAAGCCCCCTGATTGGCTAATTAATTCCTGGCTGTTGCTGGGCATTTCCCCATAAGAATAGGATTCAGAACTTAGGTCTTTGTTCCCCACTGTTCCCTAGGGTTGTTGATGGGATTCCTAGGTGGGATTCCATCGTCCATCTACTATCCAGGCTATACATCTCTGGGGAGATGTGGAACCATGAGCTCTTTTGCTGTTTACCTCTTTTTAAATATAGAGTAGGCTAGACAGTTTTGTTATTTTGTTTTGTGACTGTAACTCTCTGTGTTTTACCTAGCCCTCAGGGGTGTGGGTTTTAAGGAATCATTTTGCTGCTGTAATTGTGCACCTATATTTTATTTAATAAAGCTACTTCTTATTTACCAGTGTGTGTTCATTGCAGGAGGGGATTTGGCTCTGAATCTAGCACCTTGGCCTTTTGACCATGGAATATCGTATATCTGGATATTTTGCCCAAGGCTCTAAGACAAGGAGTGTAGTTTCACTCCTGTCTGTTGGAATCCTTGGCAGGTCTATTTCTGGCAGTTTGGGTTTCCACTTGGCCCAGAATGGGTGACCAGATTGAGGGGTGGTGGCAGTCTACCTACCTTACAGGGTTTTTGTTGGTTTACTCAGCCCTAGTAAGGGGAGGCATGGGTTTGTGCCTCGCCAGGATCAATTGCCCTGGGTTTGGGAATTGAGTCCTGAGACAGAACCGGGAGTGGTTCATGACCCAGGGAACATTAATTGCTCTTAAATCTCAGTTATATTAATGGCACAAGTCAACTCATGACTAACTGCCAGAGTAAGGTCTGTGACAGTAAAGACTACCATTTTCCAAGCAAAGTCTGAGCCTTTCCTGTTGAGGCAAGGCAATGGCCAACCTGGATAAGCAGACTCATCCCAGTACTGGAAATCCTTCACTGCCCATGAAGATGGTACAAATTGTAGCCCTGCTTGCTTGCCACATGGGGAAACTGCACAAAGCCATAGGTTTTGTGGCCTTAATAAACCCTGATGCTAGTTGATTTCAATGGAATGTGAGCATGGGCTACCTTTATGGATTGGGATCAGTATGTACAATGGTATTCTCTAACACCACCTTTTTTTGTTAAAAATACTTTTAGCATGTTGAGCAGAAGTGCTATTTAATGAAAATACTTTTTTTAAAAAAATCCATTGTGTCTGTAAGCAGCCCCCCCCCAGGGGTCTATATTTTATCCATTTAGATCCACCTTTTCCAGGTTTAATAGCCTTACACTAGAAGCACCATTATGGAAATAAGTTAGCAGCTGCTCTACATCAATGTTTAGAGAATTAACATCATACCCATTATCCAGGACAGAAGTGGAATTTTAATGAAGCACAGAAAGTTCAAGCAAATTGACCTCTAACTTCATCAGAGAAACATGAAAACATAACTTTATTGCAGAAAGCATGTAGTTTCCACTAAAATAACTTGGCCAGAACTTTTAGAAGAGCAGGTTTTTCATAACAACAAAGAGTGACTTCCACAGCAGACAAGGAAGGGATGACAATGACAGCTAGCCCATTATCTGACATTATTAAATCTTAGAACTATTTTTCATGTTGGCTTGACAGAGGAAATTGCAAAATTTAAAAAATGGTCAATATGAAATAAGGAATAAAAGGACAAATCCTGTTGATTTTTGCATCACTCTACATTGCTCTAAAGTGCCATAAATGGCTAGAAAAAAAGGAGAAAAATCCATACACTCCCAAGCTATTCCGATTTATCAGAACAATTTAGTTTTTTGGGCACCTATATCTAGTAAAACATCGTTCTTTTTTGCCCCATTGTTAACTGGGGAGAGGGATGTTGGAGATTATGGATTGAACCCAACTAAGTTATACACAGAGTAGACCCGCTGAAATCAATGGGCTCCAGTTAGTAAAAATACAATCCTCCATATAAAGTATTGGTTTGGATACAGTGGCACCTTTTTATAAGCAGAAGTCCCTTTCACTTAAGTATCTGATTTCACCATTCTCCCTACTCCAGAGCTGTGGACTGAGATATAGGGTCTCCTGGCCCTCAGGCACACAGTTTCAGGGGTGCAGGGTTATTGAAGCTGGAATGAGGAGGTGGGAAATCCCTGTTCCAGAAAAAGAACTCTGATCATTCTTCTTAGGATCAAAACCACTGATAGCTATGCACACCTATGCACTAGAATGGTTTTTTTTTTTTCAGTTTTAGCCTCCCCCACTCCCCAGACCTCTAGAAGGTCAATCTCCTGGGCAAGATGACATTCATGAAGTTCTTAACTCAGATGTGAAATTAACAAAAGCATGCAACGTAATTAAATTCAGCCTCCTTTTGAGAGAATAGGAGGGTAGATAATGTAATGCCAATGTTTATAAGGGGATCCAGTTTTGATCTGGTAAATTACAGGTTTGCTAACATCTGTTCCCCATACGTTGGTTAAAAACATTTAAAAAATTGTGAAATTTATACAGAGTCAAGTCTTGCTGAAGAAGAATCAGCATGGTTAGCAAAGGGAAGTTCTGCCTTTTCAACATATTAGAATGCTTAGACCATGGCAACAAGCTTGCTGAAAGTTGCAGTGGTGGCTGGAGTCCACTGGACCTGGTGGGGCTAATAGGTTACAGGGGTGTGGTCAATGAGTGGTCACAGGAGTGTGACCAATGATCAGTCATGGGAGCAGGGTCAAGTTGTTATGGTTTGTCCCCATCCTTGTCCCTTTCAAATATACTGAGTACTAAGTGTACATCAGCCATGAAACACACTGTGTAACCTTAGGCCAGTTATTTTGTCTCAGGGCTTATCCACACAGGAGCATTACTTCGTACTAAAGACACTGTTTTTAACCTCTGTTTTCTATTTGCACCGTCCACAGTAAAGGCTCAATGCCAGCTGCAAACATGATGTTTTCTATTCTGTTGAAGGGAAGGATCAATCATGCAGTTTCCTAATGGCCACACCCTCTAATTTAACATTTCCATTCCCTCTAGTTGCTTGGAAACTGAGCATGCTCAGTTTGTTCTACCAGCTGCAGTAGGTTCCTTTAAACAACAGCAACCCGGAAGTGTGATTATTTATATTTTCACTGGTACAATACAGCTGAACTACAAATCTTTGAATAGTGTTATGCTTTCGCGTACAAGTTAGGGGAAAAAGAAAAGGTACTGCTTACAGCAACAACAAAAAGGCCAGCAGAACAGAGGAGAGCAGCTGGAAGTTGTTTGCCAGCCTACAGGAAATGAAATGAAAGAAGAGAGGAGGAGATAGTGGGCAAGGAGAGGGGAACTATGACATACCTATGTAAAAGCATCGGAGCAAAGCATCTGCAAGCACTAGACATACAGAGTGAAGACTTTTTTTCTTCCCTTTTCGTATTATCAGTGGATTGGATTAGTATGGATTTATAGGGGAAAAACTGCATGATAGCTTCTGTTTGCCAGTAACATCATGTGAACCATGCAAATTAAAAGATGTGAGTAGCACCAAACACACAGTAAACTGCTGTGTAGATGAGCCCTCAGTCTAACCTAACTCACGGGGTTGCTGTGAGGATGACATGGGGAAAAGAAGACCTATGAATGCCACCTTGAGCTCCTTGGAGGAAAGGTGTAATGGATAAAAAAACTAGTACTAATAAATAAGAAATAATCAAAATAAAAGGTTTCTCTTCACCCAGCCTGCCTCCAATTTTGAATTGTTGGAGGGGTCAGGTTTGGAATAATGGGGGATATCCCTTAAAAAAAAGGAAGTATCTGGAACAGAGTGATGTTATTCAGGCAAAGTTTGTCTGGGTGGGGTGTGCAGCCAGAATGCAATCCATGCTCTCATGCTGTATGTAGGCATTGCATGCTGAGTACTCATCTGAACCATCTTCTGCACCATGCTACTTTTTGTACGCATTTTAAGTTTGTCAAATGTTTTTTAGTCTTTTATCCTCAGAACAACCCTGTAACGTACTAGCACAGCCTTTCCCAACTAGTGGGCCACCAGATGTTGTTGGACCACAACTCCGATCAGCCTCAGCCAGCATTGCCAATGGTCAGGAAAGATGGGAATTGTGGTCCAACAACATCTGGTGGCCCACTAGTTGGGAAAGGCTGTACTAGCACCTTAAAGTCTAATACATGTATTATGGCATAAGCTTTTTGTGGCTAAAGTGCACATCATCAGATGCATTATTCTTGGTAATCCATGAAAATGTATGGAACAATAGATTTGCTAGCCTCTAAAGTGCTACTTGACTATGGCTTCATTTCTGCTGCCAGACTTGACTAGTCATCTATCTTTTAGATTGAAAGGATACCAGAATAATGTACCCAATACCACATAATGAGCTAAAAACAGAGAGGGGGATTATTAAGTTATGTCTCCATATCCTATGGTTACACTAACCAGTATTGCCCGGTTAGTGTATTGGCAAGGATTTCAGTCCCGTGATGATATTTTCATATTTTGTACAAGCCTGCCTTCATTGGGTATTTATTAAAACTAATTTCTTCTCCTGTTTGTAGAAGATTAAAATTGTATCAAACATATTTTTTGAAAGCCCTAGACACCTATATGGTAGCTTGTATGGCTGCAGTAGCATGTGAGATGAGGTCAGGGGTAGTGTGCTTTTTAAAGAAGGTATAAATACTAGGAGGCTCTTGCTTAATTGGCTTCCTGAGAAAGAACATGTGCAGGTAAAGTACTACCCAACGTGTGATGCAGCCTAGGGGGCTTAATTATTAGTACTCCTGGAAACCACAGCCTGCCTCACAGACTTGAGGAGGGGAATCATGATTAGGAATTTTGAGCCTCAGAAATAAATCGGATGCACATGCACTGAGTGCACATGCCTCACCAATGGGGAACCTCTGTTGGTATTTAATAAGGTGATTCCACAACAGGTATCCTTTGTATAAACAGTACATCTTATAATCACCACAATAGAAAAGCCTGCTGGATCAGGTCAAAGGCCTGTCTAGTCCAGCATCCTGTTCTCACAGTAGCCAACTAAACACACACGCACACACACATAGACACACACATCGTTTTTAAACCTAAAGAAAAACAGGAATACAAAGAATCACACACACATTTAAGATATCTAAAGAAAAGAAAAATCCCACAGTTCTGATAACACACATGATATATAACTATATATATAACTATAAATATATATATAACTATAACTATATATATATATATATATAACTTTCTAACTATATATATAACTATAACTCTCTCTCTCTCTCTCTCTCAAACTATATAACTATATATATATTGAGGACTGTGACCCTCAATGTTGAAATGTTTTGCAACTGGTTGCTCCACTTTTCTTTGCTAAGATTGCTGATTTGTGGTTTCTGAAGCGTGTGCGTAGGTCAGTTGTGGTTTTTATTTATTTATTTATTCTATTTCTATGCTGCCTTTTGGCCAAAGGCCCTCAAGGCGGCTCACACACACACACACACAACAAACACAAATACAAAACGCACATCAGAAAAGAATACAGTGTACAAAAATTCAAACAAAATATTAACATTGTTTAAAAAACAAGGTTCTTTACAGGCCTGGGGATAATCTGTCCTTAAAATGTAGCACTGCCACTCCAAGAATTTTAGTCCTCAAACATTGAGCAGCTGTTCCTACGTATTGGATATGACATCCTGGTCTTTTGCGTTCGATGACATAAATTATATTGCAGGGTCACAGCCTGTTGGACTTTTCTATAACAGCTATAGAGATGCCTACAGATCCAGCAGCACTGACTAAAAGGGAGAACTTTTGGATTTACTCTCTGGACACATTGGCACCACATGGCCTGAACCTGGAGGACAGTACCACCACTACTTAGCTTCTGCAAATGAAGCCCCTCTGAGCATTCCATCCTCAGAGCTCTATAACTGCCACCTTGGTAACAGCATTTGTATGTTGGCAGCTGATGAAGGCGGAAGCCAAAATGTTTTGGTATTATTGTAAAAACCTCTGTTTTGTTAATCACAATTTCATGCATATATTTTTAGGTGATTAACAGAATCCTTACAGGGATCCAGAGCAAGCTTGGGTGAAGTTCTGTTTGTTGCTTTATATGCTGTTGGGAAATGTGGTCTTCAAGGAAATAACTCTGAGCATTGTTGGACTGTTATTCAAACATCCCTATGCTACATAGAGGCTGGAATTGCCCTCAAAACAATAGAAGAGGGGCGGAACCTTCACAACAGGGGCTGAAAAGCTAGCAGTCCTAATCCTTACATTTCTCATTGGTTTTTTTCTTGCCCACAGACACATGCGAGGGACCTCTTTGTCGTAGCTATACGTTTGGATTAGGATTGGCTGAGAGGTGCAAAGACCTGATTGACCAAAGGACAGTAGATGGGCAGAAATGTTTGCAGAGCTTCTCTGAGTTCAAAAAGAAGTATAAAATGCGTGTGGGCAGGAAAAAATGTGTGGGTTTGAGATATGGGGGGGGGAAGTTGTTTTAAAAAAATGCTTGACACTCTCCTTGTGAAGACTATGCCCTAGTAGACCTATCTCCCCTTGGTAGAGATGATCTATATGGCTTTGGGTTACAAATGAAAACCACATGTCATGGTTTAACTGTCTTAAAAAGATTAAATGTTTTTTTAAGGGTAAAGCATGAGACAGAATCAGGCTAATAATTTAATGATTCTGGTTCTTGAGGCCTACAGAATGGCAGCCTATTATGGAATTAGTTTAGGAAGTGGCAAATAGGACTCCCTAAAAGCTTTGAATTGATTAGCTGGTTTGAATGCTCAGTGTTTTGGTGCAAGATGTACCCAGCTAGAAGCTCTTAGTAAGGCTGATTGACAGAGAGCAGCTGCAGTTAAGGGAAACCTTGTGAATAAATATAGCATCCTTTTTTTTTATTGTGAAGCAGTTTCTTTGTTCCTGAGTTCCTCAACCCAACCCACATTTGTTTGGGAAGGAATTTAAAACTTTCACATTACAGTTTTCCCATGTGCTTAAATAGTCCATAAATATTCCACAGTGATATTCCAATGCTGATTGTTTTGCTAAATTTGTTCCTTTTAATAGGTTCATTTCTTTTTTGTCCTTTTTAAAAAACTAACTTTTACCCTCTTTAACTGACAGCTATATTAATTTTGGTGTGTTTGAATTAAGATCTTATATGTCCCTTGATATTCCTGGATATCTACTACTAATGGGCAGCATAAGGAAGATGAGAATGAATCTATTATCTCTCCAGCTAATGTGTCATGGCCAAGTTTAATGAAGCTGAAAACTCTTAGCTAATATCCCTTCTTTCTGTAAAGATAATCTTTAAAGTATGCCAATGCAGTTTTAAGGGTGCTTGCTACTTTTTTTTGGGGGGGAGTGGAAGGCATTGTAATCATTAATAATAACTGTGCCTTGCTTAAGGCACTATATTTCAAACTAGTGAATCCTGGGCTTCAGATGTTTCTCAATGGAAAAAAGTCAGTAATGGTAGACAAGCTTTCCAAAAAGTCAGCTTGCTCTTTACTACCCATCTTTTCTGTAATGCACTGGAACAGAGGAGTGTTGGGCTTCATTTGGGTATGCCCTCAGTTCACCTGGTGGAATGACAAGGCCTAATAGGCCAGACCAGTTCTTGGTGAACTGATTACACCTTAAAACATATTCTGGAATGTTCTTAAACACATTGAAGAAGAGTTCTTCAGCTGACAAATAGGGGGATAAAGTTTAAAAACTCCTGCTTTAAATAAACAGCACAACTTTTATTTCAAGTTATTATGGTGTTCTCAGACACAGAACTGTCTGTAGACAATTGGACTGGTTGTTAGAAAATATATATAGATTTTGAATGCAGGAAACAGGAAGTTTAGGAACTAGTGCCAGGGGCCTACACTAGTGTTTCTCAATAAAACTGAAATTAACAAGCCTGTCTGACTTGCTGTCTTGGTGCACTGTGCGGCATCACTTGTCCTGTATATCTGCTGAGGGCAGTATCTGTTAGCATACCAGTCCTGACATACACACAGTCAGGAGAAGAATTTAACATAAGGGGTCTGATCTTCTTAGGCAAGTCACCACATGCAGTAGAAGGAGCGTGAAGATAATTATGATGATGAGAAAAGAAGCAATAGCCATTGAGTAGATTCTTCCCTTCTAGCCCTGTAGCCAGCCTTCCTTTTTAGGTGGGACAGCCACAATGAGGGTTGCCATATTGATTGGTTAACCAGGGTTTACTTGGATGCTAGCCATGCTACCTGGTGACCCCTGACTTACATGAAGATTAATCTATTGAATTGTCTCACTTTTTTTGAGAGATCCCCAGAAATACCAGAGTCAAACGTCTGACTTTGCCTATAGCTACAGTCCTCTTTCATCTGTATTCTGTCCCTGTGTTCTGATAGTTCATGAACTGAACTAGTTTGGTAATGACAGTGAGCTCCTGAGCTTGGCTTTGTTGCTGGATTAGGTATCTCAGTTTTAGATTCCACCCAAAAAACAAACTTGTCCATACTACAAGTGTAGGGAAGGGCAGAGAGAAAATAAATATTTTATTAACTTCTCCTTGAGAGTCCCTCCTTCTAGCCTTGTTCTTGACTTACAATTTTTTTCTTCTTGTTTGACAATCAAAGGAACACTTTTTAACTGGTTGCTATATAGAGGACTAACTAAACAATGAAAATTAATTGTGGAAAGCAATTGGATTTTTTAAATTTGGTTGCTGGATTGATTTTTCTGCCCAGAAACCCTGAAAAGGACTCATGCTAAGCTGCAAACATTAGGGAAATCATAAATTAGGCCTGAGGTACGGCCTAGGTTGCCAGCCAGTTAGCTAACTGTAGTGTGCACAGCAGTGTTTCTATTCCTCCAGGGCTGTTTTCATCCTTTGCCATCAAGTGATCAAGAAAAAGAAGTAAAAAGAGCTACTATTTAAAAGAGAAAAGGGTAACTTAGGGTAGCTTTTATCAGATCACTTTAAGTTATCTCTTGATTTCACCCTTTAGCAATAAGCACCAATCCTGCTCTACTCATAACTGCAGAGTAAACACTTCTTACTGCTGGCAAACATTCTTCTTTATTGCTGATTGGGTAAAGAACAGAACTGAAACAGAAACATAAAACCAGAGCAAAGAATCTGGACCTCCAAGAGGTAGTCTAACTCTAGCTCATAATACAAAGTTCTATCCATGTTACTACATATACAGGCTGTTTTTTTCAGGATCACTTAAGTAATTATAGGGTGATTGTGATCATGAAAAATCCACCCTCAGTTTTGAGTGAGCAAACTTTGGGGGGCTTTTCAAGACAGCGGTGTCACTAGGGGGTGCAGGGTGTGTGGACCGCATCGGGTGACACCATCAGAGGGGGGTGACACCCAGAGCCGCCCCTAGGCACCTATCTCTATCTTCAGCCCTGCAGCAGCCATCTCGCCAGCCACTTCCCTCTTGGGGAATCTCTCGCTCTTTGGCTGCAGAACGGTTTCTTCCCCCATCCTGCCCGGCCTGCCCGCTCATCAGCTGTGAATTTTAGGTGGGAGATTTGAATCCCCTGCCTGCTCTTGGGCTGCGTGCCTGAGTGGCTTCCCAGGCAGGATGGGGAAAAAACCACTCTGCAGCCAAAGAGCGGGAGATTCAAACCTCCAGCCCAGGCAAGCGCTGCCTCTGTAAACCTGCTGCATGCTTCAGTGGTGTACCAAGGGGGGGTCGGGGTGCAGTCAATCAGGGGGTGCAAAGATGGAGTAGGGTTACCAGGTGTCCAATTTTTGGCTGGAGTTTCCTGTTTTGAGGGGTCCCCTCTGGGTCTCCAGCTAACTTACCTTAATCTCCGGACTCTCAGCTTCAATTAAAAAAACTCACTAAGTTTCTAGGGCATCTGGTTCCTGAGATATACACCAAAATGTCAGCCCCCCGCAACTGTTTAATCTGTTTTTTAACCGATCTGTATAGCAGCTTTTAGCCAGAGCTTGGAAAAGTTACTTTTTTAAACTACAGCTCCCATCAGCCCCAGCCAGCATTATAGTCCCAAAAAATAAGTTTTCCAAGCTCTGGCCTCTAATCATGCCCTTTCAGGATTGTAGCCAATAAGGGGAGCCAGGCTTGTGATTTGTTGACCCAGGCAGTGCTTAGGCTTCATTACAATGTCAAAATGGTGGTTTTGAGGTCTTCAGTTTGAGTAAGTAAGAATATCAGTTAAAGTTTTTTTCTTTCTTGTGTGTAGCAGTCAGACTCTGGGCTGTTGGAGAGGGCAGTGCTTTGAAAACCTTTCCAATATGAAAGCTTTAATCCAATACTTGCTTTTCTGGGAGTAAAGAAATGCTGATCCCATGTACCTGGAGTAAACCCCATTGAATTTATTAGGACTTACTTTTGAGTAGACATGGTTAGGATTGTGCTGTAAATTAATGGGACTTCTGAGTAAACATAACAAAGAATGCTATTGTTTTCTTACCGAATTTTCACTTTAACCACATGAATCTATGTAAATGTAAATACATTTAGGCTGTGCATATGATATTGTAATTTAAAGGTGTAATTTTAATTTTGCTAGTTGTTTATGTCACTACTATTGCCATTACATTCAGTGATATACGGGAATTACGATTTACGAGTAACATTAGTACAAAAAACATTACTAAGGATTCTGTATGATCTGGTATGGGAGGAGGTCCATGAGGGTGACACCATGAGTTACCACACTGGGTGACACCAAACCTAGTGACACCACTGTTTCCAGCTTTTGTTGTGCACTCACCCTGCCTTATGCACTGAATTTTTCAGAAGATCCTATTCTTAAAATAAGCTGCCATTCTTTAATAGAAGATGTCATTATCTTGTCATATAAATTAAAAAGACAATTTTCCAAAAAGGTCCATGGGGAAGAAGCACAGCTCGGGGGGCGGTGCACCCATTTGCCTCACCCTGGCTACAGGGCTATTCCCCACTCAGTGTCAGAGCGTATAGCTCCTCACCCATAAATGAGAACCCCTTCCCACTTTCCCTGTGCGACACACAAAAACTAGTGTGCAGTATGCATTCATGAATATTCTGTTGTTGATGGGTCGTCTCTGTAACCAGTTAAATGTTTTGAACATTCTTTAATACATTTGCTGCACAGCAAATTGCTGGGAGGGTGTCGTGCAGGTTTTAATCTGTTATATATAAAGATGTTGCTCACATTGGCTACATTTTATGAGGCTGGAGAGATATTTTGACATTTAGCGCAGTCTTCCAGTAAGTAGATAATTACGAAGGAAATTTTGAACAAGACACCTGTTAAACAAAATGTGAAATACATTACTTGGTAAATAACTATGGTAATTAAAGCTTTGCTTGTGCTGATTTATTTTGTTACATCCTTCCCACCCATTTTCATCAGCACACAGTGCTGGATTTGTATGTGAACTTCCAGTCAAACATGCTGCGAAAAAGACCTTTAAAAGCAATAAAAAGTATTTTCAAGTTTGCATAGTTTTATATTTATTTCATCTGGAAGTACTTGGCAATGTGTTTTAATGTGAAGTATTGCAGATCTAAAACCCATTTATAGTCCAATGGAGTTCTTATCTGAGATGTTATAGATAAAAAAGAGACATTAAAATCATGAACAATCTCCCTTAAAGAGCTTATTTCTTCACATTCTTCCTAAAGTGCTGTCATTTCACTATAAGTTTCCACAGTGGAACAATTAGTGCTTGCTGCTTCCTGAAGAACTCCTGTTGTAGCTACTTCTGAGAATAGCCTTTGTCCAGTGACTGGCCTGCTGCTTCAGTACTCAGTTTAATAATAATTAATCTCTGTGGCTTTAAGGTGTCAAATCTTGTAATCTTGTTCCCTCAGGAAAAATTGTACAATTTCCTTGATTGCCAGAGAACACGGCAGTCCAAATCTCTTTTTTCACTGTTGCAGTTCCCTCAACCACTTTAAACTGCCACCCTACTGTCAGTGGTGACAATGGACCCTTTCCCCTACACTTCTAAAAAAAGCTTTCTTACTCTCTTCATCTTCTGACTTGTTCCCATCTTACCTTTTGCCTCATCAGTGCTATGTACCTGCATGAGACTTTCATTCTTCACTCTCAGTTGCTCCAAGGTCTGTTGACACAAGGTCAATTGCTTCTTCAAAACGTACATATTCTATTAAGCCTTTATTTAATTATTCCTCACCTATCCTTATTCTCTAGTATTATAATATGTAATCTTGGGTTGCGGTGCATATGCACTTGGTCTACAGTTCTGTCTCCCACCTCATCTATCACAATAGCAACAGAACTATGAAGAAAAGGTCAAAAAGTATATTGTTACAGTGCTTCAACTCTTACTGTGGTGAGTTCCAGGGTGGGAGCAAAGGGTTGCCAGAGAAATTGCCTTATTGTGGGATTTAATTTTTTTAACTTGGTGAACAGATGGTATAGTCAGGAAGGCATTCATAGTTGACCTTAGAGATCATATGACAATATCCTGAAGGAAGTGGTGTCTTTGGTATGTAAGGCGTAGTCAACGTCTGAGTTCATGGGAGCTACTTTATTCTTCAGATATTGGTCTGGGCAGGGGAGTGAAAGTGCATATTGTCACACAAACTAGCTTTTTTGCAGATGGCCAGATTCTCTGATAAAGTTTATGCCACCAAGTAGTGAGGATATCACAGTTATAGAGCATGCACTGAGAGATAGTCATAGCATTACATAAAGACTCCAAGGATAACCTGAAATAACCTGAAAAGTTATTTTCCTTACTTGTGAATGTGTGAGAAAACTTTTTGCCACAACAACTTTTGGCAAGAAAGGTAGGGGGGCTGATAAAATAGCTTTGGGGACTAGATCTGTCAACTGGCTATCCTGCCTCCTTTTTGAAGGAGTTTGTAGGTAGAAACCTGTCTGTCAAGTTGTAACTGGAAGGTTTTGGGGAATAAATTCTGTCAACAAAATTTACTATGTATTTATTTTAATTTAAAAACTTATATCTTGCACTTTGCCCTCAGACTCTAGGGTGGGTTACAAGAATAAATACAGTAATACCTCAATTAACAAAGTAGGTGTGTTCCTGGACATTACTTCTTTAACAGAAACTTTGGTATCAGAAGTAGGAATAACATGGAATGAATAGACATAGGTTCCTATACCTGCTCATAGATGGTGGGGGCAGCTTCAACAGGGGCTTTAAAGGGTGCCTCACTGGCACCCACCTATTTCCCCTCCTACCCCATCCCCTCCTTCCCCTGCTCTGAATCATATTGGATCCTTCCCTTCCCAGTCCTGGGAGAAAGCAAGAGATCTCTTTAATACAAAGCAAAAATACAGACTTCTCAGTTTCATCTTAAAGCAAAGGCACAGGCTTGAAAATTTATGCATAGCAAAGCAATGACACAAGTTGGTCAGTTTCACCTTAAAGCAAAAGCATAGGCTTAGTTTATTGATAGCAAAACAAAGACACAGGCTAGTCAGTTTCACCTTAAAGTAAAGGCACAGGCTTGAAAGTTTATCCATAGCAAAGCAAAGCTGGCCAGTTTCACCTTAAAAATGCATTTGTTATTTGTTAACTGAGGTATTACTATACATAAAACTGACATAAAGCACAATAAAATATTATCAGTCTGCGTGAAACATAGACTGGTTCCTCATCATTAAAAGGCCTGAAGGAAAAGACATATCTTCAGCTGGTGCCTAAACCTAAACAGAATTGGCAATAGCTGAACCTCCAGGGCACATTCCATAACCAGGGTGCTATGGCTGAGAAGGCCCTGTGATGGTTCACAGACTCTTGGACTTCACTCAATGGTGGAACTATCAGTAGGGCTTCCCCAGCAGACAAAATGGATCAGTGTCTTCTACACCAGCTACAGTTTCTGAATGATGACTTCACAGGAAATCCCACTCTAACTCTGAAGATATAGAGGCAAGATGGAATTTACCTGGCATGAATTTTAAAGAAATGATCAGTAGCATTCTGAAAATGATAGAAAGTTCTGGAATATCAATCTTTTTCCTTGGTTCAGGAAAACCTATGTTGCATTCATGCACACACTATTCTTTTTTCTCACAACAAATAATTCTGAATAGAAATGACTATAACTTGCTAAATGCCAGGAAAGAAATAGTCATGATACTTAAGGATTACTAACTTTAGTTTTTCTGTATTAATTAGGAACCAAAATCCCAAGTGTCAAGTTTATGGCATCCAATTTTCTTCTAGCTCTAATTGTGAACTATCTGATCAATATTAAATCAAATTTACAATTACATCCCTGAGGCTGCTTGCAAAGTAATGTTATAGTAACATCCCTTATCTATGCTTTCTTGATCAGTCTGATTAGGGCATTCATTTCTCCCTTACCTTCAGAGATTCATATGTTAGGATGAGCCTGTGTAGTTAGAGTAAAGCAATATGAATCTAAGATTTTTTGACTGGCCCATTAGCCATGGATATGATGGTTGGCCTTGAGCAAGACATTCTTTCTAAGCTGCACTTCCTGAAATGGAAAATAAAAACAAGGCTGACCTACACTACATGATTGCTGAGAGCATCAATGTGCTAAGAATATTTTGGCATATACACACATACACAGAGATAAAACAATGTTCTACAACTCTATTCTGCTAATGAATGCTCCATTTCTGCCAAAAGTAGAAAAGTATTATCTGAAAATACAAACAAAATTAGAAAGAACATTTTTTTTCTCAACTGGTGAACCAAAGAAAACAATAATTGTTAGTCCCCTTTAATCATGGAAAGTATAATAGACATTTCCATAAATATGCTCTAGAAAGGAATGCACAGATTACTTCTCTGCAGGGGGCCCAAATGGCTTGCATTCTTCCATAATGTTACATTATTAGCATACTATTTAATTTATACATGAATTTAACTGTCTGCAGGGCAAATCTGAACACATCACTCACAAACTCTTCAATGTAGGAGTTCTGTAGTGTCAGACTGAATATCCCATACTTGCCAATCAAGCTTTTAACTTGTTATGCCTTTTACAAGTATCCTGAGGGTTACTTCAGATATTATAAAATTCCTTCATTGAAGGAAACTTTGTGTCATGATGTTAGAAATTCTGAAGCAAAGAGTAGGACTTTTATATATGTACCTTCAAGATTGTGGAAATACTTCCTCAAAGAAAAGAGGCCCAGAGCTGGCCCTACCATCAGCCAGAGTGAGGCGGCCACCTCAGGTGGCAGATGCTGAGGACAGATACTGATGGTGAGGTGGCAGAGGACAGAGTTGTATGCCATGTGGCCTGCATTGGACTCCCTAAGGCAGCCTTTCCCAACCAGTGTGCCTCCAGATGCTGTTGGACCACAACTCCCATCAGCCTCAGCCAGCATTGCCAATGGCCAGGAAAGATGGGAGTTGTGGTCCAACAACATCTGGAGGCACACTGGTTGGGAAAGGCTGCCCTAAGGTTACCTCCTGCCCTCAGGTGCAGTGGAGGACCCTGTTCCACCACCAGTGCTGAAATGAGATTGAGCTGCCAGTTTATTCAGATTCTGTATGTGGAATGTGGGGGGAGGAAGGGGAGCTGCCATCTTGTCCTTCATATCAGGTAACAAAATATCTTGAGCCAGCCTGAAGAGAGATGTCAATCAAAGTACATCTCTCCTGGCCTTGGGAAAAAAAGTTTAAAACCCCCTTTTGCAGAGCAGTAAATACGAGTTAATGTTTATTTTTTAAAAAAATAATTGTGGATCCTGTTTGTTGATTGATTTTTAGTAGTGTTGCTGCCAGGGCTGACCCCAGACATGCCAAGGCCCTTGGGCACAAGCCTGCCCTGGGCCCCAGCACTCCCCTTCTGCGATTTGAGATCGCAGGGTGAGAGCTTTGAAGCTGCTCCCATTCCCTTGCTTCAACCTACCTCTCAGCTCAGATGCGTGCCATCAGCCAAGATGGCGGCAGAGGCTTCAGCCCCTTAGAGAAACTCGGCTACCATCTTGGTTAAGGGCAGCGCTGCGTGCACAACCACACAACAGCTGAGAAAGGTAGGTTGAAGCAAGGGAATGGCGGGGGCTCCAGAGCTCTCATCATGCGATTTGCGGCAGCGATCCTGCTGCAAATCGTGGAAGGGGAGAGGAAGGGCCCCTTAGGGGCCTGCGGCCAGGGCTCCACCTGGCCACCCTTTGGAGTTGGCCCTGGTTGCTGCTATATTTTAACTACTTTGGAATTTCTGGCGTAGTGGTTATACTGTTGGACTACTACCTGGGAGACCAGGGTTTGAATCCCCACACAGCCATGAAGCTCACTGGGTGACCTTGGGCCAGTCACTGCCTCTCAGCCTCAGAGGAAGGCAATGGTAAACCACCTCTGAATATCGCTTACCATGAAAACCCTATTCATAGGGTTACCATAAGTCGAGATCGACTTGAAGGCAGGACATTTCATCTGCAAGTTTCTGCTAATGTTGCACTAGCTAACTCTGTTGATGTCCTTGTCTTTATATAACAAAAATGGTGTCTGTGTAGGTTTGCTGCAAGAGGAGAAGAGTATTAACTCTGGCTTTTATGAAAAGAGTATATTTATAATTTGCTACCTGATACTCTGCTTATAAAAACTATGCCAGAAACAATTGAAAAATCTGTGTGTATATAAATACACAGACATAATGCAAATAAACAATGGCTTATTGTTATGAAAAGGGTAGGAAATTTACATGTTCCAGTTTTAGACGTAATCTCTGTTCTTGCAAGCCTCCAGGTTTACCAGTCTAGTCATGTCTCTGCTGTTTCTAGTGAACAGTTTTCATTTGAGATAAGATGTAGGAAGGACAAACTCATCTCAGTAGAGTTTCAGGGCACCTGCCTATCAATTCTTTATACAAGATCAGTCAAAACTTTGCAGTAGAATGGCAGTTATCCACAAGAGGGTACTCTGTTTCTTGCTGTCACTCACTGCCTCCATTCCATTTCAAGTAAGAATGTGCGTTGCTTTGATTAATCCCACAGAATTACTTTTCTACCTCTCCAAAAATCCAGCAAGTGTATTGAGTTTCATCAAGTTAACAGGAGGAGAAAATTTATCTAATTTCCACTTGAGCAGCTGGATGGGTACATCAGGATTAGAAAAATGAAATAGCTGTTGTCTTTGAATATTTTATGATTAGGCACATATAAGTGACAACTGAAAAAATGATGGTCAGGAAAATGTCCTACTATCTAATTATGAGTTAACCTACAGTAAATGCTTGGACAAGTCTGTTATAAAGAAAGAAAAACCATGTAACTGGCTCCCATCCTATAAAGATGTACAAGGACACAATAACACATGGAAGGAGTTGTGTAAGTATCACTATGTGGCATCCTAGGAAAGGTATGCTGCGTATTTCCACTGTTCCAGTTTATGCTGCATGCCAGCTCTTAATTTTATTCAATATCATACATGAATATCAAACATATAGGATTTTGCTGACAGAGGGCTCTGCAATTTACAAATATGGTACTCTGTGTTATACCATGACTGTATCAATTTATGAATATATCCATTAGGTGTGGATGTTTGCAAGACTATGCACATAGACATCTATGGGAAATGGAACCCTGCTCATGCCGATATCCAGCTCATGTGGAAACCTACATGCGTAAAGATCTACATATCTAGGCTTTCCCTTGCAGATGGCCATGCTTAATACATGACTCCCTGCAGCTACACATGATGCCCCTCCTTTCATGCACATATGAAGCTGATGTTGAAAAAATATCTCTTATAATGTGTTGGACAAATGAGCATGACAGAAACCTCAAATTCACAATAACACTTAATAAATATTTCTCCTCTCTCTCTCTCCCCTTCTCCCTCTTCTTTTACCTCATCTTTCAGTAAAATAAAATAATTTTCCACAGTGATTTACAACACTCTTTAAAACTCAATACAATGATAAAAAGAGTTAAATAAAAATTTGGTGTCCCTGTCCCAATACTTCTAAGGTTATGCTGATTTAATACACCACACTTTAATTATTTTTGCCCAGAAAAAGTCTAACTCTTCATTGAGATGGTTAGGTGCCAGACTTTTCAAAAAAAATTTTTTTTTCAAAAACAGCTCCCTTTTATTTAGAAACCTTTCATCCCACAAACTTTTTCAGTGTATCATTCTGTCTGTGTTGTTTCTCTCTCAAGTGTGTAACCATTGGGGGGGCATTCTTTGGTGCCTTAAGTTGCAGAGATGCTCCCCAATTCTTGTTTTTAAACCTCTGGATGTCTTCCCTACATAACATTTATTGTATGAACAAAACAATCACACAGATGAATCCAACAGTATTGCAAGTCGTATTAGTGACTACTATCCACGATGGCAAGGTTCTCCCTCCACTGTCGGAGGCAGTGTGCCTCTGAATGGGGATGGCATTCGCCTGCAGCCAATCCGCCCCACCCTGCTCAGGGCCAGGCCACAGAGGAGGAACAAGAAGAGGAGGCAACACACCGCAGGGCAAGCGACAGGCTGCATGCTAGGGTGGGTGAAAAATCCACATAATTTCAACCATGGGGGGCGGGTCGTAATTAAATGGATATTCACCCATTGCATTGCAGCTTGTGGTGCCTCCTATTCTTGTTCTTTTTCCTCCTCCATGGTCTGGCCTTGCTGGGGAAGGGCTTTTTCCACAGCTGCCACTCTATCCTTCTACCCAGGGAGTGCCCCTTCTCTCCTGCCACTTTCTCCGAGGTGCTAGGGGTGAGCAGCGTGGGGCGGATCAATGGCAGCGGGCAAATCCCATCCCTGCCTCTGAATACTAGTTGCTGGGAATCACAAGTGGGGAGAGTGCTGTTGAGCTAACATCCTGGTTGTGCGCTTCCCACAGGCGTCTGGTTGGCCACTGTGAAAACAGGATGATGAACTAGATGGGCCTTAGCCCTGATCCAGAGTTCTTATAGTCTGTTGATCAGTTTCAAGGACCCGTGGGCTGGCTTTTTGTTTTAAACCAGGGCTAACCATTCATCATCTAGTTTGCTCCTCAGAGTCAAGTCTCTGATGGCAATTTTAATAGCAGGTGTTAGTTCTATCACATTTCGTCACAGAGTTAAGTGCAATTAGTCCCATTGAAATCCTAAGCACACAGAGATCCTCGTTGGATTGTGGCCTTAACATTTATTTTAAAACTTTTTGGCTCACCCTTCCCCCCCACTGTTACTGCATGGCTGCTGTCTAGGGATGGGTGAGAATTTAGCTAAAATCGAATTTGGCACCGAACTTCCCAACAGTCCACAGGTTGCGGCTGAGGGGCAAAATCAGACACAGACACAGCAGTTTGGGTTGAACAAAGGGCCACTTCATTAAAACTATAACAAACCCCTTAAGGTGACCTGCAGATGGGAAACCTAAGTGCGGGAACTGTCTATAAGCAATGAATGAATGAATGAATGAAACTTTATTTTTACCCCGCCCTTTTTCCAAAGTGGAACTCAGGGCGGCTTACAAATAAAACTACATGTAGTTAAAAACATAGAAAAACATACAATTTAAAATACAATTAAATAATGCACAACCTTAAAACTTTAAAAGGCACTTAAAAATCTAAAAACAATTTAAAATAATACAAATAATAATATAAAACAATAAAACAAGCCTTGTGAAGCCCAATCCTAAACACCTTCTATCCCAAAAGCCTGTTGGAATAAAAAAGTCTTTACTTGCCGATGGAAGGATGGCAAGGAGGGGGCCATTCATGCCTCCCTAGGAAGGGAGTTCCAGAACCTAGGAGCAGCCACCGAGAAGGCCCTATCTTGCGTCCCCACCAATTGCACTTGCGAGGGTGTTGGGACTGAGAGAAGGGCCTCTCCTGAAGATCTCAGGGCCCGGGCAGGCTCATACAGAGAGATACGTTCTGACAAATAGTCTGGACCTGGGCCGTATAGGGCTTTAAAGGTCAAAACCAGCACTTTGAATTGTGACCGGAAACAAACTGGCAGCCAGTGGAGCTGTTGTAACAAGGGAGTAGTATGGTCCCTGTAACCAGCCCCTGTTAACACTCTGGCTGCAGCTCTTTGTACCAGTTTAAGTTTCCGAACAGTTTTCAAAGGCAGCCCCATGTAGAGCGCGTTACAGTAGTCTAAACGGGATGCAACTAAGGCATGCATCACCATAGTCAAATCAGGCATTTCCAGGAATGGGCGCAGCTGGCGCACCAGTCTTAATTGGGCAAAGGCACTCCTGGCCACGGCCGAGACCTGGGCCTCCAAGTTCAAAGCTGAGTCCAGGAGCACACCCAAACTGCGAACCTGTGTCTTCAGGGGGAGTATAACCCCATCCAGCACAGGTTGAATCCCTATTCCCTGATCTGCCCTTCGACTGACCAGGAGCACCTCTGTCTTGTCTGGATTTAGTTTCAATTTGTTCGCCCTCATCCAGTCCATCACTGATGCCACTGATGTTCAGGACCAGGACAGCTTCCTTGGCTTTAGGTGGAAAGGAGAAATAGAGTTGAGTGTCATCCGCATACTGATGGCACCGAACCCCAAACCCCCGGACAACCTCTCCCAGCGGTTTCATATAGATGTTGAATAACATGGGGGACAAAACTGAACCCTGAGGGACCCCATAGGTCAACGGCCAAGGAGTCGAACAGGAGTTCCCTCAGCACCACCTTCTGAGTTCGTCCCTCCAGAAAGGAATGGAGCCATCGTAACATGGTGCCCCCAAGTCCTATCCCAGCAAGGCGGTCCAGAAGGATACCATGGTCTATGGTATCGAAAACCGCTAAGAGGTCCAGTAGAACTAACAGGGACACACTCCCCCTGTCCAGTTCTCTGAGAAGGTCATCCACCAAGGCGACCAAAGCTGTCTCTGTCCCGTAACCAGGCCTGAAACCAGACTGAAATGGATCCAGATAATCCGTTTCATCCATGAAGCTCTGGAGCTGGGCGGCCACCACACGCTCTATTACCTTGCCCAAAAATGGAATGTTGGAGACTGGCCGATAATTTCCCATTATAGAGGGATCCAGGGAGGGCTTTTTCAACAAAGGTCGTACAACTGCCTCTTTTAGGCGTGATGGAATTCTGCATTAACTACTCCCCTCACCCACTCGGCCAGTCCCCCTCTGACACTTTTGATAAGCCAGGAAGGGCAAGGATCCTGCGGACATGTGGTGGCTCTCGCCTCTCCAAGGATCTTGTCCACATCCTCGGGCTGTACAAATTGAAAGGAATCCATTATTATTGGACAAGCTGGGGCCAAAGTTACATCCCCTGAGACTGTATCAATTTTAGCATCCAAGTCGGAGCGAATCTGAGCGACTTTATCTGCAAAGTGCCGTGCAAATTCTTGACAGCGGGCTGTTGAGTGGTCTATATTACCCTCCTGGGGGACAGAGTTTAAAAGACCCCTGATCACTCGAAACAGCTCCGCTGGACAGTTCCCAGCAGACGCAATGGTGGCAGAAAAGAAAAGTTTCTTCTTAGCCCGCACTGCCACGGAGTAGGTCTTCAGATAGGCTCTACCCGTGTTCGGTCAGACTCGCACTGAGTCTTCCGCCAACGTCGCTCAAGTCCCCGTCTTATTTCTTTCATTGCCACCAGCTCCCTGGTAAACCAGGGAGCTGGTTTGGCTCCACTCCGTAAGAGGGGACGCTCAGGAGCAATCGTGTCCACCGCCCTGGTCATTTCCCTATTCCAGAGGTCAACCAGGGCTTCGACAGAATCACCTGCCATGGTGACAGGAAAATCCCCAAGAGCCATCAGAAAACCATCCGGATCCATCAGCCTCCTGGGGCGGACCATCCTAATTGGTCCCCCACCCCTGCAGAGGTTCTGAGTCCCAGTAAGTCCAAACCCAACCAGGTAGTGATCTGTCCATGACTACGGAACTATAGAAAGTTCCTCCACACCAAGATCACCATCATCCCATCCAACACAGAAAACAAGGTCCAAAGTGTGACCAGCGACATGAGTAGGGCCAGATAATACTTGGGACAGACCCATGGTTGCCATGGAGGCCATAAAATCCTGAGCCACTCCCGACAGAGCAGTCTCGGCATGAATGTTGAAGTCACCCAATACCACAAGCCGAGGGGACTCCAACACCAACCCCGAGACTACCCCAGCTAGCTCAGGAAGGGCGACTGTTGAGCAGCGGGGTGGGCGGTACACCAACAGAATCCCTATTCTGTCCTGGCCACCCAACTTCAAATATACACATTCGAACCCCGAAGACTGTGGGAGAGGGCACCTGGTCAGGGGGATGGCATCACAATAGACTACTGCAACTCCACCTCCCCGTCCCCCCGGTCTCGCCTGCTGCTGCACAGAGAAACCTGGTGGGCAAAGCTGGGAGAGATTAACCCCCCCAGCTTCATCCAACCAGGTCTCTGTGATACAAGCCAGGTCGGCGTGCTCATCCAGGATCAAATCCTGAATGGCCATCGTTTTGCCATTCACTGACCTGGCATTCACAAGCAGCATTTTCAACCCGGGGGAGCTGACACCGCGGCTATCCAGACTATTTGAATGGGGAGACAATTTGGGGGTAACCAACACCCTGTTGCACTTCCATCTCCCCCGATGACATAATTGCCTCCCCACTCCATATATCCCTCTGCCCTCCACAACATTAATGGCAGCCCCTTGGTTCCCTTCCCCTACCCACTTATGTTGAAAGCACATCCTTCCTATATAGCAGGCAAGCTATACTCTTAAAACCAACACACTACACCAACAGGCAGGTGTCAAACACATAAAAAACCTTCCCACTGCACTAACTTCCAAAAAAAAAGAGAGAATAATAATAATAATAAATAAAATAAAAATAAAATAAAAAATAAAAAAATAAAAAAAATAAACCCTCCCCTCATACACCTCCAAGATAGCTCCCCCAAAGGCAACCCTCCTTTAATGTTGCCCCATTAAGAGACGAACAGTCATCGGATAGATAGATGGTAAAGGGGCAAAGCAACAGAGTCAGGCCTCGGTCCTAGTCCTGCCAGGAGCAGGAAAACCTGATAAAAAGCCAAGGTCCAGGCAGCAATAACACAATACCCCGGGGGCTAAAATCCTTGTCCGAAGCTCCAGTTGTCGCAGCCAAGCACAGCACTTGCTAGAAGAATCTCAAGTTGGACAAAGTAGGACTCTCGATGGACGGTTCAATAGAGTCTTGTAAAGGTGGAATAAATGCTCTTCCGTGAAAGTGTTCCTGGGGGAGAATGCCTCACCCCGACTAATGTATCAAAATAACCTGGAACTTTGCTCCAGTCCTAGATATCCCTTCCCTAGCTCTCGACTAGGGTTGTCACTGGTCTTAAAATGCTTGTCAAGCTGGAAAAGACACTTGAGCCTGCAACTACTAGGTTGTTAAACTGTTGAACACGTAGCTGCTGAGGTCACAAACGGTTAAGCCAGCTGTAAATCTGGCCGGCAATACTAGCTGGCAGGCTCATTGAGATACTGCAAGGGCATGAGTCTGCAAAGATGTAAGTCTGAGTCTGAGTCTACAAAAGAGTAAAACTCAAACTGAAATTCCAAAAAGAAGTCAAACAATAAACACAACAGCAGTAATTTCAGCTAGAGCCATCTCTCATAACAAAGTGTTCTTAAGCGACACTTAATAGATATTCTTAAGCGACCTTTAGTAGATGCAGGCTTCCTCAGCTAAAACAGTTGTTCCAGATATCAAGGCCAAGTACTCTGGGCAGTGGTCCAAAGAATATACTCCTCCAAAACACTTCCACGGCAACAAGATAGTATATATAATAGCGTGCCCGTCTTCTTCCCTGATTAATTATAACAGCTGGGAGGGGGCACCTAAAAGCCCAACACCTCCAGGACTCAAAACGCTAAACACCCAACACAACTCCTTGCCAGGTGAGTACAAACACTCCAGAATTAAACTAGAAAGATGTTCCCAAAAACTGTTTCTTTGCAATAGGAGTGTAGTCGGGGTAACAGCTAAGAATAAACAGTTATCAGAAACTTATCAGGGAAGTATACTTGTCTGTGGTCTTCATGTTATTATAGCAGAGCACGGAGCACGGAGCTGCCTTGGGTCTTCTATTCTGTCTGTTTTCAATATTCTTTTCAATATTCTTGTCTCCATCCAGGCATGGTTTCCTCTGCAAAACATTGCTACTTGGTTAGACCAATAAAATAGCAGCTAGTTAACAATCCCCACCCCCTGCAAAAGCATGCAAAGTTCCTGGGTGGGGGTCTTTATCTGGGGGTCACTACTGGCAGGAAGAGGTTGCATTCGTTGCAGCTTACCATACAGCTCTCGGGCGACCAGCCCCTGCTGGGGCAAGGGCAAGCCCCTTTTGCTTATCCCTTACCCCGGCCACACCCTGTAGGTGAGCAGGGAGGCCTTCCCATATCACCACCCCCTGGGGCCGTACAACTCCATGTGGATGAGGTAAGTTGGCCCCAGAAGCAGCCCATATCCTGCCCTCATGCCATAAAGCCCTAACAGACAGGCCTTTGGAACCACCAGTCACCTCCAAAGGTGCCTAAGGGGGCCACCTAGCTGTCCTTTCCTACTTCCCTTCCCACACTTTACCTCCACCAAAGGGGGGCAAATCTCTATTTAGTCCCCCTTTACCCCACTGCCAAGAAGCACCTCTTGCAGACACCTCTGCAGGTCTCCCAAGAAGATGTCGTTCCCTACATCCGTCAGGTGAACGCCATTGGCCCTATAAAGCTCAACCCTAGAATGCTGTATGTGGGGATGAGGAATAGCCAACGCCCCATGCTGAAGAAGAGCCAACCAAATCTGCTGGTTGACCTTCCTTCGTGCCTGGTCTATCCCCTTCGGGTCCAGCACACCATGCCAATCCCTGCGTGGGAGAATGTCTGACCAAAGGAGACGCACCGAAGGCCAATATTGCCTTATAAACTACATGTCCTCACATGCCTAAACAGTAAGGGCCCTGCCCTTAAGTAAACCAAGGTCATTCCCACCCAGGTGAATGAGCATAATATGCGGAACTGCCCACACTAAACCTTACTGGAACAATGCAGGTAGGACCCCATCCCAGCGCATCCCTCACTGGCCAAGTCACTGCACTGTAGCCCATTAACAGGCCCAGGTGCAAACCCATGCATGACTTCGTGGCCCTACGGCCTGCCCAGAAAACCATGCTGTGGCTGGAGATTAGGATGTGCGCCTGCTCTGTCCCCTTCCAGCAACCTGCCAAAACAAATTACAAATCATTAGGCTTCCAGATTTCCAGGCCCCCAAAAGGGCGAATAAAGCTCTTATAAGCCCCAGACTTCCACCTTCCAACAGCCTGCAACCTTGCTTGAGAAAACCCGAGACCTGCTGCTGTGGATGCAGCTCCTATCCTAAAAGAGTGGGTCCCAAACCCTGAGGGGTCCACTCCTAGACCCTGCAAGGCCCGTTTTGTGAGCACCCAAAAATGATACTTCATGAGGGGAGACCCCCCTCTGTGAATAAACAAATAACCAATCCCCACTCCCCTAGCCCCCAGAAAAGCTTTACAAGCCCACACAGGGCAGAGGTTCAGTATCGAGGAAGGGGATAAAACCACGGTCTGACCCCTGCACCTCTGATCTGTCTTGGACCTCCTTAACTTAATGCAGGCACAACCCCCCTCCATGCTGACATCCGACAGTAGGAGGGCACGCTGAGAAGGGTCAGACTTGGACCCAGCTACCACCTCCCCTATCCGAAATGCTCCAAAAAACAACTTGAGGGCCACTGCCTGGAACAGCCGGGTTTCATAGCCTGATGAGCATACCTCTGCCCACTGGCCCACCAGACCCATCCAAAGGTCCGGTGAGAAAGGGCGGCGGGGATCAAGGGCAGAGGGGTGTTCTCTAGCCCACCCAGCCAGCATATGGCGGACCCTAAAGTCCCCCAAACAGTCTCAAAAACCACCAGCTTTGGCCATAAAAGAAAGTCCTACCAGCTTACCTTGCAGCTCTTGGACGGACAGGCCTCTCCTCCTGCCATCCACCAGGAATTCCAGCAGATGACTCACCAGAATAGGTCACTCTGGCGTGTAGTCCCTGATTACCCAAAACTCCTGAACCTGCTCTCTGATAGCTGGCAAGTATGCTGGGGGCAATGGATGGGCATATGGCCCTCTCCGACTCCGCTCTCCAATCTCCCAAATTGTGGGGGGCACGGCTTCCGGCAGAGCCCTGGCCAGCGGTGCAAGCTGACGGGAATGCTCCATCTGGTTCTGTGACAGAGCATCAGCAACACTGTTGTTAATGCCCGGTACATGCCGTGCCCGAAAAAGAATATTAAAACATAGGCATTGGAGAACAAAAGACCGGACAAGACCCATAAGCCTGGTGTTCCTGGATGTAAGGGAATTGATAACCTGGACTGTAGCCATGTTATCACACAAAAAATGGACTGTAGAGTTCCGCAACCTGTTGGCCCACAAATAGACTGCCACTACTATCAGGAAAAATTCAAGAAAGGTCAGATCCTTGGTCAGCCCCTCTTGAATCCAGGTCCATGTCCTGCACCCATTACATCAGGAAGACCCAAAAACTATCCCAAATACAAAACCCCCAGACATGTCGGATTGGACTTGCAACTCCACCTCCAGGAGCCAGTCCTGCCTCCAAAAGGATACTCCATTGAAATCCTGCAGGAAAGAGGACCACACTGCCAGGTCGGCACATAATGCTGCCATGACCCTGAACCTATGGCAGGGCCGTAAAAGCCCCACCATGGCATCACAAACTCGCTGCAAAGATACCTGACCTGGTGCAACAATCCTGCACGCAAACTTCAGGTGTCCAGCCAGCTCCTCAAGGGTGGACAGAAATACTTTCTTGGCCTCTGCAACCTCCCTAATCTTGATTTGGAGGAGTTGAAGCTTCTCCATGGGCAGCCTACAACACTGGGTCACCGAATCGATCTCAATACCCAAGAATGTCAGGACAGGGGGCGGACCTTCTGTCTTTTCAGAGGCTAAGGGAACACCCACTTCCCCTGTCAGTTGCCCAAATTGCAACATCAGGTGTTGACATTCACCTGTGCTTGCCCTACCCGCAAACAGGAAGTCATCCAAATAATGCACCACTGCCTTCAAACCCGCTCGCCTCCTGACCACCCACTCCAGAAAGGAGTTGAAGCGCTCAAAAACTGTGCAAGAAATCGAGCAGCCCATAGGCAGCTCTCTATCCATATAGAATTGGCCTGAAAAGGCAAAGCCTAGCAGCTCAAAGTCCGCTGGGTGGACTGGCAGGAGGCAAAAGGCAGACTTGATGTCACACTTGCCCATAAGCGCCCCTCTACCACAAGCTCGCACCATGCACACTGCAGAATCCAGGGACATGTAGTGGAGAGTTCACAAACTATCTGGAATAAAATCATTAACTGACTGCCCTCACAGGTAGCACAAGCGATGAATCAGTCTAACTTCCCCCTCTGCCTTCTTGGGAACAATACCAAGAGGGGACACCCTGAAGTTCGAGATGGGGGGGTGACTGGAACAGGCCAAGCACCCTCCCAGTCTGCACCTCCTTGTCAATCTTCTGTTGAACAATCGCCTCTATGCCTACTATAGATTTAAGGTTGCGAGACATGAAGGCAGACCGTGGACTGGTATAAGGAATCCGAAAGCCTAAAGAAAAACCCTGTAACAAAAAACGTGCATCCCCAGCCGCTGGGTAACCAGCAAGCAGGTGCCACAAAACCTCTAACTTAACCGGGGAAAGACCCTTTTTCCTGAGCAGCTCCTGACGGGGGCTGTTTCCTACCTCCTTGGTGGTCTCTGACTCCACCCTTAAATGGCCTGCCCCTTGGGCAGGTTGTCCATGAATGGGCTGCCTCGCATATTGATCATTCATGCCTGAAGCGACATGGGTTGTAGGCACAAAATCCCCGGGAACTAAATTCCCAGCACAGCAGCCGTTGTTGAATCCCTTGCCCTGCATTCAAGCTGGGAAGGGTAGCAGTCAACTGCCTGTTTAATAAGTGCCCACTGTTGGTCCTGTCTCCAGTCATGGTGCGGGCCGCTGCCATGAACTCCAGCCATAGCTCTGGCTCCTTCCCGTCCCATGGGAGTGCCTTGTCAAATGCCACCCACATATGAAAGGCCTCATCATAAGACAGCCAGGCCAGGCCAGAAAACTCAATATAGGCCCTATATATTATATCCAAGTATTTCACCAAAAGGCGGCCCTTTTGTGGCCTCTAAGCTTTTTGTGAAGCCACATTGGCTTCTTCTGCTGTTTCCTCCCTTTTTTCCTCATTGGGATTGCTTGCCATTGCGCTTTTAGAATTTCCTTTTTTAGAAACTCCCACCCATCTTGGACTCCTTTTCTCATTAGGGTGGCTTGCCATGGAACCGTACTTACAATTGTTCTGAGTTTATTAAAATCAGCTTTCCTGAAGTCCAGGGTGCGCGTATGGCTACTCTCAGCTTTCACTTCTGTTAAAATCAAGAATTCAAGTATGGTGTGGTCACTTTCCCCCAGAGTTCCCGTAACTGCCACTTCATCCACCAAATCATCTCTAGTGGTTAGAATCAAGTCCAGGATAGCTGATCCTCTGGTTGCTTCCTCCACTTTCTGTAGGAGAAAGTTATCTCCAACACAAGTCAGAAATTTCTTGGAGGGGCTGTGTTTGGCAGAATTTGTCTCCCAACAGATACCGGGATAATTGAAATCCCCCATTACTACTACATCATGTCTCCTCGAAACATTGGCAATTTGCTTTTCAAACGTTACATTCTCATCTTCTCCTTGATTGGGTGGTTGGTAGTAGACTCCAAGCACCACATTCCTTTTATTACTTGCCCCATTAATTTTAATCCAGATACTCTCGGTGGAGCTACCAAGCTCATCTTCCTGTATTTCTGTGCAGGGATATATATTTTTAACATATAGCGCGACTTCGACTCCCTTTTTATTCCTTCGGTTCTTTTTGAACAAGTTATATCCTTCAATTGCTGTATTCCAGTCATGGGAGTCATCCCACCAAGTTTCAGTTATACCTATCAAGTCGTAATTGTCCTCCTGTATTAAGAGTTCAAGTTCGTCCTGCTTGTTTCCCATGTTCTTCACATTAGTATACAGACATCAAAGACCATGTGATTTATGGCTTGGCTTCCTTACTACATTTTTCTGAGGACTGTTACTGGGCCCTATTACAGCCGATCTCTCTGTTCCCATTACTGTGCACAAGCCTTCATCAGTCGTTACCACCAAGTTTACATCTCCCTCCCCCTTAGGATTCAGTTTAAAGCCCTCCTGATGAACTTCTCCATGCTGTGGCCAAACTCATTCTTCCCAGTCCTTGTGAGATGCAACCCATCATGAACCAGGACAAACAACCAGTGTCAGACACTTCACCAACCCAAATGCAATACAATGCAGATTTGATTTGATTGATACATACCGATCAACATTTGTTTTTCACATTTATTTTTATTCAGCTTTGCCTTAGTTGGGGATATGGAGATCTGACCCTTAATCAAAAAAGCTGTTTTCTTTCCTATTTATAGACAACTCTTCATTGTTAGAAACAGTAAAAGGTTCACAGAGTTCTTATCTTTTCTTAAAAAGAACCTGTAATTGGAAAAACAAAATCCCTTTACCACCACATGGTTTTTCTGTTCTTCGAAGAAAGATTAAATAAGGTGATGCTATGCTACACTTCAGAAAGTGGTATCTGTGACATCCATCAGGTGCTTTGATTTTAATTGGTATGCACACGAAATGGTTGCTCTGTGTGACTGAATATACTCATAGCTAACAGCTGGAGAATCATGCTTGCCCTAAGAGAAAATGGAAATCTTCTCTTTGTGGTATTCAGTTTCTAATCCTAATACAATTTATGAACTCTATTAGAAATAAAACAAAAACCCCAACTCTGGTCATGCTTTTCTGAGAAAGAAAGCAGAGCACAGAATACTGTCCACCATAGCCTCTATAGGAGATGCTTAAAGATCAAAGAAAGATAAAAAGAACAAGATGCTGACTAGTTTGGAGCCAACAGGAACTGGCTTCCAGTGTCACATACATTTATTAAAGGGCTTCCTCTAGCTGCCCAGCAATTCCACAAAACAGCATTCCAAATCTCATTATTTTTGCCATAGGCAGAACAGTGATTTTCTTTTTAAAGTCATGTAGATACTGTGCGTATTTGCTCCCCTGTGTTGTTTTTGAGTGATGCCTGTTGAACTTACTGAGGTAAACATTTTTCTTCCTGTCAAGAGCCGAGACAGTACAACTGCATACTGACAAAACTATTATTTGAAACTTGTCTCGAAACAGTATTGAGAGAATTTGCTGGTGGTTACAGGAATAAACATGGAGCCTGTGGATCAGCTTTAAAAGGGCACTTTCTGATGATAATTTATTAGAATTTCTATGCAGTATATAACTGGGGATCCTGAGACTCAGAATTTGATACCTGGTATTGATGATACTACATAATGGCTTCAGCCCTGCAAGGAGTCAGGAGGAAACAGGATTGAATTTTTGTTTATGTTTATAGCACTCATCATGTTTTCATTTACATTCTTGACATCTCTTATCATTCCAAATCTAGATGTTCTACTGGGTACATTCAGAGCATTCTCTTGGTCCACCCTCATTCATTTAGTTTCTGATTGACTGACATTCTCTTGAAGGGAGAGTTAGTTGTGATTTTCTGTCATGTGAGATTTGGTGCTTTGCTCAGTCAAAGCACAGTTCTTACTATCATTTCCTGTTTGTGAGTTTTTCAGGGACATCTGGCATCAACCTAGTTGCCACTGGAAACAGATTGTTGGGGTCTAAGCAAGCAGCAGCAGTCGGTAAGGTGGTTTGGTGGCAGGAAACATTCACTCTGTGCTATGAAGTGATCATGTGGGGAGGAATATCAAATTCTTATCCGCAACCAGCAGAAGGTAGTGCTGGAGGCCAGGGGTAGCATGCAAGCATGCAACAACTGATGACTTTTTTGCAGCCCCTGGCATAGGAATGGATTAAGTATGGGCAAATTGTTCCAGGTAACTTTTGCATGCATACTTGCTGTCTGTTCCACCTCATTTGTATGTTAATTTGCAATTTAAAAATAAAAATCTGCATGAAAATTTGCATTTAAATGTTCTTTCAATGTCATGTTTTAATGCATTTATTCACAAAATACATAATCTGAACCAATTTTTCTCAAGAACACATTTTAAATGCATTTTTATTTGCTTTTCGAGTTGACAGATGCATCAGAATAACTGTGAAGTGTGAAAGCCCCTGATAACTCCAATCCACACTTTAGTCTGAGCAGTTCAGCTCAGCTCAGTTTATATAGGAATTTGTAAAGTCCGAGGGCTTATGCACATGGTGGTTTACTGTGTGTTTGCTGCTCCTCGCATCCTGTCTTAATTTGCATAGTTCACATGATGTTACCTGTAAACAGAAGCTATTACGATGCTTTTCCCTTCTAAATTCAGATTAACTCTATCTGTTGATAATACAAAAAGTTAGAACAATATGTATCCAAAATGCTGCATTGGTGGTTGCAGACACTTTGATGCGATGTTTTTAAGTGGGGGTGTTGATCATCATTTCTTGCACCTCCCCTATCTCCGCCCACTATTTCCGCCCTGAATTTCATTTTGTTTTCTGTCCTTCACGAAGCAAGTTTTGGCTGCTCGGCTTCAGTTCAGCTTGTGTTTTTTTATGCTGGTGCTTCTGCAAACAGCTGTTAGGAGACAGTGTATTGCAGCTGTTTGCTGGCAGTACTTCAACAAACAGCCCCAACTCCTTGGGGGATTAATGATACCTTCAGAGGCAGTAGCTGCAGCAAGTGGGCAGGATGGCGGTTGGGTTGCTCAACTGGTTGGCGAGTGAGCGGGCCAGCAAGCAGTGTGTGTGGGGGTGTCCAATGGCACATTGAAGTTAAAGGAACATTTTATATGCTTTAAAAACCATTTCCACTGGGGTGGGGCTTCTTCCTCCCACCTCCTGCATTCTGCATACAGACCCCCCCACTCACTTCTGCTGGTCATGACTTTCCCCATAGATGGGCACACCACCCCTTTCCTCCATGGTCTTGCATCCATTCCCCATGCAGGCTGGGAAGGTCCCCAGGCCATGTCTTGTCCTGGCCACAACATCATCAATGTGCCCCCCAAGCCCTTTTTAGGCTGGCTGCAGTAGCAGAAAGAAAGAAAAGCTCAAACTGCCCCTTCTATCATATCCTTCCTTTTCTGCTGCTGAGGAGGGAGGGCTGTCACAAAAGCTTCTCTTCCATCAATTCACATTGCCACAGCCCCTTCCTGCAACTGCAGGAAACTGCAACTGCTTTTTTTTTTTTAATGAAACCTACTTTCAAAAAGCACATACCCTGTTCCCCAGCAGCCACAGGGAATTGAAATGTAACATTAGTGGGTTGGGTCAATAGGAAACATTGTGTTTAATCCTCTGGGGAGGAACACCTCCATGCGTGAATGGGAAAAAGTGAGTCTGCAGCTAGCATAGAAAACACAGTGCAGATGGTGCAAATCAAAAACGAAGTTAGAAGAAGCATGGTTACTACGAAGAAATGCTCCCACATGGATGAGCCCTGTATCCCTCAAGCAACTCCAGAATGCACTACTGATGTCAGAAACAGCTACTGGCCAGCCAATAGCTGGGCACTTGCATGGTTCTGATGGAACAACCTCATCTCCACTGCTTTATCCTGTTGGTAAGGATCTGCTTTCCCCTCCCTCCTCAATTGCTTTGCAGTGGTTGTAGCTGATTCCTCTCACTGAACTGCCCTCGCTGATAACCTGCACTTTGTACTTTTGTTTTAAAAAGTTCTTATGCTACCTTTGGCAAGCAGTTGGGAAGACGCTTATTTTATGTATGTTATGTTGTTTTTATTTATTTTATTTATTACATTTATATCCCACCTCTCCTCCAAGGAGTTCATGGTAGTGTTTTGTCCACACAAGAACCCTGTGAGGTAGGTTAGGCTAGGAGACAATGACTCAGTGAGTGTCATGGCTGAGTGGGGATTTGAACCCTTGCCTTTGAGGTCCTTGTCTAACCACTACTGGCTCTTCACACACTGAAGTGAAGTTGCAATTATGCCACTCACATGAAGTAAGATTAACTTGGATTCCTGCATTAAGGAGGGGTTGGACTTGTTGGCTTTATAGCCCCTGTGACGCCCTTCCCTGGCTCTCCCTGTCAGGTTCCTACCTGCTTGTGGCTACTGCCTTTCACTAGGCACCACCAGGGACTCCACCAGTCCGGACTGTCCTTTTTTTATGGTTTCTCTCTCCGCTCTAGCACAGATCTCACTAGATCCCCCTGCTAGGCAGCACCACCAGTCACGTTCTATAACCAATGTTCCCAGAGACTTTGTCTGAGCCTCTCTCTGTCTGGTTAATTTTGTGACTCCGTGCTTATGCTGTTCCCAACCCCCTTGTATCAATGTAGATAACTCATATAACTCGGGGTTGCTCTGGATACTTGTAATGTTATTATTCTCCTCTTCACCGCTGCCACCATTTGTTACTGTTGCCCTTCAGCCTTGGTAATTACCTTACCCTCCCTTCTGGTCTGTGAAACCCCAGCCAAGGATCAGGCCTTCGGTAAACCAAAATAGTATTTATTAAATAACAGAAATAACAAGATTACTTTTCTAATGGTACTTAAGCATATGGTTTCATCTATTCCTGTGATACTTGACTTATCATTAACTAGAACTCCCACTCCCTCTTTCTCCACACTCTCCTGACATCCACCACCTAACACCCACCTCCAAACACCACCAAAACAACCCACAAACACCTCCCAGATTCAACTGTCATTCTTCCATTTATACTCTCAGCCATTCAAACGCTCAGCCAATCATCCAGCATTCTACTGCTCATCTACTCCCCCCTCCTCTTTCATTCCACTTACCATGTATCTTCTATACAAACAGCACTTACCATATTTACATTAATACAGGAACATCACAGCCCCTTCCAACTTTACTATTCTATGATTGGCCATAATGGAGAGTTTCATGATCTGACTGGCATGCTAGACCTGCCCAGGTATATGGACAGTCTACTGAGAGCTGTAAGCTCAGAAGATTCAAAATATTGTACAATGTTCTCACCATTGAATGGCAGCCATTCCACATAATGCACTTCTTTTAAATTCATTCTATTCCTTGCAAAGCTATCTTTCTATATATGGTTAAAATACAGTGATAGCAAATTCCTAATGAAATGGCCTCTTATCCATTCCCTCGTCCTGAGTATATCCTCTGATTAAACCAAGTGTTTGTACCAAAACAAAAGCTATCCTTTCTCTACATTCTACATTGTATTATTTCACATAGTGAAAAAAGGGGGGAAAAGTAAGGAAAATAGGGAATAGTTGTTATGAGAAACATGTTCTGGCACACAAGCTGAAGGTTTGTACAGGCTTAAATAAAGGCTTCTTTTTTAAAAGGGCGAGAAAATCCTGAACACCAGAGGGTCAAGGTCAAATGAAAGCAGCTGAACAAATGAGAGTAGCATTTAGATTTTAGATACTGCAGTGATAGGTTACGAATAATATAGATTAAGAAAATCAATTTAAATTGGCGGCATTGAAAGGTGCTGCATTGATTGCTCCAGAAACTGAGGTTTTTTTTGTTTGAACAGGTGCCGCATATGTACTCTGGTAGCAGGGCTCAGACAACCAGAATAGAGGGTTTTTTTGTTGGAATTTTTATTTTATTTTTTAGGGTAAGGGAAGGAATTGAATATATTCCCTCTGCTTATGGCAATGCTTTCTGGTTATATCTTTAGATACAAGTGAGTTAATTTTACCATGGCTTCAGAGATGCCTTCAGAAAGTAATGGATTTTGGACTTTTTTTGAATGCAAAATATTACACTACTTTTTCCCTGGTGGGGCATTTAGAAAACCTCTCTTATCTATTCCATATTAATTTCTCCCTGGTGCAGTTTTCTCAGTTACTGGCATGCTTTGAATATCATATAACAGGGATGGCCAATTTTTCAATATTAGGCTTCTGCATCTTTAATAGCTGCATATACGTTATTGTAGTGGCAAATTCAGAAGTCCAGGTTCCGTTCATGTTAGTCACAGTCATGCCCCCCGTCCCCCTTTTTTGCTGCTGGGTTGAGAATGAGATCCTTGTTAATGCCTTCTCCCATAACAACAGATGACTCTAGGAGCAAAAGCATGAAAGGGGAGAGTGTTAACTGCTGAAAGAGTCTTCTCAGTGGTTGACTCACCTCCTTTCACTCCAATTGGCTCCAATCAGCAGGAAAGGGCAAGGAAGCATGTTAGAAGACTCTTCTTAGTGGTTAACACACTCCCCTTTCATACTGATTGTCTCATAGGATGCTGGAGACATAGGGACATGCTGGCTGGGGCTGCTGGGAGTACAAGAACATTGGAGGGTTACAGGTTGCCCACACCTGTTCTGTGATTTACATCCACCTCAGCCATGAAGTGATTTGAGGCCAGTTACTATCTCTCAGTTCAACCTACTACCCAGGACTGTATGAGGACAAAAGGGGTGATGTGGTGGAAAGCCATGGATGCTGCCCTGAACTCTTTGAGGAAGCATGGGACATAAATGAAAGAAATAAGCACAACTACTCAGTCAGTCACACATGAATATGAAGGTAGGAGACTATAAGCCTGGGCTCCCATTTTCATGAGGGAAACCTCTGTGTGCCCACCCTTGATGCTTGATGCTTGGCTGGCAGGCCATCGCTGACTGACTTACCCTACTGTGGTGTTGGCTGGCCTCCTCCCCAAAGCCAATCAGGTGATAGCTTGGGGGCAGGAGCAGCATCTGGCTTCAGTGGACCGGGAAGGAACTTCTCCCCTGTGGTCCACTCGCTGGGGAGATAGCAGTGTAGCCTCCACAGATTCAGCCAGGTTATTTCTAGCCTGCCTGTCCACCCATTCTCTTTTTGTATTATATTATAGCTGCATTCAGGCATCCTTTGCTTTGCTATGGACCCAGAGTTAGCTGCCAGTTGATGAAGCTAGGAGGGAATTTTAGTTATATCTTCTCATCCTTGCAGGAATTTTCAGTTCTCCTTCACAACTGTTGCTAATTACTACTTTTGACTCTCAGGCATCAGGCAGCGACCTTAGCGATGGGGGGGGAGAGGAGAATCTCTACTCTGTTACGCAGAAGAAGCCTGCTCAAGGGGCCTAGGGGCTATGGGTCAGGGACCATATGGCCATACCCCAAGTCATTGTTGGAGCATCAAGTTATTGACTCAGCAGGTGGGCTCAGGCAACATTTCTAGCAACATGGCTGTCAGAAACAGGATCCTTACTTGTATGCCATTATGAAGCTGTATCCAACCGTTGTGGCCTGTTTTTATATTCAGTTTGTCCATTTCCCTGCCTACTTTTATTCCTGCCTGCAGGCAGAAAGGGCTTAGATGCTGCCCATCTTCAATCCTTCTGAAAGCTCTGACTGAAGTCCTACGAGTCTTTTCATTACAGATTGCTGCCATGCATCCAACAATGTTTGCACCCATGAGAACTAGAAATGTGCTTTATTAAATAAAAGAGCTGAGAGGCTAAATACACATTCCAAATTAATCATGGAGCCAATAGACCAAGATCACTGTATATGCTTGACACAACAGTTTTCTTCAGCACTGTTGTGTGTATGGACTGCATCCAGAAGAAAACACTATCTATCCACACATGAAATATCACTTCATATTGCCCCTCCTGGATTGGGAAGCTTATGTTTTAAAGTGTCCTTCTCCCACCAAAGAATACAATATTCTAAATACACTATTTCTTGCAGAACATACAAAAAATATCACAGTTTTATGCCACAACTGACCCACAAAAAGCATCTGGCAGAAATCACAATGTAAAACATATTCCATCTTGAATATTATCAGTGAAAACATGATATCATCAAAGATAAAGCAAATATATAGAGAGCAGCTCATTTAACCCCTTCTGCTCAAATGAAAGTTATTTTGCAAAAATGTACACATGCAGTTGAGCCACAGTCTCTCCCTATACAAGGTCTATAAAAGCATCCTTTCATTTTGCAGCCAATTAAGGTGATTTGTTTGTTGCTGATGGAACCTGATGCAGAGACTTGTTTCCTTCCAATAAACACCTTATACTAAGAAGCCAAATTAGCCCAACTTTTTAATTGCTCCAATTCCCCAGGGAGGCGCAAAGAAGTTGTGAAGCTGCTAATTCATTAAAGCAGATCACATGACATTAATCAGCACCAGGTCTTCATAAAACTTATAGAGCAGACTAAAAATGATGGTATGTGAAATTTGTATGTTAACATAAGAGAAGCTTGTAACCATTTCCAAGATTTACATTTTACAATGAAAAATAGACCTAATCTCAAGTGCCCCCTACAAAGATTTCAACATCTGTTCCATAATTTTGAAATAGAGAAAATGCTTTATTCCAAGTTTAGAGTCTTTACAGTTGCATTTCCACAGGCTATGTGTTGATAAGAAGCACTACGCCGGAGGAGTGCAGAACCATATGGGCTAAAACTAAATTTATTTCAAAAATCAATGGTAATCAAAGGATTAAATCTTAATTCCCAAGTTTTAATTGCTTGTACTGGCAGTGCTTAATCACCTGCCTGTGATGAAGATTGCTGCATTTATTCAGGACCTTCATTAAATGGATCCACTTTCTCTTGCTTTATATGAATTTTACAGTGACTCCTGTTCAGAACTGGCCCTATCATTAGGTACATTTCAGGCAGTGGCTTGGAAAGGGCCATAGAAAGAGTGCCCCCCATGCTGCCTGCTTGAATCCTGCCCCACTGTCTTGGTCTCTACCACACCGCACTGCTTTAGTCCCTGCCACACTGCACCATCAGAACAAACAGAGGCTGTAGTCTTGTGTGCCCCCACTGCACAGCACAATGAGCAGCATCACAGTTTGGCATGGAACCTCCTCCGTCTACATGCCTGAGCTACCATCAGCAGTGTAGCCTTAGATTTCTCTGTCAGCAGCTGCCTGGCCAGGTACTCCATAGAAAGCTGCCAGCCTGCTAGGCCATGAAGCATGAAGCGGCAGTAGCTTCTTGGTCAGGTAGTCTTTGTCTGGCTTCTGATAAGGCTGGCTGGCACTTAGAGTATCAGATCAGATAGCAGCTGCCCACAGACTGAGGCTGGGCCCTGTGGGAAGAGGTGTTAGAGATGTCACAAGATGTCACCCAGCTTTGCAAGATGTCACCAAAGTCTTGCAAGAGTTTGGTAAAATTTCATAAGATTTTGGTGAAGTCTCATGAAAAGTGGTGAGGTTTTCTGAGAATTTGGGGGCTTGCATTTAGCGCTGCCATGTATGGACATAGTCAGAGTGCACTGATGGATGCTGCAGTAGTACCAGTGGTAGCAAAGGGGAGCTTAGGTGGCAAAATGGCTTGGACAGGCCCTTTCCCTGTTCTAACACATGTCATTAGCCCCTAAGACTACTACCTAATAACAGATAGAGAACTTTCTAAGATGTTCTCTTAAGACAATATTGCAATGCAGCAAACCAGCCCCAGCATCTCCAGTAAAGCCTTGGGCAATGCATGGGGTGAAGTATTCCAGTACGGCATCACCAGAGGGGCACAACTGGAGGGGCATCACTGCATTGCTGAGCCACTCTGGTGAAAAATGAGGTGTCGAGAAGACTCTGCTGCTCAGAACTAAGAAGATCTTGCATCTGATGTGGGAGTGGGAGAGGTGGAGTAAAGGCATGATTCTGTTGAAGGAAAGTCTCGGAATTGTATCAAAGATTTACTGTTTTGGTGTTAATGGACTGTTGGAGCTTTTGTTTTTGTTCTCTTTTACATTTTAAGAATTTAAGGTCTTTGCATTTGAATTATAGTCTTTACTGCATTACTTTCTTAAAGAATTAATAAGTTTATGGCTAGAGTGATTCTCTAACACACAGCTCAATAGATTGCTTAACTGATTGTCTAGATGATTGATTCCTAAATGCTAATTAATTGCTATATTGATTAATTGATTTTTCAACTTATGGGTTAACCAATTTTTTAATTGATTACCTGACTGGCTGACTTTTAATTGCTAATTAATTGCTAAATTAATCAATTGATTTTCTAGTTAATAGCTTAAAGGACTGCTTAACTGATTACCAGACTGAACCTTAATTGTTGCTTAACTGCTTAGTTAATTAATTAATTGCTTAAGTGTTAATTGCTTCCTTGATTAATTAATTGACATGTGAAAGGAGGATTCTCTTTTATTTATCTACCTATTTGCTTAGTTACTTATTTTCTCATTTATATATCTTTAACAACATTGTTCTAATTAATGATTTTTTTGCTTAACAAAGTTATAACTCATGAAACGGGAAGGCAAATTAGTTAAAACTGAGAAATAACATTAATGGAACAGCAGATGAATCAGTTAAAATGACTACTTTCACCAAAAAGATGCCTCTGAGGAAACATAATAGAGGGCGAGTGCATTGAGATGAGGAAGATGTTGGCTTACTGTATCATTAGAAAAAATACAGAAGGTCTTTGAAAAGAAACTGAAATCATTTGAAGAAAGAAATGCACTAGTGCAGGAGGAGAGGGAGGAAAAATTAGAGACTTGGTTAGATAAAACTTTAGAGGATCTAGACAGGAAATTGGAGGAGATAAAAATATTGATGAGAAGCTCAACATAATATCAGGGAAAGCAGATGGATTAGAGAATACAGTCAGTAACCTATCAGATAAGATTCTGGGCCATGGAGAAAACATTTAAAAATTGCAGCAAAATGAGGAGGACCATAAGGCACTGTTGTGAGATGCTAAGGTAGCAAGTCAAGAGTTGGAAGCAGAACTAGATAAAGTTAGAGAGAACATAGAAGAATTACAGAATGACATTTGAAAGACAAATTTAAAATAGAGGTGGGTTCTGGAGGGCTTCACAAGAGGAAACTTGGACGCACTTTTGGAGGAACATCTAGTGTTCAGTTAGATAGGCTGCTTGGTCAGTGTAGAGAGTGGATTCAAGTCAATCTCTCAGAGCTGGTTTACCTAGAGATATTTTGATGAAGTTTATTAGTTTGTGAGTCAAGGAGCCTGTTACTTTTTGTTACTGGTCTGGTGAGAAATTATCGATCAAGAGCCATGAAGTTGAAATACCATCTGACATTCATCTGGATGGCCTTAATAAACATAAAGATTTCAAGTTTCTTACATCTTAATTAAGGAATAATAAGATCAAATATAGATGGGGTGTGCTGTTTAAACTTCCTGTACTGTATAAGGACAATGGCAGACTATTGCAATTATCAAAGAGGCTTGTTAGATGGCAGAAAATTTCAAACCCATGTTCTCAAAAATGAATAAGAGGTGAAGATCAGAAAACTGAGGAAATGAATGGAGAAGATCAAGGGAAGGAAATACTTTCAGAGGAGACATGGATTTAAATAAAGAGATAAATAAAAAGATTTGGGACCAGGATAAATAGACTCAGATTGAAGACAGATGGAAGAACTTAATGATATAACGAGCGTTTTTTTCTTTTTCTGGATTCTTTCAATTAAATAAAGCTGTGTGCATATGTGCATGCACTTGTCTGTGTACATGTGCATTTATATGCACTATTAAATAAAAAGAAATGCTGGTAGTTCAATGTGTTCTTTTGAATTTTAATGTGCTGAACTGTCAAGTGAAGAGGAAAAAAATCTTGCAGTGGATGAAAAGGCAAATAATGCATATTATCTGTCTAGCGGAAACACATATAGAACAAAAGGATGATTGATTCTTGAATAGCTTATGCAGAGGGCAGATGTATTATTCCTGTGCAAATAATAAAGCCAAGAGAGTTGCAGTATACATTATGAATGGGGAAAACTGGGTATATAAAGACCTTTAAAGGGCCCAGGAGGGCTGGTTTGTTATGATTAAGGGCACTTTGGATAATAAAACTAATAACTATAGTAGTTCTATATGCCCTGAATCATACTCAGCCGAGTTCTACTCAAACGTCTTGAAGGAGATAGATAAGTTTAGAGAAGGAGATTTGGTTATAGTCTCCTAAAAGGATAAATCTCTTTTTAGAGTTAATAATATCTACAGGTTCCCCAGGAATTTGCAGTGGATAGCACAATGGAATTTGGCGCACACAAGAATACATGCATCCATATAAAAAGATTACACATATTACTCAGTAAGACATAAATCATATTTAAGGATAAACTATATATTTGTAACTCTGGATTCTGTTTTGCTGATATTGAAGCTCAGATTGATATCAGGTTGGCCACTCTCCAGTTTATATTAAATGATCCAGGTGGACCCTACAATTATACAAGAGCGGGAGGTATATAATCAGATTCTGACAGAAATTGATGAATATTTTAGATTGATCAGGTGTCTGTTGAGGAGCTAGCTGTATTGTGGGGAAATTTAACAGATTTAAATCTGTCATTTGTGATGTATGAGTATAACAACAGGAAAGAAAAGGAAATCTATAGATAGGAGGAAAGAATAGGTTAGAAAGATAACTGAATTGGAAATGCAATACAAAATGAATAATTTAGATACCATGTATGAGTGTCTTGTAGTCGTAATAAATTAAGTAAATCTACATTATACTCTCCAAGCTGAAAAAGTATTTGTAGAACAAAGATATTTTGAAAAAGGTAGTGAACAGGATAAGCTACTGGCATGGCAACTAGCAAAACAAAAACAAAAATAGAATTTAATACCAATGTTGGAACAGAACTTGGGGCAGAAAAAAAAACAAGTGGAAGAAAGATTATTTTAAATATTATAGTGAACTATGTGCAACCCAACAACCTCAGTTGGAAGAAATTACTACATTTCTGGGGGAATCTTCAGTTACCAGGTTTCTCATTGTTAGATAATCAAGAATTAGATAAACCTGTAATAGCAGAAGAAATCCCACATATAGACCTATTTAAAATGTAGATCACAAGATTTTGACTGGAGTTATGGCAAAGAGGTTGAGAGAGATCATAGATAAATATGTCAAACCTGATTAGACAGGCTTCATAAAAGGACAACAATTAAATATAAACATCAGGAAGGTAATAAATGTAATTAATAAAGCTCAGATTAGCAGAATTCTAACTGTATTGTTGTTCTTAGATGCCACTAAAGCCTTTGATTAGGGTAGTATGGTTGAAATTAATTGAAGTCATGGCTGTGTTTAATACAACTTCATATATAATATTTATTCAATGTGTTAAAACTATCTATACAAAACCAACTACAAATTACTCATAAATAGACAGTTAACAAAAGAATTAGGAGTAAAAAGAAGGACATGGCAGGGGTGCCCCATGTCACCTTTGTTGTTTGCTCTTGCTATCAAGCCTCTAAAGGTAAAGGTAAAGGTGTCCCCGCACTTGTAGTGCGAGTCGTTTCCGACTCTTAGGGTGACGTCTTGTGACGTTTACTAGGCAGACCGTATATATGGGGTGGGATTGCCAGTTCCTTCCCCGGCCTTTCTTTACCCCCCAGCATATGCCAGGTACTCATTTTACCGACCACAGATGGATGCAAGGCTGAGTGGACCTCGACCCCTTTTACCGGAGATTCGACTTCCTCCTTCCGTTGGAATCCAACTCTGGTCGTGAGCAGAGCTTTCCATTCTGCACCACAGAGGATCTTCATCAAGCCTCTAGCTGCTGCAATTAGGAGGGATCCCATGATTCAAGGGATAAGAATAAAGAATGGCCAAATTAAGATTATGCTGTATGCAGATGACATCATGTTATCATTGGAAAATCTGAGAACCTCACTTTCATGTTTTAAGAATTATAGATGTGTTTGGAAATATTTCTGGCTATAACAAGCAAAAAATGGAGGTGATCACAATTAATTTGGATATAAATGAAAAGAATAAAGAATATTACACAGCAATATAAACTGAAGATCTCAAACAAGTCTGTGAGATACCTCAGGGTTAAATTGCTGGATGATGTAAAAACATTGCTAAACTTAATTATGATGCTTCAGTTCTGAATGTTAATGCTGAGCTAGAAAGGTGGAGAAAGCTAAATTTATCATGGTTGGCAACAGTAAATGCAGTACGAATGACTATCCTCCCAAGATTTCTATTTTTATTTATAGTGTTACCTTTGGCAATTGACTATAGAGAACTTAAAAGTTGGCAGAAGATCTTAGATAATTATATATGGATGGACAAAAGGTCCAGAATTGACAATATACTATGCAATCCTTGAAATAGCTGGGAGGTGTAGGTGTTCCTAATTTAAGGAAGTATTATGAAGCAGCTCAGCTAACTTGGGTGAGATTATGGGAATACTGGGTAGAGAATGAGGATTTATATAATCTTTGTTGAACCCTCACTAGCCTCGTTGATGGGGGCTGCAAGGAAAAAGAGGTCCGATGCTGAAGTGCAGTATAATCCCATTTCAATTATTAAAAACTTGGGATAGATGCAAATCAAAACTTTGCTCAAATATTGTCTAAATTGTCTTCGTTACAAGACATCACAGAGTTAAATGGATAATGCAAGAGTCAGACTTGAAGGAATGGGAGAAAAAAGCATAACTTGAATTGGAGATCTTATAGAGAATGGGAGGTTATTAACACATCAAGAAATCAATGTTAGAACAGCTGGTTGGCAATATTTCCAAATTAGGAATTTCTCAGTGGAGTTGCTGGGTCCTTCATTAATGATAGGGCAAGAGACAGTATGGGAAAGGAACCTATATAAGATAAAAGGATTGTTGGCAGAGAACTATATAATTTTAATGAATCTGAAGGACAATGACATCATCTCTAGAATAAGATGGGAAAGGGAATTGGGATGGCCTATTCCATCCCAACAGTGTATTATAATTTGGAGCTATGTTGATAAAATCTCACTAAGTTGGTCTATAAGGCAAGCTCAATTTAAATGACTTTTGAGGTGCTATTTAACTCCCACCAGACTAAAATTGATATGACTAACCATTTTAAATGCTGGAGGTGTAATGCAGTGTCCAATTGCTGGGAATTATTGGAGGTTGATTGCTCAAATAGTTTTGGTTATAATTACATAGGATTAGACTAACTCCAATGTTAGTTTTGTTTAATATAATTGGAGAAGATGACAGCTTGAATATGAACTTACTTGTAAATATTATGTTTACAGCAGCAAAAATAATATGGGCAATGAAATGGAAATATCAGCAGCCCCCAACAGAGGGAATATATGATAAAATGTCTGGAATTGGCAATGATGGACAAATTAACAGAGTTAGTAAGAAGAAGAGAGAATTCAAAACAATGATTTTGCAGAGTGATGAAACTGTTTTCTGGAATTTTGGAACTCCCAGCATGTTATGCAAGACTGGAAAGTTATTTGTGTAGGTGATTATTTATGTTTTTCAATGGTAAAGACAATAGATGGCTGGACTGATGATCAGATATATAACAATATGTTATAAATTATGTTGGTTTATGTTTGTTCATGTTATACAATTAAATTAATAAAAAACACCAATCCACAATTATTGTTGTTATGTGGCTTCAAGTCGATCATGACCTATGGCGACCCTGTGAATCAGCGACCTCCTATAGCATCTGTTATAAACCACCCTGTTCAGATCTTGTAAGTTCACATCTGTAGCTTCCTTTATGGAATCAATCCATCTCTTGCTTGGTCTTCCTCTTTTTCTACTCCTTTCTGTTTTTCCCAGCATTGTCTTTTCTAGTGAATCATGTCTTCTCATTATGTGTCCAAAGTATGATAACCTCAGTTTAATTTGTTCTAACACCCAATTATTTGTCTTTTTCACAGTCCATGGTATCTGCAAAGCTTTCCTCCAACACCACATTTCAAATGAATTGATTTTTTTCTTATCTGCTTTTTTCACTGTCCAACTTTCACACCCATACATAGAGATCAGGAATACCATGGTCTGAATGATCCTGACTTTGGTGTTCAGTGATACATCTTTGCATTTGAGGACCTTTTCTAGTTTTCTTATAGCTGCCCTCCCCAGCCTTCTTCTGATTTCTTGACTATTGTCTCCTATTTGGTTAATAATTGTGCCAAGGTACTGATAATCCTTGACAAGTACAATGTCCTTGTTGTCAACTTTAAAGTTACATAAATATGTTGTCATTACTTTAGTCTTTTTGACATTCAGCTGTAGTCCTGCTTTTGTGCTTTCCTCTTTAACTTTTATCAGCATTCGTTTCAAATCATTGCTGGTTTCTGCTTGTAGTATGGTATCGTCTGTATATCTTAAATTATTGATATTTTTCCCTCCAATTTTCACACCTCCTTCATATTGTCCAATCCTGCTTTCCGTATGATATGTTCTGCATATAGATTAAACAAATAGGGTGATAAAATACACCCTTGTCTCACACCCTTTCTGATTGGGAACCAGTCTGTTTCTCCATATTCTATCCTTACAGTTGCCTCTTGTCCAGAGTATAGGTTGTGCATCAGGACAATCAGATGCTGTGGCACCCCCATTTCTTTTAAAGCATTCCATAGTTTCTCATGATCTACACAATCAAAGGCTTTGCTGTAATCTATAAAGCACAGGGTAATTTCCTTCTGAAATTCCTTGGTCTGTTCCATTATCCAACATCTGTTTGAGATAAGATCTCTGGAACCTCTTCCTTTTCTAAATCCAGTTTGGACATCTGGCATTTTTTGCTCCACATATGGTAAGAGACTTTGTTGTAGAATCTTAAGCATTACTTTACTTGCATGAATTATGTTGGTTTATGTTTGTTCATGTTATACAATTAAATTAATAAAAAACACCAATCCACAATACTTGTACAGATTTTGCTCATGGTCCACCTGCTTTCTCTTAAGACTGTACCTTTGTTACAGGAGTATTATACCTCATTTTCCCAAGTATAAATTGTGTGGAATTGGGAAAATGCAATACTTCAACCAAGAATTGCTTGTTCCCTTTTCCTCTGCTAAATAACACATCCAATCATGTGTTAAATACAAGGAGAGGCAGCATGAAATAGCATGTGGCTATTTTGTCCGCAGTATTCCGCACCATTATGTGCAGGTAAACTTTCCTCTTCAGGCAACTGCATTATAGATAAAATGCAATTGAAGCTAAACCTGGGCAAGTCCCACAGTCACCTAAACCCATCAAAAAAGTATTTCATAGAATAATTTGCATTGCCAAATGACACGGAATTCTGGAAGGCCAATTAAATTCTAGCAGCTTTTAGCTTTAACAGGTACTAATCAAAGTCCATTTGGTTTCCTCATTGTCCATTCTGCACTAGGCCTGCCCAAAAGCCTAGTGGGGCCAATGGTGCTCTTGAGCAGTATGATGCTGGATCCTCCTACGCATAGTGATGACAGGTAGGCTCAGGCTAGGGAAGGGAAATGCAGATCCAGACAAAATTGACTACAAAATTCCTTGTTACCCTATCCCGAATCCCACAGGATTTTCTTTCTAGCCAGACTACAAAAGCCATAAATGGATTTTTGGTTTTCCAGAATTTGGTGACACTTTGTGCAATGAGGTAGAAAGGAGAGACATTGTTGAAGCCTGTTTTGAGCTGTCAGAACCATAAGAGAGAAATAGGTTCTGGGTTTTTTGGCAGCAAATGATGATTTTATTTTACCCTATTTCCCCTGAGTGGTGAGAAGCTTCAGAGTAGCTTTGCAGAATCCTTTCAAAGTCCAAACTTGGCTTTCCAGCACCCACACAGAAATAACAGTCTGACATTCCTAGTCATTCTTTTTACACAATGGATAGCTCGATGCTCCATAAATTAGCATTCATGCTCAGCTGAAAGACCAGGCCATCCCACAAGGCTACAGGAGAGGGAGAGAGATGAGACTACCTGGCCTTGCCATCTGTTCTGCTTAATGACTAGCAACATTTGGCTCCTCCTCTACTTTTTCTTTCTTTTCATCAACTTCTTAAATGTACAAATCAAAATCTTCATAGCAATTTAAATGCCTGTTACAATGTACTGACATATTGCTTATACAATCAAAACATGTATACATGTTGTTGTTGTTGTTATGTGCCTTCAAGTCGATTTAAAAAAGGAGAAGACAAAAATGTTTCAAAATTATAATAAAAATAAGAAATCAATAAATAAAAAAGAGGTAAAGAGAGTTACTGAGATTAATGTAAGCTTTAAAAAGCATAATATTTAATACATGGAACGCCATAGAGATCTAGAAATTCACTGTTGATAGACAGATTTAGCACAATAAACTCCATAACTAACCCTAACCTATAATGAGGCATGAGTTGATGGCTGACAGAAATTATGCTCACCCACTGTTACATAGCCTAGAAACAAAAACCATTTAGTATGAAAGTCGTCTTTTTTATTTGGATTGAACCTTGCCAAGAAAAGAAATAGGTTTTGATTTGGATAAGTGGAATGTACTAGGCATGTGCCATCTAAAGTCTGCATGAACTCAATGATTAGATTGTCGATTTGCAATGAAATCTCCTTGCTTAGTTCTTTTCAGATTCTTGACACAAGGTACTCATGGTGTGAAGGGCTATGTAACTAACACACTTAGCTTTTGCTAATGTCTTGGCTTGCACGAGAAAATCCTATAACTAACAAAGATGGTAGCTAATCATAAGATAATGAAATAGAATTTTGGAAAGGCTTTTATACATATGGTTGACGCTAGAGGAATCCCTGAACTAATGTTAATGTGAAGAAAATGAGCTAGATACATCTCATTAAAGGCTTATTGCTGTATTTGCATTTTTGACTAATTCTCAAATATTGAAATACAGCTGATGAGGTGTAAATGTAATCCCCTTTCTTTTAAAAATAAATAAAAGATTAGAGAAATATCAATGATATACAAAATAAATGGAAACCTGGACTGTTTCATTGTACTGTAGGTAGCAGGAACTGAAAATGGGCATAGAAGTGATATTTGCTTCTGCAAACTCTATAAAATGATGCCACAGGAAAATTAAGTGTAGAACAAACAACTTTACTTAACTCTGTGCAACTCTTATTACAACTGATCTCAAAAAGACTGTTGCTCTAAGTTTCAGTTTTCTGCTGCTGTTTCCCAGAACTGGTTCCCTAGACGTACTTAAGGAACACTGCTGTCATTGCAAGTACTCAGAGATGGCTTATTAGACTCAATAGGAAAGCAGTATGTAATTTAGGGTACTGAAATTTATTGATCATAATACATGGGGTAAACAGAAATTGTGTCTCATCTTGTTGATTGAAAAAAAAGGTATAGAGCTCATTTTCCAGGTTATTGCTAACACTCAAATTCACATTTAGATTTTTCTGAAAGTGACTCATCCTAGAGCAGATACGGCAACTGCTTACTTATGTCCAAGTTAAGATAAGCTTTGGAAAAAAACTCACTGTTTTGCTAAGAGCTGATTCTCATATTCTTTGATTGGTTGTTAGTTCTGAAAGAGGCTTACATTTTAAAACAAGTTTTTTATTTTCTACCTTGCAATGGAAATCTATAAAGCAAACATCAGTTTCATAATATGCCTTTGAAATGTCAGAAATAGGCAATTTACACATAAAGCTTACAAATACTATGGGTACTAAAATGTGGGACACTTTCATACCTGAGACCTAAAGCAGTTCTTGCTTCAATCAGTTTGTAATTTGAATGTAAAACCTAGATTGGCTAAGAATGTTCATTTGTATTACAAGTGGCTGTCCACCTTTTCTTTGCATGAACATTAGAATAAAGAGTGTAAGAGCAGCTCAACAGTTATTTAAATCTCATGTGTGAAAATGCTCTAAGGCAGTTGTAGGGAACCTTTGGCTCTTCAGATGTTGATGAACTACACCTTCCATTAGCCCCAACAAGCAAGGCCAAGGGCCAGGGATGATGGGAGTTGTAGTTAGTAATATCTGAAGGGCCAAAGGTTCCCCACACCTACTCTCAGGGATGTACCAACGTCAGCACACTTATTTCATTTTATTTCACTTTTGTTTCTCAGAGCCCCTCTTTATGCATTCTCCGTGAACCTTCTACTTGAGCCCTCAGAACAGCTTCAGAGATGCTACTTTTTGGCCTGTCATAAATTAAGATTAGATTAGCTGTCCCAGGGACAGGATCTTTTCAGTGGTGGCTCCACAGCTGACAAAGTATTTTCCAATGGAATTCTGACAAGTCCCTTCTACTGCTTCCTTTAGATATTCTGTGAAGACCTATTTGTCCACATAGCTTTTAGAATGTCATTATGTTTATTGAGTTATAGTATGACACAAAGCAAAGTTACTACAAAGAAAACAAATTGACCAAATAAGCAACGAAACAGAAACAAGTCATGTTAATAATCCAATATGTAGTTGCAACAAAACAGAAGTAGATATAGTGGAGAAACCTTCAGTCAGCAAGACACCACATGTAGCAGACCAATGAAATATAAATTTTTCTCAGCTAACACCCACTGCCCTTACAGGACTTTCTATGAGCAAGGATGCTCCCATACTTAGTACTTGCTCTGGAATAGACACACTTTGTTCGTTTACTTGTTTATGGGATAGTGACCCACTATCCTAACCAAATAGTTGTTCTTTCATTTCTTTTGAGACCACAGAAAATCAGTGTAAGGAACAGAATAGTAACACAGTTTCCACATGGTTGACAAAAGAAAAAAGGTGCAGTTGAAGCACCTAATAGGATAACGAGTCTAATAATGATGGAGTTGGTGCTATCTTGTCTTATTATTTCTTGTCTTATTATTTCCTGATTATGATATAGCTTTGCAGAGCCCCTTCTTCCATTTATTGGGAATGCTGGCAGGGGCAGACTTCTTTTGAAGGAAAACTATTGCACTCATGCCATTAAGTAGTAGTGCTGTGCGCCTGGTCTTCCTGTGCAGTGGGGGATGCTTCCATGCCTGTAGACTGTATAAGGTTATAGAGTACATGGACAAGGAGAAAAAGGGCACATTGGGGGGGGAAAGGAAAGCACTGTGGGATGGGCAAATATCTCAATTTTGGTTTCTCTCAATTTCTTATTTTTACAATCTTAAGTTTGATTCTCCACATTACCACATCGGTTTGTGAATTTTTTTTTTGAACATTCATCAGCATTTTAATACTAATTTCTCCTAGCGTACACTTTTTTGTATGCCTAATATACATATTCTTGCAAAGCAACTTTAGATAAATTCAGTGTTAAATGCAAACTGAATTGAATTTCTCTCCCATCCCTAGCTGTGATAAAGAAGAGAAACAGAGCTGTGGCCAGTAAGAGAGCCCAAGACTTCTCTCCAGACCAATAACATTTTGATGAGGTGCAAACTTTTATGCTATAAAGCTTGTGGAGCAATGGATCGCAGGATGTGACACAGAGCGCTTCCCTTGGTAGCAGATTATGCAAAACATCTTGCTGGTCTAGAGATAATAGTAGCTGGAAAACATTCCTGCACTTGCATTGACTTTGTCTATTTTACATAGTATCATTCCTTTGTGATAGTTTGGGGTCTAACTAATAGGGTTTTTTAAAATTATATTTTCTTTCCACTTTAATTTATTTCTGTAGCTGCTCTTACCTTGATTTGATGCTTGACAAGGGAAATCACCTTTTGTTTTTTGTCTTTCATATATATATATATATATACACAGACATGTAACTGTGATTAACAAAACAGAGGTTTTTATTGTTCTACCAAAATGTTTTGGCTTCTGTTTGCTGCTTTCAAAACTGTCTCTCTCTCTATATAGGGAAAACAGAATAGCTAAAATGAAATGCAGGCAATGATGGGGATTACGGGGATTTTTGATTACCTCAGCTATGTACATTCCAGACCTTCAAATAAAATAGCTTATTTTCAGGGGGGGGAAGTCCCAACCATCCTTTTACATCTCTTCTCTTCTCATACATCACAGTGCACACACTCAGCTAGGTAAAAATGTGTCAGTTTTGAGGGTGGGGGTGGGGAAAGAAATTTACATTTTCTGCCCACCTAATGTTATCTGAAGGTATTTAAACTGGCATGCAGAATCCAAGTCATACCCATATTATACAGCCATGAGAGTGGCTGTATACTATAGTCAACATAGATTTTCTGCATTCTGCAATGTTAAATTGAAAATACCCCCCATGCCATTCTGATGCTTCCCATAAGCTCATTTCAAAACAAAACCTTACAAAACGTATAGTTCTGAACTCAGAAACGCTTGCTTAACCACCCTCTAAATTTTCATGGTGATACACAAAACAGTCAGAGAGAATCAAGACTTCAAAATGTAAAACCAGGAAAAAAAACAGACCCCTTTTGGACTTTTTTTCTGTCAGAGTTCTCATAAGTTGTTGAAATTAATTAAAAACCAGCCATGTTCACAGAGTACCTGTAATCCTATTACTGACCTTGCCCCATACTCTGATCTTCATCTTCTGCAGCCTAGAGGTTAAAAAAACGCCTGGCTGAATTTCAATTAATTTAAGAAATTTAGCATTGAACTGAATGATAACGTCGGGAATGCTCAGTAAGAACCAACTATCAGTGTTCTAAAAGCCACACTCACAGCTGCTGGACTTGCCTAATCAGGGGGCCACACCCACAGTAGACCTTTATTTCACTTTAGACAGTCAGGGCTTCCTCCAAAGAATCCTGGGAAGTGTAGTTGGTGAAGGATGCTGAGAGGAGACTCCTATTCAACTGACAGAGCTCCAGTGGCCAGAGTGGTTTAACAGTCAGCTGCTCTGATTGAAGCTCTGTGAGGGAACAGGGCATCTCCTAGCAACTCTCAGCAACTTTTACTAACTACAATTCCCAGAATTATTTGGGAGAAGCCATGACTGTCCAAAGTGAAATAAAGGTCTGGTGTGGATGTGGCCAGGGATAGCTTTGGTTTAAATTTGGGTGGGAGACTACATGTGCCTGCTGTAGAAGAAAAAGATGGGGAGGGAGGGGGCAAATGATACTTTTCACAATGTTTTCCTTTTGGAAAGGAAAGGTGCTTAACCTGTGTCCAGTGGTCACCTACCCAATCTCCTCCCCTCCCCCTTCCTCCCTCCCCCTCCCATTCCTGCCCCTCGCCCAGGTCAGTTTCACCTATCTTAAGCATGATTGCACAGGAGTAAATCCCACTTAACTCAAAAAGCATGCAAGTGATCAAACTTGCCCTCCCTCCTCCCCCTCCTTATCCCCCTCTTGCCCCTTCCCTCCCCCTTCCTTCATCCCTCCCTTCCCCTCCCCCTCCCTTTCCAATCCCCTCCCTCCTCCTTCCCCTCCCCTCCCCCTCCTGGTCAGTTTTACCTATCGTAACCATGATTGCACAGGAGTAAATCCCATTGAACTCAATAAGCATTCAAATGATCAAACTTGCCTTTTTCTCCCTCCCATCATCTCCCTTTTGCCCCTTCCATCCCCCTTCCTTCACCCCTTCCACCTCCCCTTCTAATCCCCTCCTTCCCCTCCCCTTCTTCTCCCCTTTCTCCTTCCCTCTACTCTCCCCTCCCCCTCCCCCATGGTAAATTTTACCTATCCTAGCCATGATTGCACAGGAGTAAATCCCACTGAACTCAACAAGCATGCATATGATCAGGCCTGCCTTTACCCTCCTTCCCCTCTCCCTTCTTCCCCTCCCCTCTTCCTTTTTCCTCCTCCTTTGCTCAGTCCAGGCCTCTCTCCCCATGGATAATTTTACCAATCCTAAGCATGATTGCACGGGAGTAAATTCCACTGAACGCAATAAACATGCAAATGATAAAATCTGACCTCCTCCCCCCCCCGCCTGTTTCCCTCCCCATCACCTGTGGTCAGTTTCACCTATCCTATGCATGATTGCAGGGGAGTAAATCTCACTGAACTCAATAAGCATGCAAATGATCAATCCATTCTCACTAAACTTGCACAGGATCCCATTTCTTACCTCCTGGATTAAAGAGCAGAGAAATTCACTAATAGGCAAAAAACCTTGAGGTTTAAGAACGTACCTATAGCCAACAAATATTTCTATCAAACTTAAAAGCAGGGGAATTGGGCAGCTATAGTGAATGCACCAGGGCAGCAGGAGACCTGACTTCCTCTCTGAGATATTGTACCGCCCTACAAATTTGTAAAACTGCAAACACAATTTGGGTTGGTTGTTCACAGTCCAATCCACTTCCTGTGTACCTTGGAAGAATTTGGGAAACGTGTGCCTCTGAGCAGATGGTAAGTGATGGCAACGCCTGCAATCAGTCCAAATAACAGAAACAAGACATGTGCTGTGCTGATCTTGTTTTAGTAGGGAGGAAGCAACAATATTAAAACAGTTGATATAGTTCAGATAGTCACTTTAAATCTGTTTGATTTACTTTGCAATTTTAGTGGTTTCCTATAGTAAATCATTTGCTTTTGCTTCTGTTACTGTAATTATGTGAAGTACAGCAACACTTTGCAACACTAAGAAAAAGCTCCAAAACCAATTGTGGAATAATGATACTGACTGTTCTGCACAGAGCTTGGAAAAGTTACTTTTTTGAACTACAACTCCCATCAGCCCAGTGGCCATGCTGGCTGGGGCTGATGGGAGTTGTAGTTCAAAAAAGTAACTTTTCCAAGCTCTGGTTCTGCAGAATAGTTTCCAATGGACATGAGGAGTGTCTCCATTTGCACAAGATAAAACAGTGGGAGGTGAAATATATTCTAGCAAAATTCTAGATGTGCTCTATGTTTTTAATTGACCATGCCCACCTTTCCTTAAGTAGAGTAGTTTAAGCATAGCAGGCTGAAAACATGCATCTTGGGCAGGCCAAGTTTGTTTTTTCCCAACAGCTAGAGTCATTGCTTAAGTATCAACATATTGTAATCAGTCTGATTTTACATCAAATTCAACCGCTAATGCACCCAATATAGAAATAGAGCATAACATCCAGTTTGAAATACAAAATGCTGTTGATCATCCTATGACATCAACCAATAAAAAGGCTTTGAAATTAATAAAAATAGATTTGACACAGATTTCTAGGATGAATGATGAGAGAAATATAATTTTCTAGGTTAGATTCTCTGTAAAAACAGTAGTAACACAGAAAAGAAGCAAAGTAAGAATGCCAACAAACATACAATAATGTAATTCTTCATCTTTGGAGATGGCAGGTGTGGCCACCACTCACCATATGCTCAGAGGCGCATGTTAACAAATCCTTCCAAGCTACACAGGAAGTGGATTGGACTGTGAAAGACCAACCCAAATTGTGTTTGTATTTTGACAAATTTGTAGGGCGGTACAATATCTCAGAAAGGAGGTCAGGTCTCCTGTTCCCCTGGTGCATTCACTATAGCTGCCCAATTTCCCTGCTTTTTAAAGTTTGATAGAAATATTTTTTGGCTATAGGTATGTTCTTGAACCGCAAGGTTTTTTGCCTGTTAGTGAATTATAAACATATATTTCAGAATATGCCCTTGGAAGACAGCACAGAATAGACCAGACCATTATGAAAGTATAGCACACCTTATCTGTAACGTTTCAATGGCTAAATATAAATGAGTCAGAAAGAAAGAAAGGATGAGATGCCAAAGCAATTTTTTTGCTTCAGAATTAACTGAAATTTAAAGTATGATTTATTTTAAAACAATTGGTTTCACAACTGGTTGAGAGATCAAGATTTTCTAAGTAGATTGCCTGACTACCACCCTGTAAGACAAAAAGAAGCCAAAGGCTATAAGTCAGCAAACTCGATATACCTGTCCTTCCTATGCCACCATGAATCTGATGGCAAGCATGTAATTTGGGGAGGTTAGTGTAAACGGGCTAACAAGCAATGAGAAACAGCAAAGGATGTGAGTAGATCTGGGCCGTGCAAAATGAGTGTGAGACTCAACTCCTGATCTGGATATTTGTAGAAATGTGCATTACCCATAGGTTCCCTGAGCTTCTGATACATCACGTGAGCCAAAATTGGCCATGGTTCCACAACTTGTGTCCATGGCAAGTTTGGAGATGTGCATCTCTCTTCCACTGCAGCAGACACTGTTCTTACCTCTGTAGCCACAGTGTGAAATTGTTGAGAGTATTGAATGCTAGACGTTCAGAAGGGAGGACCACCTAGATCTACACAGTTGAAACTATGGTAGCCTATGCTCATTGAATTATTTTGTGGTCTATTTTAAACCTTGTAGAACTTCACTTATTTCTCAGATAGTTAAAAAGACAAATATACTTAGACATTTGAGAATGATGTGCTTGAAATTCACGGCAGAGAGGTGTAAGTATACACTGTTGATTCACTTGTCTTGGAGCAGAACAGCATCATGAAGTTTACACTTTTCCCTTTGGAGATCATGGCAGGGATCCAAAGAGCTACATATTAAAAATACAATAATAGATGGGTAAATAACTCACAATATTCTTCCCTTTCATAACACCCAGTTTGAGGTGCCTGAGGCAGCTGTTTCACTCTGCCTAATGATAGGGCCAGCCCTGTCCATGACTACTGCAAATGAATTTCAGCCAGTCCATTCCACTGCACCAAAGTTCTTTTTAATGAGCTCAATTGGCCTATTCCACAAAAAGGGCCCTTTAGGAGCAATCTGAATGTTACATACCAAGGGCATTAGCTCCACATAATAATCCTCATTTCTGCTTAATTTTCGAGTGAGTAAAGAAAACCTAGGAATGATCAAGGATAATGTAGATGAGTGATATCCTTTCTATTCTGGCCTCTGTACTTTACATTGACATTTTAATTTCGTTGCCTGACATTTAGCAAATCCTTAGTGATATTGCACAATGTAATGATTGAAATAAAAGCTCATGAAGGTGGCAAGCCCAAATTCACTTGTGGGCAAGACATATAGATTTCTAGGATATTGGCCTTAATATATTTAATCTTTAATTTTCACTATATACCTTTGGAAGGACCAAATATTATTTTCGCCATGTAAAAATGAACTTATTATTCAGCTTGAATCTATTACTTAGCACTTTAAAATAGTTATTTATTTATTTAGGAAATATTTGTATTAGTCTAGGGATAATACATTAGTGGAAACTCTCAAAAATAATAATTCCAGAAAGGTTCTAAAACTCATGTTACTGTTGGATGTAGTGCCCTGAGAATCCGCTAGCTCTTCTATCTTTCACAGATACCTAGAAAAAGACAAGCCACTGCAATCAGCTGCAGCAATGGATTTAGGATGCCTTTGCAGATATTCTACAATAGAGTCACATACTTGCCAACAACTTACAACAAATCCTACAGGAACAATTATGAGCACTTCATATCCACTTGGCACAATGGCATATGGAAATTTTCTGCAGCACTAATGAGTACAGCTTCAGTTTTTAGCCAAAAATGTCAGCACCTAGCATTCAATTAGTCAGCAGCAGAATTGTTAAACTGAGCCTTGTGCACTAAATTAATATGGCAATTTTTTTCCTGGAGGGCATTTTTCAGCTGTTGTTTTGAATATGCAAGTTTTTTGTTTTTTAAAAGATGCCTTGTATTTTTTTTACAATTCATAAAGCAACCAGTGCATTTATTTTAGAGCTACCCTTAATGGCCATATAAAAATGTGTGGTTTCTGGGATCCTGCCCCTTTCCTAGTTCCCTACAGCCTATCTTGGGTGTTAAGATTGGTTGATGGTGCCCTCTTGATAGTTCCACTAGTGTGGGGAACGGTGGCCTGGGAGAGAGTATTCTCTGTGGCACCTTGAAATATGTTGAATTCCCTCACCCTACAGGTACATCAAGCATCCTCATTATATAGTTTTGGCCATTTGCTGAAGATGTACCTCTTTACTGTGGCCGTTGTACTTCCTGTACATTCTTCGGTTTGCTTTAAATTGTTTGATTGTCTTTTAATGCTATATGATTATATGGTTGTAACCTGCCCCTGGAACTTATGAGGTGCAGGAAATAAATACATAAATACCAGAGCATGAAGACAGGGCCAAGTCTCATGCTTCCTTCCTAGCTTCACACTAGGAGCTGGGAAGGAGAAAGGAGATGTGATTCTTGACTGGTTTGTATGGCTGGGGCTTGTGCTGGTTCAGGACTTTTCATGGAATCATAGAATAGTAAAGTTGGAAGGGGCCTAAAAGGCCATCAAGTCGAACCCCCTTCTCATTGCAGGAATCCAACTTAAAGCATACCCAACAGATGGCAGTCCAACTGCCTCTTGAATGCCTCCATTGTTGGAGATCCCTCACCTCCATAGGTAATTGGTTCCATTGTCGTACTGCAGTAACAGTTAGGATGTTTTTCTTGATGTTCAGCCAAAATCTGGCTTCCTGTATCTTGCGCCCATTTTTCTGCACTCTGTGATGATCAAGAAGAGATTCTAGCCCTCCTCTGTGTGACAGCCTTTCAAGTACTTGAAGGGTGCTATCTAGGGTTGCCAGGTTCCTGGCCTGAGACTGATCCTGTATCTTTAGGAGAAGAGAAAGTCAGCCAAGTGCAGGTGTTCTTGCAACATTGTAATGAGAAAAACCACAAGGTGGAATTCTCCCTTCCCCCGGCACACCTTTTAAAGATACAGAAGACCTCTTGGTTGCCAGGCCTGGCCTCCAAGAGGTCTTCTGTATCTTCAAAAGTTGTGCAGGGGGAAGGGAGAATTCCACCTTGTGGTTTTTCCCATTACAATGTTGCAAGAACACCTGCACTTGGCTGACTTTCTCTTCTCCTAAAGATACAGGATCAGGATCAGGCCCTGAACCTGGCAACCCTAGTCTGCATCCTTCTTAAAGTGAGGCCTAAGCAGTGCCGAGTAGAGGAGAACTAGTACTTCACGCAATTTAGAAACTATACTATGCGGCCTAAAATAACACTTGCCTTTTTTGCAGCCATATTGCACTGTTGACTCATATTCAGCTTGTGATCAGTAACAATGCCAAGATCCTTTTTGCATGTAGTATTGTTGAGCTAAGTATCCCCCATCTTATAAATGCATTTGGTTTTTCCTAGGTGTTGAACTTTGCACTTATCCCTGTTAAATTTCATTCTGTTGTTTTCAGCCCAATTCTCCAGCCTATCAAGATCACTTTGAATTTTGTTTCTGTCTTCTAGGGCATTAGGTTTCCCTCCCAATTTTGTATCATCTGAAAATCTGATAAGCATTCTCTGCACCTCCTCATCCAAGTCAATAATAAAAATGTTAAAGAGCACTGAGAGTTCTTCAGCCAGTTCCTTCATTACTCTAGGATGTAGTTCACTGGGCCCTGGAGACTGGAATTCATTCAAAGTAATTAGATATTTTTTGACCATTTGTCTATCAATCTCAAGTTGCAATCTTGCCCCTTCAAGTTGTACTTCCTGTATGCCAGGAGGGTCATAGATCCTCTTTTGGGAGAAGACTGAGCCAAAGTAGGAATGGAGCACTCTCGCCTTTTCTTTGTCATCTGCTATCATTTTGCTATCCTCATTGAGTAGCAGAACTACCCTTTCTGTCTTTTACTATGCATATACCTGAAGAAAGCGTTTTGGTTGCTTTTAGTATCCTTCGCTAACCTCAGTTCATTCTCAGCTTTAGCCTTCCTGACACCATCCCTGTCTGTACTCTTCTGTTGTGGCCTGGCCTTCCTTCCACTTCCTAGATGTTCCTTTTTGTTTTGTTTTCAGGTCATCTCTAAGCTTTTTGTGAAGCCACATTGGCTTCATCTGCTGTCTTCCACCTTTTTTCCTGGTTGGAATTGTTTTCAATTGTGCCTTTAGAATTTCCTTTTTTAGAAACTGCCACCCATCGTGAACTCCTTTTCTCATCAGGGTGACTTGCCATGGGACCTTACTTATCATTGCTTTGAGTTTATTAAAGTCGGCTTTCCTGAAGTCAAGGGTATGCGTATGGCTACTCTCAGCTTTTGCTTCCTTTAAAATCAAGAGCTCAAGTATAACATGGTCACTTTCCCCCAGAGTTCCCGGAACTACCACTTCATTCACTAAGTCATCTCTGCTGGTTAAAATCAAGTCAAGGACAGCTGATCCTCTAGTTCTGTAGAAGAAAGTTATCAGCAACACAAGCCAAGAATTTCTTAGAGGAGCCATGCTTGGCACAATATTTCTCCCAACACATATCAGGGTAATTGAAGTTCCCCATTACGACTGCATCATGCCTCCTTGAAACACTGGCAATTTGCTTTTCAAAAGTATCATCTTTGTTCTCTCCTTAATTGGGTGGCCAGTAGTAGACTCCAACCACCATGTTCTTTTTATTGAGATGCTTTCTGTGCCTCAGGAGTGAAGCGCTATCTTGAGAAGGCCTCCTATCCAATTGTAGCTTGCGTTGGAGTCAGGACAGGAGGAACCTACCAAGGTTGGGAGGAAGCTTGAGGATTGCTATACCCCCAAGAGGGCAGCAAAACATTTGCCATGGTCAGGCCAGGCATCAGCACACAGCATAATGGAGCAAATGCTGTGTGCCAGAGGGCTACTGATGCCAGCCTCCTTTTATATTATTTTTATTGGTCCTGCAATCTGAAGAGAAATGCTGGCTAAGGCAACTGCAGCAGCTGCCATCTTAACTTCCCCAGAATGCTATTGGGCCCCAGCTGAAATGTGCTGTCTTATGTAGAGAATCTCTTTTATGTACCATCCCATGGTAACCTTGAGTGTGCGTGTGTATGTGTGGGCAGACAACACAGCAGTGATCCCTCAATCCTGGCCCTGATGACAATGTAATGGTTAGAGTCTTGGACTGGGTCCTGGGAGACCAGGGTTCAAATCCCTGCTTGGCCATTAAGCTGACTGGGTGACCTTGGGCCAGTTGTGTGGATTGGAATGTAGATCTGTGGATTAAGTCACATAAAGAACTGTACTCACAAGCTGGGTCCATAAGTACACTTCATTGATTATGTGGCTTTGTGTGATCTACGCTCTGTCCATACTATACTTATCAGAGGGTCCAAAGGCTGTTCCTTTCTTTCTTTAGCATTGTATAATTGCCTAGAGAATCTAATGCCAGCTTCTTGGCTGTGTGTGTGTGTGTTTTTAAATCCTCCCAGGAAGTGACCATATGACACAATGTGGAGTCCCTTCCGAAGGAATTTTATGGAGAAAAAAAGTTGCTGTCCCCATGTACCTATGGGGGAGCCATTGTTTTTTTCCATACAATGTCCCTAATAGCCTTACAAAGACATTGTACAGAAAAAAACCCATGCCTGCTCCATAGGTCCATAGAGGCTGCCATCTTTTTTTCTCTGTACAGTTCCCCAGGAAGGGATTGCATTTTATGAACAGCAGTTACCCCCCTTTTTTATTGCATAGGAACAGTGGATTTTCTTGGTGCTTCTAGCAACTGTAAAATATTAAAGAAAGAAAAAGATACCCAAGGATCACCCCATAAGCACATATTAAAGGGTACTCATGGGAGGAAGGGTGAGATATAAATTTAATATATAAATAAATACTAAGGGATTAAACCAGGTAGATTTTCTCTAAATCATTCACCTCAAAATGGGACAAGACAGAGCCAGTTTTGTGCACACATGAAACAGGCATGGAATGGAAATAGGTTGGCCATTCCATCCCTACTGGCTACCAGATCAAAGAAGAACTCCTTGCAAGTGCTCAGTTCCTCTGCTGGTTGATTTACATAATACATTGCATATAAGCAAGGTAAAACCTGCTACTTAACAGCAGAGCATAAGAACAAATATCAGTCTGCTCCCCGGGCTGGAAACTACCTTAACTGAGAAACTGCTCTGGAATGAAGACAAGACTGGCATGCCAGACTCCTACTCCCCATACCTAAAAGGGGATGAGAGAAAACCAAGTTTGGCAACTGGGGTGGGTAGGGATATAATGAGCAGGGGATAATCTGTTCTTGCTATCTAACCTACTCCTTAATGTATCTTCAGCAATTATCTGCAAGTACATTCCCTACTTTAACCATGGGTATATCCATTGGGAGACAAGAAATGCAATCCTATGCATGTTCTTACTTGGGAACAAATCCTACTTCAATGAGACTTGTTTCCAGCTAACTGCGTCAGATTTCCATGCATTGGAATTAATATAAATCATTTATGAGCTGTTATTTCTTCCATTAGTGCCAATAATGGTAGAATGAAATGTTCACCCTAGCATGGTTCCCTTTAACCATACAAAATCGACATTTCATTATTTTGCTGCAATGTCTCTAATTAGGGATCGAACCAAATTCACTACATCTAGTGGCTCCAAATGTTAGTACAACTCAGTTCAGATATCTGAGGCTTGTTCTTCTTCCTAACTAGAACCTTCTTGACATAAATTGAGAATATAAATGGATATAAAGCCTGAGAAGAAAGGCTGAACAGCTGGGAAGATTTTTTTGTTCAGTTTTATCTTTTGTTCAGTTTTGGCCAAAATATGCCTTTTATTCAATTCTCTCCCCCCCCCGAGATAGTTACTCTGCAGAGAAGTTGCACATTGTTCCATCCTGTGGAGAAAATTAAAAACAAGTTTTCTGACAGTTCCAGCTCTGCAGCACATTCTAGACATTGAACTCTGTCATGCTGCTTTACAAGAAAGATACTTCAGTGCAGCTCCTCAAATGGAAGAAGCGGTGACTTTGCTAAGTGAAAAAAAGTGCAGTAGAGTGAAAATGGACATGCATGAAGCTGTTCTTGACTTACAAGACCAGCCACAGCTCGTAGCTATGTAAAACTAACCTGTAAAACCAGGGATGATCCCAAAAGTCAGCCTCTAGTAATGTAACGAAATATCAAGCCAAATAAAATGCATTTGGAAATTAAAACACACTATCAACCCATTTCATCACTCAGTCTCTGGGTGTGTAACAATGCTTAAAACAAGAGACTCAGTAAAGCCAAATGTGTCAGAAGCATGAAGGAGGAGTGATTTCCAGGAACAAGAACTATGGGTAGAATAAAGTGGAGTCATAACATAATATTATTGGTTATAGCTCACAGAGTTTGGCACAGCAAGGAGCCAATCACCAGGCTGCCTGACTTTTGTACAGTGCAAGCTCTTTTCTGTCCTTTTTACTGCTCATGGGGTTTCTGGGATTTGGCCCTCCTCAGGAACAATGGTACTTTAGTGTAGATCTTGAGATGGAATTCAATACTCTTTGCATTTTGAGCACTCCCAAATGCACAAAGTTCCTCTATGGGGATGGTGGTGGTGTTCTGAGTTGAGCCTTACATGGAGTGTAGGAAACTGAACCTCTCCTCCTGAAATCAAGATAGGGCACATGCTCTGTTGTTATCTACTACTAGAATGTGACACCCTGAAAATGCAATGTTAGTAGCACAAGCCTCTTGGTCAATTGCACGATTCCGTCTCAGGGGTCTAATATTAATCTGCCCACAGCTTGGTTATTAAACCATAACTACACAGTCTTATTTTCAAACTCTATATGCCATATGTTTATAGTAGCTGAGTTAACCAACCACAAGATTTAGTTTGGACCACAATTCGGAACTTCTTAAAATAGCCAGAATAATCTCAGACCAATTTGAAGGCTGTCCAATTTGGCTCAGGTAGTTTGAGTCTGCTCCAATTCACCTTTGGAAAATAGAAAAGCATCCATCCATCCATCCATCCATCCATCCATCCATCCATCCATCCATCCATCCATCCATCCATCCATCCATCCATCCATCCATCCATCCATCCATCCATCCATCCATCGGCACAGTAGCCCCTCCTACCATATTATGGCAAATAGATTCAGGGGCTTTATACAGAACACCTCTAAAATGTTGTCCCCCCCAAAAAAAACCACCAGAAAATAAACCAGTTTCCCTTCGAAGGGCATGAATTCTGCCAAATTTCAGAAGATATATGCAATAGTTTTCTAGAGGCTGTTGAAGGGCTTCTTCCTCTTCAGGTGACTCCAAGAGCCACAAGAGAAATATAGTGACCAAGATCCTGCAGACCTACCAAGAAAACAGCAACTAACAGTACATCTCCAGGAATGGTGCCACTATAGCCAGACAAACGGGCACAGGACTAGAGCCTTACAATCTGCAGAGCTCAGGGGCCCCAAAGCAGGACGAGGGGGACTTGGTCCTGTTTGTAGAGGAGATGGATGGGGGCTGTCTCTTACCTTAAATTTTTCACCACAAGGGCCACACTCCCTTATAGGCAACTTTCCAGACACCAAAGGCCAGTGGTGAGTGGGGCTAGAAACAAATGTGGGTAAAGCAAATTTTACCTTTGTACAGTAGGCTCTACACACACTCACACACCCCTCTCTATCCTAGGGATGGGTGAGAATTCTGCTTAAATTGGATTTGAAACCAGATATTACAATAGTTCGTATGCTCACTTTATTTGTGGAGCGAGCATGCTTGCTGTGAACTCAGGAGCTTTACCCTGACACCAGATTTGCATTGGGCAAGAATTCCATGAAAGTTCCCCTCTCTGTCTCTTCATCATGATCTGTGGGCAATCTTACATTACCTTTTGCTTTGGCTTTACTGAGCTCAACTAAAGTTCCAGGGACTAAATAGGAGGGCAAGAATCTTCACTTTCTTTAACATGGCCACCATCCTGCTCATCATAATCACCACTTTGCAGCACTTTCACCTATTTTTCTCCTTGGGAGAAAAATGCATTTCCCCAGAAATATTTTTTTTAATTTTTACAGTGAGTGCATTGGGGGTGCTCCTGCATAGCTCTGGAGACCCCCCCCACTGCTGCCTCCAAGCCACTGCTGGTTGCCCGCAGCAGAGTGAGCTGCACGATGATGCCTGCTTTTCCTCCTCCTCCCTGATCTGATCCAGTTGGGAGCTGCTGACACAGCCACTGCTCATTCCTTCTGCTGAAAGACATTTAAGGGGTAATTCTACAGAGATTAGGAGGCAAGCCTTAACGTGGGCATGGAGTCAGTGACCAAGATGAGGAGACTCTCTGGGCTTGCCATTTGATCTCTGTGGTATTAACTCTATAAATTGCCTTCTATCCTTGCACAAGGATAGTAGGGAGGGAGGATTGAACTGGATAAATGTAGAAGATAACAAGGGAAAAAAACCGGGATGGAACAGCCTTTCATTTTGCCAGAATCAGATTGGATCAGCAATGATAACTGGATCCCATCTCTTCTCTATCCTCCATCCAGAATCACCGATTGTGCCGCCTGACGAGATCAGCCTCGCAAGACCTTCTCTCGGTCCCACCGGTGAGAACAGCCAGGCTGGTGCGGACCAGAGAGAGAGCTTTTTCTGTTGTGGCTCCCACCCTCTGGAACTCCCTCCCTCTCGATCTCAGACATGCTCCCTCCTTGTCAAGCTTTCGCCAAGCCTTAAAGACCTGGCTCTTCAGGCAGGCCTACAAGATTGGAACAGATTAACTCTATGTTATAATGAACTGAAGGATGGTTTTTAGCTTAAATTTGTTTGTGTGATATATATATATATGTATTGTTTTTTAACCTTGTTGTAAGTTGCCTAGAGTGTCCCTAACCCGGACAGATAGGCGACTGAAAAATAAAATTTATTATTATTTATTATCCAGGAAAACAAATATTATTATCAGAGTTCAAAGGTATGTTCTAGCCAGGCAAAAAACCCAAGGAGGGTGTGAAGGAAGGCTGGTGAGGGGTATGATCTACGGAGAAGGGGTGTGGCTAGAGAGGAGGTGTGGCCTGGAGAAAGCCAGAGGCCAGACAGACCTAGAGGTCACATTTGGCTCCTGGGCTTGAGGTTCCTTTTCCCCACCTTCAATGTACAAGGTAGGCAAGGGGTGTTTGGACTATGTAAAATCCTGGAGAGTCTCTGCTAGTCAGTGAAGACAATACTGAACTAGATGGAGCAATTGTTGGACTCAATAAAAGGCCACTTCTATCTTCTTTAAAAGATAAGCAGAAAATTAAGGTCTGGTGAAAGTTTTTGCCTAGCATCTAAAAACAGATATTGATGGCACCAGGCATGCCTTTCTAGTGACATTTCATAAATGGGGAGCCACCATTAAAAAGGCAATTCTTGTGTTGCCACCCTCCACAGCTCCCTCAGAGGGGGCACAGGGAAAGGGGCTTCAGATGGTGAACACAAGGTCTGGGTTGGTTCATGTGGGGAGAGGTGATCTTTGAGGTATTGGAGGCTATGTTCTTAATGATCATCAACAATTCAACACAAGATGAAAAAACTGACATTCTTATCATGTCTCAAGTTCCAGGATTTAACAAATCATTTCTAATAAGTCTTAAAAACTTAGTTGCTTTGTTCCACCGCTCCCTGAATCTGACAGTATATGCCAACTGAACTAGGTACTCTATGTTCTTCATGGCTGTAGTTCTGTCTACAGTTACATGGAAGACAGTCAATTTCATTATGAATGTTTTATCTTGTAGGAGTCTGAACAGCTGTGTTTTTCAGTGGTGAGCTCCAAATATCAGTGTGAGTCTGCTTGCCTAAAACTCATCTGCTTAATTTTGATGGTAATACACCAACATATATACTGTTGTCTGTATATTTTCTGTGCTGACATTTTCTTCCTGGGTTTCTCTGATATATTGCAACCAGGTGTGTGTTTATCAGGTTTCAGATATTATGAGATCTGTAAGTGCTCCATGATGTTATATTCTTCAACCTTACACATCTTCCTGGTGTTAGTTCACCTTTGTCCAAAGTGTATGTGGGGTTCCATGGTGTGTGAGATCTGCGTATGATGAGGGTGATGGAGTGACTCCCCTATAAAGAAAGGTTGCAGTATTTGGGGCTTTTTAGTTTAGTGAAAAGGTGAGTCAGAGGCGACATAATATAAAATAATGCATGAGATGGAAAAAGTGGATAGAGAAAAGGTTTTCTCCCTCTGTCATAACACAAGAATTGTGGACATTCAATGAAGCGGAGTGTTGGAAGATTCAGGAGAGACAAAAGAATGTACTTCTTCATGCAGTATGTAGTTAAGCGATGACATTCACTCCCACAAGAGGAAGTGATGGCCACCAACTTGGATGGCTTTAAAAGATTAGACAGATTCATGGAGGACACTGCTATCAGTGGTTACTAGCCATGATACTGTGCTCTGCTACCACAGTCAGATGCAGTATGCTTCTGAAAACTAGCTGCCAGAAGCCACAGGAGGGGAGAGTGCTCTTGTACTCAGGTCCTGCTTGTGGGCTTCCCATGGGCATCTGGTTGGCCACTGTGAGAACAGGATGCTGTTCTTCAGCAGGCTCTTCTTATGTTCTTATATGTGTGTTGTATGTGAGCATATATGTCTGTATGTGAGTATATTGCAGTGTAGTAGAGAAGGAATCCTCTCCTTTTTTACATTTCATTTTTAAGTGTGGCCCCCTAGTGGTCATTAACAATTCGATTCCTTTTTCCGCCAATATCTTTTCATTTTTCCAATCTCCTCCGATTTTTTTTGTTGCTTTGTAGAGTACTTTCAATATTATAATTGCTATTTATTCATGAGTCTCCACTGGTATTGATCTGAACTCTGTAATTATTGCTTGTTTGCATTCATTTTCAAGTGCATTGCAGAGCAGATTAAGGCAGATAATCAAGTCAGTGTCTTCCCCCATGCTGCTTACAATCCACACCTCATCCGCCCTTGCAGCTTTCTGTCTGTCAGTTACAATCAACACTTCATTGACATCAGTGAAAGGGAATATACATTTGAAGAGCTCACGTAGAAAGTAGGTCACTACAAGTATCACTCATACTATCGATGATTTCAAAGCAAATAAAAAAACAATTGGGAAAAAAGAATGAATTGGAATATAGGCACTGAGAGTTGCTACTGCAAAATTCTCTCTGCAAAGATAGAGAATATCAGAAATAATAATCCAATGGCAAATACAATTATTGCAGAAACTAGTGTGTAATGCACATGAAAGACTGTGGAGTGACTCTGTGCACTGCCAGCTCTGGCTGAGCCCACTTTAGCTTTGGCCACATCCACTGTTGCTTTGACCTTATCCACCCCTGGCATAGAGCCCCTGGAAGCTTGGCCATGAGGGAATGCAGCCTTTGGGTTCAAAAAAGCTCCCCACCCTTACCTTTGGCTGACTCTAAGGTTGTTCTAGAGTCAACCTTATGAGCCTGACAATGGTGCTGGGATATACATGTACTAGAGGGACCTGTACTAGAAGGATAGGAAACCTGCGGACTTCCAGATGTTGCTAGACTTGAACTCCCATCAGACCCAGCCACCATGACCAGTTGTCAGGTAACATGAGAGTTGTAGTCTCAGCAACATCTGAAGGGCTACAGGTTCCCCATCCCTGCAATACAGTATCTAGGATAATGTCATGAATGACTGAACTTAATATGTGCCACTATCGCCTATCAAAGCTCTAAACTATGAGCTAGAGGGTACCAAAACTCTAAATTATGAGCTCTCTGAATAACAACGGCCCAAATCAATATATTTTAGATCCTCATTGTAGCAGTCCTAAAAAATTGCAAGCTCTTTCTGATGTGCACATGATTCAGTAATGTTTCATCTTTCAAAATAAGCTAAAAGTGGTTTTTTCATGGCTTGATCACTGAGTTCAGGACATACTGCCTTATTACATGAAGAAGCACTGATTTCCTATGAGCAGACCTGCTTCATCCTTCAAACAAGAACTGCAGAGGAGTAATTTTCATTTATGTATAGGGCCAACTGCTTGCCAGTTAAATTAATGCACATTGTGGCAAGTTCAATATACTATCCCATTTATACAACACTATATCATTACAGAGTAAATGAAAGGATGATTATTTCAGTCTCAAAACAGGTTACATGATAATCACTTATGGGCCCACAAAGTGTAATTATGTTTTCAGACATCAGTTCTGGAGTCCTCATTTCTAATTTAAGATTAACAATTTTATCTCAGTATGGTAAACTGTACCTTTGGAGGGCAGAATTTCATTAACTTGATTATATTTTGGACTCATTGGGAGAGAACAAAATAGTTAACCCAAGATATCCAAAATATCATTATTAAAAAGTACAAAAATTCTCTAAAACTATCAAAATCAATGGCTTGATTTTATCTTTTCATTCACAGTATGGAATAAAATTTTCCTCTCTTGGCTGTCTAAAAAAGTTTGTCTCAAAGGACTCACTGGACTTGGTGCATCCATAAGTCACATTAATTTCTTTCTGCTCTTTTAATACCTTGAGGTACTTGTTCTATTTTCAAGAAAATTGCCCCTATCCAATCAATAAAAATATAAGCAGAGAATATGAATCTTTCAAAATCAATGGTGCACATAATAATTACATGAGTGATGGTTGGGAAGTTTGGTCTGTCAAAACAAAAAGCCTGATCTCAAAAACCTTAACAAACTAGGAGAAAAGCATGCAGGGTACAATCCTATACATGCCTACTCAGAAGTTCCATTGAGATCAATGGGATTAAATTCCATATATAAGGGTTCTGGCTTTAGCCACTTCTGCCTTTTCATGAGGAAATGTCATGGTCGGGCATATCAAGGTAAATATCCATTTTCATAACAACTAAAGAGCTCAGATGTATTTGTAATGGCAAAAGCATTCTTTTGGTACCAGGCCAGAATATGTGAAGCCCTCAGACTGACTACTTATATTTTATTACAAAAGAGTTTCAAGAACCAGCCTTTAAAATGTATTTTTGCAAGTATCACAGCTCAAAAATGACGTAGGAGCAGAGCTTGGAAAAGTTACTTTTTTGAACTACAACTCCCATCAGCCAATCCAGTGGCCAAGCTGACTGGGGCTGATGGGAGTTGTAGTTTAAAAAAGGAACTTTTCCAAGCTCTGCGTAGGAGCAGTGAATTTGGTGTAATTGCGGTCTTCGATAAGACATTCCTTTGACAAGTCTTGAGCAGTGTTGCTCAAATCCTTTATCAAGGAGACAGTCCAATACAATATTATATTTGTTCAGAAATCAGCAGCTTTGGATGTTTCTGGAAGTGCCAATAAATGGATTTGTGGGTGCCTTGTATTTTGTCTGCCATTCCATTCTAATGGCTGAATAGGAATTCACAAGGTGTAGAATAAAATGCTAAAACAAGCATTTCTTTACCATGCAAGCTCCTGTTTGTGTTTGTGTTTATGTTTGGGCATCACAGTGGAAATGGTACAAGCAAAGCACAGCACACTCATCTGTTGGTGCTTCTTGCAATGTCTGAAGCCATGTGTGTGACCTGAATGTCACCACCACTGAAACATCATTTTAGTGCGTAAGTGGCTGCAATGCAGACTCACTCAACCATATCTATGCATGTCATTTTGGTTGTGCAAATTTATTAATAGTCTGGGATACTGCTAACATGCTAAACAATGCTGACATCACAAAAGAACTTCTCACATTGATGAGCTAGAAAAACCATAGCCTAGAACATCCTTCTTCAACACGGTGCCTTCCAGATGTTGTTGGACTCCAACCCCCATCAGCCCCCATCTAGCATGGCCAATGATTGAGGATGATGGGAGTTTTAGTCCAAAACATCTGGAGGGCACCAAATTGGGGGACCATCACAAAGCAAATGTTGATGTCTAGTAAATGAGAGAGCTAGGTACAATGCTCATGCAGATACCAGATAGAAACCATAATGATTGTCTGGGCACTACCAAGTCTCTTAACTGCCCACTCTGAACTGTGGTAAGGATACACTGATTCTTACTAATTGGATATCCACTGGCAGAATATGCCATTTGTGTTTGTCTGGCTATTGAGCAATTATGCCTAAAGAACAACCTTTGGCTTGAAAAACAGTAGAGGTTACCTGTTTTCCTGCACTCTTGTCCCAGGCCTCTCTTTGTCTGTGTTCTCTCAGATCTATGCCTTTACCATGCAAAAATAGAGGTCTATATTCAATGCAGATTTTTCAATGTTTCCTGCATGACTTTTTAATAATCCATCAGGGTTAGACGTTAATGAGATGCAGAAAGTATTGGAAGAAATTGTAAGACTAGGGTGGCTACACATGTTGGTATGGCCAACTTCAAAGGCAATTAGAAGTACATAAACAAAATTCAAATAAGGAAAATAAGAAATGATATGCATTATAAAGGATTTCTGTTTTTATATTAAAGCGTCAAAGTGTCACATTGAAACTCCACGTTACCAGCAGGAGTCTACATGCTTAGATTTCAAAAACTGAAGAGAACCACCTATTCAAGAGTTTGACAGTATCTTGTTCACAGAGATGTGTGACTCTTAAAAAAATAAAAACTCAGGTAAAGTGAACTTGAACATGCCTACATTTTTGTGTCCTTGGGCTGCCAAGGAGAATGATTCAATTGCTTAAAAGGAAATTTCCAACATTCATAAATGTCTGCTTCATAAATGGTTATATTCTTGAAAAATACTGCTGGAGCCCATACAGCAGCCTTACCCAACATGGTGCCCTCAAGATATTTTGGACTACAACAGCTCCAGCCCAAAACATCTGGAGCCCATCAGTTTTGCGAAGGCTTCCTAAAGAATACAAAGATGGCACTTTATTTAAACAATGACAGCAACAAGAGAAGAACCACAATGGGTAAAATATTAAAGTAAGTAACTGTTTAGATTGTTTAAAATTAAAAATATACATTTTATTCAAGGTGCTCACACTAGTGTTTGATGCGTCTAAATGACTTAGGTCCCAAATATCTGAAAGACTGCTTCCTTCCCTACAGATCCCCTCAGATCCCTGCCAGATCAGCAGAAGGGGCCCTCTTGGTAGTTCCACTGCCCTCAGAAGTTTGGGGGAAGGGTTGGAGAGGGCGTTCTCTGTGGCAGCCCCTGAGTTCTGGAATTCCCACTCCACAGAGGTGCATTTGGCATCTTCGTTATATAGCTTTTGTCATATGCTGAAGATGCACCTTTCCACCATGGCTATATATTAAGGACCCTCTATAGCTGTGAATGTAATTCATTTTAAACTGTTTTTCATATTTTATATTATATATTGTTATGATGATGATAATAAATTAAATAGAAAATGAATGGGGAACCTGTGGCTGCATGGTTACTGCAGTAAATGTTCTGCCAAAAACTTTGTTATTGTTTTGCTGTCCACTGTGGAGTAATTTCAAAACTTATATAATTACATACGCTATGGTGTCATTCAGTTATTCCATCCCATTAATTTCAATGCAAAGGAATGTTGGCGTGTGTGCGTTGTTGTGTGAAACAGCATACATTACGTTGGAGTTAAGTTGAGCAAGAAACTTCTTCAGAGCATGTTAAGAGTCTTTATTGAAAGACATTAAGGCCAGAGGCTTAAGAGTAAATACATGTAGAGATTCTTCAGTCACCCCCCTTCTGGTACATCTCTCTCCATAGATAAAGACAAAAGACAGCCTCTCAGCTCAGAGGCGTAATTCAGAAGACGACAACACATAGACTCTGTTGGAACTTTCCCAGTCGCTATCAGATGGCTACCATAGCAACGGCCCTGGCAGTCCGTTCCCAGACAGGGCATAGACATAACTCCCCCTTAACCACAGTTACGTCTTCAAACTTGCAGGCTTCATGGAAAACAACTAGAGACAGTAATGCCTACTGGTCACCAGCCCAACAGCTTCCCTTTTTTCCATTAAGACTGCAAAATACACATGAAATACATCTCCATAATACATAGTCATACAGTCATACATTTCTACAATACCTCTTGCAATACATTTCAGTACATTTTCAGTTCAGTACAGTTCAGAATTACATCTCAGTACATAGCAGTACAAAACTTTATTCACTCAAACTTTGGTTCAACACATGTCAAATAAAGTGTCTCAGGATCCATGTCTACAACTTTATTCATGCCAGGACTTGTTATTAATCCCACAGTAAATCTGTCAGGCGGTTTGCCTAAATTCGCTCTCGTGGAGCGTCTTAAAGGAACCAGAGCTTCGGCTCTCTCTGCCCCCCCATTTGTGCTTGTGCTTGGCACAACCTGCGCAGGAGCTTCCATTTCCTCAGCTTTTTGTTTCTTTGATCTGCGTTTTCCAGAAATGAGCTCATTCAAAGCATCTCTGAGAGGTATTTGTGTAACTTCCACTTTAACGTCAACATCTGGCTTAAATTTCTGTGATTGTGTTCGTGTTTGTGTTTGTGTGTCATTTGTTCCTGTAAGAAGGACTGTCTCCCTTTGATCCCAAGGCTTTTCTGAGACTTTAATGCTTCTACTCAGAATTAACTGCTGTGTTTCTGGACACCAAACTCTGTAATATGCATTCTGAAATCCCAAAACAAAACCTTGCTGTGCTCTGGGCGCAAGCTTGCCCCTCCTTTTTCCCTGTGGGATGTGGATCCAGCACCTTGCCCCAAATTTTTGAATGTGTTGTATTCTAGGCTTTCTGCCAGTAAGTTTCTCATAAGGAGACATTCCAATTGCACTGTGTAACACCCTGTTGTGAATGTAATTCGCATAAAGAATTGCTTCTGCCCAGAAAGAATTCCCTAAACTGCAATCCAGCAGCATGGCTCTCATTGCTTCCCCAAGCACCCTATTTTTTTTCTCAGCAGTTCCATTGGAAAACGGGCTGTGTGGAGCAGTGAAATTCTGGTTTATTCCCTTACTCTCCAGAAAGTCACTCAATGCTTTACTCGTAAACTCCCCACCTTGGTCCGAGCGTATAGCCCCCACCGTGACCAAGTGTTGAGTTTCGATTCTCTTAATGAACAGTTTCAGCTTCTGCTCAGCTTCACTTTTATGCTTTAACAGAAAAACATGACAAAATCTTGAAAAATCATCTACCAGTACCATGTAGAATTTCGCACCTCCTCGTGAAGCATTTATTGGCCCTGCTAAATCAATATGTACTAGCTGGTAGGGAGCTGTTGTGGTTCTCTCAGCCTCCCGGTTTATTGGTGCAATAGTCATTTTAGCTTGATTACAAGAATCACAATCCATTAACTGTCCACAATCTTTTAAACGCATGTCTTCACTGTGCAAAGGGGTTTTTCTTATCGTGTCAAGGTTTGCATGCCCCAGCCTTTGATGCCATTCATGGACGCAGCCCTGATGTACCTGTGCCTCAGCGTTTAACACAGCACACCCTGCTTGACTGCTATTACAAACTGTGAATCATTAAGGCTTCCCTGCATGCACACTTCATCTCCCCTCATTATAAAACATTGGTCTTTGTGGAACAAAATTGAATAATTACAACTCACCAGTTTGCTAACTGATAAAATATTATGAGCCAATTCCAGAACAAACAAACAGTCTGACATTATGCCAAGCTTGTCAAATTTCACCAGACCTTTAGCTTTTACGGATTTCCGTGATCCATCAGCAAGTAAAACAAAGTCTTTCACTTCTTCTGAAACGTAAAACAAACGTCTGTCTTTAATTAATATATGGCTTGCTCCGCTGTCGAGCAACCAGTTCACAGGTCGTAAATCTTGAGAGTTCTGTTTACAAACAAAGTTCACACTTCCCTGCTTCAAGCCTCCATCCCTGGAGTTCCGCTTGACTGGACAACCCCGCTGGAGATGTCGTCGATCTCTGCAAACAAAACAAGCCTTCAGCCTCTGTTGCTGCTCCTGTTTATTATCCTTCGGCACGGCATGTTTCACCTCTGGCCTCCTGACAGCCTCCATCGACTTGGCTCTTTTCGCCTCCTGTCTCCGCTGCCATTCTTGGGTCAATTTTTCCTCAATAAACGCAACGTTCAAACCTCCGTCAGGCATGGCTTCGAAACCCATGACCATATTATTCCAAGTCCCATCAAGTGAAGCCAGAATCAGATAGGTCTTCTGAAGTTCAGAGTGTTCGACGCCTCGGTCTGTCAACTCAGCAAACAGGCGTCTGAATTCCGTGAGATGCTCACTCATGTCGCACTCACCCGTGAAGCGCATTTGATACAGCTTCCGTGACAAACACAATCTAGATCCCGCGGTCTGTTGCACATGAATGCCTTCCAACCAGTCCCACATCTCCTTGGCATTTGTAACATCTCTCAAGTGTAGCAGCTGAGAGTCAGATAGAGCCAGAAGCATAAAAGCCTGCACCTTCTGATCTCTACACGTCCAAGCCACAGTCAGTACCGCCGGAGTGGGTCCATCTATTGTGTCCCATAAATCTTCTGTTATCAGCAAAGCCCGCATCCTCGGCTTCCAGCTGCCAAAATTCTTTTCATTAAGTCGTTCCATCGGCAAGCCTCCCCCAGACAGGTTTACAGCCATGTTGCTCACCTCCGTCTGGTTCAATCAATCAAGCTGCCCTCTGGAACTCCGTCTGCCGTTCAGACCAGCAACTTACTCCCATGTAATGCGCTGTGGAGCGCAACCATCCTCTGCTACCACTGTTGGCGTGTGTGCGTTGTTGTGTGAAACAGCATACATTACGTTGGAGTTAAGTTGAGCAAGAAACTTCTTCAGAGCATGTTAAGAGTCTTTATTGAAAGACATTAAGGCCAGAGGCTTAAGAGTAAATACATGTAGAGATTCTTCAGTCACCCCCCTTCTGGTACATCTCTCTCCATAGATAAAGACAAAAGACAGCCTCTCAGCTCAGAGGCGTAATTCAGAAGACGACAACACATAGACTCTGTTAGAACTTTCCCAGTCACTATCAGATGGCTACCATAGCAACGGCCCTGGCAGTCCGTTCCCAGACAGGGCATAGACATAACTCCCCCTTAACCACAGTTACGTCTTCAAACTTGCAGGCTTCATGGAAAACAACTAGAGACAGTAATGCCTACTGGTCACCAGCCCAACAAGGAAATGCGATGCAAATGAGAAATAACCTGTAATCAATTACATATGATTTGTGGCAACAACAACAATGAATACCAATAGTATTCACTGGATTTATTATGTGGGACAAATAAATTACTATTGGCAATTTCTATTTTTCATGGAATTCTCTGACATCCCTACTCCCAAATCTGACACTGGAATCTCAAGCTGCCTCACCTTGCCTAATGATAGGATCATTTCTGCGCCAACATAGTTCACCTGGCAGATTGTGGACACTTGATGCAATTTAGAGAATATCGTAGCCTTTATATAGAAGCTTTTTAGATATTGATGTAAGGCATGGGCTGCTATAGAGTCCGAGAATGGAAGAGGGATAGTCTATAGCACAGATAGTCAATGTGCTGCCCTCCAGATGTTGTTGGTCTACAACTCCCATAAGCCCCACCACCATGGTCAAAGATCAGGATCACAAATTATGGGAGCTGTAGTCCAGCAACATCAGGACAGCACCACATTGGTGTCTGTAGCATCTTACTGCAGGCCATAGAAGCTACCATACAGGTGTTTGGGACTTTTAAAAATATGTTTTGTACAATTTTAATCTTCTTACAAACAGAAGAAATTAGTTTTTAATAAATACCCAGTGAAATAAAGCTTGTGCAAAATATGAAAAACAAAATCATCATGGGACTGAAATTCTTGCCAATACACTTTCTCTCAGCAACAGCAGATGCCATTTTCAGAAGAAAATCCCAAAGATTCAAAGGATTTGTATGTGCGTGCATTATCATATTTTTGTTTAGACAGATAGTATGCCTGGTCAAATAATATGGAAAAAATAATATTTACAAATAATTATTTTATGAAAAAGTGCCAGTAATCAAAAGCGATATTATTTGCAAACACTTTTTTTTGGGGGGGGGGCTAACTCTGATAAACAGGATAGCAGATGGGTCCAGATTAAATACATAGCTGTCAGAGACTCCAGAGGCCTTCCTTGTTTATGAACAGCAGCTGAACCCTAAGAGTAAATTTTACCCTGGGAGCTTCCTGTTGTTGGATATTGTTCTACATGCTAGATTTCTTTTTTTTTAGCTAGGTTTTGGAGGGTGACAGTCATTATTTTAAAAAGTTAGGAATTGCTTTTGTATTAGGAATTGTGTTATTTTTAATCTCTGCTTGCCCCAGCTGGTTCTTTTTCTTTTTCTCAACACTACAGTTGCAGGTTTACTTAATGGGCATGACTTCCACCACAAAATCCTGAGAAGCCTAGTTTGGTGAGAATGTTCTGTAAGAGACCCCTACTCCTTTTGGCAGAACTACAGTTCTGAGTTCTGTAGAAGAGTATGTAATGGTTAGCTAGCTTAAGTTTGCAGTGCAGATGTTTGTTGAAGTTAAATCCTGCAGTTCAGGCGATGCAAAGGTAATAAACTGGATCATTAACAGGGTTTTATACAGGTCTCTGAAAGGGCTTTCCATGCAGGCCTACACAGGGTTTTTCCTAGGCCAAGGGAAGAGAGAGTGGAGGGAGTCTGAATAGGGTTGCCAGGTCTCCGTTTTTTGGCCGGAGTTTCAGGGAAAAAGGGGCCGTCTCCAGCCTCCGGCAATACTTTGCTTAAACTGGATGATCTCCGGCTTTTCATTGGCCGCCTTCCCGCCCTTTGTCATGTAGGCAGGGAGAGCTGGTGCCGCCGGGGCCGGGCTCTGTCTTCCCAGGCAGCAGCCTGTCTTGGACAGGGGCGGGCGGGAGTGGCAACGAGGGGCTGGCCCTGGGCGTGCGAGGCGTGTGCTGCTTAAAAGGCCAGTCGGGCGAGCGTGGCACTGTCATTCTCCCTCCTGCTGTGGGTGCCGCTGGGCGGGAGTGGCTGCGATGGAGCTCGGCAGTGGCGGCGGCCGCCGCCGCAGCGTCTCTGGCTGGGGAGTGCATCGTGGCCGCTGCCGCCCAGCAGCACCCACAGCACAAGGGGTGAAGTGGCCGGGCGTCCTCGGGGCTAAGAAGGAGCTGGCCCCGTCCAGCGTCCACTGCTGCTGTGGGTAGCAGGCTGGAGAGAGAGAGAGAAAGAGAGAGAAGCTGGAGAAAGAGAGAGATGCTGGAGAGAGAGAAAGAGAGAGATGCTGGAGAAAGAGAGAGATGTTGGAGAAAGAGAGAGATGCTGGAGAGAGAGAAAGAGAGAGAGGCTGGAGAAAGAGAGAGATGCTGGAGAAAGAGAGCGATGCTGGAGAGAGAGAGAGAGAGACAGAGAGAGAGGGCGATGCTGGAGAAAGAGAGCGATGCTGGAGAAAGAGAGAGATGCTGAGAGAGAGAGAGAAAGAGAGAGATGCTGGAGAGAGAGAGAGAGAGAGCGATGCTGGAGAAAGAGAGAGATGCTGAGAGAGAGAGAGAAAGAGAGAGATGCTGGAGAGAGAGAGAGAGAGAAAGAGAGAGAGAGAAAGAGAGAGATGCTGGAGAGAGAGAGAGAGAGAGAGAGAGAGAAAGAGAGAGATGCTGGAGAAAGAGAGAGATGCTGGAGAAAGAGAGAGAGAGAGAGATGCTGGAGAGAGAGAGAGATGCTGGAGAGAGAGAAAGAGAGAGAGGCTGGAGAGAGAAAGAGAGAGTTTGGCCCTAATCCTCAGTTTCTTACTATTTCCTCTGGATAATTGCACTGCTGGAAACGGACAGAATCATCATGTAATTGTCTTTTCTTGACAGGATGTGGGAGTGTGATTGAAATGACAACAAATAGGAATGTGTGCCATTGTTCCATTTTTCTGCACATTTCCCATCTCCCCAAAGCAGCCTTCCCCAACCTGGTGCCTTCCAGATATCTTTGGGCATACAGCTGCCACCAGCTAACATCTGGAGGGCACCAAGCTGGGGAAGTCTGCCCTAAATTGTCAGCTGCTTCAGGTCTATCAGATCTAAGCATATGGTCACCCTGTTGTGGGAAAGTTCCCATTAAACTGACTTGTGTTGTCTCATTAAGTCTCTAATGTGGCAATTTAAGCGAACAGACCTGATCATGTTCTGGGTTTTGGACTTCCAGCAGGGGCTTAGACTAGAAGGACTAAAAGGCCCCTTCTAGCTCTGTGATTCTATGCTACATGTAAGTGTGTGTGTGTGTGTGTTACACACAAACGCACAGGCACACACACAAGCATACTTTTTTTCTTTGATCAATTTTGCTTAGAAAAAAAGTGTCTTGTTCTTGTCAGTTGACTTCCTTTTTTATTCTTTGTATGTACTTAAACAAGGTGGTCTGTTTTAAAAGAAAAGCTTGGTGGTGTTTGTGAGAGCCCACGAAAGAGCAATTTCAGGTAACTGCCACAGCCAAATGGTTAAGAATTGGCCTTATGACATAATGTGTACTGGCTGGTCTCTACAGAATTCCAAACACCATTTCAGACTTAAGGCTGCCATCTATTATCCCAAAGGCAGCCAAAGTAGCATCCTCCAGCTATTGTACTAAAACTCCCATGAGCCCTATCCTGCTTGGCCAGCAATCACAATAAAGTCCAAAAACTTGACTGCATCTGTTTAATTATATGCATGGAAATGGAAATGGACTGCCTTCAAGTTGATTCCGACTTATGGCTACCCTATGAATAGGGATTTCATGGTAAGCGGTATTCAGAGGCGGTTTACCATCTAAGGCTAGTACTCCCCACCTGGCTAGGGCCTGCTCAGCTTGCCACAGCTGCACAAGCCAGTCCCTTCCTTGTCCGCAACTGCCAGCTGGGGGAAACGGCTCCTTGCGACTATGCACCTTGCCCACAGGTGGCAGGGCACATAATCCCTGAGCCACTCACTGTGGGGGTGATCTTTAGCTGGCCCTTGACATCCAGGAGACACGAGCGGGGATTTAAACTCATAGACTCTGGACTCCCAGCCAGGCTCTCCTCCCCACTGTGCTATACCATCTGTTGCATGAGCATACAGTTAACATACAACTGACTTCATAGCACCATGCAGATAACAACTGGCTCATTCTGCATTAGCATAGCTGCTGCAAGCACTCTTAGTTCATTTTTACAAGATAGTACAACATGCTATCTTGTTCATTAAAAAAATGCATTCATTCCTGACTTTACCTCTTACCACTTCTCCAGGCTGTAAAAAATAAAACAAAACACCTTCCACTTTCCTTTTTTGTATCTTTAATTCAGTTGTTGTTCTTAATGTGCCTTCAAGTCAATTTCAACTTATGGTGACCCTATGAATCAGCGACCCCAATAGCATCTGTCATAAACCACCCTGTTCAGATCTTGCAAGTTCAGGTCTGTGGCTTCCTTTATGGAATCAATCCATCTCTTGTTTGGTCTTCCTCTTTTTCTACTCCTTTCTGTTTTCCCCAGTATTATTGTCTTTTCTAATGAATCATGTCTTCTCATTATGTGTCCAAAGTATATGTGTCCAAAGTCAGAGGAAGGCAATGGTAAACCACCTCTGAATACCTCTTACCATGAAAACCCTATTCATAGGGTCACCAAAAGTTGGGATCGACTTGAAGGCATTCCATTTCCATTTTCCATCCATACTCCCTAAGATGGTGAGAAGGAATGACCTTGTCACTTCAGCTGGACCTCTTTTAGGTAAGATTTCTATTTTAATTTCCAATCAGAAATTTTTTTTTGAATGGTATGCTGCACGCAAGCGTGGTTGATACAATGTATCATGCTTCATGACGTCACTAGGGCCCGCCCCATGATGTCACTAGGGCCCGCCCTGTGACATCACTAGGGCCTGCCCCGTGATGTCACTAGGGCCCACCCCGTGACATCACTAGGGCCCGCCCCATGACGTCACTAGGGCCCACCCCCATTTTCTCAGGTTTTTGGATGGTTCCGACCTGGCAACCCTAAGTCTGAACTATGCTGAAGGTGACAGTGGAGTGAACGGTTAATTCACTGTGCATAAATTTAGCAGAGTTATGTCCTTTTGGCTCTAGTGGCGCTAGGAAGTGTATAGCCATGTGTTCGTCCCCTCTTGCATATCAGGACCAATTTTGGTCTCTCTGGCAGTTACACTCCCTGTGGTGTACATATTAGAGTATGGGGATATCATGCTTTTAGGGTATTTATAGGGTATTTTTAGGGTATTTATACACACTGGTATTCAATGCCAGTCCTACTCAAAGTAGACCCATTGAGGTTAATAGACAGGACTACTTTATTTATTATTTATTTATTACATTTTGACCCCGCCTTTCTTTTCATGATAGAAACCCAAGGTGTCTTACATATGGTTCCCAGGTCTTCTGTCCAGGCACTGACCAGACCTGACCCTGCTTAGCTTCAGCAGGGTGCTGGCCTTATATGCTTCCAGACCATAGTTTGGACCTTTGATTGAGTAACTTCAATGGGCCTACTCTGAGATGGACTTAGCTGAATACAACCCAAATTATTACTCATTGCAATAGATTATAGTCACCCACCTGCCCTACTCCTCTATCTCTGTCACTTGTCATTTTTCAAAGGTGTGGAGTGTCCAGAAACTGGGCCTCCAGCATGCAAGTTGATGAGTTTTAATAATAATAATAATAATAATAATAATAATAATAATAATAATAAATTTAATTTTTGTGTCACCTATCTGGCCGAAGCCACTCTAGGCGACATACAAACTAAAATTCAGTAAATTACAATACAGATAAAATACAATAAAATCAGTACAATCATTAATCACAGCAGCATGAAATCAGTTAGGGCGATCAATAGATAATAAAATATCCCAAAAAAGTTAGCCCTCCCCGGAATTCCTGAAGGCCTGTCCAAAAAGCCAAGTTTTTAATGCCCGGCGAAATATATCCAGGGAAGGGGCATGGCGAAGATCGAATGGGAGGGAGTTCCAGAGAGTGGGGGCCGCCACTGAAAATGCCCTCTCTCTAGTCCCTACCAACCTAGCTGTTTTCGTTGGTGGGACTGAGAGAAGGCCCTGTGTGGCTGATCTGGTTGGGCGGCTTAATTTGTGGTACTGGAGGCGCTCCTTCAGATAAATTGGGCCGAGACCGTATAGGGATTTAAAGGTTAATACCAACACCTTGAATTGGGCCCGGAAAACAACTGGCAGCCAATGTAGGTGAAATAATACTGGCGTGATGTGATCACGGCGGCGGCTGTTTGTAAGCAACCGAGCCGCCGCATTCTGCACCAGTTGCAGTTTCTGGACCGTTTTCAAGGGTAACCCCACGTAGAGCGCATTGCAGTAGTCTAATCGAGAGGTGACCACGGCGTGTACCACCAGTGGGAGCTGATGAATAGGGAGGTAGGGTTGCAGCCTCCGTATGAGATGTAATTGGTACCAAGCTGCCCGGCTCACTGCCGAAATCTGAGCCTCCATGGACAGCTTGGAATCAAGAACCACCCCGAGGCTGCGGACCTGATCTTTCAGGGGTAAACTCACCCCATTAAACTGTAGGTCAACAGCACCCAACCTCCCCCTGTCACCCACAAGTAGCACCTCGGTCTTATCAGGATTGAGCTTCAGTCTGTTCCTTCCCATCCATCCACTCACGGATTCCAGGCACTTGGACAAGGTCTCCACAGCCATCTCTGGTGAAGATTTAAAGGAGAGATAGAGCTGCGTGTCATCTGCATATTGATGACATCACAGCCCAAAACTCCTGATGATAGCTCCCAGCGGCTTTACATAGATGTTAAATAGCATGGGAGAGAGGATAGAACCCTGTGGCACTCCGCATGTGAGGGGCCAAGGGTCTGAAACCTCATCTCCCAATGCTACCTGTTGATGCCTGTCAGAGAGAAAGGAACGGAACCACTGCAAAACAGTGCCTCCTATTCCCAATCCTTCCAGGCGATCCAACAAGATACCGTGGTCGACGGTATCAAAAGCTGCCGAGAGATCCAGGAGGACAAGAAAGGTGGATTCTCCCCCCTCTAATGCCCTCCTCATATCATCCACCAGAGCGACCAAGGCTGTTTCAGTACTATGTCCAGTCCTGAAACCCGACTGGTATGGATCCAAATAATCCGTTTCATCCAAGTGTGCTGCCAACTGGCCAGCCACCACTCGCTCAATGATCTTCCCCAAAAATGGCAGATTTGAAACGGGGCGAAAGTTGTTCAAGACTTTGGGATCCAAGGAGGCCCTTTTCAAAATAGGTTTTATAATTGCCTCCTTGAGGGCTGGTGGCAAAACACCCTCCTTCAAGGATGCATTTACCACCGCCCTGATCCCTTCGCCTAATTTCTCCCTACATTTCATAAGAAACCATGATGGGCAAGGATCAATCAGACAGGTGGTAGGCTTTACCATTGAAAGCACCTTCTCCACATCCTCAGAAGGGAGAGGCTGGAACCCATCCCACAGAACCGGACTGCAATTGGTCAACTCTGGATCCCCCACTGCATACACAGCGTACGGAATCGAGTTCTTCAGGTGCTCAACTTTATCAGCAAAGTGCTTTGCCAATTTGTCACAGGAAGCCTTAGAATGTTCCAAGGGTTCCTGAGCGACTGGACCAACCAGGCTTCGGACCACTTGGAACAGCTTCCTGGGACAGCACTCTGCGGATGCAATAGAGGCAGCAAAGAAATCCTTCTTTGTTGCCCTCACTGCCACCTGGTAGGCAGCTATTGCTGCTCTAACCTGTGTCCGAGCATCTTCAGAACGGGATTTTCACCACCGGCGCTCTAGTTGTCTCACCTCCTGCCTCAGACTACGCAACCGGGGTGTATACCACGGAGCCGTCTGAGTCCTATTCAGGGGGAGAGGACGTTTCGGAGCCACCCGGTCTAATGCCCTGGTGATTCCCTCATTCCACTCCATCACCAGGGTTTCGACCGGGCGACCTTCAGCAGGTTCCAATTCCCCCAGCGCAGTCAGGAATCCCTCTGGATCCATCAGGCGCCTAGGGCAGACCATTCTAATAGGTCCTTTACCCCTGCGGAGGGAGTGTGGCTTCGAGATGTCAAAATTCACCAGATAGTGATCTGACCATGACACAGAGGTAAAAGAAATAGCCCCCAACTTCAGAACACTTCCTACCGCTCCCAGGACAAATACAAGGTCGAGAGCATGACCGGCTACATGGGTGGGCTCAGTATTATTAAGGTGCAGTTCCCAGGAAGCCATGGTTTCCAGGAAATCCCAAGGGGCTCCACTGAGGGTGGTCTCAGCATGCACGTTGAAATCCCCCAGTACTAAAAGCTCTGGGGTCAACGCTCGTACATCCGAGACCACCTCGAGCACCTCGGACAGGGAATCTGCCGTGCAGGGGGGCGGGCGGTACACGAGCAAGATCCCCAAACTGCCCTTCGGGCCCAACCTCCAGTACATGCAATCAACAACCTTGGTCCTTGGGAGCGGAGGCCTGGTGAAAATCAAAGACTCCCGGTAGATGACTGCCACTCCCCCTCCCCGCTTACCTACCCTCGGTTGCTGTGCATAATAGAAACCCGGCGGACACATGGCCTTAAGGATGGGAGCTGAGGCCTCGTCCAGCCAGGTCTCCGTGATACACACCAGGTCTGCGCACTCATCCAGTATCATATCATGGATGACAGATGTTTTTTGTGTCACAGACTTGGCATTACACATCAGCAATCGAAGGTCGGTAGGAATCCTGCTTCCCCCAGTTAACTTCTGGTTTTGGGCAGACCTGGAACACGGGATAGGTATTATGCATTTCCAGTGCATGGCCTAATTTCTCAGTTAGTATAAGTGAATATAAAGTTTTGTTTTACCCTTAAGTCTGCTTCATGGTGGGAAACACAGAGTGTTTAGTCTTTTAAGAAATTTTCTGGTTATAAAAATAGCTATTTTTTATTTTTGTAAACCTGTTAAATGTTTTTATGATTAGGTGGTGTACAGATTCTATTAAATAAAAGATAAATAAACTAGTGGTGTGCAGGAATCACAAGATTCCGTTCAGACCCCAATTTGGCACTATGGAAAACAGCCCAATTCAGTTCAGACTGATTCCACATATATACTCATGGGATCTGAACTGGCAGTGACTGACCAGGAGTGACCTTGGGACTGTAGTGGATAACTCAGTGAAGTTGACTCAATATTTTTTCCTGATTGATTGAACTGAAAATAATTTGCAGACAGAGTAATCTTGAATGGATTGAGCCGTCCAATTTCCAAACAGAGTACCTTTAATTTTTTTAAAAGGCAACCGTCTATAACATTCCTATTTTCTTGGCAGAAATGGATGAAATCTGAAGGCATGGTAGTTTCTTCAGAGGTGATAAATCCTGCCAAATTTCAGAAGGAAAGCTGCAGTGTTTTATTTCCACAGGAGCCTTTACAGTTTTGGAGTAATTAAACAGTGATTCACATAATGACCCCTGTTTTGTAGGCAATTTGTGTGAAAATAGGATATATCAGAGATATATACAGTACAGACAGGTAGCAAATAGTGGCAGGGATGGCATCAGGAAGGCTAAAGCTGAGAATGAGCTGAGGTTAGTGAGGGATGCCAAAAGCAACAAAAAAAGCTTTCTTCAGTACATCGATAGTAAAAGAGAAAAGAAATCATGGTACAGCTACTCAGTGAAGATGGCAAAAACATAACAGATGACAAAGAAAAGGCAGAAGTGCTCAATTCCTACCTTGGCTCAGTCTTCTCCCAAAAGAGGGTCTATGACCCTTCTGGGAAACATAAAGTTGAAGGGGCAGGATTGCAGCTTGAAACTGATAGACAAATTATTATTATTATTATTATTATTATTATTATTATTATTATTATTATTATTTATACCCCACCATTTTTCCAAAACTGGAACTCATGGTGGCTTCCAGATAAAAAATACATATAATTAAAAACATACAAAGTCTACATTAAAATAAGATTAAACTATTTCCAATATTAAAACCATACACACATATAGCTAAAAAAGTTCAAACTAGTTTAAAAATGATATAATAGACATTAGCAATGCAGCACCCTTCACGCCCTATCCTTAGCCTTCAATTCCAAAGGCTTGTTGGAATAGGAAGGTCTTTGCTTGTCGGCGGAAGGACTGCAAAGAGGGGGTCATTCTTACCTCCCTAGGAAGGGAATTCCAAAGCCTAGGGGCAGCCACCGAGAAGGCGTCCCCACTAGTCGTACTTGAGAAGATGTGGGTATTGAGAGAAGGGCCTCTCCTGAGGATCTCAGGGCCCGGGCAGGCTCATACAGGGAGATACGGTCTGATAAATAGCCTGGACCTAAGCCGTATAGGGCTTTATAGGTCAACACCAGCACTTTGAATTGTGTCCGGAAACAGACTGGCAACCAGTGGAGCTTTTTTAATAGGGGGGTAGTACGGTCCCTGTAACCAGCCCCGGTTAACATTCTGGCTGCAGCACGTTGTACCAACTGAAGTTTCTGAACAGTCTTCAGAGGCAGCCCCACGTAGAGCACGTTACATTAATCTAAACGGGATGTAACTAAGGCATGTGTCACCGTGGCCAGATCAGACAGCTCAAGGAACGGGCACAGTTGGCGCACTAATCTTAATTGTGCAAAAGCACTCCTGGCCACTGCAGAAACCTGGGACTCCAAATTTAACACTGAGTCCAGGAGCACACCCAAACTGCGAACCTGTGTCTTCAGGGGGAGTGTAACCCCATCCAGCACAGGCTGTATCCCTATTCCCTGATTCGCCTTACGACTGACCAGGAGCACCTCTGTCTTGTCTGGATTAAGCTTCAATTTGTTCACCCTCACCCAGTCCACCACTGACGCCAGACACTGGTTTAAAACCGAGACAGCTTCCTTGGAATTAGGTGGAAAGGAGACATAGAGTTGGGTGTCATTAGCACACTGATGGCACCGAACCCCAAACCCCCAGACAACCTCTCCCAGCGGTTTCATGTAGATGTTAAATAGCATAGGGGATAAAACTGAGCCCTGAGGGACCCCATAGGTCAATGGCCAAGGGGTCGAACAGGAATCCCCCAGCACCACTTTCTGGGTTCGTCCCTCCAGGAAGGAATGGAGCCACTGCAAAACAGTGCCCCTAAATCCCATCCCAGCAAGGCGGCCCAGAAGAATACCATGGTCAATGGTATCAAAAGCCGCTGAGAGGTCCAGCAGAACCAACAGGGATACACTCCCCCTGTCCAGTTCTCTGCGTAGGTCGTCCACCAAGGCAACCAAAGCCGTCTCCGTCCCATAACCAGGCCTGAAACCAGATTGAAATGGATCCAGATAATCTGTTTCATCCAAGAATCCCTGGAGCTGGGAGGCCACCACACGCTCTATTACCTTACCCAAAAATGGAATCGATTCAAGGTGCTGGTTTTAACCTATGAAGCCTTGCACGGCATGGGGCCACAATACCTGATGGAACGTCTCTCCCGATATGAACCTACCTGTACACTCCGCTCAACATCGAAGGCCCTCCTCCGGGTGCCTACTCAGAGAGAAGCCCGGAAGGTGACAACAAGAAAAAGGGCCTTCTCAGTGGTGGCCCCTGAACTATGGAATATTCTTCCTGATGAGGTACGCCTGGCGCCAACATTACTATCTTTTCGGCGCCAGGTAAAAACCTTCCTCTTCTCCCAGGCATTTTAGTTTTAGTTTTTTTAGCTTTTAGTATTTTAGTATTTTAGTATTTCAGCTTTTAATATTTAATATGCATTTGTATGTGTATACATATGCTTTAATTTTTGATATCATTAATGTATGTTTAAATTGCTTGATATGTGGTTTTAATTGTATATCAGATGTTTTACTTGTTGTGAACCGCCCAGAGAGCTTCGGCTATGGGGCGGTATATAAATTGAATAAATAAATAAATAAATAAATAAATAAAATAAATATTGGACACTGGCTGGTAATTATCCATTATGGAGGGGTCCAGGGAGGGCTTTTTTAACAAAGGCCTTACAACTGCCTCCTTTAGGCAACCTGGAACTCTGCCTTGGTGTAAGGAGGCATTAACCACTCCCCCCACCCACTTAGCCAGTCCCTCTCTGGCTTTTTATAAGCCAGGAAGGGCAAGGGTCTAGCAGACATGTGGTGGCTCTCCTCTCCAAGGATCTTGTCCACATCCTCGGGCTGTACAAATTGAAAAGAATCCATCATTATTGGACAGACAGGAGCCAAAGTTACATCCCCTGAGACTGTATCAATTATAGCATCTAAGTCGGAACGAATCTGAGCGACATTATCTGCAAAGTGCTGTGCAAACTCTTGACAGTGGGCTGTTGAGTGATCTATATTACCCTCTCAGGGGCCAGAATATAAAAGACACCTGACCACTCAAAACAGCTCCACTGGACGGCTCCCTGCAGAAGCAATGGTGGCAGAAAAGAATGATTTCTTTGCTGCCCGCACTGCCACGGAGTAGGCCTTCAAGGAGGTTTGGTCAGACTCGCTCCGAGTCTTCCGCCAACGTCGCTCTAGTCTCCATCTCATTTGTTTCATCACCGCCAGCTCCTTGGTAAACCAAGGGGCTGGTTTGGCTCCACTTTGTGAGAGGGGACGCTCAGGAGCGATCATGTCCACCGCCCTGGCCATTCCCCCACCAGAGGTCAATCAGAGCTTCGACAGAATTGCCTGCCGAGGTGGCAGGAAAATCCCCGAGAGCCATCAGGAAACCATCCGGATCCATCAGCCTCCTGGGGCGGACCATCCTAATTGGTCCCCCACCCCTGCAGAGGTTCCGAGTCCCAGTGAGTCTAAACCCCACCAGGTAGTGATCTGTCCATGACAAAGGAACTACAGAAAGTTCCTCCACACCAAGATCACCATCATCCCCCTCCACACAGAAAACAAGGTCCAGGGTGTGGCCAGCAACATGAGTGGGGCCAAATACTACTTGGGACAGACCCATGGTTGTCATGGAAGCCATGAAGTCCTGAGCCACTCCCGACAGGGCGGCCTCGGCATGGATGTTGAAGTCCCCCAGCACCACAAGCCGAGGGGACTCCAACATCAGCCCCGAGACCACCCCGGCTAGCTCAGGAAGGGAGACTGTTGAGCAGCGGGGTGGGCGGTACACCAACAGAATCCCTAATCTGTCCCGACCACTCAACTTCAAATACACACACTCACACCCTGGACACTGTGGGGTAGGGCACCTGGTCAGGGAGATAGTATCCTGATAGACCACTGCGACTCCACCTCCCCGCCCCCCAGGTCTTGCCTGCTGCTGCACAGAGAAACCTGGTGGGCAAAGGTGAGAGAGATTAACTCCCCCAGCTTCATCCAGCCAGGTCTCAGTAATACAAGCCAGGTCGGCATGCTCATCCAGGATCAAGTCCTGAATGGCCGTTGTTTTACCATTCACCGACCTGGCATTCACAAGCAGCAATTTCAGCCCGGAGGGAATGTCACCACGGCTATCCAGGCTATTTAAACGGGGAGACAGTTTGGGGGCAACCAGCACTCTGTTGTCACTTTGAATGAGTTCAAATCTGCAGGGCCCAGTGAACTGCATCCTAGAGTATTGAAGGAACTGGCTGAAAAACTCTCAGAACCACTGTCTATTATCTTAGTGAAATCATGGAGGATGGGTGAAGTGCCAGATGACTGGAGGTGGGCTAATGGTGTCCCTATCTTCAAAAAGGGCAAAAATGATCCTAGGAACTACAGACCATCGGCCTGACATCGATCCCTGGGAAAATTCTGGAGCAGAATATAAAGCGGTCAGTCTGTAAGCACCTTGAAAACAATGCAGTGATTTCTAGAAGCCAACATGGATTTATCAAGAACAAATCCTGCCAGACTAATCTTATCTCATTGTTTGATCAGGTAACCTCCCCGGTAGACTGTGGGAATTCAATGGACATAATACATCAATCAATCAATCAATTTACTATACGGTCATAGACCCAATAAAACAAATAATCAGATAAAAGAAAACAGTCTCTAAAATATTTAAAATATACAATAAAATTTAAAAATAAATATGACTTTAAAATAGAACATTACAGTTTGAAAGAGAGGACCATCTTGCGTACAGGCATACCCCCCTTTAATGTTCGCAATGGGACCGGAGAGTATACTTTAAGCGAAAATAAACTTTAAGTGAAGCAATTGCTTTAAGTGAAGCAACTGCATGCAATCACCACTAGATGGCAGCGGCGTCATGCCAATAAAGTGTACGTTATTGTGAAGCGCGCAAACGTTAAGCAGGGTATGGGGATGTATGGAGCATGTACGTTATAGCGAGGCGACGTTAAGTGAAGCGACGTTAAGAGGGGTATGCCTGTATTCTTTGAACTGAAAAAAGGAACTTAGCTATTAGTTCTGTGGTCAGCTTGTTAGTATCATCCAAAAGATGTTTCAAATATATCTTGATGTTTCAAGTTTTGACAAAGTGCCCCATGATATTCTGACTAGCAAGCTAGCTAAATGTGGGTTGGATGGAACAACCATCAGGTGGATCCACAGTTGGCTACAGAATTGTACTCAAAGAGGGCTTATAAATGGTCCCTTCTCAAACTGGGAGGTAACAAGTGGGGTACTGCAAGGCTTAGTCGTGGGACCAGTGCTCTTCAACATTTTTATCAATGACTTCGATGAGGAGGTGCAGGGAATGCTTATCAGATTTGCAGATGATACAAAATTGGGAGGGATAGCTGATACCCTTGAAGAGAGAAATAACATTCCAAGTGATATTGATAAACTGGAGCACTGGGCTAAAAAGAACAGAATGAAATTTAATAGGGATAAGTGCAAATTTCTGCACCTAGGAAAAAGAAACCAAATACACAGTTATAAGACAGGGAATTCTTGGCTCAGCAATATTATATGCGAGAAGGATCTTGGAATTGTTGTTGATAACAAGCTGAATATGAGCCAACAGTGTGATGCGCTGCAAAAAAGGCAAATGCTATTTTACGCTGCATTAACAGAAGTACAGTTTCCAAATCGTGTGAGGTATTGGTTCCATCCTATTCGGCACTAGTTAGGCCTCATCTTGAGTACTGTGTCCAGTTCTCGACACCACACTTTAAGGAAGCAAACAAATTGAATCAGGGGACTGGAAACAAAGCCCTATGAGGAGAGACTGAAAGAACTGGGCACATTTAGCCTTGAAAAGAGAAGACTGAGGGGAGATATGATCTCACTTTTCAAGTACTTGAAAGGTTGTCACACGGAGGAGGGCCAGGACATAGAATAATAGGCTCAAGGTAGAGGTAGCAGATTTCACCCCAACATCAGGAAAAACTGCCTAACTGTTAGAGCAGTATGACAATGGAACCAATTACCTAGGGAGGTGGTGGGCTCTCCAACACTGGAGGCATTCAAGATGTAGCTAGACAGCCATTGTCAGGTATGCTTTAAGTTATATCCCTGCATTGAGCAGGGAGTAGGACTTGATAGCCTTATAGGCCCCTTCCAACTCTACTATGATTCTATGATGTCCCTAGGTAAAGAAACATGTCATAAGAACATGAGATCATAAGGAGAGCCTGTTAGAACAGCATCCTGTTCTCACAGTGCAACCAGATCCACATGGGAAGCCCACAAGGAGGACCTGAGCACAACACATCTCTTCCTGCTGTTTCCAGCAATTGATATCCAGAAGCATAATTCCTCCGAGAGTGGAAGTAGAACATAGCCATCAGGGTTAGTAGCCATTGATAGCCTTATCCTCCATGAATTTGTCTAACCCTCTTTTAAAGCTATCCAGCCTGGTGTCCATCACTACCACTTGTGGGAGTGAATTCCATAGTTTAACTGTACACTGTGTGAAGAAGTTCTTTGTTTTGCCTGTCCTGAATCTTCCAACATTTAGCTTTATTGGACTTCTCTTTCTAGTTAGTAGTTCAGTGGCAAATTCAGAAGTGCAGGGTCCCTTCATAATAGTCACTGCCATGCTCCCTTTTAAGATTATACAACCATCTAAGATTATACAATAATCTAGGCAGGCTTGAAGGCTGCTTTAGAAGACTGTTCTCAGTTGCTAACACACTTCCCTTTCATGCTGATTGGCTCATCCGATGCTGGAGACATAGGGACCCTGCTGGCATCTGGTTCCCTGAGACCCTGGATGACTACACCCCTGCTTCTAGTATTATGAGAGAGAGAGACACTTCTCTCTATCCACTTTTGTTACACCATGCATAGCTTAATACATTTATATCATGTTACTTCTCTTACTCACCTTTTCTTCAAACTAAAAACTAAACTAAACTGTCAAAAAGAGAGATTTAGGAGGCACCTTTAAAGTTGTGTTTTGAGGGAGACTTAAAAAGGATTTATTTCCCTCCCTATGATTTTTGTGGGCAACAATTTTAATATGAAAATGGCATGCATCATAAAAATGCCCCTAGGAAACTAACATTCATAATACCAGAAGGAGGGGTGCAGGTGTTAGGAAGTTATGATAAATGACAAAACAGCTTGAGGTTTCAATGCTCAATTGGCACAAAAATCACAGAAACTTAATACAAAGTTGATTTGACAGGACTGGTTGTGCAGGCACGTGGCAGAAGCAAGACTGAATATCCAGCATTATCCAAGCAAGCACCAGTAAGAGAACTAGTAAAGATCACAGAACAGACAAGAAACATTTCTTCAGAAATCTGACCCCCAACACTTTGACTGGAGAGACTTGGTAAAACAGTTTCCCCTAATAAAAAACAAGATCTGTCAGTCAGAAAAGAGATCTCCTCCCCCCTCTTCCCACTCTAGTGTTTTCTTTATATGTCAAGCTTTTAATGATACACAGATGCAATTCCAATGTCCAACTCTCAGAGACATCCTGTATTATTTCAGAGGCCCCTGATGTGCAGCTCGCTTCACCTTGGAATTCAGAATTCATCCATCTCTGATGCACATCAAAACAAACAAACAAACAAACAAACAAAACAAACCCCAGAAATTATACACGAGAGTGGCTGTATACTATAGTCAGCATGGATTTTTCGCATTCTGCAATGTTAAATTGAAAATACCACCATGCCATTCTGATGCTTCCCATAAGCTCATTTCAAAACTTGAACTCAGAAACACTTGCTTAACAACCCTCTAAATTTTCATGGTGATACACAAAACAGTCAGAGAGAATCGAGACTTCAAAGTGCAAAGAGAGAGAGAGAAAAACCAGACACCTTTTAGACTTTTTTCTGTCAGGGTTGTCATAATTTGTTGAAATTAATTAAAAATCAGCCATGTTCACAGAGTACCTGTAATTCTGTTACTGCCCCATACTCTGACCTTCATCTTCGGCAGTGTTCTAAAAGACAGACTCCCAGCTGCTGAGCTTGCCTAATCAGGTGGCCACACCCACACCCACACCAGACTTTGATATCATGTGAGACAGTCATGGCTTCCCCAGAGAATCCTGGGAAGTATAGTTTGTGAAGGGTGCTGAGAGGAGACTCCTATGCCCCTGACACAGCTCCAGTGGCCAGAGTGGTTTAACAGTCAGCCTGTCTGACTGAAGCTTTGTGAGAGGAACAGGGCATCTCCTAGCAACTCTCAGCACCCTTCACTAACTACACTTCCGAGGATTCTTTGGGAGAAGCCATGACTGCCTAAAGTGAAATAAAGGTCTGGTGTGGATGTGGCCATGGACAGCTTTGGTTTAAATTTGGATGGGAGACTACATGTGCCTGCTGTAGAATAAAAAGGTGGGGGAACCACTGAAAAGCAATGATACTGTTCACAATGTTTTCCGTTTGGAAAGAAAAAGGGCTTCCCCTCTGCCCAGTGCCCACCCACCAAATCTCTTCTCCTCCTCTCCCCTCCCCCCACCCTCCCCCACCCCCCCCACCCCTCCCCAGGTCAGTTTCACCTATCATAAGCATGACTGCACAGGAGTAAATCCCACTGAACTAAAAAAGCATGTAAATGTTCAAACCTGCCCTCCCCTCTTCCTCCCTCCTGTGCCCTCTCTCATCCCCTTCCAATCCCCTCCTTCCTCCTCCTCCTCCTCCTTCCCCCCTCCTCCTCCTGGTCAGTTTTATCCTAAGCATGATTGCACAGGAGTAAATCCCATTGAACTCAATAAGCATGCAAATGATCAAACCTGCCCTCCCCTCCTCCCTCCCATCACCTCTTTTTGCCCCTTCTCCTTCCTTCATCCCCCCTTCCCTTCCAATCCCTTCTCCCTGCCTGCCTTCTGCTCCCTTCTTCCCCCTTTCTCCTTCCCTCTACTCTCCCATCCCCTTCCCCCAAGGTCAGTTTTACCTCTCCTAGCCATGATTGCACAGGAGTACATCCCATTGAACTCAATAAGCATGCAAATGGTCAGACCTGCCTTTTCCTTCCTTCCTTCCTTCCTTCCTTCCTTCCTTCCTTCCTTCCTTCCACTGTCAGCTTTACACTGCATCAGCAGTGTCAGGGGGGGCTGGAAATTCCTGGGTCTTTGGCAGGGAAGGAAAGTCCTTAGCCAGCAGTCGGGTTGTAAATCTGCCAGGCCTATCCGAAGCGTACTTGCCGAGTCAGAAGTCCAGAAGCGAGGTCAGTGGAGGTCCGGGATCAATTGCCAAGGAGGTCAGTCAAAGATATGCTGCAGGGAAACTAGGTCTACACAAAGCCACGCCTGACGTTGCAGTCAGCAACAAGCTGCAGCCAAGGTGTGCCTTATAAAGAGCAGGATGGACTATTGGATTTGGAGGGCCATAATTTGAAGTGGGGATGGCATGGATATCTATGGTATGACAAAGTAAAAGTAAATGTAGACTTTAACAATCATTTTATAAGACGTCCTCTGTTGAAAATATGGAATAGATATAAACCAAGGTTTTATTTGAAAATACCATTATGTGTCTCAAGTCAAGAAGCGTTTTATAGAAGAGAAATGGCTGGAAAAGAGAAATGGTTAACTTATCAAGAACTATTAGAAAATGTACATGGAGAATATACAATGAAAGAGAGAGAACAACTGACAAAGGAGGGATATAGTTTTCTTTTTTTTTTTTTTTTCAATAATTTTTATTCAGATTTTCATAAAACATACAAGACGAAATCATAAAACATTCAAAGACAAAGAACAAAATCAAAAATAGTTAAACAAAAAAAAAACAAAAAACAAAAAAAAACAAAAATAAAAAATAAAGAGTAAAATATTGACTTCCCATTTGTCAAAGATCAAATCAGTTATAAGTCTATAATATATAACAATCCTGTCTCTTAAGTCATATTATAAAATCACTTTCCTCCAGTAGTTATCTTACTTAATCATCAAATCTCATAAACATTACTTTATTCTTTCCACAAAAAGTCAAAGAGAGGTTTCAATTCTTTAAGAAATATATCTATCAATTTTTTTTTCCAGATAAGCATATCGATTAATCCATCTCATTACTAATTATGATAATCTTATTGTCATAACCATAGTCAAAATAAACATTTCAATTAATCCATCACATCAGAATCTGTTAGGTTCAGTAATTTCAGTAGCCATTGTTCTATTATCCCTATTAGTTCCATTTTCCATCTTCCATCTTCAGTAGTCTTGTTAAGTCCAGTAATTTCAGTATCCAATCTTCCATTATCAGTATTCCATAATAATCTTGCTGTCAAAGCCATAGTCATATAGTAAGAGTCTGATGGGAATTACCTCTATCCCAAATATTTTCTTGCCATCCATTCTAAATAGGTTGCTGAAATACTGCTGTAAAATCATATCTCTGTTCTTTTTTTCAAAATACACTGGGTCATCTCTTGAAAGTTTTTCCATTGTCACATGGCTGCAGTTAATTCCATAGATTTTCTCTATAATGGGCTCCATCACATCATTCCAGTCCAGAAGATTATCCATGCCATTGATAACTTTATCTCTAGAATCTTCATTAATTTCTTCAGAGATAACATTGAGTTCCAAACAATAGATTTTATTTCTAAAGTCCATAGACTCCAAATCTTTTTCCTGTTCCACGTTTGTTCCAATCTCCGGGGTCTCCTCTCTCACAGGGACCCCTGTTCCAGTCTCCAGGGTCTCCTCTCTCACAGGGACCCCTGTTCCAGTCTCCAGGGTCCTAAAGTCCATAGACTCCAAATCTTTTTCCTGTTCCACGTTTGTTCCAATCTCCGGGGTCTCCTCTCTCACAGGGACCCAGGAGGGATATAGTTTTCAATGGTTTGCCTATTTACAATTGTTAGAAAGATATAAAATGGACAAGAAAATGTATGGGTTTGAAATAAGTAAATCTGATTTTGAAATAGGACTGTGTACAAATGATGAAAATATAATTGCGAAAATGTATAAACTCTTATTGAAAATGGATATGGAGGAAGAACAAGTAAAAGAGTGTATGGTAAAGTGGGCAAAAAATTTTGGTTATAATATACAAATGGATCAATGGGAAAATATGTGGAAAAAAGGTTTGAAATTTACACTATGCTATAATCTTAAAGAAAATTTTTATAAAATGATGTACCGTTGGTACATGACTCCAGAAAAGTTGTCAAAAATGTATAGTAATGTTTCTAATGTTTGTTGGAAATGTAAACAACAAGAAGGATCATTTTATCATATGTGGTGGTTATGTAAAAAGGCAAAATCATTTTGGGCACAGATAGGTAGGAAGATGCAAAAAATTCTAAAGATAAATATTCAGTCAAAACCAGAATTTTTTTTATTGGGTTTTATGGATAAACAAATAGAAAAGAAATATGGAAGAATAATATTATATATGATTACGGCAGCAAGATTATTATATGCACAAAAGTGGAAAATGGAATCAACACCAACAATGGAAGACTGGCTATTGAAATTAATGGACTTAGTAGAAATGGATAAATTGACATGTTTACTTAGAGAAAAATCGACAGATACATTTCTTAAGGAATGGAAGCCTCTCTTAGACTTTTTGTTGAAAGATCAAAGTAAAATGATGATACTGGGATTTGACGATTAATTAAGACAGCCTATGGAGAAAAGGGATTCTGTATGTATATATTAAGGGACAGGTTTGATGTATATTATATACTTATAGCTGATCTGTGACAAATCGGAAGTCAACTATTTTATTTTCATTTTTTGTTGTTGTACTGTTATGTTTTTTTGACTTTGTTTTGTTTGTTTTTGGAAAAAATTGAATAAAAATTATATAAAAAAAAGATTTATCCAAAGCTAAAGTTTTCATGGAAAAAAAAATAAAATAAAAAATAAAGAGCAGGATGGACAGCAGGTGTGAGCCCTCAGCGTTTGGACCTTAAGGAGACAGGCCTGCCTCTCTTCTGCCTGACCTTCTGCTGTCTACGTTCTGCAGGTGAGGGGGGAGTATCCTGTTCACTGTCTGTGTCTGGCTGCAGGGCCTCTGCTGTCCCTGGGGTGCTCTGCAGCTGAGGGGCAGAAGGAGCTGGATTCTCAGGAGGCTCCTCCGTGTCTCCTGCTGCTCCTGGGTCTGCTGCTGTTACTCCCGAGTTGTCCTCATCTGAGGAGTCCTCTGACGGGGCCATGACACCCTCTTCCTTTTTCCTCCTCCCCAGCCCACTCCAGGCCTTCCTATGGTCAGTTTTACCTATCCTAAGCATGATTGCATGGGAATAAATCGCACTGAACTCAATAAACATGCAAATGATCAAACCTGCCCCTCCTCCCCCTCCTGCCTGCTCCCTTCCCTCCTCCTCCCCACTCCATCACCTGTGGTCAGTTTCACCTATCCTAAGCATGAATGCAGAGGAGTAAATCCCACTGAACTCAATAAACATGCAAGTGATCAATTCATTCTCAGCAAAGTTGCGCAGGATCCCATTTCTTACCTCCCGGATTAAAAAGCACAGAAATTCACTAATAGGCAAAAAATCTTGCAGTTTATTGTACCTATAGCCAACAGATATTTCTATCAAACTTTAAAAAGCAGGGAAATTAGGCATGTTACCAAATTCTTCCAAGCTACACAGGAAGTGGATTGGCCTGTGAAAGACCAACTCAAATTATTTGCATTTTTATAAATTTGTAGGGCAGTACAATATCTCAGAGAGGTCAGGTCTCCTGCTCCCCTGGTGCATTCACTATAGCTACCCAATTCCCCTGCTTTTTAAAGTTTTATAGAAATATCTGTTGATATTGCTGTGTTCTTAAACCACAAGGTGTTTTTTTTGCCTATTAGTGAATATTAACTAAAAGTCAAAGAGCTTGATTAAAGTCTAGTATTTTAGAGATGGATTTTCTAACTATTTTAAAACAAACTAATATTTTAGATTGTATATATAACTTAGGATCTGGCAAAGGGGGCATTCTATTTCCTTGGATGTTTGTTCAGAAAGAAATTGGACATATGACACTAAAGTCTAACAGATGTGGGTCTGCACTGTCTTTGAAGATAGCCCCATGAAAAGTGAATCGCAGTAATCTAACCTGACAGTTACTATAGAATAGTTTACTGAAGCCAGTTTATTCCTGTTCAGATAAGGGCATATCCAAAGCTGGTGGAAAGTGTGTAACGTCCGAGACCACTTGCCCCAGTGACAGTAGTGCATCAAGGAAAAACCCCAAGCTATGGACTTACTCCTTCAGGAGGAGTGTGATGCTGTTTAGAAAGGTCTGGCCTGAAAAACTTCCCACCAATAGCATGTCCATCTTGTTTAGATTAAGCCTCAATTTATTAGCCCTCATCCAATCCACTACTGCAACCAGGTACCAGTTCAGTATATCTACTACCTCACCTTCAGAGGATGAAGAGGAGAAATAGAGCTGCATATCATTAGCATATTGCTTCAGATATGCACATAACTTGGGTAGAAATCAAATGCTAAAGGCTACAGCTACCCTAGGAGCTTTAACATAACTGAGAAATAACAAAAAGACCCCATCTGCAAACAAATGAACTTTAAAATATGTGAAATATTCAGCTGTTTCCTCTTCTTGTGAAATATGATATTCATAATACTTAAATGAACAACAACCATTTATTCATGTTTGGATTTCTCCTTGCAAACCTTATTTGTGATGGCTTTCAATATGTATTAATGCCTTAAAGAACAACATTAAGTCATGGAGGAACTCAACTAAGACTCGCTGAAATTGATTAACTAGTTGGATCATCATATCCCTTTTATTCAAATCGATAGAAAATAGGCCAAGTATGTGTACCACTGATTTGCCCTTTTTGTTATGTCATGGTGACACCTCATTATTAAACTATTCTGGTAACAAAGTTTGAATTGATTGATAAAAATGAAGATACACAAACATTTTGGGGATCTGAACCAGCATTGACTGACCCGAAACACAACCTTGGGGTCATAGTGAATAGCTTGAAGGTGTTGACTTAGTGTGAGAAAAAGGCAAATGCTCTGCTTGAAATCATTAGGAAAGGTATTGAAAATAAAATTCATTATCATAATGCTGTTATACAAATCTATAGTGCAACCGCACTTGGAATACTGTGTACAGTTCTGGTCACCTCATCTCAAAAAAGACAATGTATTGGTGGAAAATATTCAGAAAAGAGCAACCAAAATGATCAAGGGGGTGGTACAAGCCCCCTCTGAGGAAAGGTTACAACATTTGAGGCTTTTTAGTTCAGATAAAAGGTGCATTAGAGGGGATATGGCAGAGTTATGTAAAACTATGCATGTGTGGAGAAAGGCAGAGAAACATTTTTCTCTCTCACTCACAATATGAGAATCAGGGACATCCACTGATGTTGAATGTTTCAGGATAGACAAAAGAAAGTACTTCACAGCACATAGTGTTTTTATTTTATTTTATAGAATTATAAAGAACATAAGAAAACAAATACAATTAGGGAACATACATCAAGGAATATTTATTTTAACTATCACCGAACCACTCCTCTAGTACTAACAATAGAGGAGCACATTTTTATAAACCACAATTATGAAGTCCAAATTTCATGCATTGGTACAGGCAAAGAATTTTGCAGTTATTTTTTCATACCATAACTGACAAGTCCCAACCAAATAGCACACAGGGAAACCATGAAATTCACTTCCACAAGAGATAGTGATGGCCATCAACTCGGATGGCTTTAACAAGGATTAGACAAATTCATGGAAGATAAAGCCATAAATGCCTGCTAGCCACAATGGCTATGTTCTATCTCCACTGTTGGAGGCAGTATGCCTTTGAATACCAATTGCTGGGAATTCCAAGAGAGGAGAGCGCTGTTACATTCATGTTCTGCTTGTGGGCTTCCCATGGGCATCTGGTTGGCCACTGTGTGAACAGAGTGCAGGACTAGATAGGTCTTTGGCCTGGTTTAGCAAGGCTCTTCTTATGTCCTATAACACAACATTGCATGTCATGTTAAATTACTGATCTTATACATTTTTTTCAGAAAATGTCATCTGTTGCAACTAAGCCTTGATTATTAACTTTTTTGAAATAACTTACACTAACCAATATGATGGTGCAATCTTAATGCGCCTGAGGCAACAGGAAAGTGTTATCATTTTTGTAACACAGAGAAAAAGAATATATGAAAGAAAACGTAACATTAGCTAGTCTATTGATTGGAGGACTGTAACCAGAAGCTGCATTTTTAAAGAAGGTTTCAGAAATAAATTGTGTGAAGACCCCCAGGTTTTGCTGCCTCCTGGGATATTGTCTTGACAAGAGAACAATCTACAAAGTGAGCATGATTCCAGACCAGCAACATGTGAACTTCACAGAGCAAGCTTAAGACAGTCATTTTGCCACCACATGACCGACTAGCTGCTGTCTAAAGAATGAAAACATTGATTACTTGGTCTGCTTTTGTATATCTTGCCTCCCCCCCCATGTTGCATACAATATCACCCTTCAGCCTGAGCTCTGCTTAGCTTGATCTTTTGCATCATGTCCAGTTCTTATTCTACTACTCTGCCTTGCCTCACTTCTCTGTTTCCTCCCAATTTTGTGTTTTAAATGAACCTTGTATTTCAGTCTTTGGCTCTGTTTCTGTAGCACGTTGATTCATGGACTGCTCCTCTTATCATTTACATCCCACTGCATTAGTTTTAAATACATCTTTATTTGTTGTACTGCATACAATTATTGTGATCTGTCCCTGCCTTGTGCTCTGGCTCCATCGACTCTGAGATTCTGTTTGTGGGTAAATGGTAGCTGCTTACGCTTGCCTAGTGTCATGGCTCACAGACCAGTCATCCAGCAACTGTAGCTCCAAGAAGAAGTTCCATGTCTTGGCACATTCTGTGTGAGTCCATAGGCACTGGAACCTGACTCCCCTGAGCCCCAAGGAGACACCTCTGCTGCCAGACTCTGATGGTTGGTCCACAGACTCCTTGGGGAATCAAGAGAGCCCTGAGGAGAAATCCCCACAGCTGGAACCTCATTACCCTGAAGGAGTCAATGGTTGCAGAAGAAGGCACTGACTCTTTAGATGGCCTGGAGACAGCACTCAGAGAGTGGGGCCTCCAGTCAGTGACTGTCTAGCCCTCTAATAAAACTCAGCCAGTTGCTCCAGGACCTCACTAAGGCGACTTGAATGTCTGTACTCAGCTGTAGGAGCACTATTCATGATCCTGATCTCAGACCTTGATCTCCCTTCAAGATGTTGACCCTTACTTTGTGAATCAGGAACTATTGATCTTCCATTGCTTGGGCCATCACGTTTCTTCAGCAGTGGGCATCCCCAGACATCACAGCACCTTGGCCTCTAATTTGAACTGCCTCAGGCTCAATTTCATTGTGCTTTTATGAGCTAACATTCTTTGCTGGGGATCTGATAGAGTTTGACATCTATCAGATTTCCCCCCTACATTGAAAGAAATGCAGTTATCAAACTCAGAAAAAGGCAGTATTGATAACAATCATTAATTACTTAAACTTATTTATGGTAGTTTCTCATTTTAGTACATTTTGTATTGAGGGCAACGTCAAGACTTTCTAGCCGGTTTTCACAGTTCACATCTATTTAGACAAGAGAATCTGCTCTTTTGCCACAATATCCATATGCTTCCAAGCAACCCTCTCTATGATAAAGTATTCCTTACTCTGTATACATTGCATTCCCTACCCCTTCTTAATTTTGCTGTGTCTTTCATGAAATCCAGGAACTCCTTAATCAGGCTCAGAAACTTGATATTTTTTCTTATCTTTCCTCATATACCTCCATGAAAGTACACTCTTCCTATGTACCATGATAACAAAATGTATGATTTTCTAAACCTCAGTAAGTATACAGTCTTTAGAAGAAATGCCTACATCAAAGGTTGCCAGTCTTTATGTGCTTGGCAGCACATTTGCAAACTACACACAGACACGCACACAGAGCAACCAAACATATTCCACAACCTATTTTATTGGCTGCACCAGAAGGCTTCTTTCAAACTTAATTTCCATGGAGGTGGGGAAGGGAGAGGAATGGGCATCAGGTAAGGACTCTGTAGGTGCATGTGCACCCATGGGTGCTACATTGCTGACCCCTGGCCTAAATAGACAGTAGTATTCAGTGCTAACCCTGCTCAAAGTCCTTCTCAACATTGTTAGACATGTCTAATTTAGGTTCATTCATTTAAATGGGTTACTCTGAGTAGGACTTAGATGAATACAACTCACAGCTTTGAAATAACACAAATTCATCTTAGCTTGGCAATTTGGTAATATCTTTTACTTGATAAGCTTTACTTTAAACTTTTTTTCTTTGAATAAAATTCATCACCATGTTGCCAGTTTTGGTCCACAAGTGCATACGGAATATTTCCATTTCCACTGCCTTCTATGGGGGTACCTTGGGTTTCCAGAAAATGTGGGAAAATGCTGGCTAGCAGCCCAGTTCAATGCATATTTATTCAATTTGCCTTACTCCTTAGGTAAGTGTGGACAGGACTGTTATAAACATTTGTTCATTTTGTTTTGTTTTTTATCATTAATTTTTATTCAAATTTTCAAAGACAAAAAACAAAACAAAACAAAAACAATTAAACAATAAAATAAAATGTTGACTTCCGATTTGTCGCAGATCAGTTATAGGTCTACAATATATAACAATCCTGTCTCTAAAATTATATTATAAAATCACTTTCCTCCAGTAGTTATCTTAATTAATCATCAAATCTCATAAACATTACTTTATTCTTTCCACAAAAAGTCAAAGAGAGGTTTCAATTCCTTGAGAGATATATCTTTCAATTTTTCTCCAAATAAACATGTCGCTTAATCCATCCGATTCAAATCTGTTAGGCCCAATAATTTCAATAGCCATTCTTCCATTATCTGTATTAATTCCATCTTCCATCTTCAATAATCCTGTTAAGTCCAGTAATTTCAGTAGCCATTCTTCCATTATCAGTATCCCATAATAATCTTGTTGTCATAGCCATAGTCCAAATAAACATATTGATTAATCCATCTCGTCAAATCTGTTAGGTCCAATAATTTCCATAACCATTCTTCCATTATCAATATTAATTCCATCTTCCATCTTCAATAGTCCTGTTAAATCCAGTGGTTTCAGTATCCATTCATCCATTATCAGTATCCCATGATGATCTTGCTGTCATAGCCACAGTCATATAACAAGAGTCTGATGGGAATTTCCCCCATCACAAATATGTCCTTGCCATCAATTCTGAATATGTTGCTGAAATATTGTTGTAAAGTCACATCTCTGCTCTTCTTTTTTACAAAATGTACTGGCTCATCTCTTAAAAGTTTTTCCATTGTCACATATTTGTAGTTAATTCCATAATTTTTTTCTGTGTCAAGCCCCATCACATCATTCCAGTCAAGAATTCTGAATATGTTGCTGAAATATTGCTGCAAAGTCATATCTCTGTTCTTCTTTTTTACAAAATGCACTGGCTCATCTCTTAAGAGTTTCTCCACTGTCACATATCTGTAGCCAACTCCATAGATTTTTTCTATGTCAAGCTCCATCACATCATTCCAGTCCAGAAAATTATCCAAGACATTGATAACTTTACAACCAAAATCTTCATTAATTTCTTCAGAGACAACGTTGAATTCCAAACAGTAAACTTTATTTCTAACATCCATAAACTCCAAATCTTTTTCCAATTTCACATTTGTTCCAATCTCCAGGGCTTGTAGCTTCCCTTTAATTTTTCTTTTCTCATCTCTAATCTCATCAAACACCTCTCTCACAGAATCTCCTATTTCTTTAAGCTCCTGCGTCATTTTGTTAAATTCAATTTTCATCTCCTGTCTACCGTCTCAGGGTTTGTTTCGTTATCTCAATTTCACCCATTATTTTCTGAAACATAATTTCTTCCATGGTCTCAATCACTTTCCTGGTTGTCATTCTTAAAACCACAGAAACAAAAATTATTTCAGCCACAATTGGGTTAATATTACAGGCTTGCTGACATCAGTGTAGACAATACAGCCTGCCTTATCTTTTATGTGTTCAGGAATACAAAACAAACTTAGTTCCCAACATCAAAACAATTAGTGGCGTCATGAACAAGCAGATTCGTCAAAATGAAATAGACTAAAAAAATAATAATTTCCCCCCCCTCCTCGAAATAGAAATCCCTCTTCCGTTGGTATCTTTAGAATGCACCTCCAGGACAGCTTTTTGCAATAAAAACAAAAATAAGCTTCTTCGATTTCTTTCCTCCTTAATTTCGTGAGTGAAAGAGAAAAGCCATAACTCACCCAGAAGTTCTTCACAGCTGATTCATTGACAAATCTCTTTTTTGCTGCAACAATTTAAACCAAGTAAAAAAAGAAAATAGAAAGAAGGATGCTTATCTGCCTGTTAGATTCCGTTTTTCCTTGAAGAAAAGATAAACGTGTCGCTGTAATCAGCTAGAGCTTGATGAAAGTCCGTCCGGCATTGCAGTTTGAACCTTCTCTCATAAATAAATGAAATCCAGTCCTCCCCACAAAAACAGGCTTTGTGGTTAATCTCTACATTTCTCTCTGTCCGGGAGAAAATCTTTACCAGTCAAAAAGAACATTTTGACTGATTTTAAAGCTGAAAAATCTTCTTCTGAGACGAGAGCTCGACTCAGAGGCAGCACAGGCAAAGCAACCCTTCCCGGAAGTGAACATTTGTTCATTTTGAATCAGTAGATTCCAACTGAAATTACTTCACACGAATGTGTTTAGGATCCAGATGTCAGTCTTCTTTATATGAGAAGTGTGTCAAAACCATAAATACTGCCCTAGCTAGGTTGTGACTGATTACAATATGCTTTCTGTAATTTCATAAATATAGGCATCTGTTAAGTTGCACTCACATGCCATTTCCCATCTTCCACCACCAGGGGGGACCATAGTTACAACCATGGCTGTGTCCTTGACTAGTGTCAAACAGGTTTGCTTCCTGCATAAAAAACAAAAATGGTTTCAAAAGGAGTTTACATATTGAACTACAAACACCACCACCATCACAACAGCATCAAAAGTCACATCTATCCTTTTCAGAGCTAATATAAAACTGTTATGTTAAATGCACTTCAGGAAGCAGGACAGATCCTTCTCTTAAAATAATGGCAAGCTATTTGGTTCATTTTATAAATGGAAAGGGAGAGCAGTTTTCACATACTGCTTTTAAAAGGATATCTAAGGTATCCATTGACTGTAATTATTAATTAAATAAGATGACATTTCAGCAGAATGCACTTTCATTGAAGTGCATGAGGAAAGATGCACATGCAGTAATTTCATATGAGCGCTACAGGATGCAGGGGTTCTGGATGGAAGGCACATAAGGTGGTGAAAATCAAAATATATATAGGGTGTGGACATTCATAAATATCGAAAAAAGAGAGGGGATGTCCCCAGAATGTCAAGGAGGGAAGTTCCAAACTGTATAGATTTATTTGTTTATTTTCTTTAAAAGAGAAAAAAATTCTTCTTAAAATACCCAACGCGTTTAAGCCTTATAACTAGGCTTTCATCAGGGGCTACAAATCAAATATAAAGAACATCATTTTGACAGACATATGTAGGTATAAATTTTCGTTAAAATATCTTAAAAAGCATTCTTCATTTGATACACTTATAATCTTTATATATGCACAAATAATTTTTTTGTTGTTATAAACAACTCCTTAAAAATATCATTTTGTTTACCTATAGACTATATATATATCTAGGTGCACAAATCCATATAAGATACCTTATCTTTCTATACAGTATCTAAAAGATTTTATATTATCAGAAACACTTACATTTATGTTGTTGAAATGCTTTATTCAATAGAGTATTTCTCACTTTCACTATGGATGGCTTCAATATCTTTATGACTATTTCAAATCAGTGAAAACCCTTTAAATCTTTTTTTCATTGAACTACCATATGACCAGAAGGATAATTTTCTTAACCTTTTAGAAGTATAATAGAAAACACCAGTAGAATACTTATGAGTAAAAAAAATTTTTGGACTTGAGAAAACCTTTACAACAAAGGAAGAAATGAACATTTTTCATTTAGACCATTAGGTGTCACTGTCTTGAGTCTTAAGATCCATCCTATTTCTTTTTTGTATAAAAGAGAACTGGGAAATGATCCTTGTATTTGTTGTAAAACCCAAAATTTTAAACCTATTTTTATATATTCAGAACATTGCAGGCAATGAGATACCAAAGGTGCTCCTGGTTTTTTGTTTTTTATATTATTCAGATGTTCTCCTATCCGTATTTTAATTTTTCTTGATGTTTGTCCTACATACATTTTTAAGCATCCACATTGTATTGCATAGATAACATTTGCAGTATTACAGTTTGAAAAGTGATGTATTATGTATTTCTTTTGATCAATTGGGTTAATAAAATGTTGGACCTTAAAGGTGTATTCACAAAAAGAACAGTATCCACAAGGATGATGTCCTACTGGTGGGCGTGTTCCAGGGAGATTACAAGTAAGAAGAGGTGTATGTTTCTTGAAGTTACTATTCACTAACAGATCTTTTAAATTTCTAGTTCTTTTATAAGAGAAAAGTGGCAAGTCTTGGCACCCAGGAATATGTTGTATTATGTGCCAATTTCTTTTGATACTACCTTGTAATTTATTGGATACATAGTCATAAGTGAGATTACAATGTATTCTCTGGGATGGAAGTTTATCAGTTTTTTTCATTAAATCCATTTGTTTTTTATGTAAAACCTTTGTAAAATTTTGTTCTACAATTTGGGAAGGGTATCCTCTATGAATAAATTGTTGTTTTAAATTCTCTGAGTGCAAAAGAAAATCTTTCTCTAATGTACAATTTCGTTTTATCCTCAAAAATTGACTATGTGGTAGATTACATCTTAATGGTATTGGATGGGAACTGTCAAAACAGAGATAGGTATTTCTATCTGTTGGTTTCTTATACATTGTGGTATAGAGATGGTTATTTTCTTTCCTGATGACCAAATCTAGAAAATTTATTTCTGTTTTGTCATATTGATGATCAAACTGAATATTAGGATCTTTATTATTTATCCATTCTATGAATTTTTCTAATGATTCAGGTGAACCTTTCCAAATACAAAAGATGTCATCTATAAATCTCCACCAACATCGTAGTTGTTGTGTATATATATTTGAAGATATATGAATATCCTTCTCAAAATTTTCCATAAACAGGTTTGCTACCTCTGGTGCCGGCAATGTTCTGAATATATAAAAATAGGTTTAAAATTTTGGGTTTTACAACAAATACAAGGATCATTTCCCAGTTCTCTTTTATACAAAAAAGAAATAGGATGGATCTTAAGACTCAAGACAGTGACACCTAATGGTCTAAATGAAGAATGTTCATTTCTTCCTTTGTTGTAAAGGTTTTCTCAAGTCCAAAAAATTTTTTTACTCATAAGTATTCTACAGGTGTTTTCTATTATACTTCTAAAAGGTTAAGAAAATTATCCTTCTGGTCATATGGTAGTTCAATGAAAAAAAGATTTAAAGGGTTTTCACTGATTTGAAATAGTCATAAAGATATTGAAGCCATCCATAGTGAAAGTGAGAAATACTCTATTGAATAAAGCATTTCAACAACATAAATGTAAGTGTTTCTGATAATATAAAATCTTTTAGATACTGTATAGAAAGATAAGGTATCTTATATGGATTTGTGCACCTAGATATATATATAGTCTATAGGTAAACAAAATGATATTTTTAAGGAGTTGTTTATAACAACAAAAAAATTATTTGTGCATATATAAAGATTATAAGTGTATCAAATGAAGAATGTTTTTTAAGATATTTTAACGAAAATTTATACCTACATATGTCTGTCAAAATGATGTTCTTTATATTTGATTTGTAGCCCCTGATGAAAGCCTAGTTATAAGGCTGAAACGCGTTGGGTATTTTAAGAAGAATTTTTTTCTCTTTTAAAGAAAATAAACAAATAAATCTATACAGTTTGGAACTTCCCTCCTTGACATTCTGGGGACATCCCCGCTCTTTTTTTGACATAAGGTGGTGACCATCAAACTACCTATAATCAAATTAACATTTTGTCCTGGAGGGGAAGTTTTATTTTAATTTTGTTGTTGTTTCTTTTTGTATGATGAAATATTTGATGAAATATGTTACATTGACTTTTATTCCTATATGTATGTTGTATTTGTATGTTTTGAACTGTGATGGCCTATGGTTCTGAGCAATAAAGGTTCTCTCCTATAAATCAACTAAGCAAATTCTCTCCAGCTAAGCAGTAGTCCATGGGAGCTTTATTGTAATACTTGACCATTTAAAAAAATAAAAAACTTATTTGGATGATAGGATTTGATATTGAATTTAAACATGTATGAGTTAGCAAAAAAAAGTACGTTTAAAAATGATAAGTGACTAGGTGATGGAGATCCATGAAAAATGTTTCTGAAATAATTTTATAGATTAATCAGTCTGGTATGTGCTAAAGACCCCTGGTTCAGTCTCCAGTTCAAGGGCCTGAACCTAGGGTCTTTAACAAGTACCAGACTGGTAGTCTGGAAATCTGAGCAAAGAAGGATATCTACCTGAGATCTCACATTGATGCTGTTACTTTATTTATTTATTTATTTATTGTAAAATGTATACATTGTCCTTCAAAAATACTTTTCCTGATCATCTGGGCCTATGAAGCTCAGGGTACATGAACTGGATACAACCCTTGTCACTTTCAACGATTCCATGTTCAGCACTCATTAGCAATTATTTGAAAAAAGATGTTTTGGTGACAAAAGCTGAAGCCTGATATGGCCAAAGCTGCTGTGTTGTTCCAGGTGATGATCTCAATCAGATGAAGCTCTAGTCTGAGCATGTGTGTGTGTATGTGTGCGTGTGTGTGTCTGTGTGTGTACGCATGCGCTGTGCATGACTTTTGGGTTCTGGCAAGGAAAACAAAGCAAAGTCAAGAAAGTCTAAATTCAAACTCCAGTAAATGCAACATCAAGCAAGGCAAGGTTCAAGTTCTGATAAAGCGAAGCAAAGCAGACTTCAGGTTCCAGAAAAACATAGTTCAAGGAAATTAAAGGTCAGGTTTCAATAACGTAAAGTGAAGCAAAACTGAAGTTAAGTTCTAGTGAGGCAAAGTCCAAGCAAGCAGGAAGCACTTTGGAGAGCGCTCTATGAAGTTCCAGCTGAAGACTCATAGAAAATGACTCAACCATTGCTTCAGAGGGCCCTTTTCATTGTGTAGTCATGATGATTTGTGCTCATGATGCTACTGGGGCAAACATACACAATCTCACTTTCAATACTATTTCTGCCTGCAAAAGTTTTGCGATGTCATATAGCTTTATTTCGAGTCAGTGCATATCCTTTAACTTGTTGCTGAAATTCCGTAACTTTTCATACCACAAATGATCAGGGTGTTTTTATTTTCTCCTGCTTTTGTTGCGCTATAGCCTCTCTGGGCAGCAGTAATGGGGTAGCATTGGGGAAGCATCACAGGACAACTGATAAAGCAGAATAAATCCACCACCAATGCACTATGATTGCATTACAGAACATGTTGCAGAATACACCCGCAACAAGACACCAGTCAGAAGGGGCCCCAAAACAAGCAAATCCGGACTAAGCCTTATATAGGAAAAAAGCTCCACCTGGGTGGCTAACTCTGTCTCTGGTTACTGAAGACTCTTCAGTTTAAGGGGCCTAGCCTGCTTCAGCAGCTGTTGACTGTGATGATGCAAGGAGATTGTGCTTCCACTGGGGCTACTGAGCTGAGGTCTGAGGTTGGCAACACAACTTGCTGAGACTGGAGAGGTGTTAGCATTACAGACTTGCACTGGATCTTCCCCTGAATACTTATTTATTTTATTTATTTATTTAATTTAATTTATATACCGCCCTAAGCCCGAAGGCTCTCTGGGCGGTGTACATAAAAGGTAAAAGCAAGCACAATATATAAATGCAATAAATACAATAACTCAAGAAACAAAAACACACAAACAATACGAAAACCAAACAACATCCAGAATACAACATAGTAATAAAATACTGTAAAAATACACTTTAAAATGCCTGGGAGTATAAAAAGGTTTTCACCTGGCGCCGAAAAGATAGCAGCGTCGGCGCCAGGCGCACCTCATCGGGAAGACCATTCCACAGTTTGGGAGCCACAACCGAAAAGGCCCTATTTCTAGTCACCATCCTCCGAGCTTCTTGATGGGATGGTACTCGGAGGAGGGCCTTAAATGTTGAGCGCAGTGTACGGGTAGTTTCATATTGGGAGAGGCGCTCCACCAGGTATTGCGGTCCCATGCCGTGTAAGGCTTTATAGGTCAAAACCAGCACTTTGAATTTAGCCCGGAAACAAATAGGAAGCCAGTGCAGACGGGCCAGAACAGGTGTTATATGAGCGGACCTTCTGGTCCGCGTCAACAATCTGGCCGCTGCATTCTGGACTAACTGTAGTTTCCGAACTATCTTCAAGGGCAGCCCAACGTAGAGCGCATTGCAGTAGTCCAATCTAGAAGTTACCAGAGCATGAACGACTGAGGCGATGTCGTCACTGTCCAGATAGGGACGTAGCTGGGCTACCAATCGGAGATGGTAGAAAGCATTCCGTGCCACTGAGGCTACCTGAGCCTCAAGAGACAGGGAAGGGTCGAAAAGAACTCCCAAGCTACGAACCTGTTCTTTCAAGGGGAGTGTAACCCCATCCAGAACAGGGTGAACATCCACCATCTGGGCAGAGAAGGCACTCACTAACAGCGTCTCGGTCTTGTCTGGATTAAGCTTCAGTCTGTTAGCTCCCATCCAATCCATTATCGCGGCCAGGCAACGGTTTAGTATGTTAACAGCCTCACCTGAGGAAGATGCAAAGGAGAAATAGAGTTGCGTGTCATCAGCGTACTGGTGACAATGCACTCCAAAACTCCTGATGACCACACCCAGCGGCTTCATATAGATGTTGAAAAGCATGGGGGACAGTACCGATCCCTGTGGGACTCCACAATGGAGAGTCCAGGGTGTCGAGCAGTGTTCCCCAAGCACTACCTTCTGGTGACGACCCACCAAGTAGGAGCGGAGCCACCGCCAAGCAGTACCCCCAACTCCCAACTCCGTGAGCCTTCCCAGAAGGATACCATGGTCGATGGTATCAAAAGCAGCTGAGAGATCAAGGAGAATCAACAGGGTCACACTCCCCCTGTCCCTCTCCCGACAAAGGTCATCATACAGGGCGACCAAGGCTGTTTCGGTACCAAACCCAGGCCTAAAACCGGATTGAAACGGATCGAGATAATCAGTGTCATCCAAGAGACCCTGGAGCTGGCCGGCCACCACCCGTTCCAGAACCTTGCCCAGGAACGGAACATTTGCCACAGGTCTATAGTTGTTCAAGTTATCTGGGTCCAAGGAGGGTTTCTTCAGGAGCGGTCTCACTACCGCCGCTTTTAGGCAGTCAGGGACCACACCCTCTCGCAAAGAGGCATTGATTACCTCTTTGGCCCAGCCGGCGGTTCTGGTCCTGCCAGCTTTCACCAGCCAAGAGGGGCAAGGATCCAGCACAGATGTGGTCGCCCGCACCAGTCCAAGGATCTTGTCAACATCCTCAAGCTGCACCAACTGAAACTCATCCAATAAATGAGGACAAGACCGTGGTCTGGATGCTTCATTGAATCCAACTGCTATAATATTGGAGTCTAAGTCCCGACGAATGCAAGCGATCTTAGTTTGGAAGTGTCCAGCGAACTCATCACAACGGGCTACAGATGAATCTATAGTATCCCGAGGGCCAAGATGTAAAAGCCCTCGTACAGTTTTAAAAAGCTCTGCTGGGCGGGAGAGTGATGCCTTAATACTGACAGCAAAATAACTATTTTTTGCTGCCCTCACCGCTGCTGTATATCGCTTAGAGCAGGCACTTACCAAGGCATAATTGCATTCGTCAGGAGTCCGCCTCCATCTGCACTCAAGCCTCCTCTCTTGCTTCATCGCTCTCAGCTCCGGGGTATACCATGGGGCTGTATGAGCTCTACATAGGAGGGGGCGCATGGGAGCGATCGTGTCAACCGTCCGGGTCATCTCCGTATTCCACAGTTCAACCAGGGCTTCAACAGGAGCGCCAGTCTTCTCAGTCGGAAAATCCCCTAGAGCCCTTTGGAAACCCTCAGGATCCATTAGTCTCCGGGGGTGGACCAATTTAATAGGTCCCCCACCCTTGCAGAGGGAAAGGGTCGCCGTAAGCCTAAACCTCAGCAAGCGGTGATCTGTCCATGACAATGGGGTAGATGAAAAATCCCCAACCTCCAGATCACCATCTCCCTGCCCAGTGGCGAAGATCAAATCAAGGGTATGTCCTGACACATGTGTCGGGCCAGTAACAAACTGAGACAGCCCCATGGTTGTCATGGATGCCATGAAGTCCTGAGCCGCCCCAGATAAAGCAGTCTCGGCATGAACGTTGAAGTCCCCCAGTACCAACAGTCTAGGGGACTGCAACAATATCTCCGAGACTACCTCTGTCAGCTCAGTTAGGGAATTTGTTGAGCAGCAGGGCGGGCGGTACACCAACAAAATTCCCAACCTGTCTCTCTGGCCCAGCGCAAGGTGGAGACACTCCAGACCAGTCGTCACCTGTATAGGGTGCTTGGAGAGTGAGAAAGAACTCCTATAGACCACGGCAACCCCACCTCCCCGACCTTCGGCTCTACCATAATGCTGAACCATGTACCCAGGTGGGCAAAGCTGGGAAAGAGCAACTCCTCCCATATCACCCACCCAGGTCTCGGTTATACACGCCAGGTCAGCCGCCTCCTAGGCTCATAATGGGTGTATACAACACTAGCCAGAGAGCCAAAACATACAAGCTTATGTGATGGTTTTGAGGAAATAACCACTTTTCCTAAAAGGAAGTTCCATAGCTCAGTGGTAGAGCATCTGCTTTGCATGCAGAAGGTCCCACATTCAATCCCTGGCATCTCTAATAGGTCTGGGAGAGACTGCTGTTTGAAGCCCTGGAGACCCACTGCCAGTCAGTGTAGACAAGAATGAGCTAGATGGACCAATGGTCTGACTCAGTATAAGGCAGCTTCCTATGTCCTCTAGTTTTCTCAGTTGGCTTGCAGGATTAACAGCACTGAGCTACGCGAATCTGACTCAAGGTAGGAGGGCTTCCCTTATATAAGAAAGAGAGAATAAGGATAGGAGGGTCATTGCCAGTTTCTCTTGTTTTATCCTTGTAAAAATATTCTTCCCTTTTTTATTATTTTCCCTACCAAACTTCTTCATTCTGAGTGAGTGGTGGATTTTCCATAAATGCTTGTCCATAAATGCTACTTCCTTTTTTCTTTCTATTCTATTCTTTTTTGTTTTTAGCATTCCCTCCAGCATCAAGCTGTTGTCCAATGTAAGCCATCACAATGTGTCTTTGTCACAATTTGTCTTTGGTGAAGAAAGGTTCCACATTAGTGGAGAAATCACATCATCCTGACATTCACCCCCTGCTGGCTTTTGGTGAGTATGTTAGATGAGGGAGTCTAAGAAGAAAAATGAAAGCCCTGAAAGTCAAAGGAAACTGTTAAACACTTTCCTGACATCAAAATAAGCACAGTGTAACCCAGCAACACTTTTGATTCTGTGCCTGAGTTATGGATTCTCTCTTTAACAAATCAACCATAAACAGCCCACACAGTTGGCTCTAGTAATTTTCAAAATATGATATACATAAATTTAACTTTATAATCTTGTGATCAGTGCCACTGTGGGGAGAAATAATAAATCAAGCTCTATTGTGCTGTTTTATATGCTGCCAGAATGCATAACTGCTGTGCAGATATTTGATTGATTTGTCACGCATGGACAGGGAGACATGGATGGGGCTTATCAGTGCTGTTTTTGGCTTTGCAAGCCTGCAAGGCAATCACAAACTTCTCACCAGGCTCCAGTGTGCTTCGCAATTACACCCCAGTTTATTTTATTGGTTATAGTATTTTGGGGACCAGGTTCAGCCCTCAGCATAGTGAAAACATCTTGGTTCCATCTTAATGTCAGGAAGCAGCAGGCTATATTAGCTGAAAGTTAAAAAAACAATAAGAAAAACCTTCAGCTGTAATATTATGCATACCTATTTAGAGAAAGCTCAGCTGAACTCAGCGGTACTTATCTCTTAATAAACGTGCATAGATTAGGTTGTTAGAAAACTGCCTAGTCTAAATCCTTTATAATCAATGAATTTGTTGGTCATAGACTTCCAATGTAAATGAATAAAGAGCCGTGCTGCATGTAATCTAAACCATGGTATGGTAAACTATGGTTTGCATCTGTGTTAGAATTGCTTAATATGTTTTTAATAATGTTTTTAACCCTTTTTTAAAGTTGTTTTTTAAAAAAATGTTTTTAATGCTGTTTTGTTTTAATGTATTTTAAGATCGGTTTTTATGATGTTTTAAAGTGTTTTTAGCGCTTTGTTTGCCGCCCTGGGCTCCTCCTGGGAGGAAAGGGCGGGATGCAAATTAAATAATAAATAAATAATAAATAAATTCAATCATGGTTTGTTTGATAAACTGAACCCTTCCCAGCTGCTTAACTGTAGTTTATTCACTGCTAACAAACCATGTCTGAAGTCTGAAGTTGTTTGTTTTAAAGATGGCGGCAGGAGGAACAGCAGTGGCTGCGGCCGCTGCTGTTGTGGGTTGCGTCTCCTCCACGGTGGGATTATCTTTGGGTAAGGAAGCCGCTGCCACCGCCTCTCCCTGCTCTGTTTCGTCCATCACAGCTGCAGCCACAGCCGCAGCCTGGAGGCTGAAGTCTGCGAGGACTGGCGGGACTGGGAGTGCTGGAGGCAGCGTTGTTGGAGGGCTTCTGGCGAGAGACTTGGGTGGCAGCGATAGGGAGCCACGCTCAGACTGGAGGCAGAAACAGCTGCACAAAGTGCAGAGCATGGAAGTCGACAGGCTGCCAGAGCCCGCCAAGTGCTCAGAGTTGCCCTTCTGCCTCTCGGGAGCTGCCGCCCCCGCTAACACCACCTCCTCTTCCTCACCGGTGCGGCCTGTGCCCACAGCACCACATTCCTCCCTCGGCAGCCCCGCATCCTCCCCCAGCCGCTCCCATGACACGCTGCTGGCGGGCATCAGGACTCAAGCTGCGGGAGCTGGCACCACTGAAAAGACCATGCAGCCGCCACCGCCTTCAGTTGGAACAGGCTTCAGGGAATTGTGACACTGAGATGCAAAACACTGCAGGAAAAAGGATGGATGTCTTTTTAAGACAAGGTCTTCAATTCTGAGTTTCTTTCCTGGACATTTTTTTTCTTAATAATGTTATTTGTTATTTAGTTTAATTTTTTTAAATAGTATTGCTTTCATTGGTGTATTTTATACTTGTGTTCATTTTTCTTTGTAAGCTGCCTTGAGGGCCTTTGGCCAAAAGGTGGCGTATTATTATTATTATTACTACTACTACTACTACTACTACCAACAACAACAACAACAACAACAACGACTTGGCATTGTGTGTGAACTTCCTTACCCATGATTTGTTGTCTATCTCACCTGAGATGCTCACAAACCTATGAAGGCATGAAGCAAGAGCAGCTAGAAAACAAGCCAAGTTTTGGAGAAACAAGCTATGGTTTATCTGTTCATCTGTGGGACAACTCATGGTTTGGTAAACTATGGCTTAAACAAACCAGGGCTTAGCATTATGTGTTCAACAGGCCAAAGAGACACACAAACCTCGCTTACAGCTGGAATCTGGGAAGAGCAATGATGTCACGGTTTTACTTCTGCTTGCACAACTTTGTCAATTTTGAAATCATTTCAGCATTCAGGTATCACAGCAAGCCATAGTGTGTTGTAATAAGAACACACAATAGCAAAAACCAGGCTTGGATGCCCCTCTTTCCCTCCCTTTCCTTTGTGCATGAGGGGGAGGAGATTTTAACTTTCAGTTGCATTTGGAAACAACTGCATTTTCCCATATCTTCCAAAATTAGTACCAACCAGGATATCAAACTGTTGTTTGATTTTGGTTTATAAAGAAGATAATTTGTAATAGTCCTTGCTGGCTGGCTGATGTTTCATTAATGGGAATGAATGGCAGGAGATAGCCTTTTGATTTACAGTCCAACTTTTGGCATGTGATACCCATCAGATCTTGGAGAAGGCAACATCCCTCCAGATGAGCTTTTTCAGACAAGATCAACACCACCACCACCCCAGTTTCTGTGTTAAAGACATTTATTCTGAGTGCTCTTTGGGAATATCAGATGCAGAACTGATCTGGGCCCATAACAGCCCCTTATCTGCCAATATTTTTTAATATCTTTAGGTCACCCAAAAAGTATTGTAAGGAATAGAGGGGTGCACCTGTCAGATTGTGTATGCAGCCTTGGGGCATTTTTGACATTATCTATAGGAATTACTCTTACACCTCCGTCCAATTCAAAATGCCACTATTTCTTTTAAAAAAGAAGGGTTTGTTCCTTTTCAATGCTGCCACACTAATTTATTTCTGTACTTCACAGAATGTTTGGCACTTTCTGTCCTGTTGAGCACACCTTGACATCTTTGTCTTTTCCTTCCATAGCATATGGTGTACATGCTCAACTGCTCAAGTATTTTTAAATTTGCTCCCTTACATTCAACCAACAGATGTGCTAATGATCTTCAGGATGAATGCACTGTGGACACAGAGGTATGATGATGCTCATTGCAATCCCATTTCTTCATTTGGTGCTCACCTGTGTTATACTGGCAGCATGTTTGCTTACTGTATGCATGATTCTCTTCTTCAAAACTAACTTTGGTTCTTTTTTCCCTTGGAAAACCCCTTTGACTACTCCATCCCTGTCTTTAGCACCCCTCTAGAATTAGTGCAGTTGCCAACAAATAAGCTGTGCAAGCACAAGTTTATCTTATATCTTCAATGTTTCAACAGACTGCACAGAAGAGAATAAAAAAGTAATAGCAAGCTTGTTTTTATGTCCATGTGGAAATTGGCACTCTTAAATTCTCCCTTATAAAGACTGCTGTCAGTTCTCATTATCCTGAGCAAATGAACATGCACACTCAGCCAGGGAAATCCCATTGCAATGGCTCATACATATGGTTGCTGGTGAGTAGCAAAGGTCTGTGTGAATTCAGTATGGGTTAAACTGAACCTAGCCTGCTAAGTTCATAATCAGTTTAGAAGGCATTCATCAATAAGGAGCTCTATCAAAATGAGTGAGGATAAGCAGTATGAAGTTCATTAGTGACCCTGGGGAAGAGAGATCTTAAACATGATGGAGCCCTTAAGGATATTCTATACTTTGGATATAACAACTATTGAAATAAATAGGACTAACTTCCAAGGGAATGTCTTTTAGGATCTGGATGTAGGTAGCACAGAGACAGAACTTCAAAACCTGACCACCACACACTTGAAATCATGAAAAGCTTCTCAGAAGTGAGGAAGGGATTAAATGGCAATCAAAGCCTCAGGCAGATGAAGCAAAGTCATGCAGTAATTTAAGATCAAGATTTTAAATCAGATTATCATTGTGTATGGTCTGAACAAAATGAATGCCCTGATCGCACAAGGTCCGCAGTCTCCAGCCCATGTGGTATAGAAAGATGTCCCTAATTTCCAGGCGCCACGGCACAACTTAAATAGTTTTTAAAGGACTCTTGAGTTACTTATATATACATGCATAGAAGAAATGTTTACACTCATATCCTGATTTAATTACTATCTGATATGCTATTTGATTGATTCCGGGCCCAGGTTAAGGTGCTCACATTAGTTTTAAAGCCGTTAACGACTTAGGTCCCAAATATCTGAAAGACCGCCCCTACAGACCCTCTCAAGTGTTGAGATCAGCAGAAGGGGCCCTTTTGGTAGTTCTGCCACCCTCAGAAGCTGTGTGTGTGTGGCCTGGGAGAGGGCATTCTCTGTGGCAGCCCCTAAGTTGTGGAGTTGTTCCCCACCAAGGCACGTCTGGAGATTAATATTTTTATTTTATTTTATTTATTTATTTATTTATTAAATTTATATCCCGCCTTATGGCCAAAAGGCCCTCAAGGCGGCTTACAAAAACACGAATATAACACATCATAAAGCATAAATACAATGCAATTCTCAAAATTAAATAACAAATAACATTATTAAAGAAAAGAAAAAACATTTAAATGTGTCACAATAAGAGAACCAAACACTTTATAAAAAGGCCTAGATAAAAATCTTCAATTTCCCAGCAAATAAGTAGCATTTTTATTTTTAACATATAAATATACACAGTATATAAGTAGCCAAACAATAATAAACAACAAACTAATGAGAACATCTCAATAAATATACAATTAAACAATCCCCACACACTTCACAACAGTGTTTAACAAAAATATGCTATAGTCCAAATAACAGCAAAAATGAATCTCCAAAATTAAACCTTGACCCCCAAAACAACTAAAAAACAACTAACCCCAGTAGTCTATAGACATCCCGAGCAGCTGGTTCACGCACACATACACACACACAGTCTTTAGCCCCTTCAGCAGTTGCTGCTTTTGTAGCTGGAGAGAGACAGGGCCCCACCCTTCCAGGCCAGGTGGAAATCAGCCAGAAATGCAGGGAGCAGGTCTTGCAGAAACGCACACAGGTAGATGGTCTCTGGCCTCTTCAGCAGTTGCTGCTTTTGTAGCTGGAGAGAGACAGGGCCCCGCCCTTCCAGGCCAGGTGGAAATCAGCCAGAAATGCAGGGAGCAGGTCTTGCAGAAACTCACACAGGTAGATTTTTAGGACCTACCCAATTTTCTGTGATGTTGTTTATGTTGTTTGTAACTGTTTTAGCAGCAGCTGTTGTAGGCTAGCTGCTTATGCACTCTGAAATGGATTTTGGGATTCAAATGGAGCTTGAGACTTGGGCAAACATACTCGATAAGCCATGGACTAGGTGGCTCCCACTGTCAGGAAATGCCATTACTCAAATAAGGAACCTTTGGGTATGTGTGCAGCTATCCCTTGTGCTGAACCACTGTATTGCTTCTTGCAATATCTACCTAGGCAGCTGAATATCCTCAGGCACTGGGCTGGCTCTGCCCACCCAAACAGATCAGTGAAGCCTCCTGGACAGTGAGGGCTATAAGAGGGCTTCCAGCTTCAGCTAAGCATTGCTTGAGCAACAAGGGCTTTCTGAGTTCTGATGTGTTCTTATAGCCTTTGTTTGTCCTTTGGCCCTGACTCCTTGACTCTGCCTCCTAGTTTTGATTGGCTTTGTCTCATATGCCTTCTGGTGCTTGACTGTGAACTCTTCTCAGACTGCAGACCATGGCTTATTCCTGACACCCACAAAATATCCAGATAGAACAAAGTAGGCTGCAGGCTTTCTGCCTACTATTGTAATATACATGACTAGGTAAGAGAATTAGAAAAAGTGTGTGTGTGTGTGCATGTACACATGCATGCTATTCTTTCTTCATGTATATGTTACATAACACTTTTTGGCTGGAATTGGAAAGATTAGGTGTCAGGATTCAACCCTACCTAGATTTTGTCTCCTCAGAGGAGTAGCAAAAATATTAGGACCCTCTAGTACAGGTATGAGGAACCTTTGGCTCTCCAGATGTTACTCAGTGATAACTCCCATGAGCCCTAGCAAGCATAGCCAATGGCCGAGGATGATGGGAGTTGTAATTCAGCAATATCTGGAGGACCAAAGGTTCCCACACCTGGGCTAACAGATCTCCATGCTGTCTGAAGAACTAATGAGAGTGGATATCCCCAGCCTCAGGACTGGAGGCCCCACCATCTTCCTGGGTTCCTTGCCAGTTCTCAGCCTCCATACTCATCTTCCACAGGAGCAGAAGAACCAAGAAAGAGCTCCAGAGCCACCACCAAAGTAGCTGTTTGGGAGAGGGGAAGAGCACATGGAAGCACCTGCCCTTGATCAGGACTTCACCAAAGCCAGGAAGGGTAGAATTCCAATATAAGTTCACAATATGAGTTTCTTCTGATGAAACAACACTTTTCTTCCAAGCTCCAGTGTTCGTGACCTGGGGAATTGGACACCATGAAGATTCTGACTTCGATGGAAAGCACCCAGTTTAGAAGGGTAGGACTATTTTTCTTCATCTTCTTCTTTGTGAGTGCAAGAGATGTTGCGCTGTGTGTAGTTGTGTTGCTTAATTTCTTTTAAAAGCAGCACGACAGCAGCAGAGAGTAACAGCAGATGTTGAAATGCGAGTGTGCCAGTGTGTGCGTGCGTTTACCTAAGAAAGCAGGCTTTTACCCTGCAACAGCATCACTGAGACTGGAGACTTAGTAAAATAAGAAAAGCTACTTTATTTATAGAAATACATAGTAGATAGAAAAGGCATACCTAGTTCTAGCTAACTAGCTAAGTTGGAGGCATAATGCCCAGGTGTAGGAGTTAGCCCCATGCTTGGAGAGAGGAGAGGCAAAGGGAGTGGGAAGGGCAGAAGGAGGAGGGGCAGGTAAGCTTCCCTAAAGGCATCACAGTCTAGCGACAGAAGGAAGTCAGTCAGAGCACCACAGGTAAAAGGTAAACAAAGCCTATCCATCTGGAGGACCCTAGCCCTATCTTCCCTCTGGAGCAGAAACAAAAGAACAAAACAGGAGTTGCTCTTGCCCCACTTCCAACACCCCTTCTTAATGAGCGTTTGGTTCAGCCCACGAGATTCATTTTGTCTCGCAGCTGGCAATGTCTGACTTTGCCCAATACCTTCGTGAGAGCGTCTGCAGTCATGTCTTCTGTTGGACAATACTCCATCTTGAGTAGTCCTCTGTGTTAGGTATCTCTAATAAAATGGTGCTTCATGTCTATGTGCTTGGTCCATGAACTCACCCCTTCTGACTCCATGAGTCTGATGCATCCTTGGTTGTCCTCATGCATCACAACAGGCCCAGGTATAGAGATATCTAAATCTTTGAACAGTTCAAGCAGCCACATCAGCTGTCTGCTTGCTTCAGAAGCTAACACATACTCTGCTTCTGTGGAAGAGAGTGCTACAGTCTCTTGTTTCTTACTAGCCCAGCTGATCACTGAATTTCCGTAGTAGAAGATGTTTTCACTTGTGGATTTTTGATCTATAGTGTCTTCAGCCCAATCAGCATCTGCATATCCCACTAGTTTGGGATCTCAGGTAGCTGCGAACTTTAGTTTCTTTGTTGTTGTTCAGATATCTCGCCACTGTCTTTATTGCCTCCCATTCCTTTTTAGTTGGCGAGCTGGTTTTTCTGCACAAGTATCCCACTGCTACTGCCACATCCGGCCTGCAAACAGTGCTGATATATAAAAGTTTTCCAATAGCTTGTCTGTAGCTCTCATGGTTGTTTGTTCTGGTCTGGTTTCAGGTACACTACTTCCATTGGAGTAGGTGCTGGATGTGCATCTTTCAGTCCTAGACTCTCAAGAAGATCTTGGATCTTTTGTTTTTGATTCAGCAAGAAGGATCCATCATCTTCTCTTTCAATTTGTATTCCAAGGTAGTGAGTGACATCACCCAGGCACTTCACTTCAACCTCCTTGTTGAGGTGATTTACTAGCTGTTGCTTGTCCATTGGATCTTGATAAGCCAACAGCAGATCATCAACATAAATCAGTAAGTCCATCTATTGTTCTTGTATCTGCTGTACAAGCATGGCTCTGCTTTGCCTTGTACAAAACCTTCCTTCAAGAGCATTTTGCTCAGTTTCTCATTCTAGGCTCTGGCAGCCTGTTTCAGTCCATAGCTGGATTTTTGAAGTTTACACACTAGGGTTTCTTTTCCTAGAACTTCAAATCTTGGTTGTTGTTGCATGTAGATTTCCTCTTCTATTTCTCCATGCAAGAATGCAGCTCCACCTGCATTTTCCTGTTGGCAGCAACACTCAAGAATTGTTTGGATGGTTGTGTACTTGACCACAGGAGCAAATGTTTCATGGTAGTCTTGTCCATATTTTTGAGAGTATCCTTTGGCCACTAGTATTACCTTGTATCTCTCAATATTTCCTTCAGCGTCTGACTTCTTTTTGAATACTCACTTGCAGCCTACAGCTTTCCCTCCTTGAGGAAGCTTGGTCAGTGTCCAAGTTTTATTTTGGTGTAGAGATTCCAGCTCTTCCTTGGCTGCCTGCCTCCACCTCTCAGCTTCGGCTTTGGGTAAGGCTTCAATCACTTTTCAGGTCTCTGGCTCTGGAAGTTCATCTCTTACGAGGTAAGCAAATCTCTCTGGTGGTACACCTCTGTTGGTGCTCTCAGAGCGTCTGGGTGCTGGCGCTTCGGCTGCCCCTTCTGGCTCAGTTGCCTCTTCTGGCTCAGTTGCCTCTTCTGGCTCAGTTGCCTCTTCTGGCTCAGTTGCCTCTTCTGATTCAGACTCTTCACCTTCCTCTGCAGGTATATTGTTATACCTTCTGTGGTGGAAGAATAACTTAGCTTCTTCTTCCATTTCACTGTCATCTGTTTGGTGTGGCGCCTCTTCTGGTCAGTGTGCACACTTTCTTTCATCAAAATGGACAGCTCTGCATACTTCAACTTTGCCAGTTTGGGACTGTATCCCTTTTTCATTGCAGAATATCCAATAAAAATCACTTCCCTGGCAGTGTTGTCAAGTCTGGATCTCTTTTCCTTTGGGATGTGCACAAAGGCCTTGCACCCAAATATACGAAGGTGTGACATACTTGGTATCCTGTCATGCCACAGTTCAAATGGTGTTTTGTTGGTTGCAGATGCAGGAAGTCGGTTCTGCAGGTAAGTGGCAGTAACTGCAGCTTCTCCCCAGTACTCCTTTGGTAACGGCGCATCTTCCAACAAGAAATTAATCATTTGTCCAAGAGTCCAGTTCATGTGCACTGCAACCCCAATTTGCTCTGGGTTGGACACAACTGTAGTCTGGTGCTCTATGCCTTCCTCACTGAGAAAGTCTTGCATAGCCTTAGACACGTACTCCCTTGCATTGTCAGATCTTATGATCTGTGGCTTTCTGCCAAATTTGTTGGACACAATTCTAACATAGTCCTTCAGTTTTTGAAGTACTTGACTTTTCTCCCTTATCAGATACATTGTAGTATACCTGGAGTAGTCATCTACAAAAGTCAGCATGTATAAATTTCCACCTTGGGAGGGCATTCGCATTGGCCCACATAGATCTGTGTGGATTAACTCTAGAGGCCTTTTGGTTTTCCTCTCACTTTTCTTAGGAAATTTTGGCTTCACACTTTTAGTTTTAATACAGCACTTGCAAGTCTGTGTACAATTGCACTGTCTCACTTTAAAGCCTCTTGCTAAATTCTCTTTTTCAAGAGCAGCAACTCTGGCAAAGCCAGCATGTCCCATTCTTCTGTGCCAAGTATGTAAGCATTGAGAATCACTGGTTTCCTTGACCACATTTGCATGCATAGTTTCCAAGCAATCAAGAATTAAAAGTCCAACTTTTACTTTTGCAGTGCAACTTATTACTCCTTTACTTAGAACATGGCAAGATTCTCCACTTATATGAAATTCACCTCCATATTGCATTATTCTGGTAACACTGATTAGATTGTCCTTAAAATTTGGAACATATAAACAGCTTTTAAATTCCACCAATGTCTGTCCATCTGGCACTTTACATAATAACTGGACACTTCCTCTTCCTTCAGAGAAAATTTCCTCTCCAGACGCTGTCAGTATCTTTTGCTTGTGACTTTCAAAAATTTTAAACAGGTTCCTATCTGTTATAATATGTGACGTGGATCCTGAGTCAATTAAAAATCTGTTTTTACAGTCACTCCTGCCTTGATGAGACACATAGATAAAATCCTCTGGTGAAGACATCCTTTGTCTTTGTTTAAACTTAAAGTCAGTTTGCCTGGGGGCATCTCTCACTTTGGCCAGCCTCTGTTTACAGTCAGGCCTCTCTGTTGTCTGCTTTGGAGTTTTGCATATGAGACCTCTGTTACTGTGTCTGTCTCTGCCCTTTTGTGGATTCGGGTGGTGACTTATTCTTTTGTCCCTATCATGTCTGCCTGTAGCAAGGTTTGCTTCTTGAGATAGACCTTTTTCTTCCTGCCGTTCTCTAAAGTCTTGGTCCTTTAAATACGACACAAGGTGACTCAAACTTTGATCAGAATTTTCCAGTACACAGCAAATTAATTTATGATCCTGATTAAGAGAGCTTAAAAGCAATCCTTTTCTCATATCCTCTTCTAAAAATCTTTCACACCTTTCTAGTCTAGCAGCAAGAAGGCTTGTAAAATTCTCTAAGTGTTTACTTAGACTGCCCCATTCATTAGTTTCTTTCAGAGAAAACTCTTTGTAAAGGTACAAGATAAGGCTGTTTGTTTTCTTGTTATAGACTTCCTGCAGCTTTTCATACATCTATCTAACACTGTTGCAGCCTGTGCACAGATTCAGTGCTTGATCTGATAAAGCAGAAATAAGCAGAGCTTTTACTTTAGCATGCTTACGTATCCATGAAGCTGTTGCATCTTCATCCTCAGCCGAGGGCTCTCTCTCAGTCAGGATTCCTTCCAGACCCTCTCCACCAAGCAGGGCTCTGAATCTTAAATCCCACAGATCGAAGTTATCTTTTTCCAGCCTTGGAACACGTCTCTCGAGCAAAGAAAGTTCAGCCATCTTTTCTATCTCTGTTCTGTTTTTCTTTCTAACTTAAAGTCTCCCTTGTAAATTACACACAAGCACTTTCAGCTTCAGCTACAACTTGCATTCAAGTTAGTTTGCTGGGCCCTTAACCCTTGTTGCACTGTGTGTAGTTGTGTTGCTTAATTTCATTTAAAAGCAGCACGACAGCAGCAGAGAGTAACAGCAGATGATGAAATGCGAGTGTGCCAGTGTGTGTGTACATTTGCCTAAGAAAGCAGGCTTTTACCCTGCAACAGCATCACTGAGGCTGGAGACTTAGTAAAATAAGAAAAGCTACTTTGCTTATAGAAATACATAGTACATAGAAAAGGCATACCTAGTTCTAACTAACTAGCTAAGTTGGAGGCATAACGCCCAGGTGTAGGAGTCAGCACCATGCTCGGAGAGAGGAGAGACAAAGGGAGTGGGAAGGGCAGAAGGAGGAGGGGCAGGTAAGCTTCCCTAAAGGCGTCACAGTCTAGCGACAGAAGGAAGTCAGTCAGAGCATCACAGGTAAAAGGAAAACAAAGCCTATCCATCTGGAGAACCCTAGCCCTATCTTCCTTCTGAATCAGAAACAAAAGAACAAAACAGGAGTTGCTCTTGCCCCACTTCCAACAAGAGAAACTAAAATGGAAATATTATGTACTCCAGGAACTCCGTTAGTAGATGGACTTTTGCTGGTTAAATCTAATGAATGAAGATTAGAGCAATGTTTGCCCTCCAACATTCAGTAACCCATGCAGTCCTAAAATGAGTGAACCCTTACTAATTGTATTGCTTAATTCCATATTTAAGTCTTGCAGATTAAGAGATCTCTCACAAAATCCTGGTCTCAGAAATTTACAGATAGTCTTATACTCTGGCTATATTTTAGCGTAGCATAATTTTTACACACTATAGTTTGGTTTCATTGTAAAGCACATAACTTTCATTTTACATTGGACTTACTTGTGAGTAGCATAGGTGTTGGATCTTTCTCTCTTGTTACAAATAATATCCACACAAGTGCAAGTAAGAAATATTCAGCTTTGTGGAGTTCTGTCATTTGAATGACTATTTTTATTCATCTGGTTCCTCACATGAACATACTTTGCATTGAGGTTGCGGCTATCATAACAATTACACTGAGTGATGCTGGTATCATGGACAAATGTAATTTCAGAGCTTTGAGTGCCCAATAAAAATTCCAAGAGGACCAGGATGACTGTCTGAAAAGCCATTTAGCGGAATAGTTTTCTACGTAATGCTGCTTATCAAGAAAGTGGCTACTTCTCACAATGACTCTGCAGTTACAATGGCCCTTGTTTAGCAGTCATTTTTGCAGGCAGATGTATTTTGCTGATATAGTAAGTCTTATGCCAACAGAACCCTCAGTTGTGTTCATTGTCTTTGCCACTAAGAGTTCAATGGCCCTTGAAAGTTAAAGTGCTTAGGCAGTAACAGATTGGCATTAACTCCACTGCATTTACCTATAGATATACTGTCTATAGTATATATTAGTGCATGAATATTTGTTATGGACTCTTATGAGAAGATAATAGCTCTATTGACCTTTTGGCTTCTAATGTTGTTTGTTTAAACTTTAGATACTGTCTTTTTGTCCTATTGTCTCCATAATGTCTACTCTTCATTCAGTTGAAAATGGAAATGGACTGCCTTCAAGTCGATTCCGACTTATGGTGACCCTATGAATAGGGTTTTCATGGGAAGCGGTATTCAGGGTGGTTTACCATTGCCTTCCTCTGAGGCTGAGAGGCAGTGACTGGCCCAAGGTCACCCAGTGAGCCTCATGGCTGTGTGGGGATTCAAACCCTGGTCTCCCAGGTCGTAGTCCAACACCTTAACCACTACACCACACTGGCTCTCTTGAAGTAAGCAGCTAAGGGTGGCTAAATACTCTCAACCAATGAAGTAATTTTACACTAGTATCATATAATGTGCTTGTTAGTCTGGGGCCTTGGTGTCCAACACAGTCCCCACTCCCCACATGTGATGAAATGGCTATTGACTTGTGGCAAATTGGTACTTTACTTCTACGACATATTTTTTAAAATAAATTTTAAATAAAATTATTTTATATGTGTACCAGTTTCAAAAAGTGTTCACCCTCTGCCCTTAACAATCACAGATTCAGCCTTGTGTCCTATACACTTTTCTGACTTTGAAAAGTACAGAATTGTTTTTGAATTCATGAAAGATCCATTTCACTTTGACATTTACAATTCTCAACTATCTCAAGAGCTTATGAGGCTTCTTTCTTTGGAGAGGCCCCTTTTTGAGACAGATGTGATTTCATGTCAAAGTACTCAGCATTTCAGTTGTTAAGATGTGGACTTGTTTTAAATTAAAATGAGTTCGTGGTTCTAAATACAGTTATTCCAAAACTTTTTTCAATTTTTGGTTCAATGTGGCTCTGTGAATCAACTTTTTCTGTGGTAAAAATTGTAAAATCAAAATGTAGTTCTCAGATACTGCGTAAAAATTTGGAGGTGGAATAACAATGCATTCTACCTGATGTTATGCTTGATTTCCCTGGTCTACTTAATGAAAAAATACGGCAGATTTCTCACTAATCCTATCAGTAGATAATTCAAAACATTATAGTGTATTTTTCTACCCTCAAAACAGTTTATTATTTTTTTTGTCACGTACTGAAAATTTTAACACATTCACCACAATTTTGGCAAAAATGAAAAAAACTGTTGGACACCACTGGTCTAAGGGCATGACTCTAAACTTAGGTGCAAGAAGTTCTGGGTTCCTTCCCCAGTCAATCCTCTGTGCCCAGGGGAAAGTGGAACCATGGTTTGCATGCAGAAGCTTCCAGCTGCAGCTCCTGGCATCTCCAGTTACATTAATATAGGGGTGCGAAGCCCATGGATTGAATCAGCCTTCCTTACCTCCTTCTCCAAGGGTTTTGTACCTGCACAATATTTCACTAATCTTTCCAGTGATAGACACAGAAAAGCATTCACATTGGCAAGATTTGATGTGCTTCCATCAGCTCTCCTCGAGGGTAGATATCGTCGAATCCCTCGACAAGAGCGGCTATGCCCGTGCGGGATGGGAGAAGTTGAAACGGCATCCCATGTGCTTCTATCTTGTCCATTTTATCATGACATCCGTTCATCAAATATAACTTCAATTATCCAATTGATCCCAGGCCAGGACCTTTCATACTATACCAGTTACCTTTTATCAGACCAGTATCCAGAAATTACTCACTCTGTTGCAAGGTTCTGTGCCACTGCAATTATCATATGCAGAACACTTACTAGCTCAAATGTTCATACGGTCCTAATTCCAGTTGACTAATGTATGACTTTTAACTAGTTTTAATTAATGTTTGATGTTTTGTACTGGTCATGGACCATAAATAAAATTCATTCATTCAATCAATCAGCCTTCCAGGCCCCTCTACCCAGCCCTCAGAACTGTCCCCAGGCTATACTCCTCACTGGTCCTGCTCTGTGCCCTCTTCAAATGTTAGGATGAATCCTCGAAGAATGATAATGCCTCTTGCTTGTCTGGGTGGAGAGAGGTGTGGGGTGGAGGTGAAGCACCTTCGACAGTTCCTTGAAAGTTCGGACTAAAACCTGGAGCAGATTCCACTGCCCCACTGACAGAGAGCCACCAGCTGCCACAGAGCCACCAGCTGCCACTGAGGGTACTGCCTAGCACAAAATTGCACACAATGTCTTGATGTAGAAATGTTGTCATATATGTATTGTAACTGAGAAATGCTGAAGCTACCAGCATCTTGCTTACATACACATAAGAAACCTTCCACTAGCCATCAGGCTTAGAAGCTCCTCCCCATTCTCATATATATATCATTATCTTAATTGCTGTAAAGTGCCCAGAGAGCTTCGGCTATGGGGTGGTATTTAAATATAATAAATAAATAAATAAATAAATAAATAAATAGTGTGATTTATGCGACTCTCCCCCACCCCCAAGTAGAAATGGCTAACTATCCTGGACTGTTTGGACACTTCATGAGCCTTCTTTGCAAAAGCAGGAGATTAGACTGGATGGCTGACTGAGATTGTATTATGCATGTTGCTTGTTCAGAGGATGTAAGATCATAAAGGAAGTCTTGCTGGATTGGACCACAGACTCAATGTGTGCAGCTTCCTGTTTCCAACAATGGCTAGGAAAATATTTCTGGGAATTTTGTGAGCAGGGTATGTAGGCAGAAACCATTTCCCAGTATCTGATATTCACAGGTATACTGCATCTGAACATGGAGGTGCCATTGAACTATCATGTGTCATAGCCATCAATAGGCATATCCTCAGTGAATTGGTTTAATCTCCCTTGAAAGCGATCTAAACTAGTAGCTATTACCACATGTTATGGGACTGAATTCCAGGAACACATCTAAAGTGTACAGTGCACCTATAGAGAAAATCACACCATGTAAAACAAAAAATCAGAACTGGCCCTCAGATACTGCACACTATTCCAGTGATTCCAGACAGCACACAAATAGCATCACAAAGCATCGTAATGCATATATTCCATTAAAGAACCAAGATAATCAGCACATACCTAAATCTAATGATCTCACATCAAATAAATGCCTGAGGGAGCATTTAATCATTAACCATTACAGCAAAGGATGCAGAAAAGCCAGCATTTAGTCTTTTGTGCCTTGGTAAGTAGCAGTTTCTTTTCTCATACTTCAGATAAACGAACACACACACTTCTACCCATTCTTTTGTTACAGTACTGTTTGCACTTACAGTTGAGCTTCTGTGAATGCACCTTTGTGTTTAGTGGGGAGTAGATTTGTGCCTCCCCCATGACTCTGGAACAGAGATCACGTGAAGGGGGATCACACTGGTGCCTCAACACAGGGGATGCACAGCCAATGGGAGAAGAAGAAGGGGCCTGTTTTAAAAGTGGTGCCCCCCCTCATAATCAACATTCCTGACTGGCATGGCAACCTGCCTGCCCGCTCCATGCTCACAAAGGGCTTGGACTAACCACTCCTTTGGAGAGCTAAGTAAGATTTTGTTTTTAAAGTTCCCCAATTGGCCTTGCGGTCTCTTTTCTCTCTCCCCCCCCCCACTCCATACTGTCTCCGCTAAGGCTCAGCTGATTTGGCTAAATTATAGCTTTTGGACATAAGTGGCAGGAGATAATAGGTATGCTAACTTTAATGGCGAGCACCTTGAGGCACTTGCCTCTAACCTACCTTACTGCCAGCTGACTCAACGGGGTGGCAAGGGAGCTCAGATGGACCTACCCTGCTGAATGCTGGCTTAGCAGGGGTGGGATGGTCCACATTGCCCCCTCAGCTCACCCTTTGTAACTATCTGATGAAAGGCATGGGTCAGCCATTTGGCTGTATGGTGTCCAAGCCTGGTGATGTTGAGGGAGCTGAAGGTGAGTTTTAACACCAACTGGCTTTAGTCAGACTTCCCACACTTCTACGTAGGACATTAACTGCCTATTGCAGATCTGTTAAAAGCTATGATCCTTTAATCTCATTTAATTGTCTCATGTCTTCATTTAGGGGGTGGGATATGTTTTTGCATTTGCTGATCTAAACTAGATTTTGCAACATTAATTAGTATCTCTAGATCTTCTCTTAAGGTCCAAAACTCTCAGCCAGCAAACCAACTTCAGCTACACTGAATGGCAAAATGCATATCCTCAATATCTTCTATAATTCTAAGAGCTGGGTATTTATTAGAAAAGCATTTTCAGAGGAATTTTCAGTTAACCAAAGTCATTTTTACACTAAGCACTAAAGTTTTCATTTCATTTCTTAACATCTGAGAGCTGGGCTTCCCCCTTCCCCCTCCCCAGTTTAAATATCACTGTTTTCTCAGTAAATACACAACTGTCTGTTGTTACCACTTACTGCTTCAGGCTTGCCTTTATATTGCTGTAATTCACTGCACTGTATAAACCTTTATTCCTTTTCCTATACAGGGAATCATGTAACTCAAAATGTTTTCCTGTTGTGACGGAGAAGATGAAGAATTATAAAGACTAACACTACAATTTAACGCTTCACAGAAACAATGTATACCGTTCGTTCTCTGTAGACAAGCACACTAATTAATATTTATTGCTCCTGTCAAACCTGTAGCCATGGTCAATCCATTGCTGCGGCAGTTCAATGGGAGGCTGAGTACCATCTTTCTCCTTGGCAGGCATGTTTAGGTCATCAACAAAGACAAAAGCCCTTTTCCCTAGTGGAGCACTGCAAGCCCTCTTCTTTCTCCTGCAAAATTAAACCATTAATTTTATTCATGTTAATTTTCATCCTCGCCTGAAACAGCAGGAAGAAGCAGCAGAAGGGAGGGAAAGAGATATAAAAAGGAAAGGAAGCCTCCCTTCACCAGGAAACTGCCTGACATTATTGTTAGAATCGGTACTTTTGGAATCTGTGACCTTTGGTTTTTATCAGCTGTGCCTTAAAGGTCGGGGAAGCATGGGGAGAACAGTTATAAATCCACATGGAGTTTAATCAAAGAAGGTAAGCCATTCTGAAGTAAACAAGCTAATAAAACCATTCTAGTTAAAAACCTTTGTTAACAGAGTGTCAACAAAACCCTGCTGACATTAAGTGACTAGCAACTGCATTAATTAAACAAGGGAGCTAAAAATAAACAAACTTTTGTTGTCTCACCTATGGCAAGTAGCTTGGCATCCTGAGTTAAGCCCCCTTTTTAAAGCATGGCATCTGGGAACATTCTCTCTGCTGTTTCCTTCACCTTCTCTAAATTTGGAGGGTAGGCTCCCCAAGACAAAAGGCTTATTTTTTTTAGCTTATTCCACACAGTAAACTACTCATATATACTGATGGGTAAAACAACAACAAAACAGTACAAAGAATGAATAGTACTAGAAAGCTGCAACCACTCATTCTGATTATGAGAATGTGAGAACTTCAGCAACAGAGATGCTTGAAAGCAGACGGGTAGATTTCCTCCTCCCTTGATGTTTGGAATCTGTGTAGATTCTATCAATGGAGGAAGAAAAAGAATCCTGCCATTGTTCCTGCTCCTAACCTTGGCTATGAGTTATGAAATCCACAAATGTACAAGTTGTATGCTCGCAGGTGTTCTCTGTGCAATCAGCTCTCAGTACAGAAGCAGGACCAGTGAAAAAATAGCATGGTGCTTCCTTGTTTTGCCAAGCCTACACATGTCCTGACTACACACTTCATACCTAACACATGCGTTACCATAAAGGAGTGATATTTTGAGATGTTGGGCCCAGAGCAGTGGGTTCCAATTCGGAAATGTTTGGCTGGCATCATAAGTGTATGTGTGGAAAGGGGGGAATAATCTGGTTTCTTCATGGGTGGGACGTTTTCATTGTTAGGATGGAAGAAAGAGGAGGTTTCTTGTGGCAAACTGCGCCACGAATGGCCTGGCCTGGCCCTTTTTTATTTATATATATTTATTAAAGCATCTGAAAATTTGATATAGGCTTATGCAAGATAATTAATCCCCATAGGATAAGAGCAAGAACTTATTATAATCATTTTAATTAAGCAAAAAGCTTAGGTGTACTTTGAAGAAGAGCAGATGTTTATTTTCTTTCTGAACCCAGGACTGTGTCTTTCATGATGAGGTCTGGGGGAGAAGAGAGCAGGATATTAGTTGATAACACAGATATCCTGGCATTAGTTGACTTATTAGCAGGGCATGTGTGGGGTTGTTATATAATTCCAGCTCCAATTTCACCTTGAGTGGGAAGGTGAACCCTGTGTAAATGTGGTTGATCAAAGGAAGAAGGAATTTTGAATTAAGCAAATCCCCGCTTTTATAAAAACAAAGAGACTTACATATACTTTGTGAATGTCTGAGTCCCCACACCAGTGGTATACTGGAGGAACTTGTGGAACATTCTGCTACAGTATTCAGAACTGATCATATGGCATGAAAGACTTCTCTTTTCTAACATTTTGGCTTCTTATTTTACCCCGTCTGCCATATCTTTTTTTCTGAGCGATAGGAATTTACAGCTTACAGGATTGGGTTCATGTTTTTTAAAAAGAAACCCTGGAGATCCTTAGGCCATAACTATTATCCATGATACTTAAATACACTGCTCCAAGTCAAGGAAGTTCTTTCTGTGTACCAGGGAATAAGCAAGGCATAGTTTAAATAAAACATAATTCTGAACATAATAGTTGCTGTTTTTCTCCATAGAAGTTGACACACAATCTCACATATGTAATGGTTAACTGTACCAAGGAGGAGGTATGATTTAGCTGTGATAACTCAATAATCCTGTTATTTTTGCTTAGAAGTAAGCCCCACTGTGTTTATTTAAGTGGGTGTAAAACTCAACCCTGCTCTTCCAGGTCTTAGTCCAACATTTATTAAATATAATGTCCAGCATTACATTTATTAAATTACTTATTTAAATAAGCTTTAATTGAAACATATATGATTAAGCAGCCCAAATGTGTATTTTCTTTTCTTTTAGCTCTTCACTAGAGTTCTTTGTATAGTTTAGGGTTGGCATTGGGGTAGAACAGTACTCTTGTGCCTTTAACAGCTATGTGACAGGCAGAAATTATTATGAACTAAAAGTACATTTGGATGAACTTGAAATATGTTGTTCCTTTTTAAAATTAATTTTTCAAGCACTGGTGGTTACTAACACAATCCTCTTCATCTTATTCAGAAGTAAGTAAATACCACTGTATTCTGTGGAGCTAGTGCCTACTAAATGTGAATTTTCAGCAACTACTCACTTTATGTGTTTTTTTTAAAAAAAATAAGATTGAGAAAGCATTAGTGAACAGAGGTTTACTTTTCTGGTCACTGCTAAAGAGGTATTACTAAAACTGCAGTGTTGAAATGTCTACTATTTCTTTACAAAGGAGGAGTATAGAGAAAGATCTAGGACAGGTGGAGGCCACACAACGTTTTCCCCATCAGAGAAGCAATTGTGACAGCAGCTGGAATCCCTTCTGAACCAAAGTAAGATGCTACAGTTTAGTTAGGTGCTATATGCATGACTGCAATGCTTAAGTATCTCCAGTATGTTTGCAAGGGAGGAGGATGGGGAAAAAACAAAAACTTGGCCACGCCTTCATGACCTCATTGGCCACACCCTCATAGCAGCTCTACCAGGTCTAGTGGACACTAGCTGCCACTGGTTATGAGAGAGGGAGAAAAGATTTTCTCTATTCATTTTTTCCATGCTATGCATCAACTTACACACTTCTTTCATGTCATCCTTCTCTAAACTAAGAAGCCCCAAATGCTGCAACCTTTCCTCATAGCGAAGTTGCTCCATCCCCTTGATCGTTTTGGTTGGCCTTTTCTGAACCATTTCCAGCTCTATAATATCCTTTTTGAGGTGAGGCAACCAGAACTGTACACAGTATTCCAAATGAGGCTGCACCATAGATTTATATAACGGCATTATGATATCAGCAGTTTTATTATGGCCATTAGCTACTGGGCTAAGTTCAAGGTTCTGGTTTTGGTGTACAAAGCCCTATACAGCTTGGGACCAGGATACCTGAAATATCATCTTACCTCTTATATACCCAGTCGATCACTATGCTCTGAAGGTGAGGGCCTTCTGCAGATACCATCTGATCAGGAGGTCTGTTCCACACAACATAGAAGTGGACCTTTAGGGTAGTGGCACCTACACTTTAGAATTCCCTCCCCTTAAATATTAGACAGACATCATCTCTGTTATCTTTCGGCACCTACTGAAGACCTTCCTCTTTCAACAAGCCTTTGAAATAAAGACCTTACCTCAGTCTGCATCTGTGCTGGAATTGCTTTTTAATGTTTTTAAAGCTTTTAAAAAAGATGTGTTTAAAGAGGTTTTGTTTTAATATGTTTTAAAGATGTTTTGTTTTAATATATTTTAAAGTCTGTTTTTATTATATTTTAGAGTGTTTTTGGTGTTTTTATTTGCTGTCCTGGGCTCCTACTGGGAGGAAGGGTGGGATATAAATTGAATAAATAAATATATTTGTTGTTATATGCCTTCAACTCAATTACAACTTATGGAGATCCTATGAATCTTTTTTGGATATATTCATACGACTTTCATGGTAAGAGGTATTCAGAGGTGGTTTCCCATTGTCTTCCTCTAAGCCTACAGCACCCAGTATCCCCAGGCGGTCTTCCGTCCAAGTACTAACCAGGCCTTAGCTTCTGAGATCAGATGAGATCGGGCGTGTTCAGGGTAGTTCAGGGTAGTATGGCCATGTTGTTGTTGTTATGTGCCTTCAAGTTGATTAAGCCTTATGGTGACCCTATGAATCAGTGACTTCCAAGAGCATCTGTCATGAACCACCCTGTTCAGATCTTGTAAGTTCAGGTCTGTGGCTTCTTTTATGGAATCAATCCATCTCTTGTTTGGCCTTCCTAAGCAAATAAATATATAAATAATAATAAATATTTTCAATACCTTTCCTAATGATCCCTAGCATTGAATTTGCTTTTTTCACGGCTGCCACACTTTGGGTCAATATCTTCATGAAGCTGTCCATTACAACCCCAAGGTCTCTTTCCTTATCGGTCACGACCAGTTAAGACCCCATGAGTGTATATGTGAAATTTTTTTTGCTCCAATATGCCTTACTTCACACTTATTTACATTGAATTTACCATTTTACCATTCATTTACTCAGTTTGGAGAGGTCCTTTTGGAGCTCTTCACAATTCCTTTTTGTTTTAACAACCCTGAACAATTTAGTATCATCAACAAACTTGGCCATCCCATTGCTTACTCACTCTTAACTCTAGATCTTTTACGAACAAGTTAAAAAGCATACCAATCCTTGGGCGACTCCATTTTCTATAGCTCTTCATTAGGAGAACTGTCCATTTATACCTTCTCACTGCTACCTACTACTTAACCAGTTCCTGAACCACAAGATCTTATTCCATGACTGCTAAGCTTACTCATGAGTCTTTGGTGAGGTACTTTGTCAAAAAGCCTTTTGAAAGTCCAAGTACACTATGTCAACTGGATCACCTCTGTCTATATGCTTGTTAACACTTGCAAAGAACTCTAATAGATTAGTAAGATGGGACTTACCCTTGCTGGTTCTGCTTCAGCAAGACTCACTCTTCTATATGCTTAGTTATTTTATCTTTAACAATACTTTATACTAGTTCTCTTGGGACAGATGTTAAACTAACCAGCCTGTAATTGGCGTTACATTGGCTACTTTCCAGTCCTCAGGTATGGAGGCGAATCTGAAGAACATTACATATTTTTCTTACAAGATCAGCAATCTCACGTTTGAATTCTTCGAGAACTCTCATCTGAACCCAGCAATTTGTCCATTTTAATCTTGCCTATTAAGTCTAAACTTCATCTCTCGTCCCCACTATTTGCCTCAGTTCCAAGGATTCCCTTTCTGTAAAAGTTCAGGCACGGAGATCTGTCTTATCGGTGCCTGGAATCGGTGAGTGGCTGGACGGGAAGGAATAAGCTGAAGCTGAACCCTGACAAAACTGAGGTACTGTTCGTGGGAGACAAGGGAAGGTTAGGGGATTTGGACCTGGTGCTCAATGGGGTACAATTGCCCCTGAAAGACCAGGTCTGCAGCCTGGGGGTCATTCTTGACTCCCAACTGTCCATGGAAGCTCAGGTTTCGGCTGTGAGCTGGGCAGCACTGTATCAACTCCATCTGATACGGAGACTACGTCCCTACCTTACCAATCATCTGCTCCCATCGGTGGTACATGCCCTGGTCTCCTCTCGCCTAGACTACTGTAATGCTCTCTATGTGGGGCTACCTTTGAAAATGGTCCGGAAGCTGCAACTGTTACAGAATGCGGTGGCACGCCTGATTAAAGGCAGCTGCCGGCGAGATCATATCACTCCAGTGCTAAAAGAGTTGCACTGGTTACCAGTTGCTTACCGGGCCCAATTCAAGGTGTTGGTTTTGACCTTTAAATCCCTATATGGTTTTGGTCTAGTCTAATCTAAAGGAGCACCTCCAGCATCATCAGTTATGCCACCCAACAAGGTCAGCCTCAAAAGACCTTCTCTCCATCCCATCAGTCAAAACAGCCAAACTGGTAAGGACTAGAGAGAGGGCTTTTTCAGTTGTGGCCCCCATCCTGTGGAACTCCCTCCCAAATGATCTCTGCCATGCCCCTTCCATGATTTTTATTTATTTAATTTAATTTCTATACCGCCCAAAGCCAAAAGGCTCTCTGGGCGGTGTACATAAGAGTAAAACAGCAACATAAAATACAAAAACATAGAAATAAATAGCAAACTCAACAGAACAAATAATTAAATAGCATTAAAATACAATAAAATACAATTAAAGTGTAGTTAAAACAAACAACGACTCACATACATACACACACCAATCTCATTCACACCACACAGCATACATCCGGCGACAATGTCCCACGCTGAAGACTCTCCTCGCGCAGTGCAGCGGCAACGATGAAATAAGCTGGGACCTGGTCCTGCAGGGCGTGGCAGCTGTTAATAGCAGCAGTCCAGCAGGAAGGGTGGTAGTGGTGACAGCCAGGGGAAGCAGCACAGCAGCAGCAGATGATGAGGGGCTCTCCTTCCCTGGCAGCGCAATGTTCCTCTTCCTGCAGGCAGAAGGTCTCCCAGGCCTCTCAGCCAGCCAGCCTATATATCCCTCCAAGGAGGGACAGGTGGAAAAGGTTAGCCACAGCTGGCTGAGTACCTGGGACCTGGTCCTGCAGGGCGTGGCAGCTGTTAATAGCAGCAGTCCAGCAGGAAGGGTGGTGGTGGTGACAGCCAGGGGAAGCAGCACAGCAGCAGCAGATGACACGGGGCTCTCCCTCCCTGGCAGCGCAATGTTCCTCTTCCTGCAGGCAGAAGGTCTCCTGGCTCTTCAGGCAGGTTTTTGGGGTGGGCTAGATTTTATCTTCATTGTTTTTAGATTTTTAATGTCTAGGTATTGTATGCCTATTTTGTACGTCGCCCAGAGTGGCTGGACAGCCAGCCAGATGGGTGACAAATAAATTCAATAAATAAATAAATAAATATCCTTGACTGTGAAAACAGATGCATTCAATAAGCTTCTCCACAATCTCCTCATCCTGCTTAAGCACATCTTTGACTCCTTTGTCATCCAAGGGTCCAACTGCCTCCCTAGATGGTCTCCTGCTTTTAATATATTTAAAGAATTTTTTGTTGCTGATTTTTACGTTCTTAGCAATGTGCTCCTCAAATCCTTTTTAGCATCCTGTCTTCTTCCATTTCTTGTGCCAGACTTTGTGTTCTTTTTATTCTCCTCATTTGGACAAGACTTCCATTTTTTGGAAGGAAGCCTTCTTGCCTCTATAGCTTCTTTGACTCTGCTTGTTAACCACACTGGCATCCTCTTGGCTATGGTTCCTTTCCTGATCTGTGGTATACACTCAAGTTGAGCTTCTAATGTATTTTCAAACAACTCCCAAGTGTTTTGGAGTGATCTGACCCTTTCAACTTCCTTTCTCCCAAGTGTTTTGGAGTGATCTGACCCTTTCAACTTCCCTCATTTGAGGAAAGCTTCCTCTTTTGAAGTCAAATGTAATCATGTTGGATTTTCTTGGCAATTGGCCATTTACACATATGTTTAATTTAATAGAATTATGAACAGTGCTCCCAACTGGTTCAACAACACTTACATCTCACACCAGGGCTTGGGCGCCACTTAAGATTAAGTCCAGGGTCACTATTCCTCTGGTCCGTTCCATGACCATCTGTTTTAGGGCACAGTCATTTAGGGTATCTAGTGTTGGAAGTGGGGCAAGAGCAACTCCTGTTTTGTTCTTTTGTTTGTGCTCCAGAAGGAAGATAGAGCTAGGATCCTCCAGATGGATAGGCTTGTTTACCTTTACCTGTGATGCTCTGACTGACTTCCTTCTGTCGCTAGTCTGTTACGTCTTTAGGGAAGCTTACCCACCCCTCCTCCTTCTGGCCTTTCCACTCATTTCCTTCTCCGACTGTCTGGGAGAGAGGAGACATCCCTTTGTCTCTGTTCTCTCTCCTAGCATGGGGCTAACTCCCGCACCTGGGCGTTACGCCTCCAACTTAGTTAGTTAGTTAGAACTAGGTATGCCTTTCTATCTACTATGTATTTCTGTAAATAAAGTAGCTTTTCTTATTTTACTAAGTCTCCAGTCTCAGTGATCCTGATGCAGGGTAAAAGCCTGCTTTCTTAGGTAAATGCACACACACGCTGGCACGCTCGCATTTCAACATCTGCTGTTACTCTGCTGCTGTGGTGCTGCTTTAAACTAAATTAAGCAAAGAAATTACACACAGCCAACATCTAGAAATTTTACCTCTTTTTTATGACTGGAACACATGTAGCCAGTCTGTGTCAGGTTAGTTGAAGTCACCCATTACTACAATATTTCCTAGTTTGTATGCTTCCTTGATTTCATTGTTCATCTCAAGATCTCCCTCCGCATTTTGTTTAGGGGGATGATAGAATGTCCCCAGTACTAAATTGCTCTTGGGCCTGGTATTACCACCCACACTGTTTCTGTGAAGGAGTCTGTCTCTTTAGGAGGGTCTAGCTTGCTGGATTCAATATCCACTACAACTTATGATGATCAAGAAACCAGCAGTATTTCAAAATGAGTTTATCTATCAAATCATAGATGGTCAATGTGCATGCATAGTTGTAGTTGTTGGATGACGGAATGTAACCTGAGACAGATATTGCTGGCTAAATTATTACCTTTATGAAATCACTCTTAAAATGGTGTGCACTTGAACTTTTTAACACACATTATTTAATTCTCAAAAGAAACTCAATTTAATGCTTTTATAGTGTAGCCGTAAGTCTTTTCTTTCAACTGGATGAGTATTCCAGAGAATGAAAACTACAAAATTATCATACGCTGCTGTATAAAGCATTACTCAAATCCTGTAATGTTTCACATCATGGGCTATTAATAATTTAACATAATTAATTCAAAACACTTCACTCTGTGCGAGCCAGAGAGGAGAGGGGGAAATGATATATATTCCAGCCTTCAGTAGTGGAATTAAATGTGGAAAACAAGGAAAAGACAAAGAGCTGCCAACACTTATTTTGAGAGTAATTCACCTATTTTGAACTTTATATACATTTCATGTTTTAAGACTCTCAACTAACTTCACAGTCCAAAATAAAACCTTCCTTTGCAAGCAAATTGCTTAACACAGTTATAGTTGCTTGTCAGCCCTAAGAAGGGACAAATTAATCAGCGAAGGATGAAGTGCAATGATTAAATACAAGAAGTGCTTTACACACAAAACCTTTAAAATGCAGCACAGCTCCCCAAATTGCAGCGCTTCACTGTCAAATGAGAGGAGTCATAGTTTTGCCTGTAAACTTTGCCCTCTGACATACAAAAACCATCCTTGAATCCCAGATATGCAATGTCTAGCAATGATAACTAAGAGATGAGGGAATGACACGTTGCTTATAAGCACTCTGTCTGCCAATCACCTTTCCTTATCCTTAGCTCAGGATAGCCCCAGCTCCAAGGTTCAATTCTGGCTTTTGAAATAGACATGAACAAGTCACACCAAAAGAAGATTCTTCTGTTGTCAGTATGAACCTGAAATGAAAAGGAAGGCAACCCACACAGAAAGGAAAGGGAGGAAGCCTACAGGTACACAGAAGTATATTTATTTAGTCCAAAATATTTCAAGAAGAAAGAAAACCTTCTTCAGGGGCACTCTTAGACATAACCAGACTGAATCTTTGGCTTCTAACCTAGTTGGATGATGTGCTATGTTTCCAGGTTACAGATTAGGACAGGGTTGGTACTGGAATTAATATGTCTGTTTCTCTTTCTTCATAGAAAACTGAACAGACACTCTAGGATCAACACTTTATGGACACTATGACTGAAAATGCAGTGTGTGATAATTACTTGCCTCAGTAATGCCTACTTTTGCTTGTTATTTTTGAATTTTGTAACACTTTAAAAACTTTAATAGATGTATATATAAACAAAGTGCAATATATACATTCTAAGTACAGTACTGCATAATATATCACTGATTGGGATAAAATAATGCCCAACTAGTTCTGCACACCTAAAGCCACTTTAGGTCATCAATGGATTAAAGAGGATTCTGTCAGCAGAGGGGCAGCACTGGATACAACCCAAAGATTATTTATTTAGCCTTCCATTATATATTTAGCCTCTACTCCCATCCTTCTGAAATTCTGCAGATTACTTTCCTCTGCTTTTCTATGATATATGCCATTTTCATAACAAAACTGTTGACCACAAAACTACAGGGTGAGAAATAAATCTCTCCTGTTCAAATCAATTTTATAGGTGCCCAGTACAACCCCCTAGAGCTTGGCAAGCATTATCCATTCTGGAGGGGCTAACATGCCTGAAAATTGTATTCAGTTCTGTTAAAAGAAAAAAGTTTACCCCCTAATAGTGAGCGGATTTTGCTTTTCTGAATTGGGATTCAGATTCAGACCCAGAGGCAGATACTGATATTTTCCTAAGTGGGGTTCATTCTCAGTCTTGAGTCCAGTGAAAGAATTTGAGAAGCACATCTCAAGCAATTGCAGAAATGCTCACCAACTTGGACGGCTTTTTTAAGTGTTTAAACAAATTCATGAAGCATAAGGGTATTAATAGCTACCAGCCATGATGGCTGTGTACTATCTCCAGTACTGTAGGCAGTATGTCTCTGAATACCCGTTGCTGGGAACAGCAAGTGGGGAGAGTGCTGTTGTGGTCAGATCCCGTTTGCAGACTTCCTAGAGGCATTTGGTTGGTTGCTGTGAGGATACTGGATGAAATGGGCCTTTTGTCATCTCCAGTAGGGCACTTCTTAAGTTCCTCTGTTCATGTTAAAATGCATGGGAGAAACTATTATTGTTTTTTATTATAACTGCACAGAAATATCATGCTGGCAATGAACTGGCAAAATTCAAGATGCAAAAGGAAAACTTTACTCTTCCAGAACCAACACTTAGGACATTTGGGAGTGCAGTCCTTCCTTTTTACTGGTTGGGTTTTCAGTCTTCATAATTGCGAATTGGCCTGTCACTATGGTTTTGCCCGAGGGATGATTAGGGGCTTAACAAACAGGCTAAATTTTCCTCAGTGGTTAAAGTATTTCCCCCACATAGGGCACAGGGCCTCATGAACCCTTGGTCCCAGTACATGTGGGAAGATGAAATAATTGCACAACCAACATTATATATATATATATATATATATATATATATATATATATATGCTTTCCCCATACACGGGTGTCTGTGTTCAAAACACAACTGAGAATTGTCTTTCAGAAAATATTATTCACTTGGGAATTGCAAATATATGCACTACACATAATCAATAGCTGAAAGCCAGAGGCAGTTAAGATGGCTCAGTCCCTCACCTGTTCAGAAATAAATAGCAGATGGTACAAGTATCACATGGAAAGGAAGGAAATCCAAACACACAGTTTGTCCGACACATGGATGGCTGCTCCTCAGTTTGTTTAAACAAAAACTGGCAGTGCTCAAAAGCCAGTTCATTCCCCCTTTATGCCAGCCATCCAGACGCTGAAGGAATCCAGCCATATGACGTAGATATGACTATATTTCTGTAATTCCCATTGTTTTATATGCTGTATCTTGCAAGCATGGATAGAGAGCAAAGAAGCTCATTGAACATTTGTTTAACTACAATGTTGAGTATAACATGGAAGCTATTAAAAACCACTCTCAGACTGTTATTTGCTCTTGGGTTTAAAAAATAATAATATATACATTGTGATTTGATTAACGTATTTGAGAGAATATTCACGAAATGTTTTTACCATTAGAAGAAGGGCCCACAAGATACTCTATAGATTGAGACTGATATTGTATGAAAAAGCAGAGCAGAAGTGCTGATGCCTTGTTTGGATAGCTGTAAAGTGCTTTATGCAAGAAGAGTGGAGTATTTTGAAGTGTTGCTGGTGCAGAATAGCTGCAGAGAACATACACCAGTTTTGTATTAGTTGTACTTGTTTTCCATTAGTTTCTGAACTTGTTCAAAGTGGTGATGATTACCATTAAAGCCCTATGTCAGCATTGGGGAACCTCCAGCCCATCGACCTAATTTGGTCCATAAGGCTTTTTTCTCTAAACCATACCCGACTGCCCCACATCTGATGTCATATGTGATGTCAGGTGTGGGGCAGATAAAGACACAGCTGCAAAGGAAGAATTGGGAGCTTAAAGTGCACTCCTGACTGTTCTTTGGCAAGCAGGGCTCACTGACATTGTTGATCAGGTCATTGATGGTGACAGCAAGCCCTTTTGAAATGGTCTGTTTCCTAGAAACAGAATTTTTTCCTCAGCAGACCAGCTTTGCAGATGTGGAGACAAAAAATGTTTGTGCCTGTAAGTGAACAAAGTGAGGCTTGCTGACAGTGCCAATTAGCTGATTTGTGCTGACAGTGGGCCCCTTGAAAGTCTGTCACCTATCATAATGATATCAAATGACTGACATTTGGAGGCCCCTTCCCACCTGTCAAAAATGGGCAATGGAGGCTGGGTCAGTTCTGGATCTGGCCCTCAAGCTGAAAAAGGTTCCTCACCCCTACCCTAAATAGTTTGCCCAGCAGGAGTGATGTCAGACTACAACTCCCATTGGCCATGCTGGCTGGGGCTGAAGGGAGTTGGAGTCCAAGATAATGGAGGGCCATAAGTTAGCCAACCCTTCTTGAGGAACATCTCTTTCTATAATTATCAGGGCTTTTAAAATTGAATTTTCACCAGAAGGGAAGACTCACAAGGTCACTTTAAAATAATGCAAAAGGCAAACAGACAAACTGTAAAGTAAATATTAAAACATGGGACACTATTTGCCAATAGGGAAAGCATGCTTGCCTTTAGGGAAACCCAGGACAGTAGTTTCCCTATTGCCAAGTATTGTCCTGTATATTTCCTTGTGTGTAAGCACGGTTTTCTTATGGGCAAGTACTGTCCTATGTCTGTTTTTGTTGTGATCCTTAATCAGCTCTTATATATTGTGATATCCCCCTCCCTCTTAGACCTCCAGTCACCTAGGCCTGGCCTTTACAAAGTATACCTGGGATCAAAGTTTCCAACTTCCTTCAATGCAGGCCTTAACTGGAGAGTTCGAGGGCAGAGACTTACTGTTGTGCTGGTTCCAGTGCATCTCCACCTCTTTTTTGAAAATGGGGATATGACACTCGTCAAATGCTGCCCCTTTTTACTCTAAAACCTGTGCAGATCAGCTCGAGTGAGTTTTATTTTAAAATCAGCTTCAGACCATTTTGCAACGGATTGGTAGATCAACCCATTGCCCCTCCAGGTGTGGCCATTGAAATACTTTGCTGTAGGCTCAGGCAGAGACAATGATTGCCCCAAGACTTTGCTGTGGGTGGTCCTGAAAGATCTGAAGTCAGCAGTGAGGAAGGGAGGTATGTCCAGCTGAGGGCAGAATTGCTTCAGAATGCAGCCAGAAAACCATTCTTGCTGCTTTTGAAGTGACTAGTGTGCCCACAGCCCAGACTGATAGTTTCAAATGATTGTTCCTGATATGAGCCCCAGACAAATGTATTGTCCACTTTTAACAATTGATTGAGTGGGCCAGTGAGATAAGTTAGGCAGGGCAAAAATTGCCCAAAGAAGTTCACCACACCCAGAAATTGACAGCCCTCCATGGTAGATTTGGAAACCAGGAACTTTCTAATTGCTGCAATCTTCTTGGGGTCTGGATGTATCCCATCACCATCAATAACATGTCCCAAGAAGCACATTCATTGAATCCTAAGTTCACATTTTTCATGGTTAAGAGTGACATTTACCTCTGCCAGCTGCCGTAGGGCCCATAATAATCTTGTGTCATGCTGTTCCAGAGTGGTGCCAGTAATGATCATTATCATATGACATATTACCCCCTCAGTCCCTCTGAAGAGACAACTCATCCTCTTCTGAAAGTGCTGTGGAGCTGAGATGATCCCAAAGGGGAGTTGCTTGAAGCAGTATCGCCCAAATAGAGTTCCAAATGTTGTATGCCTGGTCTCTCATTAAGTAAATCAGGGTGTTCACCTGCTTTTCTTCAGGTTTATTATTTAGTCTTGAGGCTATCCTGAAACACTTAAATCTGCACCTCCATCTAGTCACTCCCCTGGGGCTGCAAATGCAAATAGCTCAGGAGACTGAATGTGAAAAGAAGCTGCTGCCTTTGCCCCTTAGCCACAGACAATGGATATGAACATAAGAACATAAGAAGAGCCTGCTGGATCAGGCCAGTGGCCCATCTAGTCCAGCATCCTGTTCTCACAGTGGCCAACCAGATGCCTGGGGGAAGCCCGCAAGCAGGACCCAAGTGCAAGAACACTCTTCCCTCCTGAGGCTTCCGGCAACTGGTTTTCAGAAGCATGCTGCCTCTGACTAGGGTGGCACAGCACAGCCATCACGGCTAGTAGCCATTGATAGCCCTGTCCTCCATGAATTTGTCTAATCTTCTTTGAAAGCCATCCAAGCTGGTGGCCATTACTGCATCTTGTGAGAGCAAATTCCATCGTTTAACTATGCGCTGAGTAAAGAAGTACTTCCTTTTGTCTGTTCTGATTCTTCCAACATTCAGCTTCTTTGAATGTCCACGAGTTCTAGTATTATGAGAGAGGGAGAAGAACTTTTCTCTATCCACTTTCTCAATGCCATGCATAATTTTATACACTTCTATCATGTCTCCTCTGACCTGCCTTTTCTCTAAACTAAACAGCCCCAAATGCTGCCTTTCCTTGTAAGGGAGTCGCTCCATCCCCTTGATCATTCTGGTTGCCCTCTTCTGAACCTTTTCCAACTCTATAACATCCTTTTTGAGATGAGGCGACCAGAACTGTACACAGTATTCCAAATGCGGCCGCACCATAGATTTATGCAACGGCATGATATCGGCTGTTTTATATTCAATACCTTTCCTAATTATCGCTAGCATGGAATTTGCCTGTTTCACAGCTGCCGCACACTGGGTCGACATTTTCATTGTGCTGTCCACTACAACCCCGAGGTCTCTCTCCTGGTTGGTCACCGCCAGTTCAGACCCCATGAGCGTATATGTGAAATTAAGATTTTTTGCTCCAATATGCATAATTTTACACTTGTTTATATTGAATTGCATTTGCAATTTTCCCGCCCATTCACTCAGTTTGGAGAGGTCTTTTTGGAGCTCTTCGCAATCCCTTTTTGTTTTAACAACCCTGAACAATTTAGTGTCATCAGCAAACTTGGCCACTTGACTGCTCACTCCTAATTCTAGGTCATTAATGAACAAGTTGAAAAGTACAGGTCCCAATACCGATTCTTGAGGGACTCCACTTTCTACAGCCCTCCATTGGGAGAACTGTCCATTTATTCCTACTCCCTGCTTTCTGCTTCTTAACCAATTCCATCCACAAGAGGACCTCTCCTCTTATTCCATGACTGCTAAGCTTCCTCAGAAGTCTTTGGTGAGGTACCTTGCCAAACGCTTTTTGAAAGTCTAAGTACACTATGTCCACTGGATCACCTCTATCTATATGCTTGTTGACACTCTCAAAGAATTCTAGTAGGTTACTGAGACAGGACTTTCCCTTGCAGAAGCCATGCTGGCTCTGCTTCAGCAAGGCTTGCTCTTCTATGCTCTCTCACTTATATGCTGTCTCACTTTCAAATCGTAGCAGGATGGAACAATCCTAACCTCCTTGGCTGTTATTCTTTCTTTTTGGGATGGTGTAAAAGCCGGAAAGGAATGAAACAGGCTGGAATGAGCCCTTTATAAAAGAAATTGGTGCCAGAAACACTGGGATGTGTTAGAGACACTTGAGAACAACATTTAGGAACAACAACCATTCAGATAGGATTTTTATTAACCCTTTAACAACCAAAATGCCCTCTGGAATGGAATGAAACAGGCCGGAACGGCGACTTCCCAGCAAGCCAGACCTCCCAAATTCCCCAGGCCCACATGACTACATGGGGTGCATGCAATAAGACACAAAACTTCCACGAAAACCATGTTCCGATACCTGTTCCGGGCTATATTACACTTTTACATAAAACAGCCCGGAACGGCGACTTCCCAGTGAGCCACATCTCCGAAATTCACCAGTCCCACATGACTACATGGGGTGCATGCAAAAAGTCACAAAACTTCCATGAAGACCACGTTTCAATACCTGTTTCGGGCTATAATACGCTTTTACGTAAAACAGCCCAGAACGGCAACTTCCCAGCGAGCCAGACCTCCCAAATTCATGTGAGATGCATGCAAAAAACACGCAAAAAACACAAAACTTCCATGAAAAGCACGTTCCAATACCCGTTCCGGGCTATAATACGCTTTTATGTAAAACAGCCTGGAACGGCGAATTCCCAATGAGCCAGATCTACCAAAATTCACCAACCACACATGTTGCTGCCTCTTCTTTCGTTGGGAAATGGGAGATAACACAGGATGACCCAGGAACCTCTGGGGTGATCAGCAATACCCTTTCTTGCTGTTTGTAGGTCCACTAAGCAGCACTATTGGTGCTGCTACCAGGTTGTGAATGGCTGGTGAATTGGGGAGAGAGAGAGAAAAAGAGATTGGAGGAGCAAGTCGGCTGGCAGAAGGGGGAGAGAAATTGAATTTGCCTTCTGTGAAATAGATGTGCTATCACAGGAAAAAAACGGGTCCCAAGAAGTGCTGCTGTGTGCTTGGGCTCAGACTCCACCTCTGCCTTGTATTCAAGTTCTGGGCCAAACCTCACCAGTTTGCTTTCTGTGAAATCAGTTTCTGACACAACTACTTTCAAAATCAAGGTTAGTAAAGTCTGGAACCTGTGGGAGTGACTCCTACTCATTGGACAGAGCGCATGAGGTGGAGGCAGAAGAAGTTTCCAGTCAAAAGGCTCTCAGGCAAGAAGGCTGGAGAACAGGACCTTGGACAGCCACTGCCAGTCTGAGGGCCAAACTAGATGAGATACGAATCATGCAATAAACAATTGCACGATGAGCTTTGCAACACTAAATTGAAGGTGCAGGGCAGCTGAACCCTAGTGGGGTCCTGACATGGGGGCTTTAGTCCCTGCACCTATTAACATTGGGGAATAATAATAATAATAATAATAATAATAATAATAAATTGTACCACCTCCTTTGCTGAAAATGCCACACCACTGTACCAGTATATCAACAAAATCACAAAAGAAAGCAATCAGATGTCAGGGTTGAGGTCAGTCCCTCTGACGTTATCTGGCCTACAAAGTGGTGGGGCAAGCATCCATTCCTCCACCCAGAAAAGGTTTAGCACACCTGTTCTATGTATGGCTATGATGACACAAATAAATAAATATAACTATTAAGAGTAGTCCCTCTGTAATGATTTTTCATTCTTCTAAAGATATTTTAACATATAGCATCATTAGCTATATTCTTTGGGAAAATATGAATCCAGTAAAAAATAAACACACATAGCAAGAACTAAAACAATGTATACAAATATGTGTAAATATATATATATATTCTAAAACAACATTAGGATATAAATGTAACATAATATAAATAGCAGCAACTGAACCAATATTTTTGTAAACATTTTGTAAACTAAATAGAACACAAATGTACTCTTTTGTGCAGGTAGGCGTGCAAGATCATTTCAAATATAGAACAGTATTTATCAACACTGAAAATAATCATATAACATTAGACAAGATCATGTTATAGAGGAAAACATTTTTCCCTGTGGCATGGATTCTTCATTTGTCACAACACTTTGGACATTTGAATATGCCTTGAGGAGCTTGATTTCTCTCAAGGCAGGACAGATGGTACCAGTCCTGACTGACTCCCTGGCAGAGAATCATTGTGTCCTCCTTGGGTTTCTTGCACAGATTACCCATTAAACACAATGACCAAGATGAATTATAATACTGTTGTACTGCTGAAGATAAGAATGCAATTGTAGACAATGATTATTTAGGCACATTTCTTGAGACAGGAGTGTTGAAAATGTTCATGACTTTCTGATTTATTTGTTTCTTTGTTCTCTGCTGCTGTCTCTGAGTTGCACTTGGTTGTGGAAGTAATGCATTCTTGCTGAGCAGTTCCGTAGCAATCCACTGCCGTACAGGGACCATGTCTACTGGGGAGGGGATTGGAGAGCCACTGCACAACACATGTGCAAACAGACATACAAACACCCCACACTTGGAAGAGTCCTTTTGAACTGGTATGTCAAGAGGTGCATGAATGATCCACTCTGACCAATTCATTGCTGAAGCTGACTGCATCTCTATAAATGTTTGCAGCATGTTGGTGTACTTGGTGGAGATGTCATGTTTGGAATCAAGATACAGAATAATTTTCCACTTGAAGAACACAATCATTAGTACCCAATGAGAACTGTGTACATTGGTGGAGATGAGCCAGATGTCCTTCATCTCAACATCCAAGCTTGTGCCAAAGTTATGAACACTTGTTGCGTATCCCTGTAATTCCATGGACTGCATAATAAATGGGCTGAGTAATAACATTTATTGGAGCAATTTGTTTTGCAGTTAAATTTGCACACTATCAACATTTCATTCAGGATGTTTTGTGTAGATGACTGTATAATTTATAAATAAACACTACCGCTCATTGGAATGAAAGGTCATCTTTAATATATATTACAGTAACATAGGAGAATCAAAGTATTCACAAATATACAGAAGTGTGCCCTTAACTTTCAGCAGTACCAATTTAAATTTGACATCAAATGAAATTTGTCTCTTGTTAAATTAACTGAAGTTATATTTGGCTATATACCATTGAAAACAATTGGAGTGCATAGCACAAATCTTTGCTTGTGTGTATGCAAGTGAAAGTGGTTGCTGTGAAAGCTTGTGGCCCAGAGCATTGACTCATACAGTTATGCATGACTGGTGCATTTGATTGACTTGGCTGGTTCAGATGTTGTTCTGGGCTCTGTTCAGAAAGATGTATTATTGCATGGAACATGGCTTATGTGGAAGTTTTGTGTCTTATTGCATGCATCCCATGTAGTCATGTTGGACTGGTGAATTTCGGAGGTCTTCCTCGTTGGGAAGTCACCGTTCCGGGCTGTTTTACGTAAAAGTGTAATATAGCCCGGAATGGGTATCGGAACGTGGTTTTCGTGGAAGTTTTGTGTCTTATTGCATGCATCCCATGTAGTCATGTGGGACTGGTGAATTTGGGAGGTCTGGCTTGCTGGGAAGTCGCCATTCCGGGCTGTTTCATTCCGTTCCGGAGGGCATTTTGGTTGTTAAAGGGTTAATAAAAATCCTATCTGAATGGTTGTTGTTCCTAAATGTTGTTCTCAAGTGTCTCTAACACTTCCCAGTGTTTTTGGCAAAGTTATGGGTATCAAGAATCCACTAAGCTGCCTTTCTTAGAAACAAATTCCAAGCTCTTCAGGTAAACTCAAACAAGAACAGGTTTATTTAAGTATCAGTCCACAGGGAGCCAAGCTGACCCATTCCCCTGCAGGCCTTTCTTTCCCTTTGCTTCTCTTCTCCTCCTCCTCTTCTTCTTGTTGTTGTTCTCAGGAAGTCCTTGTTTCAAGTACTTCCCCTTGACCCAGGAACTACCTACACACAAAAAAACCTCACAAATTTATTTTACGTATGCTCCTCCCTCTATATAGATTTGAATGACCCCAGGATAATTATAACTAGGTAAATAGGTCTCATCCTTTAAAATAACTACATAGGCTGGGCCTGCTCTGAATGCCACTTCTGTAGCTCTTAGCCAAAATGGCTTCCAAAGTCCTGGAAGTCGTCTTCTCCTCCCCACCCCAGGCTACACACAAGAGTTTGAAACACATAACTCTCCTTAAAGTAACAGGTGCAATTAAACCATATGGGTTACATAGGCACAGGTCTTGCTTAAAACAGGATGGCAAATCCTAAATCACAGGCTCTGGAGGAAAACGAACAGCATCCAAATCGGCATTTTGTTTTCCCCAAATGTAGACTGAGGCCAAACAGAACCGAAAAGTCACTTCAGGGTAGGAATTTTGAATTCACTGGAGGGGAATTCAGGTATGCTGTGAGGAATCTGGCCAGCACTTTATTCCCCTGTTCATTGAAGTCAAAGAGATGTTACTCCATATCTCTTCATTTATGAATTAAGATCTATCGCAGAGAAGGTCACAGAGAAGACCTTTTACATTTATTTTGCCTATCCCCTGCGATTATGCTTCCTCACTGTACTTTTCACTGTCCAGTACAAAATGTGGGCTACCATGCTTCGTCAATTAATGTGTTAGATTAATCAATTAAAAGCATTTTGATTGATTAGAAAATGATTCCCATTTAATTTAACAGCAGATCCCCCCCAAAAAACTTGTTAATAATTTTAATACAAGTACTTTAAGTACTTATATGAGTTCCATGGGTGACAAATGCCATCTCTTTTATCTAGTGGAGGACATTATGCAAATGTTGGGCTTGCTAAGTGAAGTATACCTCAATTCTGTTACATCCAACAGGAAATAATGTCTCTTCTGCTGCTAATGTCGAATACTTTTAAATGTATTAAATGTATTTTTTTTCTGCTGGTTTTTATATGTTCTTCACGAATAGGCAAAAAAAAGTGGATTAAGAATGTATAGCCAACAGATATTTCTATCAAACTTTAAAAAGCAGGGAAATTGGGCAGCTATAGTGAATGCACCAAGGGTGCAGGAGATCTCACTTCCTCCCTGACATATTGTACTGCTCTACAAATTTGTAAAAATGCAAACAGAATTGGGCTGGTCTTTCACAGTCAAATCCACCTCCTGTGTAGCTTGGAAGAATTTGGTAACGTGCCTCTGGGCGGAGGGAAGGGGGAAGGCAGGTTTGATCACTTGCGTGCTTATTGAGTTCAATGGGATTTGCTCCTGTGCAATCATACTTAGGATAGTGAAACTGACCATAGGGGAGGAAGAGAAAGGGCAGGGAGGGTGTACTGCCCCAGCCGCGGGCTTTCAGGTTTGAGAGATGCTAAAGAATCGATAAATCAGACTCAGGTTTTCTTACAAGAAGAAGTTTATTGAGTAACTTACAGCACACAGGCGTACCCACTAAGCGGAACAGACTGCAGACTGGGCAACCAGCCAACAAGAGTGACTTATATATAGGGTTACCATATTCCAGTTCCACAAATCCGGGCAGGCTAATGTGCGTATTATGCATATTATTTGCAGAATATGCAAATTATTTGCATATTATTTGCATATTAATATTTGGATTGTCCAGTTGTTTTGTTTTTGTGCCTAGGAATTACCACCAAAAACTGGGGAAAGATGTGAGAAATCTTTTTTAAAAAGCAACATTTTCAACCTTAAATGCCTTGACTCTAGTTTCCAACACTATGGAATATTTATTGATTGATTAAGAGGATTTATATCCTGCCCTTCTGCTGTTAAAAACAGAGCTCAGCATAGCTTACAAATGTAATAAAAACAATAAAAATACACAATCAATATAAAAACATAATAAAAACACAAAATAGCAACAGACATAAAGTAAGTCAGGGCAGCAGTACGGTTGACCATTACATATACAATATATTTCAGAGATGTGGTGGGTGGAGAAAAACAAGAAGCCAAAATGTTAGGAAAAGGAGTCTTTCACACAACATGCTCAGTTGTAAATACTGTTGCAGCAAGTTTTACAAGTTCCTCCAGTATTCCACTGGTGCAGGCACTCAGACATTCAAAGTATCTGTATGTTTCTTAGGTTTTATAAAAGCAGAGCTTTGCTTAACTCAAAATTTTTCTCCCTTTGATCAACCACATCTACACAGGTTCCACCTCCATACTCAAAATGAAACTGGGCCTGGAAGTGTGCAACAACCCCACACATACCTTGCTAATTAGATTATCAATGCCAGGATGTCTGTCTTATTGACTACTCTCCTGCTCCCCCCCCCCCACCGGGCATCATGAAAGACCCAATCCTGGGCTCAGAAAGAAAATAAATATCTGGTCCTCTTCAAAGTAGTGATAAGCCTCTTGTTTTAATTAAGATAATAATTATAAATTCTTGCTCTTATCACTAGTGGGAGTTAATTATCTTGCATATGCTGCTGTTGCTTCTATGGCTGTAACGGACGGAAGTTAAAGATAAGTGAAATGCAAATAGGAAAACAACAACACAAAAGGCAGTAACACTTTCCTAAATGTAATACCATACCAACCACAACAAGATTCCTATGAGTAAGGCAGAACACTCAGCATCCCACAACCAGTCAGGATTCCTAACCAAAAACCCAAACTAAAAAAATCCTAGCAGCCAGTCAGCCAAGGTCACAGAAATCCCCATGCAGCACAACCTGACCTGGGGACTGCAGTTAATGCAGAATGCTGCAGCACAATTGCTGACATGAGTGAGATCCTGTCAGCACATAAAACCTCTGCTCTGAAATCTGCATTGGTTGCTGATTTGCTATCAGGCCAAGTTCAAGCTGTGCTTTCCATGTTGTGGGTGCCACATAGTACTTGTTCCGCTCTTGTAAGAAATCAGTCCTGTAAAGTGGCAGCACCTATGCTTTGGAACTCCTTGCCTATTGACATTAGGCAGACGCCTCTTTTCAGCACCTGCTAAAATCAGTTTTCTTGAGGCAAGCCTCTCCAGGCATGTGGAAGCTATTGTGTTTTTAAATCTGTTTTTAACTCATTATTCGTTTTATTATTTTGAATGTTTTTAAGTATCTGTCCTTAACGCTTTTGCCAATAATTTTATTGTTTTAATTCTTTCTGTAAACTGCTTTGAGATTTTTTTACAATAAAGTGGTATATAAATGTTAGGAATAATTTTCCCTAGACCCCAAGAGTTGTCAAGAGTTGTCAAGAAACCTACATTATTTTCAGAACCAGTGTTGCAATGAATTCTGGAACCTAGAGGGGGTGGGAGGGATAGACAACTCTAAGTTTCATTTTTTCTCGTGAGAAGAAAAACTCAAAGGCGCCTCTCAGACTAGAACATCTCTGTAAAAATGAGATAAAATGTATCCCTTCTAGATGTTATTATTTCTTTCTGTCTTAACATCACTATAACATCCTGTAACATTGTAGCTAATTCAGCACAAAACAAGCCATTTTCTCAAAATATCTTACTACAATTGTATCCATAAGATTTACGTCATACTGCTGAGTGAGTAAAGTTCACAGGCACATTAGAAACATTTTATCTCTTTTTGGTGTCAATCTGCTCCTTTTCCTTGCCTTTTTGCAGCTCTTATCTCAAAACAAGTTTTCTTTAGACTGACAAGTGTATGGATTCTTTATCAAACTCTCGCTTTTTAGAATCAAATGAAATGCAACAATGATGAACAAATGTGCTTACTTATCTCTGTAATGCTGTATTCCCATCTTATGATTTTTAATAATATTGTATCTTGTTTGCTTATGAAAAACTATATAAAGGATGCTGTAATTAATAAACGGGGCTCTTTGCCCTGACGGACTCCTGTCTGTGCAGAGCAGAGATCCCTCTTGATCAAGCAGTATTTTGTGTGTTGCTTTATGTTTGGTATCTGGCTGGACCACTAACAGGTAAATTAAATTACTAAGCTTGCACTCCTATTCAAGGCTGAGGTGTGCGCTAGCTCACCCTTCCTGGGAGGGGAGGGGGTTTAAATTTGAACCTAACATAAATGTTGTAAATAAAAATACATAAATAAATGTTGGAGTCACTGTGGCCCTTGAGTCTCTGCCCACTTTTAGGAACCAAGGAATCTGCCTTATACTGACTCAGGCCATTTTGTACCATGATTTCTTAAATGCAATACCATACCAACCACAACAAGATTCCTATGAGTAAGGCAGAAAACTAAGCATCTTACAACCAGTCAGGATTCCTAACCAAGAACCAAAAATATGATAAATGAAGAAATATTTATATAAGCATGACTATCAAATATATTTATTATTTACACAAACTGTAAAGATATTTATAGTGCAAGCCTAGGTTTATTTATTCAGAAGCAAGTCCCAGTGTATTCAGTGGGGCTTACTCAAACAGGGACAGAAATGCAGCCTCAAGTGATAAGCAACTTCATTCACACAACCCAAAATTCCGAATCATGCCACTTTACGCTGTTCTGCAACTGTTTATACTTGTTTTTATGGTTATTGGATTTTAAATGGCTTTATTTCTTGTTGTGAGCTGCCTTGGTTTCCAACCCTACCTCACAGGGTTGTTGGAAAGACTCCATACATGCACGCGCGCACACACACACACACACACACAGCAGATGTATAAATACATACAGCCCATATAATAGTTTATTGTCAAACCAATTGGTCATTGCAGAAAAATCAGTATTAGTTTTTAAAAAATCAGTATTAGTTTCCTACAGAATAAAAACTGTAATACCTAAGTAAGCCCTGCCTACTTGCTTTAAAATAGGACTGGAGGGGAGGGGACAGAAAGAGTTAGAACACAAACACAATTCTTTTTTACATTCACTCCAAAGTCCTATTGATTTTCAGCACATTCATAACCATGTCTACTCAAAAGTAAGTCCTATTGAATTCAATGGGATTTACTCTGGGCATATGGGATTAGCATTGCTTTTACAAAAGCAAGTATTGGGAAGGTTTTCAAAACACTGCCCAGGATCTGACTCCTGCACACAAGAGGAAAAAAACCTGAAATGTATATACTTACCCAATTTATGAGATTTTCAGATGAACTGGGGGGGGGGGAACCACCATTTTCTGGCATTGCAATGAGGTTTTCTAGACACTGTCTCAGGTCAATCAAACTGAAAAACAACCTTGGCTTCACTGATTGGCTGCAATCCTGAATGGGAGGGGTTAAAGCTATGAAGTGTTATACAGTACTGTTTAAAGAAAGATTTAACAGCTGGGGGCATGGCAGCTGACGTTTTTATGTATATCTCAAGAACCAGACCACCTAGAAACTTAATATTGTTTTTAAATTAAAGCTGAGAATCCGGGCCACCTAAGGGGCTAAACAGGCACCGGGTGGCATGCAAAGAGTCCGGGTAAAACCCGGCTAACCGGGCAATATGGCAACCCTACTTATATAGCAAAATCCTTGGCAAGGCACAATGGTGACAAATACATGATTAGTTGCTTTCTTACTTAAAATCATTGCTTCTCAGCATAATACATGATTAATTGTCCTATATCAAGCTAAGCATCAAAAGAGATTTTATGAATACATCTATTGGCAAATACCTGCAATGACAACAATTGATGGCTACTATCTTTGAAGCATCATAGCACTTGATTGATTATCTTGTTTTCGTACATTCAAAGTGATAAGACATTGCACTAATTGGCACTACTAGCCAGCAGATCATCTTGACCTCTGAAAGCTACTCTCTTGGCAGCCTTAGCTCATTATTCCTCCTGGATAAGGCTTGGAGCTGCTATCCTTGGCAGCGCATCAAATGGTCAAATCCCTCCCTGGCAAGGCCAGCTTGTTAGTTCCTCAGATAAGGACCAGGTGAGCTATGAGCCAACCGTTGACTGTTCCTTGACTTATCTCACATGCTGCCAAAATGAGCTAATTGGGTACACTGGCCATTCTTTGACCATCTACCATTCATTCATGACTGATTTTTAATGAATTTAAGAAAATCAACATTGGATAGCAGCAGAGCAAAAATTAGCAACCTTAGCTGTTATCTGTGGAGTCTGATTGGATAAAAGGTAATTTGCATAAAAAGCCTCACTTCTACCAGGGAGATTTTGTAAAATTGGAGTGATTAACTGAAATATGAGATCTCAATAGAATAGGCAATGAAGTAGCACATGTTCTACCGTTTCTACTACTCCACCAACACATGGGCAAAGTCTCTCTTGATAAGGGATTTTTTTATATCTGCCCTCCAAAAGTGCCGAGGGCAAGATGTTGAACCTTGCCCATGTAAAGGCTCTTCGAGATTTAGATACAGACAGCGTGTTTAAATAGGAAGCAGGTATAAATGGCCTTGGATTATATCTAAGTTTAGTAATTAACATCAGATGGCCTTGAAGATCAACATCTCAGATCCGTTGAAGGATGCTCTTTTTAGCTTTTACATGTCCCATTTTAAGGATCATGGGTAGGGAAAACCCTAGGCTTAATATTTTGGCTTTTATCATCTTTTTCCATTTGGACTGGAAAGCATCCGATAAAATACATGGGGCCAGGCCCACAGGGGCAAAGATCATTTTTAGCCATGATTTAATTCTGCAACTCCAGATACGAGATTCTATAGTAGGAAGCCCAACCTCCAAATGGAGAATAAAGCTAGGGACACAACGAGGGACAGCCAATACCAAATGAAGAAAACTATTTTGGACTGTTTCGAAAGGAGATTACTTCTCGTAGGTGCTAGCTTGTGCCTCATACAGCAGCTGGGGGATGATTTTTGTCACGAATACTTGTATGACTGTGGGAGAGTATTGAATCCTCTATTAAAATAGAAGGAGAGAAGTGCCTTCGTAGTTCTTTGAGCGTTAGCCACAGCTGCCTTTACTTGGGGCCCCCAGGCTCCCTTTGAATGAAAAATCAATCCCAAGTATCTAAAGGATCCTACTTGGTCAATTGGGTGCTTGTTGATCCGCCATCGATGTTTTGGTCTTTTGTTGGAAAAGACCAAAACATTTGTCTTATCATAGTTAATTGACAAGGATTCGGTGCTACAATAGTTTGCAAGTGTTATCAGTAAGCACCTTAGGCCAATACATAAGTGCGATAACAGGGCTACAGGGACCTCTCAGCTAGTCTAGGAGGATGGGAACGAACTTGCTGCAAACTCTCAACTAGTGAATTAATATAGAGGTTAAACAGGAGAGGGGCCAAGATACATCCCTGCTTAAATCCTTTATGGGTGGGGATAGGCCTAGTTAGATGTCCTATGTTGTTACATCCGACTCGTAAACAAGTGTTCGTGTATAAGCCACGTATTAAACATAATAGGCGCTTATCGATATTAGTAATCTCTAATTTCTCCCATAGCCTTTCCCTGGAAATTGAATCAAAAGCTATCCTGAAATCAATAAAAGCCACGTATAGGGCTCCTCCAGAGTAGGCAGTATATTTATTCACCAGATGCTGTAGAACTAAAGCATGATCTATAGTGGATCGTTCAGCTCTAAACCCAGCCTGTTCATCTGCTATGATATTCTCTTGTTCAGACCAGTCTTTCAATTTTTCATATAGGTGACTAGCATATAATTTACTAACGGTGTTAAGAAGGCTAATCGGTCTGTAATTAGAGGGGTCATATCTAGGACCTTTTTTGTATATGGGAACTATTATCGCAAGGCCCCAATCTTGAGGGATTTGAATACAATGATATATCTTCATAAACAGAGCCGCTAATATTGGGGGCCACCAGTCTATGTTTGATTTAAAAGCCTCAGCCAGTATGTTGTCTGCACCTGGGGCTTTATTCAATTTCATTTTGGCTATGAGATTAGAAATTTCCATAGGAGATACTGGAGACCAATCCGGTAAATTGTTCGTAGCCAATTCAGGTGGCAATTGGGAACTCTGATCTCTTGCATAAATTTTTGTAAAATACTTCTCCCAGTTATTGGCTGTAATGTAGCAGTCTGGATTGGAGGGGACTTTTGGCCATCCCTGTGCAACCATCCTCCAAAACAAGGAGGCTTTTAGCAAGCATTGCCAATTATCTTTTAATGCGTTTCTTTTTCCGGGCAATTAAGTGTTTATACCGTTTCTTCGATTCAAGATATTCTAAGAGTAGGGTTCGTGAATGGATTTATAGGCCTTATATGATGCTGCTAGTTGTTTCCCCCCCCCTACGCATTCATTATCAAACCACGGTTTAGATTTAAAAACCGTGTTCGGTGTTTTACTTTTAGGTTTAGAGAGCAGAACATTTTGTAGAGCTATAGTCAGCTGTTGGAGGGGCCAAAATGCCATTGTTGCTGTGGTCGCAGTAAGTATAAGTTTTCGGAGAGAAAGGCACTGCCTGGAGTTTAATAAATCTTTTAGATCTTTTTCTATTCTGGGGAGCCATTTAATACGAGATGGCCGTATTACCAGATCTGCTTCTATAATTGGTTCTTGATCTACATATATAAGTTGGTTACCACAATCCAGATAAAGAACCAAAGGAAAATGGTCACTTTCCAGGCTGTCAACAACCGAACATGAGGACACCGCCCGGTACAATTCCTGGGATACAATGAAAAAATCAATTGTCAATCCTCCCCGACCCGATAAATAGGTAAATTCTCCAATAATATCCCCTTTCACCTGTCCATTTACTAATATTAAGTTCATATTAGTCATCAGTTGTATAAGGCGTAAACCAATATAGTTAATGCCAGTATCTTTTGAGCATCTAGTTGGAACATTTATAGGACTATTCATTTGCGGTGCTAGCATCTGAAATTTTGAGTAGAGAGCTTCATCACTCGGGCCAACTCTTGCATTAAAATCCCCTGCTAAAATCACCAGGGCTTCAGGGTAGTGCGATGTCAATTTTGTTAGATATTCTTCCAGCTTTATCATGCTAGCTTTACCTGATTTTTTTACTATATGGGGGGAATAGACATTAATAAGTAGAAGAGTCTCCCAAGGGAATCTGATGATTGTAGAATTAGCAAGAGCCATGAGGGGGTCTAGCTTATTAATAGAAGCATGTATTTTCATGGAGATAAACATGCACAGGCCCCCCTTAGGGTGACCCCCTTTATTACTAGGTGTAGCATCTAGCAAATGAGCAGTAAATCCATTTAATCCTATCTCTCCTCTAAACCAGGTCTCTTGGAGAAAAATAATGTCGTGTTTTTTGAGTTAATTCAAAAATGTTGGATCAGTTAGTTTATTTCTCCATCCTGCACTGTTCCATGTGAGAATCGATAGATGTGAAGTGGTTTGATTGGCTCTTTGTCAGGGCGGAACCACTTGATATGGCAGTAGGTTCTGCCGTATAGCTGCTGCAAACGGCAGGTCCGGCTCCTTCTCCCAGCAATCAATTTTGTCTAGCAATGGATCAATCCTGCTTACATTGAAGCTCATTGGATGTGAGTATTTAAATGGATGGCTCACAGGGATACTGGGTTTTCATGGGGAACCCTCTTTGTTAGGTTCAAGCCATCTCATGGTTGTCCATGTTGAAGAAATACAGTCGGAAACTCCAGCCTTAGGAATAGCCGAGGTCAGCTTCTTCTTTGGGGCACTTTGTATCGTATCTGGGGCCAGCAAATTAATTTCTGCTGCAGTTTGAATTGAACCGGCATTACACTTAACGTCTGCCGCTCTTTGAGGTAAACCCTCTAATAAGCTCGTCTGTCTAGTACCAAGCGCCTCAGGAATCTCAATCTCGTCGAGTTGGTTTTCTGTATTATCTCCATTTCTGGAGGTCGTCATCTTCATTTCTAAATAAGCTGTTAGACTATAGAGTCTCGTCAGGATTTCCACTTGTGCTGCTGTAGGTAGAGCAGAAAACGTATCAAGTAAGTACTGTTCCTCTTCTATGAGCTGCTCCTCCTTCTCCTTTTTCTCCATTATTACTGGTGGTTGCTCACCTGACTCTAATGCTTCCTGATTCTTCAGGGCCCTTAGCTCCAGGTCTCTAGGTTGCAAAGGAGCTAAGTCTAGCTCCAGGTCAATCAGGTTATTTTCCAAATTATTTTCCCGAATTAGTGGGAGCTCATTTGTTTCAATGTCAGAGTGGAAAGTTAGCAGTTGTGGAGATGCTAGGTTCTCAAAAACTCTTGTTATTAAAAGACCATAGGATGAGAGTAAGTCTTTATTGTTGATCAGCGGTTTAGTTTTCTCTATGTCTATAAAAGATACTATGACATGAGCATTGAGGTAATTATAGAATAGATATTCTATATGTGTTATATCATCAGTATTTACAATCCCTGGAATAATGCGATCCAAAGTCTTTTGCAGATGGATTTTGCATTTTTAAATTGCAGAAGATGAAAGTCAGAGTATGGGGCAAGGTCAGTAATAAGATTACAGGTACTCTCTGAACATGGCTGATTTTTAATGTCAACAAATTAGGAAACCTTTGACAAAAAAAGTCAAACGGGAGCCTAGATTTCCTGACTTTAAATGCTGAATTCTCTCTCAGTGTTTTGTGTATCACTATGAAAAGTTAGAGAGCTGTTAAGCAAGCATTTCTGAGTTCAGGACTATGCATTTTGTAAGATTTTATTTTCAAAAGAGCTTATGGAAAGCAGCAGAATGGCATGGAGGAATATTTTCAATTTAACATGGTGGAATGTTAAAAATCCATGCTGGCTATAGTAATCCATTTTGTTTTATTATGTTGTTTTTAACAGTGTGCCACATTGAGTATGTTAATTAAGAAAGAAGCGACTCCTAAAATTTATAAATAAATAAAATAATAAACAAGTTTATGAATGTTCCTGTTTTCTAGATTTACTCACAATTTATAGTTTGAGGCTGAAATCCTATGCATGCTTATTGGACAATGAGCACTATCTAACTGAGAGGGATTTACTTTTGAGTAAACATTCATAGGATTGTGCTGCGGGTCACTAAAGATGAGGGAAAGTGTCTTTCCCTATGGCAGATAGTGTGGGGACAGGCCAGGAATTTCAAACCAAGCCTCTGCTGCTAGATCACTCTGTAGTTTGCACCATTGCAGATTTACTATTTATTTCATTTGTTTATTAAATTTATATCCCACCCTTCCTCCCAGAAGGAGCCCAGATATCCTAGACTGTGCTACATTGACTAAACTACATTCTTGGCCCTCATTAGCATTGGAGGAAGAATCCATTTAAAATATACATACATGGAATTTGGCAGTTCTGAACTGATCAAACTTTGCCCGCGTCAGACTGCCTTTTGCATTGAGAACCCATTTATGTCCAAGCTCTTTGTGTATTGTCAGACTTTTTGCAATAAAGCCTGAATACTTCTATGCAAATATATATATATGTATAATATGCATAGAACTGTTAAGCAGTATGCAGTACAATATTTCTGCAGCACTATTTTATGTATTAATACAATAAGTATTTAAATATAATTATATACATTATTGTATATATCTGTTTATGTACTAGTTACTTTAGGAAAATTATATATGCGTTTAATATGCATATAATATTGTACCTATAATAATGCATATAATGTGCAAAAATTATTCATATTTTTAGCAGAACCTGTAAAAATAACTCTTCTCACTGAGATCAAGGAGCAAGATGGAAATGAGAAAAAAAATTGTGTGGATAAACTGAACAGAGATGCTCAGCAAATTCTATCCTTATTCCTCATTAACTGATTTCCCCTCTTCCAGCCCAGTATCCTTTCATTCAATCAATCCAATTCTATCCACAGCACCATATTAGAAATCTTATATAGAAGATAAAATACATATTGGATATAGCACAACCAATTGGGGTATGTGGTTTGCATGTTCATAATCTGGTTAACCTTTGCAGTGTCTCTACATCCCCCCATTTGGAATATTGTATGCCAATCCTCTTTAACCAATTGGTGGTTCTGTACCTGTTAGTGCGTCTTAGAATTTATGCCCTTGTGTGTTCCTTTACAAAATGTAAACACTGAACAGGAGCTTTCAGATGTAGTAGTGGCCAGCAGGGCTGTGCAGGTGGGGCTGAATTGCTCTCCTGGCTACCCAACACCTCAACTGCTGGTTACCAAGAGGGAGAGATGGAAGTGTGAGGCAGTGAAAAGCTCAGCACAGTGCAACAGTGGAGCCAATCTGATGCTCCCGATGCTGCAGGCACACCACAGCAAGCTTCCCATTGCCTTGCCCCCCCACTTGGTAACTCGCATAGTTTTGGGAAGCTGGAAGAGCAACACAGCCCCACCCACACAACCCCGCTGGCCATTACTGTTCAGATGGCTGTTCTATATATTTTAATAATCTGCATTTTGCTTCACATCCTAATGTTCAAATGTTATTAATGTTGCAGCACTATGCTGTTCTGTGAACTCCTTAAGTTCTCTATTAAAGCAAAGCTCATTTTGGGAGTTGAACCCATTCTCCACATGTTCTAGTCACCCCATTTATAAGACTTACCTCCTCACCTTATACTCCTGTTTGTTTGGGGGCTGTCTTATTTATCTCATGTTAAGCTCAATTTACCAGCCTATACACTTCTAAGAGTAGATCAAAGTTATTATCAGATGTCTCAAACATTGTTAAATTGTACTTCACCTAACAGAAATTGCAATGAATATATCTGACCAGATTTTGAACGATGTGAGCTACATCTTAAACCTCTACACCTCCCAGTTGCTGTACAGCTTCACTTTCTTCTATTCTCATCTTTTAAAACTTTGCAAGAGAAAATTTGAGAATAGTAAAAGTCTAGAGTCCCAGACACCAAAAGGTAAGATAGTTCTTAGGCCTTGACTTTGAATGTTGCATTTTCATACTTTTTTGTCTTAAACAGGAAGAGATGAACTGAAATTTTGCCACTAAAAAGCTAAAGGGTTTCTATTAGATGGTTGGCAAAACCCTGTCTGTCTAGAGAGTGCAAATACAGTGTGAACCTTTTTTTTTCTTATGGTGCCAATTAATGTTGTACTTACTTGTTTTTCTGCCATGTGATGTACTGAAAAATGTATGAGCTGGAAGCTGAAAATGCTGAAGCCAATCCCCTAGACTCTGCAGTTCTTCCCATTGATCTTTTTGCCCTCCCTGTGTTGGCAACGACTGCCTATAGGCTACCACTCAGATCTTTCTCTAACAGATGGTTCCCATTAATACTCAGAACCCAATCTGGTGGTTCCCTTTAATATGTTTTAGACCGATGAATACCCTGGATGGGCAGTTAATTCATTCCCCTTCACCTGAAAGAAATATATGAAGGAAAAGTCAACACATTTCTTGAGAGTGTCTTCCATTTCTTGCACATCGTGTCAATCAGCAGATTTGTCAACATCAATTAGAATGTACTTTTCTCAAAAATAAACAGTATATAGGGAAACAAATCAACTTTTATTTATGTTGTCAGAAATGAAAAGAGATAACTCTGTATTATTTTATGAACAAACTCTCTTGGGTAAACTAAGCACTTGTTTTTAATTAAAACACTGGGCGGCTTTCAGGTTTTATTTGAAAGGTGTCCTGGGTCTGATTAGCTGAGGCCTGCACTGAGAAGTTAATTTGATGTGTACCATATTTTTCATGAGGTAACTGTCACAGGAAGTTGTTTACAGTAGCTCTCTTTCCAGTGCCTATGGGGCCTACAAAAAGTAACAGCTTAAATCTGAAGCAGCATCTTTTCCAGGAAATATATCTGCATAATGGCCTGAACAGCTCGCAATAATGTCATTAAATTTTGTGAATAAAAGAGGGACCCCGAAGATGTAGATAAAAATGTTTCATTGCCCAGCTGTACACAGAGCAACAATAGAATTCAATCATACAATAGTTTCAGAGTACATTAAAAAGAAGACCTAGAGAAAACGCATGTGAATGATTGAGGGAAAGTTGCAGATTATGAGCAGCATGCCTCATGGTATTGCTGGTTTGGAAGATTTGGCATAGTAGAAGAAAGCTAAGAATTAATGGTGTGTATTTTAGATCAGGATATTAAAACACAGCTTTTAATGATAGTGTGCAGTGTTTTTTAAATGCTCTCATTTACAATGTCTGACACAAGGCAACAATGCCCCTCCCCTCCACAAAAGCACAAATCAAATGCCATATAAGCATTCCAAAGAAGGCTTGGTTGACGTTGCGGTCGACGGGTGAAATAATACGCAGAGAACAGCAGCTATGGTTGAATAAAGGGCCACTTTATTAAATAACAAACAAGAACGTTTAAAGCGACCTGCAGAGGTGAAACCTAAGTGCGGGAACTAACTATAGGCAAGCAGCTTGCCCTACAGCTCTCGGGCGACCAGCCCCTGCTGGGGCAAAGGGCAAGCCCCTTTTGCTTACCCCTTGCCCTGGCCACACCTTATAGGTGAGTAGGGAGGCCTTCCCACGTCATCACCCCCCGGGGCCATAGAACCCTCGGGTGGATGAGTTAAGTTGGCCCCAAAAGCAGCCCATATCCTGCCCTCGGGCTGTAAAACCCTGAGAGACAGGCCTCCAGAACCACCAATCACCTTGAAAGGTGCCTAAGGTGGCCACCTAGCTGTCGTTACCTGTTTCCCCTCCCACACTTTACCGAATCCGTGTCTCAAATGTCCACGTTAAGATTTTGATTTGAACCAAATTAGCCAAAATAGCCAAAATACAACCTATTAATCACGACCCCCCAACCCAGCTCCCTCCATCTCCCAAAGTGTGGAGCAGGCAAAAAACCTGCCCACCAACAAGGGTGGGCAGGATAAAAATTCCTACTTGGCCCTGAAGCGACCATGGGGACACCGTAAAAGAGGGAGGGCGGGGTGGGTGTTGTGAGCCAAGAGGAAGTCGGAGGCAGCGGCGTGGGCTTAAATAGCCCCTTAGCTCTGCCTCCTCCGTGCAGAACGTCGCGCATCATCACAAGGCGACGTGTGATGTTCCCTTCCTTAAAATGGCTTCTGCGGCTTCACCCTCGGCCGCAACTATGCTCCGCTCCCCAGAGCTTCGCGCAGGTAAGCGAAGCTGCACTTGCAGTCAACGGGTGAAATAATACGCAGAGAACAGCAGCTATGGTTGAATAAAGGGCCACTTTATTAAATAACAAACAAGAACGTTTAAAGCGACCTGCAGAGGTGAAACCTAAGTGCAGGAACTAACTATAGGCAAGCAGCTTGCCCTACAGCTCTTGGGTGACCAGCCCCTGCTGGGGCAAAGGGCAAGCCCCTTTTGCTTACCCCTTGCCCCGGCCACACCTTATAGGTGAGTAGGGAGGCCTTCCCACGTCACCACCCCCCGGGGCCATAGAACCCTCGGGTGGATGAGGTAAGTTGGCCCTAAAAGCAGCCCATATCCTGCCCTCGGGCCATAAAACCCTGAGAGACAGGCCTCTGGAACCACCAATCACCTTGAAAGGTGCCTAAGGGGGCCACCTAGTTGTCGTTACCTATTTCCCCTCCCGCACTTTACCGCCACAAAAAGGGGACAAATCTCTATTTAGTCCCCTTTTCCCCACTGCATAGAAGAACTTCCAGCAGACTCCTCTGCAGGTCTTGTAAAAATATGTCATTCCCTGTGTTTGACAGGTGAACGCCATCGGCCCTATAGAGTTCAACCCTAGAATGCTGTATCAATGGATGTGGAATGGGCAACTCACCATCCCCAAGAAGCACCAACCGAATCTGTCGGTTGACCCTCTTACATGCCCAGTCTATCCTCCTGGGTTCCCAAATATCCCGCCATTCTCTACGTGGCAATATGTCTGACCGAAGCAGACAAACTGAAGGCCAACGCTGCCTTATAACGCGCATGTCGCTACATGCCTGAACAGTAAGGGCCCTGCCCTTAAGTAAACCCAGGTCATTACCTCCCAGGTGAATGACCAAACTGTGCGGAACTTCACGCACTAACCCTTGCCGGAACAGGGCGGGTAGGAGCCCATCCCAGCGCATTCCTCGCCAGCCAAGCCATTGTACAGTAGCTGTTGACTGAGCCCCAGCTATGAGCCCATTCGAGATGACGCAGCCCTATGGCCCACCCAGAAAATCATGCTGTGGCCGCAGATTAGGATGCGCATCTGCTCCGTCCCCCTCCGGCAACCTGCCGAAACAAGGCAACACCATTAGGCTTCCGTATTACCATGCTCACTCATGGGGCGGACGTAACTCCTATATGCCCCAGAAGCCCATCTGCCAACAGCTTGCAGCCTGGCCCATGGGAAACCCAGTCCCGCTGCTGTGGAAGCCACTCCAATTCTAAAAGAACGGGTCCCAAAAACTGATGGGTCTATTCCTAATCCGTGCAGAGCCTTCTTAGTAAGTGCCCAAAATTGATATTTAGTGAGAGGATCACCGTTCCTGTGAACAAATAAATATCCACTCACTGCTCCTCTAGCTGTCATAAAGGTTTGCAGGGCCTGCACTGGGCAAATGTGTGGTAAAGGGGAAGGAGCTAAAATAACAGTCCGTCCCCTACCCCTCTGGTCAGTCTTAGACCTACGTAACGTAAGGTAAGCGCTGCCTGCTTTCATGTTGATATCTGAAATTAAGAGGGCGCGCTGTGACTGGTCCAATGTAGACCCAGCCACTACTTCTCCAATTCGAAATGCCCCCAAAATAATGTAAGGGACACTGCTCGAAATAGCTGGATTTCATAGTTGGAAGAGCATACTGCTGACCATTGGCTCATGAGTTTCTCTAAAAGCTCTGGAGATATAGGACGGCGGTGATCGGGGCAGCTGGGCGCTCCCTAGCCCACCCAGCCAACATGCACCGGACCCTAAAATCCATGGAATGATCTCGAAAACCCTGTGCCTTAGCTAGAAGTGGAAAAACTCCAGGATCCTAATCTGCAACAGTTAAAGCATGTCCCTGTGCAGCTTGCAGCCCTGGGCCGCAGAGTCAATCTTGATACCCAGAAGGTGAACACTGGCACAGAGCCAATCTTGATACCCAGAAAGGTGAACACTGGGGCAGGATCCTCCATATTCCCAGTTTTCAAGGGAACCCCCAGTTACATATCCATACTATAAGCTGTGACCTCAGGTGCTAACATGCACCCCAAAATCTGCCCAACCGATGAACAGCCCATCATACAGATAGTGCCCCACTGTTTCTGAGTCCACTTGTCTCCTGACTGCCCCCTACCAGAAGGATCTGAAGCACTCCATGCGAGAATTATAGCAGTCCATAGGTAATGCTCTGCCACATGTGGGCACCATGTTAAATGAAGCATAGAGCACCATTCCTAGACTATCAGGTATGAATCCGTTACTGCCTGACCCCTTAAATAAGACTGGTTGTGAATCAGGCATAATTTGCCCACTGCCTTTTAAGGCCCTACCCGACTGGGGTGGCCAGGAAGCGGCCAAGAACTCTGCCCAACTGTACATCTTTACACTCTGTCCATGGCAATTACCGCCATAACTAAAACAGACTGAAGATTGTAGGCCATGAAGGCCAGCCAGGAGTTGGTGGCCATGACTGCCCCCCCCCCAGAAGGAGCTGAAGCACTCCATGTGAGAAATATAGCAGTCCATAGATAATGCTCTGCCACATATAAATGCATAAGGCATCTCTATCATAGGCATGCACCATGTTGAATGAAGTCCAGCGCACTATCCCAGGCTATCCAGTATAAAACCATCACTGCCTGACCCCTTAAACAGGAGTGGTGGTGAATCAGGTGTAATATGCCCTCTGCATCCTAGGGCCATAACTACGACGGATTTAAGACTGTATGCCCTGAAGGCCAGCCGCGAGTTGGAATCTGGGATCAGGAAACCAAAAGAAAAACACCGTAACACAGACAAACCTCCCTTTAAACCAGGTAGCCAGTAAGCAAAGTTCGTAGTACCTCAAGTCTAACTGGGGAGGGACACATGTCCCTGAGCAGCTTAAGCTGGGGGCTTCCTCTTACCCCCTTGAAGGCCTCCGGCCTAATATCTCACTGCTGTGCACATCCTTCTGCAAAGAAAGGGAGTAAATCATTTATGAGTAAGTACACTTTACCAACTACTACTCCATGGCAGCTAATCCAGTTCCCCTAAAGCACAGAGACTGAGGATATGCTGCTGTCACCAATATTTGGACCCACCGCAGCTTTCTCCTAGTGGGTTTCCAAACAACCATAATAATAAATGTTCAAATGCAAAATGTGCATGCTACATTGATTTCAAGTAACTGATATCAAAATAGAAGTGCCAATGTAAAAGTTGCATGCTATATATGACTGAAGGTAAATGATATCAGAAATCCTAACAAAGAAGGTTTTTGTTGTTGTTGTTGTTACAAAATCATCAGGAAAGGGTGAAGAGTCTGCCTGGAACTTAAAAGGCAGCTTCTGTGTCAACAAGAATCTAAACTCCTGTCAAGGCACCCCTGCTTTAGTAAAGTCTAAGATCCTAGAATTAGGATAAGAGCCTTATAAGCAGTCTGGCTTTCCTCTTTATTCCTATCCTCCCATCAAGCCACATTATAATCTGCTAGACCTTCAATTCCTTGCAGAAGTTTGCATGCCCTTCTTTAATACAACAAATGCCATATGCTTTGTTTTTGATACGAGACTAAATTCAAATAAATGCAACTTCTGTCTCAGAGGTAACAATTAGCGTGGCACTGACACTTGAAAAAGGATCACTGTCAACTAAGTTATGGTGATTTAGACATTTTCTAGCAAAACTTTGTCATCTGTGCACACCACTAGTATCTAAACATGACAGGCACAAAGTCCCAGAAGGCTCACCCGGCCACACCAAGGCCACCATATAATGTAATGATAATAGAATTAATTAACTGAACCTAATATATTCCTGGGCCTAGCAAGAAGTCGGAAGCTTAACCAAGGGCTCCATATCCCCCAACAGCCACCATGTAATAAATTAATAGAATAAAGTACCTGCAACCTAATATCTAGGAATCTAATATCTAATTAATATCTAATGTCTAGGAAAAAAACTGTAAGCCTAATCAAAGAGTCCTGCACAATTGCCAATAGAGGCTGCCAGGACCTCACCCACATCCCTCACCGTATTGCGCCCCCTATCTAGGCTGAACTCACACCCAGCCTTGGCAATCAAAGGGGCAAATAGGGCTTGTGTTGGTAGGCTCGAAAAGCCTGTGCAGTCTCCTCCCATAATTTGCTCTGAGCCTGCAGTAACTGGCCCAAGGTCACCCATTGTGCCTCACAGCTGTTGGGGAGACTCGGACCCTGGTCTCCTGGGTTGCAGTCCAACACCCTAACCACTACACTAAACCACCTTTTCTCCCACAATCTGCCCTGGGCTAAGGGTGTGTGTGTGGTTTTAAATGCCGAAAGGCCTAGGCAGCAAGGGGTTGCCAAATATATGTAGCAAGTTTGTTAGCTTGATATGTTTATTGTATTTTACTTTATTTTATGAATGTGTTTCTTTCTTTTACCATTATCAGCCCAGATGCTTCCCGCCCGCTAGGCCCTTTTAATGAGGCCTGCTGGCTAGGCACATGCCCCGTTTGGCCCAACTTTCCCCTTCTTAGGAGGCATTGGGCTCATATCTGTTTATCATTAATTATTTAATATTGAATATAAATGTTCAATATATCTAAGTGGTACTCTTATATTACCTTCACCCCCTTCCCCTTTTATGGGGGGGGGGGGGAGAAATCAGCAACCCACAGGGATGCGTCTGTCTGTCTGTCTATCTGTCTGTCTGTCTATCTATCTATCTATCTATCTATCTATCTATCTATCTATCTATCTATCTATCTATCTATCTATCTATCTATCTATCTATCTATCCCTTTAACTGCCTAAATATACTTGCGTAATATTTAAATGTATGTGGTTGTAATCCTTGTTTAACATCCACTCCCTCCTCCCTGTATAGGGGGGAGGATGTTTGTGTAATCTTGCTTAACTTGGCCAGGCCTCACCACCAGGCCACCTGCAGCCACGCAGCAGCATTAACAGTCGTTGCCCTCGTGGCTGCAACCTTAAATGGGCTGATCAGGCCCAAGCATCGACTATGCGGCCAGAAAATGGCCACCGCTCTCTGTCCCTCGCTGTTCAGTAGCTCCGTCTTGTCCCACGCCGTCATTCTTCCTCTCTTTGTCATCGCGAGCCAAGAGGAAGTTGGAGGCGGCGGTGTGGGCATAAATAGCCCCTTAGCTCCGCCTCCTCCGTGCAGAACATCGCGCGTCATCTCAAGGCAACGCGTGATGTTCCCTTCCTTAAAATGGCTTCTGCAGCTTCACCCTCGGCCGCAACTATGCTCCGCTCCCCAGAGCTTCGCGTAGGTAAGCGAAGCTGCACATCTGTCTTGCCTCTTCTAGCTCTTCACACTTTAAAAACAAAAGCCAGGTCACTTTACATCACACCTAAAAAGACAGGCTTGGTACAAAGCGCTATATCTAAGTGGTAGTCATTTCAGTGTTGATGTTTTTCAACTTTATTTTAAGACAATTGTTTTAGACGCTCATAAGTGTAGATTTCACCAGTCATGAGGCCTTAAAACCTTGAATAACTGCCTTTCCCAATTCACTTTCCAAAGGATTTGACAGTTTACCTGAGGTCACTGTGAGTGAAATTATCTTAGAGATTTGAGGACTACAGTGCATGTTCTCCACAACTCTCCCATTTCTTATGTGGATAACCTTCACCAAAAATGATTTTGTATGTCCAGAGCTAGCTTATATAAAGGGAATGAAGAGCAGTACTATCTACTGAACCTTATCATTCCTTCTAATAGCTAACTTGGGTGGTTGAGTGCCTATCAGTTGGAAAGGCAAACAGAGTAAACCAAGAATAAGGCAGTGGGTTCTACATACTTGGAGGGGGGGGGAACTCCTAAGTATGTGGAACTATATGTTTGTTAACTGAAAGAAAAATACATTTTAAACAACTTTAAAATGGCCAGAAAAGGACCTGTTCAGTTCCAGGATGTATAGAATGTTGAAGTCTCAACTTAAGGAAGGTGAAGGAAACAGGATATTTTGTGTGTTTGTGTGTAAGCTCATGTTTCTAACAGTATACAGTAAGTAGCCTGGAATGGGAATTAGGTTTGATGGGGCAATCATGAAGTTAAATACCCTGCACTATATAGGGATGTTTTAGAAGGAAAGGAAAGGAAAAAGGAATCTTTTCCCTTTGCCATTCTCTGGAATTCTCTTCCCATCCCCACTACCTATACATCATAACATTTTGTTGCATTTCTCTTGCATTGTCTTGAACTTCTGCTTAGTCACACACTACTACACTCTGGATCACTTATTTCTACTATGTAGATCCAGTAATGAACATCAATTGTCCATAAGGCATAAATTGATTTGGAAGCTGCAAATGTAGCAAGTGATTGGGAAAACTGCACTGAATGAATGTCTGCCTGGACATATACAATACTTTTTTTATGCATTTAATTGCTGATTAGATAGTCAGCCTAGAGATCTTCTACACCAGATTTTCACATTAATAGAAAAAGTCCTCTCAGTTTTATGAGCAGGATTTTCATGGTTTTATCAGGCAATCCCTCACAGAGCTGCCAGCTCTTCCTTCCTCTGCCTTCACTATCTATAAATTATATGTGCTGCATAACTTACCTTTCTGTTTCTATTAAGTAAAATGGATTTTTCTGTGCCTTCACCTTACAACCTCACAAGGAATTTCCACCAACCAAGAAAATATATCGCAGGAGAATGCCTATAACACAATCCTTTACATATCTACTCAGAAGTATGTCCCATTGATTTCAATGAGACTTACTCCCAGGCAAATGAGTAAAGGATTACAGCCTTAGATATTAAAAGTATTTCAACCTCTGAAAAGGAAGCTGGAACTTTCTTTAATGTAATGCAAAGTTTTAATGCAAATGTAATATAAATAAATAAGTAGAAACAAACAGGCTTTACTCTTGTAAACAATGATTTTAGAATACTAAACTCAGCTATTTTTTTGTGCTTTATTGGTTTTCCTGTATAAACTGTAGATCTTACCTATGTGATTCTCCATACCAAATTTCATATCAAGATTGTGAGTTATATATCAATCATAGAGGTTTTATATGGAATAGAAATAACGGTAGAACAATAAAAAATGATCATACTTTAACTTGCATCTTTACTATATAGCCACTCCCACTGCTGTATAATTATACATCATATCTGTTACATGTTATATATTCCTTGGCCTTCTCTTGACCTGCTGTCTTTTACTGACTGTGCTGTATATTAAGAGTATCCCAATGCCAGGCTCCTGACATATGCCAGGAAATCATCCATCTTGAAAGAAAATGTGCAGGTGCAAGTGCAATACTGGTGTGAAAAGGGTAGAATCTGACATTTCAGGATAATTGTAATGGTGTAGACTCAAACGTGAACTATCATGATGGCTTTGACAGTGAGACAAATATTAGATGCCAAGAGACATAAATGGGTTTCAGTGTCAATCAACTGAATAACTTCCACAAAGATCTGATGCACACAAACTTCTGCCTGTGAAGTCCTCAGAATGTGGAGAACATCATTGCTAAATGTTTTTCAGGCTGTTCAAAAATTTTAATCCAAATTATTTTTTTACATTTGTTACATTTGCATTCAGCCCTTCTAGAAAAGAGCTCAGAAAGGCATTCTATATCCCACCTTAGCTATGCCATTGTTACCTAGGCGGCGGCCAAACACTGTACTCTAAAAATATAACATGATTTAGGTGGGAACATACTGTAGCTGCAAGGGGTTGTGTGTATGAAGCAACTATTCATTCTAAAGCACTTGCCAGTGTGGCATGGAGGTTAGAATTTCAAACTATGATCTGAGAGACCAGAGTTCATAATCCCCACTCAGCCATGAAACTCATAGAATGATCTGGGGCAAATCATTTTCTCTCAACCTAATATCTACATCACAGGGTTGTTGTGAGGATAAAATGCGAGGGGAAAGAATCTTGGAAGTCACCTTGAGGCCCTTTGAGGAAACAAACATACAATTAAGGATTGTAGTTGGCCAATCATGTCAGTTTTCTTTACATGTCAGGTCTTAAAGTGTTGTGCCTCTGGGGTAAATCTACAAATTAAAATTGTTACTTAAATTTTGTCTGCAAAGTAGATTCTAAATTCATCACATTAAGCCAACTGCGATTCAAAGGCTCAATGGAAATAGGGATTTTTCAGTTGTTCTTCACTACCTAGAACAAATCTGGATAGAACTTTGCATATGCAATGGCTGCTGAATAAAAAGACAAAACACACATTAAATTTTATTTAGCCATACATGCCTTGCATAAATACACATAACAGAACTACATAGCTGTTGGTAAGGACTAGTGTGTTTAAAAAGAGACACAATTTATAATTGCAGCTGTGACAGCTCATTTAACTGCTCAGGTTTTAATTGTATTTTGTCACTTGAAATGAAATGCATTCCCAAGAAACGTTTTTATCCCCATAGCAGTTGGCCTCCCCTCTAATTACAACAAGTCCAGGCCTTTAAAATATTATAAGATGAACACCATCATTACTAATTCATCAGTCCATTATTGACTGGGTTATTTTGTTCATAATTAACACAGATAATACAATGTGAGATCAAGTAAGATGAAGTAAGATGAAGATTCAGAAGCAAACTAGGAAAACCTCTTTTTAATGTTCCATATAGACATATAAACATGCACATGCAATATATATGCCTAGTCTTCAGAAATAAATTAAGTTCTGGATTGCTAAATAAATAAATGGGCTCCTGCTGGGAGGAAGGGTGGGATATAAATAAAATAATAAATAAATAAATAAAACATCTGAGAATGCTACCATACGACTGTATAATTTACAATGTTATTGCTTTGTGTCCTCATTAATTCACTGTTGTCCATATGACATTGCAAGCTTGTACAGATTTTCGCATTCACAAATACCACCAAACCTCCGATATGCTTTCCTGTATTGATAATCACATTAACCTCTGTGCGATCGGACCCAGTGCTGTGGAATTTCCTGCAATAGGCGGTTCATGAGCGTTCCTCCTTCATATGCCAAGCCGCCTGTCTCCTTCCCCTCTAATAGCCAGTTGCATTCTGGTACTGAAGATGGATCTACCCTCTGTCCACACCTCCTCCTCCTCTGTTACAGTTCATTCCTGCTTCTGGTACTGAACTGGGGTACTTGCTCCTTCTGGCTTCTGTAGCATTTTTTTTTTAAAAAAACTACTATGTTGTGATTGAACAGGGTGGTTCATGACAAATGCTCTTGGAGGTCACTGATTCATAGGGTCGCCATAAGTCGTAATCGACTTGAAGGCACATAACAACAACAAATGAGATCAAATATAAAATCAAATATTTAATGAAGAATATTTCCACTTAAAAGCTATTTTGCAATATGACACAAACAATTAACAGAAAACATGGAGTTTAAAGGAGGAGGTTTTAACAGAGCTTCCTTGGGCTGATAGGGGGGAAGGGGGGAGAGGAGCAAGCTTTAGTACTTTTATGTGGCATTGATCTTGCAGCTGATCCAGCAGCAGGCAAAGTCTTTTCCTGCCCAACAGCTCATGGGGATGGTAGGGGGAGTCAAACATACCAAAGAGCCAGGCAGCCAGATCTCTCTCTCTCTCTCTCTCTCTCTCTCTGTGTGTGTGTGTGTGTGTGAGTGAGTGAGTGAGAGACAGAGACAGACAGACAGACAGAGAACATGCACTGTACCTTGTGTTCTTTTCCCTCCAAGCCTGAAATTGACTAATCTGGGTCCTCCTTTTGTTAACTAGAAACTGAATGAGAGATGATCTCTTGCTTTTTCCCATGGTGGGTGGTGGAGGATCTAATACAATTTGGGAGGAGAAGGCATGAAGAGATTGGGTGGGTCCACTGGGCAGAAGGAAAGCCCTTTCAAAACGGTAACAGCAGGAGACAGTAGGAAACAATCGAATAGAAAAGGATTTGCTTCTCAGTTCAACAAATTCAATGGAATCTGGAGTAATCAGTTGCTCCCATCTTTAGTATGCACTATGTTATATGTAACAGCCTATATATATATATACGTGTCTGTGCTCTTCCAAAAAGTGCACGAAAAGCAAATGACTGTTATGAACCAATCACTGAAAAGGGATGGACTTAGGGGAGTGGCCAGTGCTAAAGTGATTTAAACAAAAAAAGCCCACATGTATGGATACTTGGAAATTGGGTTTTCATAATAATCCTACCATAAACAGGACATGCATGGATCTCAAGGCCACCAACAAAATGTGGAAAATGTGAATTTTGTGGCTAGGTATGGATGGGCCCTGGCTGCACTTATTCACACTTACCTGAAAGTAAATCTCCTTGAACTCAATAGAACTTACTTCTGAGTAGATATATACAGGATTGGGCTTTTTTTTTTTAATGCACCCAAATATCAATACATATTTAGAGTCTCCATTATTAGTGCTTTGGATTTTTCCTTTTGATAAAAATATAATGAGCAAAATACCCAGTTCTCAGTGTTCCACAGCTGTCATTGGAACTGTTTTGATCTTGATCTTGAACAGACAGGAGTACTGTCTGAAAGCTGAGAAAGAGAAGGATATAGAGCAGCCTTTCCCAACCAGTGTGCCTCCAGATGTTGTTGGACCACAATTCCCATCTTTCCTGACCATTGGCAATGCTGGCTGAGGCTGATGGGAGTTGTGGTCCAACAACATCTGGAGGCACACTGGTTGGGAAAGGCTGATATATAGAATATGCAGTACTTGGGGATAATACACAACTCAAAAGGGCAAGGGAAGAGTGGAAGAAGGCAGCTAAGGTAAGGTAAGTTCTGAAGACTAGGCATAAGGCTATCAGTGGCTATCAGCCACAATGGCTATGTTCTACCTCCACTGTCTGAGGCAGTATGCCTCTGAATATCAGTTGCTTGGAATCACGTGTGTGTGTCTGGGGGTGGTGGAGTGCTCTTGCACTCAGATTCTGCTTATGGGCTTTCCATAGGCATCTGGTTGGTCATTGTGAGAACAGGATACTGGGCTAGATAGATCTTTGATCTGATCTAGCAGGACTCTTATGTTTACAAATAAGTTAGATCACAGAGGTGAGGGCCAGAGCAGGAGCTAAGGGAAATAGAGGTGGAACAAAACTACCTGGAAAGAAAAGTTGAAGGTGATATTTGCCCAACCACCAATCTTTATAGTCACATTTCCATGCATTTCCCACTAGATGTGGGCATTGTGCTTTTTTATGTATGCAATATAATGATTACTACTATTGAACTTACATTCATATTACATCTTTCATCAAAGAGTACTGCACCACATATTGAGAGTAATTTATTGATATGTGCTAAGCTGAAGTCTAGAATCATGGAATATAACACTGAAAAGGTTCCAGCCCATGTGAGCCAGCAAAGATGTGAGCCAGCAAAGCGAGAAAGCTTTGCAACAACTAGGCTGCTACAGGGCAGACTGTAATCTCTGGGTTATAATAAAACCAGTTAAGTTAAAGGAAGCCTTCAATCCAGGTGATGCTGAGCATAATAGAAGCTTTTGAGAGTAGACTGAATGTTTCACCCCCAAATGACGGATTTCTTCATTACAGCAGTACAGGATAATAATGGGTGCCAATATTGTAGTTGGAGTGGAACATTGTTCTTAATCAAGCGCTTACAGATGCCACACTTTTAAAACAATGAGAGCAAATAGCATAGGATACAGCTTTGTATGCTTCTTTGGGATGGAATAAGATACTCAAGCCCCATCTAGATTCAGGAAGATCATAAATATGAATCAAACAGGCTTGTGGATCTTATACTGGCAAAATAATGACTGTTTTCAGTTTGGAGCAAGTGTTACAACCACCATTTAATAGTTTGGTTCAGTCCAGTAGGGTGAAGTCACTCAGTGGTTTGCTATAAAGAGGGAACTGAAATCTTGTTCTGTTGGGGAGCTGAATAATATTTTAGGCTCTTATTGCCTTCTATAAAGAAAGTTGAAATTATGTATGTGCATGGTTAATTAACAAGGGACTGGTAAATAAGTTCTTGTAGATTTAGTAGTAATTGTATTGTGATTGTAGAGTTACGTCCTTCAAGCTATAAATTATAAGTTTGCCATTTGCTATGGTTGTCCTAGGACTAAAGCTGTTTGCAAAGAAGCAACTCTGAAGTTGGTGGATTAATGTTTAGACTGGCTGTACAAAGTTTGCAAGCAAGAATTTTTTTAATTTTCTCTTTGAACTCAGAAAGAGTATTACATTGTTCATTCTGCTTCCTGACTCCTAACAGAGCAGAGCAGAGCAGAGCAGAGGGAGCTGTCTCAGTTGATCTACAGGTGAGGACATATAAGCAAGCCAGCTTTCAGAGAGCGAGCGAACAGAGCGAGTGAACAGGCAGAGCAAACAGGAGTTTGACAAAGGAGTTCCACAGGGGAGGTCAAGGGGGAGGTCCCTAAAAAAAAAACCCAAACAAATTACTAATCCTCCTTGTACAGCACACTGCATACTAGTGGGACTCTCAAGTTTACCCTGAAGTAGGACAGGACAAAACACAGGCCACTCCAAAACAAGTAGTAAGAAAGAAACAAAAGGTAGAAGAGAGTATGAATGGGAAGGATTCTCCAGTGGTTGTGACCTGCAAGGTGTGTGCTATATTTGTTTTCTTGCCTGAGAACAACATGGCGTACACCTGCAACAAGTGCAAGCTCATGGCACTGTTGGAAGAAAAGGTGAGAGCCCTGAAACAGCGGGTGGCCACACTGAGGACTATAAGAGAGGATGAAGAGTTCTTAGACAGAACACTGGAACAACAGCAGCAAAGAGATGTGGAGGTGGAGGAGCAACAGAGGAGACTGCTTTGGAGAGGAATAACAAAGTGGAGGAAACTCCGTGGGAAAGGGTGACAGTTAGGAGCAGAAGAGCTAGAAGACACCCTTCACCAGTGGAGCTATGGAACCGCTTTCAACCACTCGAGGAGGAGACTGGAGGACAGCCTGTGAAGGAAGAATTACAGGAGACCCTGTGCGACAACGAGCAAGAGGCTGAAGCTCAATCAAGCAGGGACAATGAAACCATGCCCCACAACAAGAAGAGAATACTAGTAGTGGGAGACTCCCTACTGCGTGGAATCGAAACCCAAGTATGCTGAGAAGATCCGTGGACTCACCAGGTATGCTGTCTACCAGGAGAATGGATTAGAGATGTGACGGAAAGGTTGCCATCACTCATCAAGCCCACCAACAGGTATCCCTTTCTCCTCAAACATGTGGGAACAAATGACACTACCAAACGGAGCTATGAAGAAATCACATCAGACTTTGAAGCTCTGGGAAGGAAACTCAAGGACTTTGGGGCCCAGATAGTTTTTTCATCCATCCTTCCAGTACTTAGAAGAGGAGTAGAAAGGGAAAGAAAAATACTCTGTGTGAATGAATGGCTACGAAGGAGGTGCAGATGTGAGAAATTTGGATTCTGGGACCATGGGCTATGGTTCCTGGAAGATGGACTGCTGGCAAGTGATGGATTGCATCTCACAAGGACTGGGAGGAATGTGTTTGGCCACAGCATGGATAAGTTCATCAGGAGGGCTTTAAACTGAATCCTAAAGGGGAGGGAGACGTAAACTTGGTGGTAATGACTGATGAAGGCTTATGCACAGTAGTGGGACCAAAGAGATCGGCTCTAATAGGGCCCAGTAACAGTCCTCAGAAAAATGTAGTAAGGAAGCCAAGCCATAAATCACATGATCTTCGATGTCTGTATACTAATGCGCAGAGCATGGGAAACAAGCAGGACGAATTTGAACTCTTAATACAGGAGGACAATTACGACTTGATAGGTATAACTGAAACTTGGTGGGATGACTCCCATGACTGGAATACAGCAATTGAAGGATACAACTTGTTCAAGAAGAACAGAAGGAATAAAAAGGGAGGTGGAGTTGTGCTATATGTTAAAAATATATATCCCTGCACAGAAATACAGGACGATGAGCTTGGTAGCTCCACCGAGAATATCTGGATTAAAATTAATGGGGCAAGTAATAAAAGGAATGTGGTGCTTGGAGTCTACTACTGACCACCCAGTCAAGGAGAAGATGAGAATGTAACGTTTGAAAAGCAAATTGCCAATGTTTCGAGGAGGCATGATGTAGTAGTAATGGGGGATTTCAATTATCCTGGTATCTGTTGGGAGACAAATTCTGCCAAACACGGCCCCTCCAAGAAATTTCTGACTTGTGTTGCAGATAACTTCCTCCTACAGAAAGTGGAGGAAGCAACCAGAGGATCAGCTATCCTCGACTTGATTCTAACCACTAGAGATGATTTGGTGGATGAAGTGGCAGTTACGGGAACTCTGGGGGAAAGTGACCACACCATACTTGAATTCTTGATTTTAACAGAAGCAAAAGCTGAGAGTAGTCATACACGCACCCTGGACTTCAGGAAAGCTGATTTTAATAAACTCAGAACAATTGTAAGTACGGTTCCATGGCAAGCCACCCTAATGAGAAAAGGAGTCCAAGATGGGTGGAAGTTTCTAAAAAAGGAAATTTGAAAAGCACAATGGCAAGCAATTCAAACAAGGAAAAAGGGGGGGAAACAGCAGAAGAAGCCAATGTGGCTTCACAAAAAGCTTAGAGATGACCTGAAAACGAAAAAGGACACATACAGAAAGTAGAAAGAAGGCCAGGCCACAAAGGAAGAGTACAGGCAGGTGTCACGGAATTGCCAGGATGGTGTCAGGAAGGCTGAAGCTGAGAATGAGCTGAGGCTAGCGAGGAATGCTAAAAGCAGCTTTCTTCAGGTATGTCCATAGTAAAAGACAGAGAAAAGAAATGATGGCACAGCTACTCAATGAGGATGGCAAATGGTAAGAGATGACAAAAGAAAAAGGCAGAAGTGCTCAATTCCTACTTTGGCTCAATCTTCTCCCAAAAAAGGGTCTATGACCCTCCCGGGAAACATGAAGTAAAAGGGTCAGTATTGGACCTTGAGATTGATAGACAAATGGTCAAGGAATACCTAATCACTTTGAATGAGTTCAAATCACAGGGCCCGATAAACTGCATCCTAGAGTATTGAAGGAACTGGCTGAAGAACTCTCAGAACCTCTCTATTATCTTTGCGAAATCATGGAGGACCGGTGAAGTGCTGGATGACTGGAGGAGAGCTAATGTTATCCCTATCTTCAAAAAGGGCAAGAAGGAGGAACCTGGGAACTACAGACCAGTCAGCCTAACATCAATCCCTGGAAAAATTCTGGAGCAGATTATAAAGCAGTCAATCTGTAAGCATCTTGAAAGCAATGCAGTGATTACTAGGAGCCAACATGGATTGATGAAGAACAAATCCTGCCAAACTAATCTCATCTCATTTTTTGATCGGGTAACCTCCCTAGTAGACGGTGGGAATGCTGTGGAGATAATATATCTCAACTTCAGCAAAGCTTTTGACAAAGTGCCCCATGATATTCTGATTAGCAAGCTAGCTAAATGTGGGTTGGATGGAACAACTATTAGATGGGTCCACAGTTGGCTCCAGAATCGTACTCAAAGAGTGCTTATCAGTGGTTCCTTCTCAAACTGGGCGGAAGTAACGAGTGGGATACCACAGGGCTCGGTCCTGGGCCCAGTGCTCTTTAACATTTTTATTAATGACTTGGATGAGGAGGTACAAAGCATGTTTATCAAATTTGCAGATGATACAAAATTGGGGGGCATAGCTAATACCGTGGAAGACAGAAACAAAATTCAAAGGGACCTTGATAGGCTGGAGCATTGGGCTGAAAACAACAGAATGAAATTCAACAGGGATAAATGCAATGTTGTACACTTAGGAAAAAGAAACCAAATGCACAGTTATAAGATGGGGGATACTTGGCTCAGCAGTACAACATGTGAGAAGGATCTTGGAATTGTAATTGATCACAAGCTGAATATGAGCCAACAGTGTGATGTGGCTGCAAAAAAAGGCAAATGCTATATTAGGCTGCATTAACAGAAGTATAGTTTCCAAATCGTGTGAAGTACTAGTTCCCCTCTATTCAGCACTGGTTAGGCCTCATCTTGAGTACTGCATCCAGTTCTGGTCTTCGCACTTCAAGAAGGATGCAGACAAACTGGAACGGGTTCAGAGGAGGGCAACAAATATGATCAGGGGACTGGAAACAAAGCCCTATGAGGAGAGACTGAAAGAACTGGGCATGTTTAGCCTGGAGAAGAGAAGACTGAGGGGAGATATGATAGCACTCTTCAAGTACATGAAAGGTAGTCACATAGAGGAGGGCCGGGATCTCTTCTTTATCGTCCCAGAGTGCAGGACACGGAATAATGGGCTCAAGTTGCAGGAAGCCAGATTTCGACTGGACATCAGGAAAAACTTCCTAACTGTTAGAGCCATACGACAATGGAACCAATTACCTAGAGAGGTAGTGGGCTCTCTGACACTGGAGGCATTCAAGAGGCAGCTGGACAGCCATCTGTTGGGAATGCTTTGATTTGGATTCCTGCATTGAGCAGGGAGTTGGACTCGATGCCCTTGTAGGCCCCTTCCAACTCTACTATTCTATGATTCTAGGGATTCTATGTGTTGCCAATGGTCAGGAAAGATGGGAGTTGTGGTCCAACAACATCTGGTGGCCCACTAGTTGGGAAAGGCTGGGTTAAGGTGTTGGACTATGACCTGGGAGACCAGGGTTCAAATCCCCACACAGCCATGAAGCTCACTGGGTGACCTTGGGGCCAATGGTAACCCCCCTCTGAATACCGCTTACCATGAAAACCCTATTCATAGGGTTGCCATAAGTCAGAATCGACATGAAGGCAGTCCATTTTTTTCATTTTTTGTTCCACCTAAGCTCCCATAGGACCCACCCAAGGAGACATGTACACTGTTAGATATATTTATTTTTCAAGGTTCTGTCATGCAATTATTTTAATAACTGATAACTGATACAAAGTGTCGAATTACTTGCTAGCACCTTTGTGCTATAATATGATTTTATTTATGTACATATAGACATACATTTCCACTGTTGCAAAATGGTAAGTGCTCCCAATTTAGGGCAACTTTTGTGCCCCTTGAAACTGACCCCCAATTTTAGTCTCCCTTTCACCTTTGACCTCAGTTCAAAGCCAAACATTCTCCATGGAGAACTTTCAGTTCAGCCCTAGTTATGGGATGCAGCAATTTTTGAAATCTGCAGCGGGCCCTTGGGCACCAGACTGCAGAAGGCCCTCAAAGGCAGGAGTGGTGGTGGCGACACAGGGACACTACTGCCACTGCCAGGGACTTAATTGCACCTGGCCATGTCAGTGCTGTAGCGTGCAGTGCGCGTACACCTACCATCACCCAAGATGGGAGCATGTTAATGCCCCCACCCCCACTTGGGTGATGGCAAGCATGTGTGTTCAGCGTGTGCTAGCTCGCTGACATGGCAACATGGGAAATGGTGTGGCCAGCCTGCACCAGCAGCAGTGAGGGTGTTGCCTGGGAGGATGGGTCCTGTTCTGTGATCCACAGTAGCATCGGGTCACAGGGCGCATTCTCCATGACCCAATGCTAGTGTGGATCACAGCATAAGCTGCACCCACCCAGCCCCAGCAGCAGGGACCCCTCTCACTTGTAGGGGCCCTCAGCCAGTGCCCAACCTGGTTGCCTGCTGGCACTTGGCCTGGTTGTATGTGTTGCATAGGATTACGTAAATCTGTTTGTTCCACACTTCATCCTTCTGTGCCATAACTTTAAAATGTTTGCAGCAATAGATATCATCCCAGTGTGCAGGACACGGAATAATGGGCTCAAGTTGCAGGAAGCCAGATTTCGACTGGACATCAGGAAAAACGTCCTAACTGTTAGAGCCATACAACAATGGAATCAATTACCTAGAGAGGTATTGGGCTCCCCGACACTGGAGGCATTCAAGAGGCAGCTGGACAGCCACCTGTCAGGAATGCTTTGATTTGGATTTCTGCATTGCGCAGAGGGTTGGACTTGATGGCCTTATAGGCCCTTTCCAACTCTACTGTTCTATGATTCTATGATATCAGAATGCCCAAATGACCATGTAATTCCCTGTGTCCCTGCCTAAATGTGTAGTGGTAGACAAGGGGCTATTGCAGGAAATGGGAGGTTTGTGCACATCTTCTGTTTTGTCATCCAGTACTCTCTCTTTCTCTGTCATGCACTGCAAATGACCCATGCAACAGATTGCAATTGGTTCAGGCCCATAGTTTTTAGCTTCACTGAGCATTTCTAAGCAATGATATACAGAGGGCACAAGAGGGTAAATAAAAATCACCTTGCAAATATTAGGATAGTTTGGTGAGCTATACAAAGTATGTTTGGTGAGCTGTCCAAAACATGTTGACCTAAAAGTAAAGTAATGAACTCAGTTTTACTAAATGGTAAATGGTAGATATTTCCCAGATGAGTATAATAACAGTAGCATATAAAAATTTTGCAGGTTAATTGCATTAATACACACATACAGAACTGTATGAGCGACATTGCTAGAACCACACCACAGATCTATTTTTCCTGGATTGCAGTGCTTTAATATGATGCCTTTCAGCATGAATTATGAGTGTGATTAAAGTATTTAGGTGAATGAATAATGATATTATGATTAATTGCAATGCATGAAAATGCCTTTGCTGACATCTCCATAGTGGAAAGAAAGAATTCAAGGTAATAATAATAATAATAATAATAATAATAATAATAATAAAATTTTATTTGTGAGTCGCCTATCTGGCCGAATTAACGGCCACTCTAGGCGACGTACAACTTCACAGTAAAAATACAATAAAAGCCAAAGAGGACCACAACAATAATAATATTACCATATTAAAAACTAACCCACCCCAGAGGTCCCGTAGGCCTGCCTGAACAGCCAGGTCTTTAAGGCCTGGCGGAAACCTATCAAGGAAGGGGCATGGCGGAGGTCAAAAGGAAGGGAGTTCCAGAGGGTGGGGGCCACAATCGAAAATGCCCTCTCTCTGGTCCGCACCAGCCTCGCTGTCTTAACTGGCGGGACCGAGAGAAGGTCTTGTGTGGCTGATCTTGTTAGGCGGCATAATTGGTGATGCTGAAGGTGCTCCTTCAGATAAACTGGGCTGAAACCGTATAGGGCTTTAAAGGTCAACACCAACACCTTGAATTGGGCACGGTAAACAACTGGTAGCCAGTGTAGATCTATTAACACTGGAGTGATATGATCACGGCGACGGCTGTTCTTAATCAAACGTGCCACCGCATTCTGTATCAGTTGTAATTTCCGGACTGTTTTCAAGGGTAACCCCACATAGAGCGCATTACAGTAGTCTAAGCGGGAGAAGACCAGGGCATGTATCACCCGTGGGAGCAGATGGGCAGGAAGGTAGGGTTGCAGCCTCCTTATCAGATGCAATTGATACCAAGCTGCCCGGCTCACTGCCAAGACCTGAGCCTCCATGGACAGCTGGGAGTCAAGAATGACCCCAAGGCTGCGGACCTGGTCTTTTAAGGGTAACCTTACCCCATTGAACACCAGGTCTATATCCCACAACCTGCCCCTATCTCCCACGAGCAACACCTCGGTCTTGTTGGGATTTAGTTTCAGCCTATTCCTTCTCATCCATTCACTTACGGATTCCAGGCACTTGGACATGGTATCCACAGCCAACTCTGGTGAGGACTTAAATGAGAGATAGAGCTGAGTGTCATCCGCATATTGGTGGCACCGCAGCCCAAATCTCCTGATGATGGCCCCCAGCGGCTTTACATAGATGTTGAATAGCATGAGGGAGAGGATAGAACCCTGTGGCACTCCACAATTGAGAACTCTCTTGTTGTACGAGGGGGTGAAATAGTTCATTTTCAGTTATAGTTGTTTGATGTTTTTGAAGAATTTAAAGGACACAGAGTTTAAATTAACTACCCTGCACATAGTGTGGAATAAAACATTGTGACTTTTTAATTTAAAAAATATTGTAAAAGAAATAATGAAACATCTTTGTTAGAATGTCTGGGTTTTTATTTTGTCTTGCTTTTGTATATTTTCTTTTGACAGCTCTCCATAACTTATAAAAAAAATAAAAATTGAATTAGCCATAACAACCTCTTATGAAACAATTCTGTATTAGAGCATTTTAAGTATGCAGACAGACTAGCAGAAATATAATTTCCACTGAACAAGTGCATTTGATTTTTTCCTGAAAAGTCTCTGATAAAACAATTAATATATAAGTACATAACCAGATCGACTGTTCTGAAATTTAAAAGCAGATTTTTTGTTCTCCTAAGCACTGAGTGCAAGCAGGAAGAACACATGGGCATTAAAAGAATGTAGCAATATTTGATGCTCCATGTGGTTAGAATTGCCAAAGGGTTATCTTTGTCAACAATATTATTTGCAAAGTGACTATGTACTAGGGCTGGATCATACATATATGTTTGTGGCTTGAGTCTTATAGTAGCAATGATGATCTGTATGTGTTAAAGAGTCATCGCAAATGAAATACCGTAGGCAGAGTTCCCATAACACATTAAAGACAAAGCTTTTCCAGGTAGTCAGTCTCCATGTTTAGCTGCAAATAGGGATGGGATATTCTTAGTTTGCCCTTCCTTTTTCCCTTGCAGCCAGGATTAATCTTTCATTTGCTGGGTTCACCTGAGATCAGGTAGTGCCCCTCTGTTGAATTTTATACTGTAAGCTCCTTAGAGCAAGGATCTGTCCTCTTCTACTCTGATGGTGCCATATAAATAAATAAATAAACAGTTCTCTGTAACAGAAGGTAATTCAGCAAGAAAGTGTGAAAGACTTCATTTGAGACAAGCAGGTCTCGGTTCAGTTTATGGAGGCACAAAACTATTTGCCCTTCTCACATACACACATACACATACACACACACACACACACACACACACTCTCTCTCTCTCTCTCTAAATGGTCGGAATTGCCACCTCAACAGTTCAGCAGGGACAGGCATTTTTGCTGCTTCCCTCAGGCATGAGCGCCATCTTCGGCACCTTCCCCTGTTGCCTCTCCATGTCCCGATAAAGCAGAGACTTCTGGGCCTTCAGCCAGCAAGCCAGACACATGAAAATAGACTCCACATTCTGACTCTCTTTGGGGTCCTTGGCTGAGGTTTCAAATAAAAGCATGTTGTGTGCATCGGCAAACTTCAGGGCCACACTGGATGGCACCTGGATCTGGTCCCGCAAGTCACACTTGTTCCCCACAAGCACCTTTGGGACAAGGGCAGGGACTGCGTGGCCATTGCACTCCTCAATCCAGGTCTTGAGGTTGAGGAAGGAAGCCATCTTGGTGACATCATAGACAAAGACAACAGCATGCACATTGCAGTAGTAGTGCTCCACCATGCTCTTCCGGAACCTCTCCTGGCCTGCTGTGTCCCAGACCTGCACCTTGATATGCTCGCCCTCGATCTCCACTGCCTTCTCCCTGAAGTCCACGCCGATGGTGGCTTTGGTGCTGGCCGCAGAAGCGCACCGTCAGGCAGGTCTTGCTCACGTTGGAGTCGCCAATGACGATGATCTTGAAGGTGCGTGTCTGCACCGACTGCTCCAGCGAGGCCTCCAGCTCCATCCTGGGAGGACGCGCCGTCAGCGCTGGCTGGCTAGGCGACCGTAATGCTCCGCTTGCCTCTAGTGGAGGAGCGCACGGCACAATGGGAAGATAAATGAGAAATGCCAATGGAGGCAGGACGGCAGGATGCGCCGAGAAGCTCAGGGTCGGCTCGGTGGCGCCCGCATGATGGACGAGGCGGAGCGCTGCACTCCCACCTGCCTGCCAGACTCCTCCAAGCCGTCGGTCCAGCCAGCCGCCAAAAGTGTGAAAGGAATACAGTGTTTTGGCCCATAGACTGGACGGTATGGATGAGGTAGGAGCAACTACTTCCACACCTGGCCCTCCCTCCACTCAAGCCCTCCCTGAATCTCAGATACCTCCAGTACAGGAGGAAAGACATCAAGATTTACATAGCACCCAAGGCCCATTCTGTATCACCCCTGATCTGTAGATACCTGGGCCACATTGGCACAATGAAAGACCAGTAATACACACATATGGGTGCAAACACCACCCACACACCATGCATATTGCACTGGCAAAGCTGTACAATAAGAAACACTTTTAACCAATGCAGTCTTGCATCACAGGTACAGAAACAAACTGATAGAAGAACTGACTAAAAACACTTGGATGAACTGATGCTAGAGTTACCAGGTCTCCAGTTTTTACCTGGAGACTTCAATTTTTGGGGGTCCTCTCTGGGTCTCCAGGTGAGTCACCCCAATCTCCAACCCCTTAGCTTTCATTTAAAAAAAATCAAGTTCAAAGGTGGTCTGGTTCAAGAGATACACCAAAATGTCAGCCACCCCCCTGCAACTTCTGTTAGTACCAGCTGCTAAAATCCCTGCCATTTCAGGTTTTTATGCAATAAGTGAAATCAGAGTTGTGATTGAAAAGGGATTTGTTGATCTCCAGGCAATAACTAAAAACCTTTTGCAAGTTCTGAAAATAACTTCGTTTTCCTGCTTGTCTGCACATCAGTAATTCAGTAATTTTATTACTTTTGGCAGCATCAACAGTACTTTCTCTGTGCAGGAGATCTAGAACAGAAGATCACAGCAAGATGTTGGTAGGCATGCACAGTAAACAGTTTTAGGTATGATTGTAATAAAAGTGTACATGCAGGTTTTTTTAATTACTTGCAATAATAGCATATTGTAAACTTTATTTTTCAAATAATTTTTGAACAGAAATCTAAAAAAGTGTACATGCAGCAGCTTATGATACCAGTACAATGTGTTATACTTTTCTAATTATAAGGAGTCAAACAAGTTTAAATTTTCCTGGGCTGTTGAAGAGGACAATTATTTGTCTAATTCATAGCCTGTTTTGAAAACCTTCCCAATATGAAGCTTTAATCCTATACATACTTTTCTGGGAGCAAAGCTGCAATGCTAATCCCACATACCTGGGAGTAAACCCCATTGAATTCAGTAAGACTTACTTTTGAGTCGACATGGTTAAGATTGTGCTATTAATCAATGGGATTTTTGAGTGAACATAGCAAAGTATTGTGTTGCGAATCTTTCTCTCCCCCTCCAATCCTATTTTTTAAGCAATTAGGCAGGCTTCAGTGTCACTGGGGACAGTGTAAAAGCCAGAATGGAACGGGCTAGAAAGGACACTTTATAAAAGAAATTGATGCAAAAAACACTGTGTTGTGTTATAGACACCTAAGAACAACATTTAGGAGCCAAAAACATATCAATATTATATTTTATTAACCCTTTGACAACCATCCAGAATGGAATGGAATGGCCTGGAATGGCAGCTACCCAGTGAGCCAGACCTACCAAATTCACCAGTCACACTTGAATAGATGGGATTCATGAAATAAGCCACAAAATGTCCATGTAAACCACATTCTGATACCTGTTCCAGACTATACTACATTTTACAGGAAATGGCATGGAATGGCAACTATTATCAAGCCAGAGCCATCAAATTCACCAGTCACACATGACTAGATGGGATTCATGCAATAAGCCACAAAACTTATAAGGAAACTGCATTCTGATTCCTGTTCCAGGCTATAATACATTTTTATGGAAAATGGCCCGGAACAGCAACTTTTCAGTAAGCCCTACCCAAATTCACCAGTTACATTTGACTAAATGGAATCCATGTAGTAAGTGTGAAATCCTATGGGCCTCACACTTTAGTCAGAACCTTGCAGACATGAAGGAAATGATGGGAAGAATGACCTGAAATATGCTGCAGAGAACACGTACAGGGTATGTTTCAGAATGTTCAGAGAAAACTGTTTTGCTTTGTTTTGTTTTGTTTTACCTTGTTTTAATAAAGTGCCTCTGGCAAGATCTGGATTTATATACAATGGAAAGCTCCATTTTCTTCCACATAAGCCACAAAATGTCCATGGAAACCATGTTCTGATACTTGTTCTCAGTTATATGTTTTTACAGAAATGACTGAAATGCAACTGCTCATTGAACCAGACCTACCAAATTTTCCACTTGCACATGATTAGATGGGATTGACTCAATAAGTCACAAAACTTGCACAGAAACTATGTTCTGTTACCCATTCCTGACTATAATATGTTTTTATGGAACAAGGCACCGGAATGGCAACTTCCCAGCAAAACAGACCTACCAAATTCACCAGCCACACTTGACTAGATGGGATTCATGCAAGAAGCCACAAAACATCCATGGAAACCACGTTCTGATACCTGTTCTAGGCTATAATACACTTTATGGAAAATAGCCTGGAAAGGCAACTTCCTAGCAAATCAGACAAAAAAATTCACCATGTGCACATGACTAGATGGGATTTATTGTGTTCTTGCTTTCTTTTTATAAGTCGCTTTGAGTTCTATTGTTGAAAAAAGTGACTAATAAATACTAGTGATAAATAAATAAATACATTTATGTAAAAAGCCACAAAATGTCCATGGAAATCATGTTCCATGCAATAATACATCTTTCCTGAACATGGCCCAGAACACAAACATCCAAACTAGCCACACCAATCAAATGCACTGTCATGCGTAACTGTATGGGGTCAATGCACTAAGCACAGACCTTTCACAGGAACTACATTCTGGGTCCAGTTTGTTGGCCCATAATTTCTAGCTAACCAGACCAACTAGATTCACAAAAGACTGGATGAGATCAAAGCAACAATTGGCAAAAACTCCACAGTTAACTATGGCCTGATGCCTGTTCTATGCAATAAACAGTATCCTTAGGAAGGTGCTTAGAATGTCCACTTGTGAGTTAGCCACAGCAACAACATTGTTCTGTTACAGTTAACCCTTGAAAGCCCTGAACAGCTTGGGGCCTCGTTATCTAAGGGACCACCTATCTTGGTATAAACTTACCCAGTCATTAATATCTGCAAGAACTGCCCTTCCTAGGATGCCGTTGCTTGCAGAGGCCTGCCTGTTAGTCATGTGAGAAAGGGCTTTTTTCCTGTGTCATTCCCAAATTGAGGAATGCCCTTCCTTTAGTCTAGACCTACGATAGGCTCCCATTCTCCTGGCGTTTAGAAAGAGTGTAAAGACACATTTTTAAAATTTATGCTTGCAAGTATTTTTAATTCCTTGTGAATATTTTTAATGTGTTTTAAATAATTTTATTGATTTTTGTGTGTGATTTTATTGTTGTATCTTTGTGGCCTTTTCGGCAAAGAAGGCAGTAAATTATTTATTTATTTATTTATTTATTATTATTATTATTAGCAGCAGCAGCAGCAGCAGCATTTCCCAGTGTAGATAGCAGTTGCAGAGGTTAAAGCCCCCATGTCAGGAACCCAGTATAGATCAGCTACCCTAAGCATTTTTTGCAAAGCTTATCACTCAATTGCTAATTGTGTGATTGGTATCTCATCTATTTTGGCCCTCAGACTGGCAGTATCTCTCCAAGGTCCTGCCCTTCAGCCTTATTATCTGAGAGCCTTTTAACTGAAAGGTTCAGTCTGTTCAATGCGTGGGACTTCCTCCTACAGGTTCCTGCTTTGAACAATTAATAACCTTGGTTTTGAAAGTAGTTATGTCAGAAACTCAGTTCACAGAAGGCAAACTGGTGAAGCTAAGACATATATAACTTGGCACAGAACTTGTCTGCAAGGCAGAGGTGGAGTCTGAGCCCAAACACACAAGAGTGCTTCTTTGAACCCAGTTTTCTGCTGTGACAGCACATCTATTTCACAAAAGGCAAGCCTTTTCTTTCTCCCCTCCACCTTCTGCCAGCCAACTTGCCCCCCTCTCTCTCCCCCCCTCCCAATTCACCACCCATATGCAACCTGGTAGCAGCACCAGCAGTGCTGCTTAGTGGGTGCAAAAATAGCAAGAAAGGGTATTGCTGATCATCCCAGAGGTTCTTGTATCATCACAGGGACGTCTGCATGTTATCTCTCATTTCTCCATTGGGGGGACAGCAAGATGTTTTTGGTAAAAACCTACAATAACCCAGAACAGGTATCAGAATGTGGTTTCCATTGAAGTTTTGTGGCTTATTGTGTGAATCCCATTTAGTCATGTGTGACTGGTGAATTTGGTAGATCTGGCTCACTGGGAAGTTGCAGTTCTGGGCTATTTTCAGTAAAACATAGTCCAGAATGAGCATCAGAAGGTGGTTTCCATGGAAGGTTTGTGGTTTATTGTGTGAATACCATCTAGACATGTGTGGCCGATGAACTTTGTAGGTCTGGCTCACTGGAAAGTTGCCATTTCAGGCTGTTTTCCATAAAATGTATTATAGCTTGGCATGGGTATTAGAACATAGTTTCTGTCAAGAGTGCCTGCTTTTGCTAAGGTTTACTAATAAAGATGGTTCTGTAGCAAGGAATTGTGGGGAAACATCTTGACTGAATTAGGGCCTCTACCATGAGACTGTCAGTTCCCACAGCTGAATCCAATTAATTAGGCAGTAAGTGAGAATACCTGCTTATCAGCCTGAGACTGATACCTGAAGGCCACAGGCCTGGGAAGGTTGGAGAAGCATGCGACCATTAGGCACGAAAGCTATGGAAGATTTCAGCATCAGGGAGCCCTCTGATTGGCTAATTAATTCCTGGCTGTTGCTGGGCTTTTCCCCAGGTTTGTAGCTTGGGGGTTCTCCTAGAATCATCTCTGTCACTTGAGGCTCAGGTAGCTTCAGTAGCACGGAGTGCCTTCTACCAACTTCGGTTGGTGGCCCAACTATGTCCCTAATCTTGACAGGGATAACCTGGCTTTAGTTGTCCATGCTCTGGTAACCTCCAAATTAGATTACTTCAATGTACTCTATGTGGGGCTGCCTTTGAAGACAGTTTGGAAACTGCAGCTTGTGCAAAATGCAGCAGCCAGATTGGTAACAGGGACCAGACAGTCCGAACATATAAAAACGATTCTGGCCCGCTTGCACTGGCTGCCTGTATGTTTCTGAGCTTGATTCAAGGTGCTGGTTTTGACCTATAAAGCCTTACACAGCTTGGGACCACAATACCTGATGGAACGCCTCTCCTGATACAAACCCACCCGTACACTACGGTCAAGATCAAAGGCCCTCCTCCGGGTGCCTACTCCAAGGGAAGCTTGGAGGATGGCAACAAGGGAGAGGGCCTTCTCAGTGGTAGCCCCCCAAATTATGGAATGATCTGTCTGACGAGGTGAGCCTGGCACCAACACTGTTATATTTTTGGTGCCACTTCAAGACTTTCCTCTTCTCCCAGGCATTTTAGCATGTGTTTTATACTGTTTAATTTTTTAAATTGTTTTTATAAGATCTGTTTTAAATTGTATTTGTTTTAATGTTTTTAGTTACTGTAAACCGCCCAGAGAGCTGCAGCTATGGAGCGGTATACAAGTATAATAAAATAAATAAATAAATAAAAGTAGAGCTAAGATTTTGTTGCCAGACCCAGCCTCCAAGAGGTCTTCTGTATCTTTAAAAGTTCTGCAGGGGGAAAGGAGAATTCCACCTTGTGGTTTTTCTCATTACAGGGTTGCAAGAACACCTGCACTTGGCTGACATTCTCTTCTCCTAAAGATACAGGATAAGTCTCAAGCCTGGAACCTGGCAACCCTAGTCTGGATAGCAATAGAAAGATGGAACCCTACATCAGGTAGAAACACCAAGGAACACTGGGGAACAAAGAACAAAATCTTAGCTCTACTTTTATTTATTTATTTATTTTATTATATTATACTTGTATACCGCCCCATAGCTGCAGCTCTCTGGACGGTTCTTGGCTCTTGTCTTTTGGAATCCTTGGCAAGTCTGTTTCTGGCACTTTGGTTTCCCATTGGCCCATAGTGGGCCACCAGGTTTAAGGGGTGGTAGCAGCCTACCCACTTTACAGGATTGGCATTGGGCTTAACTCAGCCCAGGTAAGGAGGCATGGGTTGAGCCTGGCCAGGATCAACTGCCCTGGAGCTGGGAGTTGAACCTCCAAGTTCTTTACAGTTTCCATGTACACTTTGTGGCTTATTGCATGAATCTCATCTAATCATATGTGACTGGTGAATTTGGTGGGTCTGGCTTGCTGGGAAGTTGTCATTCTGGGCCATTTTCCATAAAAATGTATTATAGCCTGGAACAGGTATCAGAACATGGTTTCTGTGGATGTTTGTGGCTTATTGCATGAACCCCATCTAGGCATGTGTAACTGGTGAATTTGGTAGGTCTCACTCACTAGGAAGCTGCTGTTGTGGGCTGTTTTCGGTAAAAACCTATATTTATTTATTTAGTTAGTTTAATTTATATACCGCCCTAAGCCCGAAGGCTATAGCCTGGCGCAGGTATCGGAACATGGTTTGTGTGGAAGTTTTGTGGCTTATTGCACCAATTCCAGCTAGTCATGTGTGACTGGTGAATTTGGTAAGCTTGGATTGCTCAGAAGTTGCCATTCTGGGCCATTCCATTCTGTTCTGGATGGCATTTTGGTTGATAAAGAATTAATAAAATATAATATTGAAATAGTTTTGGTTCCTAAACATTCTCAAGTTTCTCTAACACATCCCAGTGTTTTTTTTGCATCAAATTCTTTTATAAATGGCCTGTTACGTTCCGGCTTTCACTGTGTCACATGTCATTGCTTTAGTTGGGTAGGAAACTAATATTTAAAAAAATGTTCTGTAATGATGAACTGTTTTTGACAATAAACTATTATATGTGGCATATGTATTTTTACATCTCCAGTGTGTGTGTATATGGAATCTTTCCAACAACCCTGTGAGGTAGGGTTGGAAACTAAAGCAGCTCACAACAACAAATAAATTCCTTTAAAATCCAGTAACAACAAAACAAGTATGAAACAGTTGTAAAACAGCTTAAAGTGGCACGATTCTGAATTTTGGGTTAGAAGAGTGAAGTTCCTTATCACTTGAGGGTGCAGTCCTACTTCCCTGTTTGAGTAAACCCCACTGAAGACATTGGGACTTGCTTGTGAGTAAATATGCATAGGATTGCACTGTAAACATCTTTACAGATTGTGCAATTAATAACCATCTTTGACATTCATGCTTATATAAATATTCATACTATGTCTCGATATGTATCTGCTTTCACATTATGGTAGTACATTATCATTTCCTCTACATTTTAAGTGTGCCCTTCTTCCTTGGGGTGGTCATGGTCCCACTCTCTTGTTTTCACTCTGAGGGGCAGATTAGACTGAGAGATGGTGAATAACCCGTGGTCATTAAGTAAACTGTGTAGCTGATTTCCATTTTAAAAATTAATTATAATGATTTATATGCAGGCAAAGTTTATGATGTAATACAGATACAGATCCACATCATACATTTAAAGCACATCCAACTCTCATTTAAAGCACATGACTTCCTCTAAAGAATCCTGGGAGGTGTAGTTTCAACCTCACAGTTATAGTTCCCACCACCCTTAACAAACTACAGTTCCCATGGTCATGGTCCCACTCTGTTGTTTTCACCCCGAGGACCAGATTAGGCTGAGAGATGGTGAATAACCCATGGTCATTAAGTAAACTGTGTAGCTGATCTTCATTTTAAAAATTAATTAAAATGATTTATATGCAGACAAAGTTTATGAAGTAATACAGATACATATAATACATTTAAGCACATCAAACTCGCATTTAAAGCACATGACTTCCCCTAAAGAATCCTGGGAAGTGTAGTTTCAACCTCACAGTTATAGTTCCCACCACCCTTAACAAACTACAGTTCCCATGGTCATGGTCCCACTCTGTTGTTTTCACCCCGAGGACCAGATTAGGCTGAGAGATGGTGAATAACCCATGGTCATTAAGTAAACTGTGTAGCTGATCTTCATTTTAAAAATTAATTAAAATGATTTATATGCAGACAAAGTTTATGAAGTAATACAGATACATATAATACATTTAAGCACATCCAACTCGCATTTAAAGCACATGACTTCCCCTAAAGAATCCTGGGAAGTGTAGTTTCCACATAGATATTAGAAGGTATATGTTTATGAAATATAAGAGAATCACATGGAATGAGGTGGGGGGCCCAAGGCCTTTTGAAGACCCCTAGTATCCAGTCTCACAGAGAACTTAGCAGTAAAATCAGGCCTGTGAGTAAGGCCTGGAGAGCAGGCAATGGTCAAGTTCACCTCACCGTGAACTCTGCTTTTGCCAAGAACAGGCCTGTGTATGACTGACTTTGATTAATGAGTATATTGTTCAAACCAAATGAGCATATAACCTGTGATTGATATATTATATATATTATACTGTTTGATCCTGGGAAACTAATTGTTAGTGAAAGAATAGTTGGCAAATCAAATATATGTTATTCTTGTTCTGTAGAGCAATGACTCCGACTAGCGAAGAACTTTGTAACATTATCAGAGTAGGAGTGAGATAAACTTTGAGTTTTAATACTGATTTCTAAAATAACCCGGTGTGTTTAATACAAAGTTTGTAAGTGGTTTTCATGGTAAAAAGGTATTCTGAGGTAGTTTGCCTTTTCCATTCCTCTGAGGCTGAGAGATAGCGGCTGGCTCAGAATCAACCACTGTATTCCTTGACTGTGTGATCTTCAGTCATAATCCACCACTGTAATAATAACCTCTTCTCTAACTATGTATTTTCTTTAATTTAGGAATGGGATTACTAAGGAAACATAAGGAATAAGAACCCCTATAGCAACTAATAAAACTGTGGTGCTCATGAACTTCTAGTTACCCTAAGCTGAGTGAGCCAAACCCAGCCTGGTATCGTTAAGGAACATGTTGTAGTATCTTCAGGTGTACCTGGATTAGCCTGGCTGATCAAGAACAATGGAACACTGGAAGTACCGGGTATGCATGAAAGCCCATTCATAATAGTAGAATGTAGTGTATGGTAGTAACTAGTTTCAACTGGCCTGGAAGAACATTAGTCATGGGGGACAGCTGAACAATGGTGATGTTAATAAGATGGACAGAAAATTGGAATAAGAAATATATTTAAACAGTGACAAATTACTTGTACATGTGTTCATGTAAGAATTACCTAATGCTTTCTGATTGGCTTGGAAAGATTGCAGGGAGGAAGAACTGTTGAGTTATGTGGGAAGGAACTTGTGGGATTGGTGAACTAATGTCACATGCATATTTAGTACTGTATAAAAGAGCCATGCAGACTGTGCCTCATTGTAGTCCTCTCCAGACTCTCTGGAAGGCTGACCATGCGTATTCTGGTAAAGAATAAAGGCCTACCTTTTTGCTTCAAGGATGTGTTTCTTCAAGGACCCCCAATCCAAAGAACCCCAAATTCTCCAACACTTACTCATAGGAATCTTGTTGTGGTTGGTATGGTATTGCATTTAGGAAATCATCACTTTATTTCCTTTTTGTATTTGCATTTCATTTACCTCTGACCTCACTCCCTTACATCCATAGAAGCAACAACAGTGGTTCCATGTGCTCAGTTCAATCCCCTTAAAAGCCACTGATGATGCACCTTGTTATTTCATGATACTTTGTTTCTTGCCCAATAGTGGTAAAAGAGAATTCACATACTGGGAAATGTGACTTTGACTGCTGTTGATCCCAAGCTACTGCCTGTGAAGGTAGACCAAACCATGTGTGTTTTCTCTCTGTCAATTATTATTCACTGGAATTGCGTTGGCTGTCAAAGTGAGTTTATAGCAGCCCACAGGGTAGGCAGGTAAGGGTAGAGAATTTCTTAAGTCTTACTCATTTCTCAACCCTCTCTCTGCAGTGAAGAGTCAAATTTGTAGAAGATATTTGGAGCAGCCATGTTAAAAGGCAGGGACAGGGCTTTGGGGTCATTCATCTTCACTCTTGAGTGCTCCCATCTAACATTTCCACAATGCTAGGCTCCCTTCTTTCTACAATGGTCTTCTGGTGACTGGCCTGGACTGAGGGCACTTAAATCCTTCTTGCCAGAAGCAAGTAGGCTTGATTAAATGTTCCCTGCTGAGGCTTACTAAGCAGGTGAGAAGGAACTTCACTTCAGCTGGACCTGGGAACACCCTCATTTAGCTAAGATTTCTATCTTAATTTCCAGAGAATTTTTTGTCTGAGTGGTATTCTCCAAGTAACCATGGTTGATACAATATATCATGCTTAATGCCATCACTATGGCCTGCCCCTGCCCCTGAAATCTCAGGGTTTGGGATGCTTCTGACTTGGCAACCCTAATTGATATAGATCTAGAAGGTGTAAGATACAACTGGAAAAAAGATGAAATTAGAATTAATTGAAAAGCACATGAATTGAGAATATAATCTACCTATTGCCATTTTCTGAAGCAGATGGTGAAGCATATTTAATTGTTAAAGGTAGAAGTGCAGGAACCACTTATTAATTCCTATATAGAAAAGTCTAGCTAGCCTATCTTTCCCATTCCGATAACTATAATTCTGTGGACTTGTTTTTCCCCTTTACAGCTCTTGGAAAATAGGATTCATTTCTGATCATTCAGTCCTGGCATTTCCAATAGCCTTACAAAAGTGGAAAATTCACCAAATATTTAGAAGGAAGTTTAAGCTTCCTTATATTGAAGTATTTAGTCACTGTCACTTCACAGTCTTCAGGCTATTTGTACAAAAAATATTGGCTTTTATAGAGAGATTAATAATGTGTGTGTGTGTGTGTGTAAGGAAGCCAAAATGTTTGTAGATTTCCACCCACACACCCCAATGGAGATCCTTCAACCGATAATGGACAGCTACATTTGTATTTGATGTGCTATTAGATTTCTGCAGAAAAGGACAAAAATGCATGTGGATTGTTAGATATTTTACTGCTGTATCTGTTGTAAGAATTTAAATTCAATGTTGTAAAAGCATTGTTAGACATTGCCTCTAGTCTAATAGGTTTGGCTCGGTATTCTAAAAAAGCACACCTGAATGGCTTTGAGATAAATTATTTCTCAAGAGATTTCTGTATAGTATAAGTTTAGATAGGTGGAAAAACAAAGTATGGATGGAAAAAATACATTTGTATTGTCTGTAGACAACCACTTATAAGCAAGCAAGAGAGAAAGTCCTAAACAAGATTATAATCCATAACTGGAGGGGAAAGGTTTTGAATTAACTGCAAAGATGATGATGATGATAATTCATAGGAATGAGAGAGCTAGTGTCATAATAACATAATTTCATTAATCACCTACTTTGATATTTTTATAATAGTAATAAAAGAAAAAAGATCCCTGAATAAAAATCAATAGAATATGATGAATAGAATATCATTTGAACATTTAGTCTCCTGTGTTTCAGAACATTTAAAATAAGATTAAATCAAACTAACTGCTAGCTGTGTGTGGATTGCCAACTATTATTGTTATTGACTGAATAGAAAAGATATGCAGTCATTTAATTAATCCTCATGTGAGATCTAAATATAATCCTGTTTAGCCAATGGGTCTATGGAAGCAGAAAGCTTGAATAGTCTACTGTAGTCAGTCATGTGATTTAACAAGGGTTTGGGTCTGGGAACTCCTAGCTGCCAATGTTGTACAAGCATGCTTAACTCTCAAGATAAATGTGAGAGATGTGACCTGATGAGAGGGTGCAAGCCTGTCCTGAAGGCCAGATAGTGAGGCCTGGAGGGCTGCATTCAGCCCCTGGACCTGAGGTTCTGCACACCTGGTGCAGACTGCTCAGCAGGACACTTAGCAAGTGAATAGTCCTGCCTTTAAGACTGGACTTGGAGGACAGCTTGGTCCCTTCCAACCTCATGATTCTATAATGCTGTAAGATTTTGAACACCACAATTAATCAAAGCAGTCCCTCTTACTATTACAGTGATAGATATGGGACTAGGGGCTTCAATTGTTGAACTGAAACATTGCTGGTGGAGGCCAGATGGAGCCCTCTGAGTCATGTGGTAGAGCCAAATTGGTTTTGGTCAGGTCTAGCTCTAGAGTCAAGCACAAAGGCTACCTATTCATGAGCCTAAACTATTCAGGATCTTTCTTAGGAACGATACCCAAAGGAGAAACCCTTACCGTGGGCATGGGAGGGTAATCAAATGGGTCCAAGACCCATCCCTCAGCCACCTCCTTATTAATTTTCTCCTGCACCACTAACTCCATTCCCACTATAGACTTCAGATTCCCTGACATGTAAGGCCTATGCTCACCAACAACCAGAATCCTGAAACCAAAAACCAAAACCTTCCCCCAAATAAGCTGCACCTGCCCTTCTAGGATAATACCTGAGCAAATGCATAAGCTGAGGAATTTTAATTGGTGTCGGGCCCCTTTCCTGAAGGCTGTCCTCTAGCACTGGTTTTTTTCCTCCTCTGAAAACCCTGAAATCCCCGAGCCCTAGAGCAACTGGTACAGGGGTGGGAGCCAGCACAAATGGAACACTCGTGCCTAAATTTACACGGGTTCCTGTTACAAAAACCCTGTAGCACTGAACTTACAACAAAGCAGGTGGGGTTGAACCCCCTGCCCCATGGACCCATGGGTAGGAGCCACACTGGCAGACTTACCAAGCAAATGCCCACTATCCACCCTGTCACCTTGCATGGGTTGAGCTGCAGTCATAAATTGCAACTGCAACTCTGGGTCTTTCCTGTCCCACTGCAGGTGAACATCCACTGCTGCCCTCATCCTAAAGAATTCATCATAGGCCAGCCATGCTGATCCCATGAATTCCGTGTGCGCTCTAAAAATTATATCAAGGTACTTCACCAAGGCTGCTGCCCTCATGGGCTGGCACTGGATCACTACCCCCATATAAATAAAAAACCCTGGCATCCAATTGCCCCAGGTCCTATCCACCTTTTTCTTTTTAAATTTCTCATTGTCCCTTTCCTTCTGCTTATCCTTCTCCTTCTGTTCGGGCTCTCAGTATAATAAGGAAAATACATCAATGTACTCCCCTTTCCATGTACGTTCCTTGATTGCTAGCAACAAATGAGCCCCCAGGGGAGCGGATGTCTCCCCAAATGGCAAAGTGCCAGCCCAAACATAAGCAAAAGGATCAGCAGGCATCTGAGCCGGCCCCATGGCAGGACCATCCACAGAATTCCAAAACTGCCTGCAAGCCTCATTCGCAGGCTGCTGTTGGACCGGAGGAGGCATCCCCTTTGCATCCCCAGGAGACACCGCACCTGCATAAATGAAATAAATAAATAAATAAGGAGAATAAGGCCACACCTGAGCCATTCCCCAAGGCATGCCCCCAGGCCCCATCCCAGGCCACCCAGGCATTCCCCACATATTACCTGTAGGTGTGGACTCACCATAACCAGCATGAGCCGCAGCGTTCTCCACCGCAGGACTCCCAGGAACCACTGCCTCCACCTCAGGCACCAAACAAGGAGGTGCGAACCAACCTGAGGAGCCCTCCAGTGCAGCCAGTCAGTCTAAATCAGAACCCCAATCAGTGCCATACTGACTTCTATTATCCTGTGGCATCTTAGTACATTAACCCTTGCCCCCCTAGCCTCCTGAGGCCACCTATTCCACTTTTCCAGCAATTCAATGTGGGGCAACATGGAAGCCATATCAGGCCCCTCATCCCCTGCACCAGCCGCTTCATGGCTTTACCCTTCCCTTTCAAGCCCCTGGTGCCCTTCTTGGTATATATGACAGCTCAACCAAAAATGGCATCCCAAAATGGCCACCACACACCAGGCAGGAAAAATTATTCAAAATGGCTGCCCACATGAAGGAGCAAAATGTGCTCCAAAATGGCCACCCAATAATGGCCACCACACAAAATGTGTTCAAAATGGCTGCTCACAAAGGAGCAAAGTGTGCTCCCAGGATGGCCACTCCAATATGGCTGCTGCACACCAGACAATTTAATGTAGCCATAAATGCCTAAAATGGCTGTCACAAGAGCTGGCTGCCCTAAAGTGGTGGGAAATGGCTGAATGTCCAAAACGGCCACCTGCCACCCCCCAGGAGAAGCAGAAAAAACCCCAATGACCGCAAGCCTTTGGTAGCAAGGGCTAAATGCCACGCCTAGCTGCCCTGGGAATGCCGCCAGGCCCCAGCCACCCACAGCAGCCCCCTGGGCATATGCCCAAATGCTGGCCCCAAAACCACACAGGCTTGAAGGCCAGCCAGGAATCGCTCACCAAATTTCCACCACCACCACTCTGCACATACTGCCACTGTTCCTACCGCGGGAGCACCCTGCAGCCACTTGTGTCTCGCCACCGCTGCACTGGTGAAAAGGTTGGCTTGCCCCATGCGGGGTACAAACAAAGCTCCTCTCATGGAGCTGACGCTGCTGTGCCACCACCACTCAGCCTCGCTGAGGTGCAAACGAGCTCCTCTTACAGAGCTTGTGCTGCTGCGCCACTGCCACTCAGCCTCGCCTCACCCGCACTCCAGCTGATCGTCACTCATGCCTCCCTCAACCCCTGTGCTCCAGCTGATCAGGCCAAACCCCTAGGCCTTGAAGGAACCTAGGTGAGTAGTGACCTGCCCAGCCATTGCCTAAGTCCAAAAGGAGGCTGTGATTGATACCATTCTCATCCAAAGAGATGGGTTGTAGCTGATAACAGGATTTCAAGTATTGAGGCTATATGTGTTTACAAAACCTTATAGTTTTTCTTCTGGACAACTGGGGAATAAGCTACAATGTGTGATTTTATGCTTAAAATTAAGAGTAATATAAAGGCAGCATACAGCTCTCATGTATCTAATCTGTAACAATTACAAAGAACTTTCAGATTTAAACTGCTAAATGGTAGAGCCTGGAGAAGCAGAAAATCTTGGCACAATAGGAATACTTTTAAAAATAGTATTTTGAAGTGATGTGGACACTTTTAAAAGGATTCTACTACAAGAAGCCTTCATACAGAAGTACACATAAATTTTGTATACAGTCACTTTAGCTGGTTACATCATGAACTATATTTAGAAGGTCTCCAGTGTAACCATGGAAACTGCTTCTTGCTTAAGCTTCTCCATTAATTCATTCAACTAAAGCTGAGGATATAGAAATGCTTTAGAACACTTATAGAACAATTTCTCCCCAATGTCAATAATGAGACAATTGTGTTTGGGCAGTTATTGGTAAGTTTTTCTGTTTGTTTATGTTAGTGTGAATGTCAGAAATGGGATAATATTCACATTTTTATATATTGTTTTCCAGAGGATGTTGACAACAGCCGGTGTATGCTGTTAATCACCAATTTGGGGTGGGTTGTCTAAAGGAGCAGGCAAATGTTGAAATCTCAGTTAGTGACATTCACAGTAACATATACATTCTGAACACAGGGGCCATTCCTGAGATACAATAGTCACACCTGCCCTGTTTGAAATCAGTTGTGACTAACTTGTCACATTTCAATGGGACTTAAGCATGTCTACATTTATTTGGATCAGAGTGATAAAATGTTTTGATAGTGGATACACAGCTGTAAGGTAGTGACAGGCGAATAAAGAAGAATTGAGAAGGATATGAAGATGTGGAGGTTCAGACATATTGTGGAAACATACTGCAGCTGGGTCTTTGGCATCATCCTGAGGCTATGTAAAGAGCTACTGGACTAGGTACACTAGGTATATATGCTAGTGTACCTACTCCAGTAGCTGTTTATATAGCCTACCTGTTTAATCAAGTTTTGGAGCTCAGGATAGATGCTGCAGTGGTCTTTCATAAGATGTATAATTGGTCTTGCTGTCAAGAGAGTCAAGCAGTTAGTTTTAAGGGGTCCTAGATTTAGGTTTTAAATGCTTCCTTTCCTGATATTAGTTTGCTGGTTTTGTTGTAAACTGCCTTGAGTATACAGAAAGGTGGTGCATATAATGGGTTGTAGCCAGCCTTATTCTTCCATTCACCAAAGTGCCAACACCCTGGCGGTTTGACTTTCCATCTTCAGAGGGAGAGGGAATTGACCTCCCATATCCCCACTGCTCCAGATGCTCCAGCACAAGAGGAGCCCATTCTACCAGCACCTCTCTCTGGCCTGAGCTGGGTGTGTACCCTCCTCTGTCTCTGAGGATGCCAGCCCAGAAAACCAACAAAACCACAGACTCCCTTGCTCCATGAGAGTCAATGGCTGTTGAACCAGGCTAGGCCCTTTTAAACTGAAGAGACCTCTGTCACCAGAGGCAGAGCTAACCACCCTATTAGAGCTGCAGTCCAGGATCACCTGTTATGGAAGTAACTTTTAAGCCTTGTTCCTCTGATACACCAGCTTCAGGTCTCAGTAGAGCTATCCAGGGTGCTATCTGAAGCTTGAACTCCTTCCTTGCATTGCTTTAATTACATTTACATTGGCTTTCTTAGCTTTACTACATGGTTGGAGAACCTCCAGCTTGCAGGTTCTTGCCTCTTAGGGGTCCCAATATCGCCCAAAAAGCTGTTTTCCCCCGAGCCATATCCATCTGGCCCTGTCTGACATTTTATGGCATCAAGTGATTGACAGGTGGGTAGCCCCTACCCACCAACTAAAAGTGAACTGCCAGAACCTTGCTTTGCCTTGCTTGACTCAGCTGGCCTCACTGAAACTAGGAATTTGCCCTGCTTGCATCACCTGCCTTTGCTTTGCTGGATCCTGAACTTGTTATGTTATAGTTTATTTCTGTGCCACCTTTTGGCCCAAATGGCTCCCAAGGTGGCTCCGCACAAAAAATGCACAAATACAAAATACAAGTAAAGAAAAACAAATTAGAAAAATGTAAGACAATGAAAACTTAAAATTTCAAAAATAAAATGAAACAAGAAAGCCAAATACATTCATCCTCCTGGCAAACGGCAGTGACCACAAAAATGTCAGAAAGAGCAGGAGTTAGGGGGCAAGGCAGGTGGAAATGCTTGCCCCTAGATGGTCCCAGCAGTCTCACTCCTACAGCAACTTGGGCTGGGAACCCATCCCTTTTGGCCAGAACCTTCACACTACTGTGGCCATTGCTTCTAACAGAACAAGAAGGAACTGGGCTCCTACTGGGAGGAAGGGTGAGATATAAATTTAGAAAATAAAATAAATAATAAATCCAGTGAGGTACCCCCCAGCTTCCAGAACAGCTTTTGGGGAAAGTATAGGGTCTGTAGGGACAAGGAGGAATCAGTGAAATGTGCCGACTCAGTGGTTAAGGTGCTGGACTATGACCTGGGAGACCAGGGTTCGAATCCCCACACAGCCATAAAGCTCACTGGGTGACCTTGGGCCAGTCACTGCCTCTCAGCCTCAGAGGGAGGCAATAGTAAACCTTCTCTAAATACCACTTACCATGAAAAACTTACCATAGGGTTGCCATAAGTCGGGATTGACTTGAAGGCAGTCCATTTCATTTTCATTTTTATCCTCTTATAGTTAAAGTTCCACACACAGAACTCTGGATCCAACTTATTGAATATATAAGAGAAAGTATATATGGTTCTGAGTACCACCCCTCAATTCTCTTGCATTCTGTGCTAATACAAGATCTATTCATTTCATGACACTTGTTAAATGTTAAAAGATTATTGTATTGCAGGGGTCGCCTGTGTGGTACATTGCTAGACTACAACTCCCATCATCCCTGATCATTGGCCACGCTGGCAAGGGCTAATGGGAGCTGTAGTCCAACATCTGGAGAACATCACATTGGCTTTCCCTGTTCTTTGTATGCTGCTTTCAGCCCTGTAAAATTGGTGTATACATTTTAAAATAAATAAGTCTTACTATGAGAAATGTGTTGGTTCAACTCTGGTGGGGCAGTGATGAGATTTTAAAAAAGACAGTGAAAGCCCATATGTCAGGGCCGATCTGGTCCTAAAAGTTGCTGACTGGGTCAAGGAAACTGCTTACATATTTGGACCTTCGGGAGTCCACACTGTATCCATCTTTATGAAAGAGGAATCTTAGTGATGGGGGACAAAAGGAGAACTCCTTGAATGAAGAGCATTCAGAGCTTCAGTCGGTGTGATAATCCGGCCATCTTCTGATGCTCATTAAATGACACAATGCTGCTCTTGGGAAGGAAGAAAATATGGGTGCTTTCAGAAACAAATGATTATCGAGAATGTGAAAGGGAAACGTTAGAACTGAAAGCTGAACATCCACATCCGATTTATGCTGTAACCCTGACCGATACCAAGGATTTCACTGACTACAGCAAAAGTGATGACATCAAACCCCTTTTCAATTCTGAGAAATGTAGCAACTCCCACATCTTCATCATGTAGCTGTGATAGCATTCATGAAACCCCAAGGCATCAATGCATTATTGTCAGCAATTGCCGTTTTGCCCGAGTGAGCCATGGCTAGATCTTATTTCTTCCTAATGTAAACTAGCTTACAAGAGAGAGAAGGTTTACAAAAGCCCTCTCCCTGATGTCCTAATTTACTTCATCTTTTAAAAAATTGCACCCTCTCTACTGTCTGAAGTGGTATGTTCTACAATTCTATCACCTCATTCTGCATGTGTAATTGATGGAAGAACGCTGAAGGATAAACCAGCTGAGAATTGCTACACTTGAATTCAATACATAACAAAAACATTTGTTGGACCATTGAACATAAACACACTATATATAGAAAAATATAATTAAACCCAAGGAAAAGCAAACAAATTTGCTAATGATTGCCAATTCTGCAGCATCTTGCTCCAACTGTTAATGAAAAGGTTTTTGTTTTGTTTTGTTTTATTAAAGTATGCTTCTTGAATGCTTATAATCTAAACCTTATTCAAAAATTTTGTTATTTACAACAAACTGATCTTCTAAACAAAACATCATTTTCCTTTAAAGTGACTAAATTATAATTATAGTTGTATGCACTGGTTCATTTTTTATTTATTTCATTGTGAATATTATTTTTAGAAAAGCTCTTCAATGCTCCTCAACATTGCTTATTCACATGCATGATTCTAGTTACAGAATATGTATATGAAAGCCTTGCTCTCAATGTCAAGGAGTTAATGAGAATAAAAATAAAGATTAAAAAAAATTCTTAGAGGCAGGCTGGTTTTCCCTCTTAAATGTAAAAATATCAAGACAGAGCTGAAGCCTGCTTGCATTGCAAATAAAGTTTGGTTCTAGCAATATTTCATTATATAAAGAATGTGGAATATAATTGTAAGTTTTGTCTGTCTGATTTCTTCATTATAACAGTGCACTTGCAAATGGCAATATGCAGACTATCCTCTGTTCTGCAATCATTTGTTAAGTCCATGGACAGCTCCAGGCCATTGTTACTGCTGCCTTATTGTTACAGGGTAGCACATGCCATCCCAAAGTCCTGCATAATATGCTGCATAGATTCCAATTTATCTGGAAACCATAAATGGCAAACTACCAGGCTGCAACTAAAGTAATAGACCCAGTGATCGCTGTTCCATACATTTTAGACTGATATTTAAGGCCTCTAGGGAGATCAGTGCTGTACATCCCATTGCTCAGGGATGCTGCCAGCTAAGTGAACCTTTTGCAATGGCTTTTACTAATATATTATAACAGGTTTATGATAGTAGAGGGAATAAGTGATAGCATCAGCATAATCAGTGTGATTTAGGAAATGTCATGGATAGTTACAAAGTTTCCTCTCCCTTAAATGCATACTTGGAAAAAAAAGATTATATATTGCATTTTAGGTGCAATTTGTATGTGTACATGACAGGGCTGTTCCACACATGTGAGTACACCACTTAATTATTCCTGTACATTTGATTGCTGGGAGTAGGAATAAATGAACTGACTCCATTGAAAAGCCTTGTATCTCAGATGATAGGAAAATTCTATTGATGGTCTTAACACCTATGATGGACCATTCGGACATGTAAGTCATAACTTTACATTGCAGCCATCAGTTACGGAACATGTACATGTAAACGAGTTCTTGTAAAGGAATGTTGACATTAATGGGAATACTTTGAGAAAAACAGCTGGTTCCACACCCTTCCACCTTAAAATATACATTCCTGTCACAATGAGCCTTAAACAATGTTGTTGATAACTATGGAAAATTGTACAAGAGTTAAATATTTTATCCAATTAAGTCATACTCAGAGCAGACCCACTGAAATCTTTGGGCATAAGTTAGTCATACCTTGATTTCAATGGGTTTACTCTGAGTATGATTTAATTGGATACAGCTCTAAGTTTTCTACTGGAAAAAGCAAATAACTTTGTAACATAGCTATGCTGAAAGGACAACTGGATGGAAAGGATTCTTTCAACTAAACCTATGCCCCCCTTTTTCATGTTACTCAAAAGAGGGACAATCATGTGAGACATGACTTGGACACTTGATGTTTGTGTCACTTGATATCTGGGCACATGATGCTTGAGAAAATGGAAAATGTGCAGAAGATGACCTGGCTAGTAGTACTTGTAACAGAAAATGCGGGTACATCATGTGAACTTCTTCTGCTTGGAGACGGAATTCAGTTTATATCAGATCAGCACTTTCCCATGTAGAAATGGGGTGTCACTGGGGTTGGGACTTAATTAGGGACATTTCAGTTTGTGCTCATACTCCACATGAAACTTTTGTGGGATCCATTTCACCCTACTCTTGGTGTGTGTATTTAAAAACATTCTTTGCACATATAAGCCAAGGGAAAATGTATTTACATTTTCCATGTATTCACTATGGCATTTAGAAATCCCATAAGGAAAGAAAATGTTAGAATATTTCAGAAAGAACACTTGCATACATTGTTGATTTTTAATTGGCTGTTTATTTTGGCCAAGTTCATACCCTCTTTATTATTTGCCATTCACAGGCATTGAAAGAACAGATTTTTTTGCATAATTAATTTGCATGCAGATAGAGTGTCCGGGTATACACAGAGGTAATTATTCATCTTTTTTAAAAAAAAAACCCAATTCATATCTACTGGGTATTTTATAATTATGATTAATTATCAGGCATTCTTTTTTCTTTTTTTTTAAACTTTTGTTTACTCTTTCTCCTCCCCAACTAATCTAATAGATATCTATGTGTTATGATTTCAAGGCCTGTTAAATGTGTTAAAGCTCCATTTTCTGTGTGCTAATGTAGCCACAGTTTCTCGCTCAATTCAAACATAACAGAAAACCATAGTTTCCCATGTGCCTTCCCCCCAGAGCCAGCCTTATCATTAGGCAGACTGAGGCAGCTGTCTCAGGCAGCCGATAACATAAGAACATAAGAAGAGCCTGCTGGATCAGGCCAGTGGCCCATCTAGTCCAGCATCCTGTTCTCACAGTGGCCCCTCCTGAAGCTTCCGGCAACTGGTTTTCAGAAGCATGCTGCCTCTGACTAGGGTGGCACAGCACAGCCATCACGGCTAGTAGCCATTGATAGCCCTGTCCTCCATGAATTTGTCTAATCTTCTTTGAAAGCCATCCAAGCTGGTGGCCATTACTGCATCTTGTGGGAGCAAATGCCATAGTTTAACTATGCGCTGAGTAAAGAAGTACTTCCTTTTGACTGTCCTGAATCTTCCAACATTCAGCTTCTTTGAATGTCCACGAGTTCTAGTATTATGAGAGAGGGAGAAGAACTTTTCTCTAACCACTTTCTCAATGCCATGCATAATTTTATACACTTCTATCATGTCTCCTCTGACCCCCCTTTTCTCTAAACTAAAAAGCCCCAAATGCTGCAACCTTTCCTCGTAAGGGAGTCGCTCCATCCCCTTGATCATTCTGGTTGCCCTCTTCTGAACCTTTTCCAACTCTAGAATATCCTTTCTGAGATGAGGCGACCAGAACTGTACACAGTATTCCAAATGCGGCCGCACCATAGATTTATACAACGGCATTATGATATCGGCTGTTTTATTTTCAATACCTTTCCTAATTATTGCTAGCATGGAATTTGCCTTTTTCACAGCTGCCGCACACTGGGTCGACATTTTCATTGTGCTGTCCACTACAACCCCGAGGTCTCTCTCCTGGTCGGTCACCGCCAGTTCAGAACCCATGAGCGTATATGTGAAATTCAGATTTTTTGCTCCAATATGCATAAATAAATATGCTGAAGAAGAAGAAGCTGTCCTACTATTCCTCCTAGGCCCCTTACCTATTCCCTTCTGTTAGAGCTGTGTGTACCATGCTCTGCATCTCTAAAGCAGAAACAGCTCACTGGGTGGGACGGAGTCACTGCGAGCTTCCTTGCAGTTGGGCACTGTTGCTTACCAGAAGGGGGGGCAAATTGGTGAGGAGGTTGGTCCACTGCCAGCACACTGGCTGGGGTGTGAGATTTGCTCCACCAGTGCGTTTGCACTGCACTGTCCTACCCACTGTCTTGCACCTCCCTCTCTCCCTCGTAGTAAGCAACAGCAACCCACTTGCTGAGAAGCTAGCAGAGTGGCTCTGCCCCATTCTGTAAGCTGCTTCTGCCCTAAAGCTATCATGCTCCCCTCAGGTGCAGTAGAAGACACTGTCCTATCACCAATATTTTATTACTAGGGGTTCTGCCCGTGCATGATTTATGCCCAGGCACCCACCACACCAAAGCACCCAGTGGCTCCAGACGTTGCGTGGCCACCACCATCTCATTCTCATCATGCTGGGTCCCTTTCCTAGGTTGCCATGGCATTTCTCCCCCAGACCTCCTCCTGTGGAGAAGGGAAGCAGAGGAGGGAGGTGGGTGGCAATGGTGGGCCACACAGGAAGGATAGGTGGCACAGGTCTGGTAAGCTCCACAGCAACCATCCTGCTGTCTTTCTGCTTCCCTTTTCCTTACTCTCCATTGGTGAGATAGGCAGTGGTGGCAGCAGTGGTGGTGGCAGCAATGCAGGACAGTTGTTGAGGAGTTCTCCTGGCTTGTTTCTCCATGGCTCACCCAAGCTGCTGCCCACCATCACTGCTCAATTGCTTGCTCGATCTCCACCTAGTGTCTCCCCATTGCCCCCTCCAGTCTGGACTAAAGTGGGTCCTTGCAGTAGTGACACTGAGGCCTCCTACGAACTGGTTCTGCAGCTCACCCAGGCCACTGCACTGTCTGCCTGGTCTCAGCTACCCCAAGCTTGGAGAAAAGGTAGGCCTTGAGGTAGCATCCAGGCTGCAGGCTGCCACCACCACCACCTACTTGCTCTACCACTCTCTGCCCAGTCTCACCACCTGCTTGTACTTACCACCACACAGCCCGGAGGAAAGGGAGGTTGTGGCAGCTCCTTATAGTCATCACGCTGTAGTTCACAGTGTCATCTGTCTGTGGCTAAGCAAACTGCAGTGTGACATTATACAAAAATATTATATTGTTAGAAACAATATTACAACAATGTTAACATAAGGTGTATAACTTCATACATGATGTAAAGAAAGTGTAGAAAGAACTCTCTCTCTCTCTCTCTCTCTCTCTCTCTCTCATGATACTAGAACTCCAGACCATCCAATGAAGCTGACTGTTGGAAGATTCAGAACAGACAAAAGAAAGTGCTTTTCATGCAGTGCATAGTTTAACTCTGGAATTCACTCCACAAGATGTAGTGATGGCCACCAATTTTTAAAAAGAGGATTAGACAAATTCATGGAGGATAAAGATATCAATGGCTACTAGCCATGATGGCTGTGTTCTACCTCCAGTGTTGGAGGCAGTAAGTACCTGAATATCCATTGCTGGAAATCACGGGTGGGGAGAATGTTGTTGCACTTAAGTGCTGCTTGTAGGCTTCCCATAGGTATGTGACTGGACACTTTGATGGGTTAGATGTTCTTATGTAGCCCAGATACTTATAAACCAGGGGTGATATGCAATAGTCTTTGGGGCTATGCAAATCTGAAAATGACATTAAACAACATTACAACTGGATCCACAGTTGTGTCCAAAATCCATGGAAGGTGAAACTGGTGAGGCCATTTCATCACTGATAACTGAAATGCTCCCAATGATAAATTTTGGTTCAGCCCTCCTTCAAGGATATGCTGCTTTCCTTGATGCTGAATGGCTTTTAGCTAAGTTCTGTAAGGGAGATGTGCTCACATATGTGAATGCAGAAGTGCAGCTGGATCTATTTTAAATTCACATTATTGTGCCCATCTAGCCCCCAATGAACTGGTGTCTTTTGATGCAGATGGGAACAGACTCACCCCCTCAACACCATTTCTTGTTGTGTGAAACTAACTGCATGGATCAGGACCAGTATGATGTAGCTTCAGCCCACTTAGGGGAGAGTAATGCAAGCTTCTTGTGGGTTCTGTTCCTATGCTGCCTGCCAAAAGAAGGTGAGAGCATATATATATATATGTATATTTGTGTGTGTGTGTGTGTAAAACTTTCACACCCCTCACCCCACCCGTCCCTCCAAAGACTGTTGGATTCAAACCACTTACAACAATTATAAAATGATAGAAAGTCATTTTAAAGGGTATGTGTGTGGAATTGCAATGTCTTGGGATTTGACATAAGGCTTCAAGTTTCTGGCTCTTCATGGTCTCTATGCTCTACCAGTGATGGATACAGCAAGAAAAGAGTAGAATATAAAAATACATAGAAAGAGGCAGCAGTATTTTTATCTTTCTGACCAGGTTTAGCCAAGCTCCATCTTCTACTCTGGGGTAGCCAATGTAGTCGCCTCAAGATATTGTTGGAGTACAGCTCCCATCAGCCCCAGCCAGCACTGCTAATCAGAGATAATGGGAGTTGTAGTCCAGCTACATCTGGAGGGCCCCATGTTGGCTGCCCCTGCTCTATTCCATCAGTCAGCAAACATGAGGTCCCAAGCTCCATCCCTGTGCCTCAGCATCTGAGTCATAGGAGACTGGCAACTGAAAGAGGGAGAGACACAGTTTCATTGACACAACAACATTAAATAACTACTCTAGCCCTGGATTAGATTAGTTTACATTCTGAACAGAGGCTCTGGATACATATATCATGTGAAGATTTTTCCTCTTCACCTGCTTTGTGAAATTCAAACACCTTTACTAATGTAATCAATGAAAAGCTTGAGTCTAGTGTGTCTGCCTTTGAAGTACACCACTTAATATTCAAAGTGAGATAAAATGGCATGACTTTCCCCCCCCTCGAAAAGTATATATAAAAAACTTAAGTAAGGGTCAGTGTAGGGCAGTAAGAAGTTATAATATCTCCTCATGAAAGAATGTGGAACTATGTGCTGCGGTGCTAGCCAAAACGATGGGGGTTTCAAACTCCCATGCTCTGTGTCTAGAGATTCCCCCTCTCTTTTATTGCCATATATCATCAAATGAATCATTAGAAAGGTTAAACGTTTTATATCCTTTGCAAGCATGGAACACAGGAACATAGGAAGCTGCTTTATACTGAGTTCATCTACCTCTGTATTATCTACCCTGACTGGCAGCTTCTTTCCAGGGTTTCAGACAGGATTCTTCTCAGCCGTACCTGGAGATGCTGGAGATTAAACCTGGAACCTTCTGCATGCAAGGCAGATGCACTATCACTGAGCCATGGCTACACATGTAGGCATCTGTGCAGAGTGTAAGGTTTAATTTTGCAGGTTAGGGTTAGGGTGACAAAAAAAAAAAGACACAGGATACACACCTGTTTATTTTAGGATGAAGATGAGCTAACATGTTAGAGCCGTGAGTCTGATTTGAAAGCATCCTCACCATGTTCTGCATAAGCATACCCGTTTTCTCCTTGGATGAGCTCTGAAAAACTGTTTCTGCAAGTCTGCAATTTGAAGAACCAGTTTTGCAACTGTTTTCAAAAATGCTTGCAATATTTTAAGTAAGATGAAGGTATAAATGAATGAATTTTGCAAGTGCTGCCTAAAAAAGGAAAATAAAAGTAGCTTGCCTGACACATTAAGGAGGGCTTATGAATGAACCAGCCTTCAACTTGTTGCAGGGTTCTCCTAAATGCCTCTGGCTGCCATATTAACAGAAGGGAATCAGTGGAACAGGAATGGTGAACCTAGGGCCCTTCAGATGTTGTTGGATTACAGCTCCCATAATCCCTGATGACCAGTGGCTGGGGATGATGGGAGATGAGTCCAACAACAATCTCCTTGCAGAGCTGTCACGTGGATGCACCGTAACCTTGTGAATCCCCCTTAATGCTCCTGCAGTGTTCAACTTGTTACAGAGAGCATTAGAGAGTGAATAACATTGGCTTGTTAAAAAAAATAAGAGAAACTAAGTCCTCGTGTGTACAGTTCTTGTCATGCCATCCAAAATATAATATTGTACGGCTGTAAAAGATGCAGTAAAGGGCAGCCAGAATGAACAGGGGGGCTGAATGAGGAAGGTTAGAATTTTGGGGGCTTTTTAGTTTAGGGTCAGAGGCATAATACCGCAGAATATCAGTTGCTGGGAGTGGGTAGCAGCGGGGGAAGTCTCTTCCTTCATGACCTGCTTTTGTATGACTTTCCAGAATGATCAGGCTGATCATTGTGGGAAATGGGATGCTCAACTACCCAGGCCTTGAGTTTGATACAGCCAGGCTCTTATTATCTGTTGCAGTTGAGGCGTGAAATAAAACACAGAGACATCAGCTTGGGTTGAACAAGGGCCACTTTATTAAATTACAGCAAACAGAAAACCCAATTTAAAGTGACCTGCAGAGGGAAACCTAGGTGCGGGAACTGACTTTAAGCAAGTAGCTTGCCATACAGCTCTCGGGTGACCAGCCCCTGCTGGGGCAAGGGCAAGCCCATGTGCTTACCCCTTACCCCAGCCACACCTTGTAGGTGAGTAGGGGGGCCTTCCTACGTCGTCCCCACCCGGGGCCGGATAACCCTTGGGTAGATGAGATAAGTTGGCCCCAGAGGCAGCCCATATCCTGTCCTCGAGCCAGAAAAGCCCTGACAGACAGGCCTCCGAAACCGCCAATCACCTCCAAAGGTGCCTAAGGGGGGCACCTAGCTGTTCTTACCTATTTCCCCTCCCGCACCTTCCCGCCACGAAAGGGGGACAAATCTCTATTTAGTCCCCCTTTACCCCACTGCCGAGAAGCACCTCTCACAGACACCTCTGCAGGTCCCCCAAATATGTCATTACCTGCATCTTACAGGTGAACGTCATCGGCCCTGTACAGTTCACTCTTCCAATGCTGAACGTGGGGATGCAGAATGACTAACCCCCATGCCCAAGAAGAGCCAACCGAATCAGCTGGTTAGCCTTCCTTCGCTAAACCCTGCATGTGAGCATGTCCGACCACAGCAGACGTACCGAAGGCTATCGTTGCCTTGCCAATTGCATGTCACACATGCCTGCCAACTGAGGGCCTTGCCCTGAGTAACTGACGCTGTCGTAGCCTCTCCGCTGCATGTCACACATGCTTGCCAACTGAGGGTCTTGCCCTGAGTAACTGAGGCCGTCGTAGACTCTCCGCTGCATGTCACACATGCTTGCCAACTGAGGGTCTTGCCCTTAAGTAACTGAGGCCGGCGCAGCCTCTCCGCTGCATGTCACACATGCTTGCCAACTGAGGGTCTTGCCCTTAAGTAACTGAGGCCGTCGTAGCCTCTCCGCAGCATGTCACACATGCCTGCCAACTGAGGGCCTTGCCCTGAGTAACTGACGCCGTCGTAGCCTCTCTGCTGCATGTCACACATGCTTGCCAACTGAGGGTCTTGCCCTGAGTAACTGAGGCTGTCGTAGCCTCTCCGCAGCATGTCACACATGCCTGCCAACTGAGGGCCTTGCCCTGAGTAACTGACGCCGTCGTAGCCTCTCTGCTGCATGTCACACATGCTTGCCAACTGAGGGTCTTGCCCTGAGTAACTGAGGCCGTCGTAGCCTCTCCGCTGCATGTCACACATGCTTGCCAACTGAGGGTCTTGCCCTTAAGTAACTGAGGCCGGCGCAGCCTCTCCGCTGCATGTCACACATGCTTGCCAACTGAGGGTCTTGCCCTTAAGTAACTGAGGCCGGCGCAGCCTCTCCGCTGCATGTCACACATGCTTGCCAATTGAGGGTCTTGCCCTTAAGTAACTGAGGCCGGCGCAGCCTCTCCACTGCATGTCATCCATGCTTGCCAACTGAGGGTCTTGACCTGAAGTAATTGAGGCCGTCACAGCCTTTCTAGCTGCATGTCATCACATGCCTGTGATCTGAGGGCCTTGCCTCAAGTAACTGAGGCCATTCCCACCCGGGGGAAGGACCACCACTTGCGAACCCGTCCATACTGAATTATGCTGGAACAAAGTGGGTAGGAGCCCATCGAAATGCATTCCTCTCTGGGCAAGCCACTGTAGTGCAGCCCATTGACCGAGGCCCAACTATGAGCCCATGCTCAATTTCAAGGCCCTCCAAGCTGCCTAGAAGCCCATGCTGTGGCCGCCTATTAGGATGCTCGTCTGCTCCGTCCCCGTCCAGCAACCTGTTAAATAATTATAACTTGTTAGGCTTTGAAATTCCCAGGCCGTCTAAAAGGGGTGAATATAGCCCTTATAAACCTGAGGACCAGCATCCAACAGCCTGCACCTTTGCCTGGGAAAACCCCTAACCTGCTGCTGTAGAAGCAGCTCCAAGTCCAAGAGTGGATATCAAACTCTGAGTGGTCATGCCCTAGACCTGTAAAAGCCTGCTTTGTGAGCACCCAAAACTAGTATTTTGTGAGGGGGTCCTCACTTGCATGGGGGAATAAATATCCTTCTCCAGATGCCCCTGGCCAATGTATGGTCAGCCCCATACACCTCTGGTCCATCTTAGACCTTCTCAATTGTATACAGGCACAACCCCCCTTCCATGTAGATGTCTGATAGCTGGAGGGCACGTCGAGACGGGTCTCACTTGGATCCAGCCATCACCTTACCTATCCTAAAAGCTCCAAAAAACCAGCGTAAGGGCTACTGCCTGGAATAGTCTGGCTTCACAGCTGGAGGGCATACTGTATTCCCACTGGCTCACCATACCCAATAAAATGTCCAGTGAAAAAGGGGGGGTGACGGGGATAGGGAAAAACCACCAGCTTAGCTATGAAGGAAAGTCCCGCCAGCTTACCTTGAGGTGCTTGGACTAACAGGCCCCTTCTCCTGCCATCCACTGGGAATTTCAACAGGTGACTCAACGGAAAAGGCCATTCTAGCACATAGTCCTTGCCGGCCCAGAATTCCTGAATCGCCCTACCTGCTCTGTGGTAGCTGGCGAGCGTGCCGGGGGAAATGGAATCTACAGGAATTCCAGTGCGCAGTTCACAGGAATAGGCCATCTTTGCACAGCCTCTGCGGCCCTTTCTGCATTCTGATAGCTGGCGATCACACTAGGGCAATGGATAGGCTTATGGCCATCTCCGACTGGGGCAGATCATCCCTACTCCCAGCTGTCAAGGGAATCCCCGGGTACATAGCCATACTATAAGCTGTGACCTCAGGTGCTAACATGCATCCCAAAATCTGCCATACCCCTGAACAGCCAAACACACAGATAGTGCCCCACTACTTCTGGGCCCACATGTCTCCTGATTGCTCCCTCCCAGAAGAATCTGAAGCACTCCATGTAAGAAATATAGCAGTCCATAGGCAATGTTCTGCCGCATAAATGCATAAAGCACCTCTGCCACATGCGCGCACCATGTTAAATGAAGTGTAGCACATGGTACCTAGACTATCAGGTATGAACCACTTACAGCCGAACCCCTTCAATAAGACTGGTGGTGAATCAGGTGTAATTTGCATCTTTACGCTCTGTCCCTGGCAAATTACTGCCATAACGAAAACAGATCAAAGATTGTAGGCCATGAAGGCCAGCCCGGAGTTGGAGGCCATAAAGGCCAGTCGGGAGTTGGAGTATGGGACTAAGAAACCAAAAGGAAAACACCATAACACAGTCAAACCTTCCCTTAAACCGGGTAGCCAGCAAGCAAAGTTTGTAGTACCTTGAGTCTAACCGGGGAGGGACACATGTCCTTGAGCAGCTTATGCTGGGGGCTGCTTCTTACCCCTTTGAAGGGCTCTTGTCTCCTATCTCACTGTTGCATATATCCTTCTGCAAAAGGGAAGGAAATCATTTATGAGTAAGTACACTTTACCAACTACAGTTCATTGCAGCGAACCCAGTTCCCTTAAAGCAGAGACTTCAGGTAATTGTTATAAAAAATCCCAACAAAGAAAGGTTTTGTTATTGTTGTGAAGTCATCAGGAAAGGGTGAAGAGTCTGCCTGGATCTTAAAATGCAGCCTCTGTGTCAAAAACAGAGTCTAATCTTCCATCAAGGCAGCCCCTGTTTCAGCAAAGTCCAAGATCTTGGAAATGAGGATAAGATCCTGATAAGTGATCTGTCTTTCCTCTTTATCGCTATCCACCCATCCAGCCACACTATCATCTGCGAGACCTGCAATTCCCTGCAGAACTTTGCATGTCCTTCTGTAAATATAACAAATGCAATATGCTTTGTTTTTGATATGAGACCAAATTCAAATAACTGCAACTTCTGACTCAGAGTTAACAAGGAATGTGTAACTGACACTTGGAAAAGGATCACTGTCACCTAAGTAGTGGTTGTGATTTAGACATTTCCCAGCAAACCCTGTCATCTGTGTACACCATTAGTATCCAAATATGAAAGGCCCAAAAGGCTCACCTGGCCCCTCAAAGGCCACATGTAATATAATAATAGAATTAACTACCTCAACCTACTATATTCCTGGGCCTAGCAGGAAGTCAGAAGCCTAACCAAAGAGCTCCACCCCCCCCAAGCAACCACCCTGTAATTAAATTAATAGAATAAAGTACCTTGAACCTAATATAGGCCCGAGTCAAGCAAAGGCCGCAAGCCTAACCAAAGAACCCTTCACAACAGCCAAGAGAGGCTGCCAAGGCCTCACCCACATCCTTCACTGTCTTGTGCTCCCTACCTAGGCTGAACTCACACCCAGCCTTGGCAACCAAAGGGGGTTAAATAGGGCCTGTTGAGACTAGAAAGGCTTGTGCAGCCTCCTCTCCCGTAATTAGTTCTGAGCCTGAAGCCCACGGCTGTTGGGGAGATTCGAACCCTGGTCTCCCGGGTCACAGTCCAGACACCTCAACCACTACCAGAAACTTATCCCATGTGCACGGGGTGGTGGTGGTTTAAAATTGCCCAAAGGCCTGCATTTAATGAGGGGACCTTTCACCCCCCCTTTCTTTTCTCAATTGGCAAGATTACTCAAATCCTCCCTGTCCTGTAATAATAATTATGAGAAAATTATTATTATTATTATTATAAGCCACTGAGTATATGGTGTAATTCACTTATTCCCAGACTTCAGTCTATGACAATAAGTCCAAATTATTATTATTACAAGCCACTGACTGTATGGAGTAATGCTCTTATGCCCAGTCCTTATCTTATAACAAGAGGTATTTTAATTACTGATTCTATTTTAACATCAATATTGGAGCAATGTGATCTCGCTTTACTGGCTGCAGAAACAGCCTTGAGTATTTTAAAGCCAACGTTGTAAGCAATGTGTGATCTTGCTTAACTGGCTGCAGGAAAAGCCTTGTATATTCAAAGACTTGAAAACCAAAACCTCCATGTGTGATCTTGCTTTAACTGGCTATAGTAATAGCCTTAGAGGTGGTGCACCTCCCTCCCCCTCCCGACAGGGGGGGGGCAGCGTTCGGCTCGCAAGCCTTTTAAAAGGCCTACTCCAGCTGCAGCCGCTGCTCAAGCCCCTCGCCACTTGGCTGCAATCACCACTCCCTTCGGGGAATAAAATAGGCCTAAACGGCCCACTGGAAGCGGCCTGAGCCACAGCAAACCAGCGCTTAATGGCGCGGAGGCCACCAACTCAGCCTGTGCTGCCAAAGATCATCGCCTCCAAATGGCGCCGATCTTGCAGCCGCCTTAAAACGGCCGCCGCTGTTCTTCTCTACACTCGCTCTCCCTCGTGGTCCCTCGTTGCGCTGCAAAGAGGAAGGTTGGAGGGGCGGCTGGACTTAAATAGTTGCAGAAGCCCCGCCCCTCCATGCTGCACGTCGTGCGTGCGTAATAAGGCATGACACGTGACTTTGCCCCATACTAAGATGGAGGTGGCAGCTTCGCCCCCATCTGCAACCATGCCCCGCTCGTCAGCTGCGCGGCGAGCGGGGCGTCTTTTTCTTGTATCCCATTTCTTCCCCTCCCTAATGTTCCCTGAATTTTGTTCAGACAGTAGACAATGAAGTGCCAGTGCTCACAAAATGCATACAGAATTGGAACTGACCTTGAAATCTGGCTAGTGCCTACATTAGTTGTTGTTATTATCATTACATTTATATCCTACCTTTCCTCCAAGGAACCCAAAGTGGTGTACATGGTTCTTCCCTCTCCATTTTATCCTCACAACAGCCCTGTGAGGTAGGTTAGGCTAAGAGACAATGACTAGTCCAAGGCCACCAAATAAGCATCATGGCTGACTGGGGATTTGAACCCTGGTCTCTTAGGTCTTAGTCCAACACTCTAACCTCTGCACGACACTGGATTTTTTCTACCAGTTGAAAACATACTTTAGCCAAATTCTCAAATATGCAGGGCTCTGATGTGTTAGGCCGCTGATACTTGGAAAGAAGAGGAGTATTAATATTTATGGATTTTATGTTGTTTTAAATGTTTTATTGTTATTTGCTTTCTTTGTTATTATTTTATAATTGATGCACCCCACTCTTGGTTTATATGGCTTGATGAAGCGTGGGACAGAAATAAAACTAACAAACAAATAATGCTTACCATTAATTGGTAAAGCCAGCACTCAGTTGGCTCGTGTATTTGTTGGCTTTGTATTTGTCAAATGGTGACTAGAAGCCATACACAAGCTCAGATTGTCATCTGATTGAGCCTGGAGTTTTAGAAGTCGATATTTGGTGTGTGTTAATCCCCGCAGTACACAGCTGTTCTAGAATCATGCTTTTGAAAATATTTTTGAAAGCAAATAAAACTTTCATTAGAGGATGGAAAAATAAATTGGTAAGGTGACAGATTTTATGATTTGATGGAAGCTCAATTATAAATGGATAACATAATATAACAAATGCACATGAAATCCTATTAAGGTCTGAAAATCCAATATCTCATCTCTATGACTTTTAATTGATCTTTACACATATTGTCATTGCAGTCAAATATTTGAGATGATTCCTGTACACATAAACAAATGTAAGCACATTAACCCGGTTAATAATTTTAACAAGCAATTTGTATTTCCCATTAGACTGTCTTATATTTTGCTCTAGTATAATTAAAGATATTATCAGTGATAAGCCTGATGCAGTATTCAAAGTCAAGCCTGTTCCCAAGATTTACTTTTATCATTAACCAGCTTGATAAGATCCACGTATGTCATTAAGAAATTAGATTTCATCTCTTCCTCATGTTGCTGTCACTTGTGCACTGCTTGATAGTACATGCTGGTTTTGGTCAGACAAAAATAAAGGCTTTTACTTTGATGGAAAAAAGCAATACTTTTGGCCCAGTTACTATCACACATCCATTGCATGACTTCTGCCGTGCAGACTCCTTAGCCTGCAACCATTGCAAAATAGATGAGCTAGGGCTCAGCATCAGATAAAGGTTTAATCAAGTAGACTGAACTATAGTAGCTAGATGTGCACAAGAATATAAGAATTATAGGATCAAATTAAAAAACCTATCCATAGACCAAGCAATCCTATACATCAATTTTGACGGGGGGAGAAAGATGCCATACCAATGTATTGGCTGCTAAATCCTATACTCGCTCTAAATTATGGAAAGATCTTCCTGACGAGGTGCGCCTGGCACCAACACTGTTATCTTTTCGGCACCAGGTCAAGACTTTCCTCTTCTTCCAGGAATTTTGGCATGTGTTTCAAATTGTTTTTATATTGTTTTAAATTTTAAAATTGTGTTTTAAATTGTTTTTAAAATATGTGTTTTAAATTGTATATCTGTTTTAATGTTTTTGATTGCTGTAAACCACCCAGAGAGCTTCGGCTATGGGGTGGTATACAAGTGCAATAAATAAATAAATAAATAAAATAAATAGGAAGGGGCAAACACAGCACTCTGAAAAACAACAGAGAAAAACATGACATAAAAGGAATCAAGGCTCATACCGTACATTCACAGTACTCTTATACCATTTTAACTGTCATGGATTCCCCCAAAGAATCATGGGAACTGTAGTTAAAGATGCTGGGAATTATAGCTCTGTGAGGGCTTTCCTAACAACTCTCATCACCCTTAACTACAAAGGTATATTTCTTCTTGCTTTCCTTTTTGTTTATTTTAAATGATTTCATTTATTAAGTTCATGCATCATCATCATCATCATTTCAATTTATTAATCATTTGCCACAAAGGAAATCTCCATAAAGCACAGAATAAATTTTAAAATACATTTAAATTTAAAAACCATACAATGACATAAAACAGACCCAGCAGCAAAAATGTCTGTAACAGTATCATATAATCAATAAACAGTAAAATCATCATAATCTATCAAATGCCTAGGAGAAATGTTTTTACCAGGCATCAAAGGATGTTAATGGTAGCACCAGGTGGGCTTAATTGGGGAGAGCATTCCACAATTGGGAAGCACATGTGAAAAGACCCTCTCTTTTGTGGCTACCATCTGAACCTCCCTCAAAGGGGTCACCTAGAAGAGGGCCTGAGATGAAGACTGAAAGGTCTGGGTGGGTTCATGCTGGGAAAGGTGCTCTGAAAGATACTGGGTTCCTGAAATGTACAGAGCTTTATAATTCAAAACCAGCACTTTGAATTGGGGTCAGAAATATATAGGTGCAACTCTGCCAGGACAAGTGTTCCATGATTGGCTTGTTTCACACTTGTGAGCAGTTGGGCAGCTGCGTTCTAGTCCATACTAGAGCATAGATTACTGTAGCCATGTTATTCCTGTGGCAGCAAAAGCACCCAGGATGGTACACAATATATATAAAAAGACAACAACTAATTACAATGTGAAACAATAAAAAGTGGGGGACAGTTGTCTATTCCCACTCATCGCTTCAACAGATATAGTGAAAGATGAGCTCTCTTTTGAAGGCATACTGGTCTGCCTGAATTTGAGGTCTTTAATTTTAGATACTCTGAGCACAGGGTTTTTCAGCAAGGGCACACATGTAATATGCTAAGCACAAGGTGAATTTTGTGTAGCTTCAGATTTCACACAACAATGTGCAGAGATGGGAAGTGGGATTCAGTTGTGCATTTGCACATAAACAGAGCTGCTCTCTGTTTATCCTTTTGAAAGTATATTTCGCAATACACATTAGAGACCTACACAATGAAATGAAAATCAACAGATCTTTTAAAATAACCAGGTTGTGGACTCTTACCCCCTTCTCCTTTACCTATGTCTGCCAAAGGCAAATATGCTCTGAACCGACTTTGGTATGATGTTTCTGATATTTCTTATCAAAGCAAGGGGAAATTTTGGATATGCAATTTTCCAGCTTGGAATCTGAACTATTTGTTTGTGGTACAATGTGACATTTGGGAACTTTTTTTTACTTATTCACAATACAGCCAAGCTGTAAACAAAAGCAACTTTTAAGACCAGACGTGACTAATCCATTGCTTAAGTTCAATAAGCAGAACAAACGTTTGATTCACCAACAGCTGAAATTACCATGCAAGCTTGAAGAAAAATATTTTCTGGATGAATGATGTTAACAGGCAGGCATAGACACATAAGCACATTTGTATAGAATTATGATTTTTTTTTCAGGAAAGATTACTAAATTCCTAAATAAAGAAGGTGGACAAAGAAAAGCAGTTTCACCAAGTGTAAAATATTAGCTTAATTGCATTTTACTTTATTTAAATATGCTTCAACGAGAATATCCTCACTCAACATTTCTGTTGTAACAAAGTCAGCAAAAGGTGACTTCACCATATAAATTTGTTGCTTTCATCTCATCATGACTTAAGTGTGTAAAAAAGTAACATGACAATTGACCTAACCTCATAGCTGAATTTCTAAAACAAGAGGTCTGGGGCACAATCGTAGCGTAGAGTCATACCTTCTGGCTGGGAATCATTCCTTCTATAATTCCAGATGAGTACATAACAACATAACAACAGTGCTGCTGGATCAGACCAAAGATCTAGTCCAGCATCCTGTTCTCACAGTAGCCATCCGAATGTCTGTGGAAAGCCCGCAACAAGACAAGAGTAAAAATCTCCCAGAGACTTACCACCTCAAATACTGAAGTAACTACTCATCATGGCTAGTAACCACTTATATCCTTATCCTCCATGAATTTATCTAATCCCCTTTCAAATTTATCCAAGTTGCTGGCCCTCACTAGATGCTGTGGAAGCAAATTCCATAGTTGATCTTGTTTTGTTTTATTTATAGCATTTATTCCCTGTCCTTTAGCCGTGCATTGTGTGAAGAAGGACTTGCTTTTGTCTATCCTGAATCTGTCAGCTTTGTTGGATGGCCCCAGGCTTTAGTATTATGAGAGAGGGAGAAAAACTTATCCACTTTTTCCACATTATCTATGATTCTATAGCCCTCTATTATGTCCCCCTTACTTGCCTTTTTTCTAAACTGCAAGTCCCAAATGTCACCTTTCCTCATAAGGGAATTGCTCCAGCCCATTGATCATTTGGTCATCCTTTTCTGCACCTTTTCCTGTTCTATGATATCCTTATTTGAGATGTAGCAATCAGACCTGTACCCAGTATTTCAAGTGTTGTTTCACCATAGATTTGTTTAATAAGAGCATTACGTATTTGGCACTTTTATTGTCACTCCCTTTCCTAATTAATACAGACTTATTGTAGTTATTTAGTGGCAAGTGGAAGATTCTCTGTACATATTCATAAGTGCTCTGTTATTTGTTATTGCTTCATAATTATTTATACTAAAATTTGGGTTCTGCTACCCAAGCTATTGGCAGCTGTCAGAGTGGATCCAGGAATCACACACCAGGGTGGTGCCAGGGAGTCATGGTGGGGTGGGGGTCAAACCAGGAGCCAAAGAGCAAACCAAAACATAGCAGAGCCAGGAGGACCATTATTGTCTGGCTAAACCAATTCAGAAACTCTTTTATAGCTTCTCCTAGCTAGGAGGACTCAATGGCCAAGGAGATGGGGCCAGTGCCTGAAAACCCTTTACTGTCCAGGCAGAAGCTCCATACCACAGTTCTCCTGCTCACCCATTCCTGGCTTTAGCTCTCATGACTTCTGGCACTTTGCTCCAGGCTCATTTCCCAAGCTAAGACTTGATGTTGAAAAATTGGTTCCGGAGTTAATCATTGAAAAATGTCCTCAAATGTAGCCCTGCCGAACTCCCAGGACATCTAGTTACATCTAGTATACAAGATGGGAATGTCCTGTTTTTCTTCCTTGATCTCATGGCAATTGCTATTTCACTGCTCTACCCTCTTGGGTCCCATCCCATAGAAAGGGTTTCATATTACACACTCTTCATGTGTTACATGTTCTATGTAGGTATGCATGTATTTATTTTATTAGTCATACTTTTATGTTGCCTATCCAACTGTGTTTTCTAGGCAGTTCTCAACATATTACGACCAATAAGACAATAAAACAACTATACATATATAGTTGCTTATCTATCTATCTATCTATCTATCTATCTATCTATCTATCTATCTATCTATCTATCTATCTATCTATCTATCTATCTATCTATCTATCTATCTATCTATCTATCTATCTATCTATCTATCTATCTATCTATCTATCTATCTATCTATCTATCTATCAGCAGGACAAAACACTATGGGACATCAGTTAAACGTTTTGAACCAGCACAAGCTTTAATACAACTTTAATACAAGATCCACAAAATACCATTGAAAGGCTGTTTGGGAGAACATAAGGGATTGAGCATTTAAAAAAAATAGCATAGGTGCCAGACAAACCTCCCAAAGGAGCAGGGCCGGTTCCAAGGGGCAACCAGATGGGGCACTGGCCCAACGGCCCCTGAGGCTACAGGAGCCCCTAAGGGGGCCCTCTGATCCCCTTCTGTGATTTGCGGCAGAATCGCTGCCACGAATCGCACGGCGAAAGCTTCGGGGCTCTGCCATTCCCTTGCTTAACTTACCTTGTTCTGTGGTTGTGCACGCAGCGGTGCCCTTAAGAAAGATGCCGGCTGAGGTTTTCCTAAGGGGCTGAAGCCTCTGCCGCCATCTTGGCTGATGGCATGCATGTGTACTGCGCGCTCTCATCCCTGCCATGAACCAAGATGACGACAGAGGCTTCACCTCCTTAGGGAAACCTCAGCCACCATCTTTCTTAAGGGCACCACTGCGTGCACAACCACAGAACATGGTAAGTTAAGCAAGGGAATGGCAGAGTCCCGAAGCTCTTGCTGTGTGTGAATCGCGGAAGGGGAGCGCTGGGGCCTGGGGCAGGCTTTTGCCCAAGGGCTCCAGCGTGTCTGGGGCTGACCTTGGGAGCGTGCACACTTGTATGTGTGCATGCACACATGCATGCCAGGGCCTAGGGCAAGCTGGTGCCCAAGGGCCCCAGCATGTCTGGCGCCAGCCCTGTTTTTAACAGCTGCAATACCTATGCAGGTTCAGTCTATCCAAGGCTGAATCAGGGCTTTTAACAGCTGCCAATACCTATCCCTAGCCTCTCCAAGATGTAGGGTGGGACCTTCATTCATATTCAACCACTCCTCTTGTTCGGGAGTATGTTTGCATGGGGAACTACTTCCTGGATCGGCAACTTTCAAGGCGGGCATGCCTCAACCTTCACTGGGTCAACAGGTTTCCCCTAGCCAGTGGGGTGGGTTGTCTTCCCCCTTTCAATCATTCAGCAACACACACACAATACTCAGGTCTGTGTTATTTCAGAGCTTGAGCAATACTAGCAATATCAGCACCACAGCAATGCAACACAGCAATGAAAGGCTACTGAGAAAACCCAATAATGCCCTTCCCTTCCCCAAAAACAGTTTGCTACAAGCCTGTATTAATATAACATAGTGATGGACTCTTACTGCCAGTGAAATGGGAGCCCGGAGGACCAGGGAGAAAACAAATTGCAGGGATTGAGATTTTCAACTGGATCTCTTACCAAACTGATGAGGCCTCAGCTGTTCAGTCTCCCTTGCTCCAATCTGGTTTCGGTGTTCACTTGGTGTCCCAGCCATATCCCACTTCTAACACCAGAAATGATGGGGAATTTTGGGATTCGTTGGACAGGGGGTTCTTAAGGAAATTGAAGACACAGGCTAGCAGCAAAGGTAGGCCTTTATTGGTTACGTGTGCATGTTCAGTCGCCCTTGATCATGGTGGAGCTCTGCTCCAGTTTGCCTGGAGTTTTTATACATTTCAGGACAAAAACATTAGCATTTCCCAATCACGGAGTTACACATAAGCATTACATAGAGGTTACATTGCCTACATTATTTTCTAGCCAATCAGGTAATTGTTTCAGCAGTTCTAATGCCAGCACATTTCTACCATGAGCTAATACATTCCAGTACTAATACCTCTCATGACGTGGGAAGGATAGAAACGTTCAATACTACTGTTCTGTTTCCCTTATCTTCTTGAGCGATGCTGTACCTAGCATACAATGCATACCAGTTACCATTGATACATCTGTGTTACGGGCAGAGATGTCAGTACAAAGGAGAAGAACATTTAACTGGCCTGTTGCTCCTTTATAGAATTATGATCCTTATAATTTCTAAAAGAATATATGTTGCCTACTTTTTGTATATAAAAATTCCCCATTAGCAGGACCTGAGTACAACACAATTCTCCCCCACTTATGATTCCCAGCAGCAACTGGTTTTCAAAGGCATACTGCCTCCAACCTTAGAGGCAGAATATAGAGAGTAGCCACTGACATTTAGCCATTGATACTCATATAATCATTTGTTTAATTTTTTTTGAAGCTGTTCAAGTTGGTGGTCATCAGTACGTCTTGTGGGAATGAAATCATAGTTGGGGTGCCATGGCTGAAAGGTTCTTCTCCCTAGTAGCTACCCACTTTACCACATAGGTGGGAAAACACAGAGAAAGCCCTCATTTATAGATCTTAAAGCAAAGACAGGCATATGTGGGGGAAGGTGGTCCTTCAAGTACATAACTATAAATTGTCATTCGTTGGGATTTTATGTTACTATTTTAATAGGATTTTGATTATTAATATATTGCAATGTTTTTGTTTTTGTTTGGTATGACATGTTGAGATTCATTTATTTTTTGTCTTGTATTTGAGTTGTTTGGTATTTTTTTCTGCTTTTTTATTATATTTTACCTCTACTTTGTATATTGTTTTGAGATTCCTTTGTACTATATTTGATTTTTATATTGTATATTTATTTGATTTTGGGGGGTATTGTATTTATTTTTATATTGTACGTGGTTTTGATATTCTTTTGTATGGTATTGAACCTCTACTTTGCATGTTGTTTTGATGTGATTTTGATTTGGTTTCTGTTTTGTACATCACTTTAAGATTCTTTTGAATATAAAGTGATTAAGAAATGTTCTAAATAAAAAATATAAATACATAAATTCTACTTAATAGCCCTGGTGTTCTCTCAATAAGCCAACCAATGAAGTGTTGTCAGGAAGTGTCAGGGTGTACATGGCTTCTGGTGCCCCTTAAACATATGCAGAGCTTGGAAGTAACTCATTATTTTTAATGAGTTACTTGTAATTAGTTACAATTACAAGTGGGTAATTCCATTACATTTGGCAAGTAACGGAATGACTAGTAATTTCCCTACTTTTCAGCTGCAACTTTAATGTTTCCACGTTAGGTTGGACGTTACTTGGGGGCGGGAACAAGGGGAAGTCAGCTTCTGGCTGTGATTGGTTAACACAAGACATGTGCCTCACACTGATTGGACCTCTGCGCAGACTGTCTCTTCCCTCATGATCTGTGTTAGGAGGCACGAGGGAAGAGGTGAATAGGCAGGGCCTGCTAGCGTCAGAGAGGAAAAAATGGACGCTGGAGGAAAAAGCCAGGGCAAGGACAACGGAGGAGAAGGCAGCAGCAGAATGGCGAAGAGCTGTGGAGGTGAGTGACGATGATTTGTGTGTGTGTATCCCCGCGGCCCCTTCCGCCCCCCCATGGCATTTTTGCCCCCCCGCCCCCCCGCAGCCCGTTCTGCCCCCCCACTGCCTCTCCTTGCCTAGGTATGCATGGGAACAAGGGGGAGAGTTCAAAAAGGGGGGAAGGAAGAGAAGTAGGCCAGAGCTTGGAAAAGTTACTTTTTTGAACTACAACTCCCATCAGCCCTAGGCAACATGGCCACTGGATTAGGCTGATGGGAGCTGTAGTTCAAAAAAGTAACTTTTCCAAGCTCTGCCCTACTTCTCTTCCTTCCCCCCCTTTTTGAACTCTCCCCCTTGTTCCCATGCATACCGGTGTGCTGTATTTATCCAGACAGAGCACTCCTGCCTTTTAAAATGCCAGCTAGCTTTTTATTGTATATTTATTTGAACTCCATCTTTCTTTTTATTTGTATTTTTGTCCTGTTTAATCACAAGACTGAATTGTATGTGGGACAAAAACTGTCTCAGTAATAATAATAATAATAATAATAAATCATTAGGCGTATAATAAATGGCTTAAGGCTGATTTTTTTGTTCTTGGCAGAGATGAGGTGAGAAGTAGGGTCCTTGCAGCTCCTCCTCTCAGTCCCCCAGCTCTCAAACTCATGTTCTGTGAGAAAGAGAGAGATTCCCAGTCCCAGAGAGAGATAGACTGTTGACAATCTCTGCTAATATCTATACAAATGTACATAACATGCATCACCTGAACTCACATGATCTAGAGTTACCTTAGATCTTGCAAGATTTGCAAATGAGAAGCAATAGGGTTTTATATTAGTTCTGATTGTCTATTGGGCTATCATAGGTTATATGTTTTTTTCATTTTCTATGGCAAAAACTCCAACTTCAGTGGAATTTATGTGATGTGTTCTAATCATTTGAATTTGGCTAATGAATGCTTTATTCTTTCATCAGAACTTTAGCAGTAGTACTAAAATATTAATAAAAAAGAAAAGGGAAAGAAAAAATACTTTACATATATCATTCAGCTGTATTGCTCATTATAGATATAGATATAAAAGATAAACGGCATTTTGTCAAAAGTATTTTTGTCTACATTTTATACCTCATCCTTGGTTTTCCAAGCTTGGCATGGAATGCTTCTCATACAGAATTAATTTGAAATTCTGCATATTTACTATCATAATCATCATATTCAAAATAAAAAATATATGTACCGCCTTCAAGTTGATTCCAACTTACGGTGACCCTATGAATAGGGTTTTCATGAGGCTGAGAGGCAGTGACTGGCCCAAGGTCACCCAGTGAGCTTCATGGCTATGTGGGGATTTGAACCCTAGTCTCATTTTGTTCTCACAACAACCCTGTGAGATACTAGGTTAGACTGGCCCAGGCAGGGTTATTCAGTGAGCAAAAATGATGCGAATAGGATATCTTTTAATTGTGCTATCGACCTGCTTACTTCCACTCTGACTGGGGGATCTTGCAGCATGGGGAAGAGATGGGGGCACATCACAGCTGAAGTTCACCCATATAGGAGCATTATCTCTTGTTTATTACAGAGACGCCTGTTGCAGGTTTTGCTGCTGAGAGCAGCAGTCAGTTAGTGTGGCCACTTGAGTCACAGCTTGTTGATCCTGAGGAGGCAAAACTAGAAAGTGAGGTTCAGAAAGGAGGCCCTGTGCATGAGGAGGAGGAGGGCATGAAGCAGTGCCAGTTGCCTACAGCCACATCTGCAGAACAGCAAGTACCATGGTTTGGCTTTGAGAAAGCTTGTACATTTGTGAGCCAGAGTGGGAAAAATGTTGTACGATGCAATTACTGCCTTCCAAGGATCAAAAATCTGAGATCAGCTGTTTCCTCCTCATCCTTACTTCCACTCTGACTGGGGGATCTTGCAGCATGGGGAAGAGATGGGGGCACATCACAGCTGAAGTTCACCCATATAGGAGCATTATCTCTTGTTTATTACAGAGACGCCTGTTGCAGGTTTTGCTGCTGAGAGCAGCAGTCAGTTAGTGTGGCCACTTGAGTCACAGCTTGTTGATCCTGAGGAGGCAAAACTAGAAAGTGAGGTTCAGAAAGGAGGTCCTGTGCATGAGGAGGAGGAGGGCATGAAGCAGTGCCAGTTGCCTACAGCCACATCTGCAGAACAGCAAGTACCATGGTTTGGCTTTGAGAAAGCTTGTACATTTGTGAGCCAGAGTGGGAAAAATGTTGTTGTACGATGCAATTACTGCCTTCCAAGGATCAAAAATCTGAGATCAGCTGTTTCCTCCCCATCCAATGTGAAGAAACATTTTGAGGTAAGCCTTTGTCATGCTGGTCCTCAAAGAGGACTATTTATGACTATTTATAAATGGTCTATTTATGTTTAAATTGTGAAGTTCCTCTTCCATTTTTTCTTGGATTCATGCTTTGTTCTTCTTCCTCAGAGGGCACACCCTGAGAAGCTGAGAGCAATTGAAGAAGCAATAAAGGCAAGGAGACGTGGCCTTTCTGAACCAATGCATGACACCCCTCCTCCCAAAATGCTGAAGCAGCAGCAGACAACCCTTGAGAGGTGGGGATCTGGCAGGGAGCCTGTCACCCAGAGCAATCTCGACAGGAGAATCATTGATTTCATTGTAGAGGAGACATTACCACTTCAGACTGTGGACAAGCCATCATTCATTAATCTGGTTCACATTGGACTCTGTGACACCCTTCCCTGGCTCTCCCTGTCAGGTTCCTACCTGCTCGTGGTTACTGCCTGTCACTAGGCACCACCAGGGACTCCACCAGTCCGGACTGTCCTTGTTTATGGTTTCTCTCCCCGCTCTAGCACAGATCTCAACAGATCCCCCTGCTAGGCAGCACCACCAGTCACATCCTATAACCAGTAGTCCCAGAGACTCTGCCTGAGTCTCTCTATCAGGTTACCTCTGTGACTGAGTGCTTAAGCTGTCCCCAATCCCTTTGATCTTTATATATAATTCTGGTTTGCTCTGAATACTTGTGGTGTTATATTATCCCCTTCACCGCTGCCACCATTTGTTACAGTTTCCCTTCAGCCTTGGTATTTACCTTACCCTCCCTTCTGGTCTGTGAAACCCCAGCCAAGGATCAGGCCTTTGGTAAACCAAATATATTTATTAAATAACAAACATAACAAGATTACTTCATAAAGGCACATAAGCATATAGTTTCATCTATTCCTGAGGTACTGGTCTTAGTATTAATCCGAACTCCACACTATCCTCACATCCACCAACTCTCCACACAATCTCTTCTCACAAACCCACCAAAACAACCCACTAATGTCCACCGTCCACCCAGATTCAACTGTCATCCTTCCATTTATACTCTCCAGCCATCCAAACACTCAGCCAATCATCCAGCATTCTACTGCCCATTTACTCCCCCCTCCTCTTTCATTCCACTTACCATGTATCTCCTGTCCAAACAGCACTTACCATATATACACTAATACAGGAACATTACAGACTCCCCAAAGATCTCACCATCATATGTGCCAAGACTCTGAGAGACAGAATTGAGAAGAGAGCATGCCACATGAGAGAAACTCTTGCAAACCGAATGGGTGCTGTGGCATATATAGCAACCACTGCAGATTGTTGGACCAGTGGCAAGAAGAGTTACTTTGGGGTAACAGCCCACTGGATCAACCCAACTACCCTGAAACGTGAGGTCGGGGCCTTGGCTTGTAAGCGTCTGAAGGGGCGCCATACATACGATGTCCTTTCAAAAGCACTGCATGATGTACATGTGCAGTACAGGATCCACAACAAAGTTATGTGCACTACTACAGACAATGGCTCCAACTTTGTGAAAGCATTCAGAGTTTTCATGGCCAAAGAACCAGTGGAAGCTGCAGGCGCCAATGACGATGATGGTGATAACCAGGAGGAGGAGGAGGCTGAGGTGGAGTTTGTGCCTATCTGTGAGATCCTGGACACAGGACCTGAGGCAGAGGAAGAAGCTGCAGACTCAGAAGAGGATTTTGTTTTACCACCACACCAGAGATGTGCTAGCCACACCCTCAGCCTTGTGGCAACACAAGACATAGAGGCCATGCTTTCTGACTCCTCCAAAAGTAGTCTTCTTGGTCCTTTCAAGAAACAGTTTCGTTCCTTGATGGGAAAGTGCAGCAAGTTGTGGTCCAAGCAGAACCAGTCAGCCCAGATTGCTGAGTATATCCGTGCGCAATGTGGTGTGTATCTGATGGTACCGAATAAGACCAGGTGGAATTCCACCTTTGATGCGTTGAAGCAACTACATGAGCTCCTGTCAACTGTGCCACTAAAAATGCATGCCATAATGGACCGCTGCTCCTTGTCCAGGATCACAGCTGCTGAGATTGAAGTGGTACAGGAATACACAAGAGATTATGGAGCCACTAGCCCAGTCCCTAGATATCCTGCAACGGGAGAACGGCATGTTCATGGGGTATTTGCTACCAACGCTCTGCAATCTGGACCGCAAGTTAGAAGGACTGGAAAACAAACCTGAGAGGTACACATACTGTTTTCAGCTGCTGAGAGGTGTGCGCAAAGCCCTAAGAAAGCGGTTTGCAGCTATCTGGGAGGACAAGAGGCTTCTTCTGGCAGCCTGCCTACACCCTCGCTTCAAACTAGATTGGCTGGAATCGTGTCAGGCCACCACCCATACCAACAAGTAAGAACATTAGGGAAGCCCTTTGGGTGGATTACTCCAAGGGAAATGTTGTCTCAAGGGAGGCATCAGAGGGCTTAAGGTGGTAGGCAGGGGCTGGGCCTTTTCTTCCTGGGGCTCCTCATCACAACCTTGGGTTGCTGCAGGTAATCCTTAAGGGTCTGCTGTGCTGCCCCATGAGTGTGGTGACTTGGTCACCTTCCTACCTTCCATGTCATCATCCACAGGCTCAGGCTGGACCCTGAACCAGGGGACATGACAAGCATCAGGAAATGAAGAGCAGATGATGGTTTCCTAACATATATGTGTTAACATATCCTCTCTCTTTCTTAGATACACAATGGAAGCCTTGTTGAAAGCTGAAATAAAGATGGGTGTACTTAATGAGGACAGTGATCAGTCTTCAGATAAAGACCAGGAAGGAGATGACTTAGAAGATGACTTCTTTAACTTTCTGCCCCAGGGCAAGAAGTCAGCACTGGACACTGCTGAGGAGGAACTGGTGAGGTACCTGAGGTCTCCCAGCAGGGAAGTGTCATCACTCCATGGCTTTCCACGTGTGCTGCGGTGTTTTTTGCAGCACAACACAGGCATGCCTTCAAGCGCCGCAGTAGAACACCTGTTCAGTACTGGTGGCAACGTAATGACTGTAAAAAGACATTCCTTGTCTGACATGCTCTTTGAGCATCTTGTTCTTTTGACACATAACAGAAACATATTATAAAAGCATTTCAAGTGTAAAATTTGATTTCAAGAGTTGGGGTATCTTCATTGCTTGGGGGGATGTGAGATTCTGTTATGCCATTATGTTAATCTTATGGATAAATTTTTTTATTCTACTACCCCCTGTGTGTGTGTGTTTATTTTTAATATTGTTTTAGACTTCTTAGATGTGCAGCAGCCAAGGCCAGCACCTTGTAGGAGTTTTTTTTAAAAAGTAACTGAAATGTAATTGTAGTGATTACTTTTGAGAAAAAGTAAAGTAATCAGTTACTTTCAGAGCAATTGTAATTGTAACGGTAATTACTACTTTGGGGGCCAAGTAATTGTAACTGTAATTTATTACTTTTTAAAAGTAATCTTCCAAGCTCTGAACATGTGTTTTATGGATATAGACATATGAAATAGAAGATGGAGAGAAAATGTATAGGAAACTATAACTTTTCTGTCTTCCAAGTCACAGCCCTGTTTCCTGACATAAGCACTCACTCTTTGTCATACTTTGTTTTGTTACACTGAATCTGGATTAGTTTGATGGATTCTTTCTCTTGACTTGTCATTTCATTTCCGTAGTCCTTCAGCCTCCTTCTCTCACTCTGGCTTTCACTTTGATATGAAATTACTATGTTTGCTGAACTTTATTGCATTTCTTACGTACTGTACTATAGTGTCTCTGGTTTTAGTGCATTGAGATGGTAGCAGTTACAGTTTTTATCTGAGTTATTTCTTTTTTATTGATCAGGTAATGCTTTATCACAGCAGGTTGTTCCCCTTACAAGTGCTGGTGTATGGGAATTAAACATGCTTTCAGCTACAGTGGAAGATAAATTTGGGGCAGTAATCCTGGGGCTATTCCTGTTTGATGACTCCCTTTATTAGCAAGGGGCAGCTGCTTTAGCAAACCCAGGAGCGGTTTTCCAGATAGAACAGAATTATAGCAAGGACCGAATTGTTATCAAGCTGCAATTATTTAGCATGCTTATTTTTATTTATTTATTAAAGTATTTAATAAATAGTACATCAAGGCAGCTTACAACATACAAGCCACAATAAAATTTAAAAACAATAAAACAATCATTAAAAACAATAATAACAGCATGAATAAACATTGCATTGGTTAGAGATAAATTCATATTACAAAGGCCTGTCTAAAAAGTTCAGTCTTCAAGAGATGACTGAAAGGAGGGATGATTCCTGCTGAACCTTTGTTGGTAGGGAGTTTCACAGGGGCCTGCCACACTAAAGGTCCCTGGTGGAGGCCAACCAAACCTCAGAGGTATGGGGAACCACCAAAAGTGCCCCATCAGAAGATCTCAGTGATCAAGATGGAACACAGGAAGTCAGGCGGTCCTTAAGGTACTTTGGGCCCAAGCTGTTTAGGGATTTGTGAATTAACACAAGTACTGTACCTTAAACCTGGCCTGGTAGAAAATTAGCAACCAGTGCAGCTATTTCAGCAGAAGTGTAACATGTTGCCAGTAATCTGCTCTTGTAAGCAGTCTAGCCCCTGCATTCTGCACTAGTTGCAACTTGTGGACCAGATACAAGGGCAGCCCCATATACATTATAGTAATCAAGTCTTGAGGTTATCAATGCATGGACCACTGTACTCAAGCTGTCACAGTCCAGGAATGTTCATAGTGGCATTGTTGAGCTCTAGTGCCCTGCCCCAGCAAGGCAGAATTAGCTTGCTGCACAGGACACAGAGGTTCACAGCCAAAACGGTGCAAGTAAGTCAGCAAACAGGAATGAAATGCTCCGACACAGTCCAGCTTCGTGCCAGTAACATAAATCTTTATCAAAGTGCAGTCAACAAATACAATCACCAACATAAGACACTCCTACTACTTCCCCCCACACAGCCTGGCTCTCTCTGTACGTAATTTATAGCCAGCCCCTGTGATCTGGTGCAGCTGTGTGTCCTTCACTAATTGCTAACATTTAACCCATTCCCAACCTGTGGAATGACTCAGCTAAACATGAGCTAACAGGCCCCACCTCATTTCACATGTTGGGTGTTGCTGTTGCTCTGCTGTTCCAGTTTTACATTTTGTTTTGTGTTTTGTGTTTACATTTTACATATTCCATTTTACATTGTACATTTACATTTTACATTTACAGTAGTCTTGTTCCACATACTTAATACAGTTTTTATACATACAGTCTCAGTCCCATTTGACTTACATTTTCACATTCATTTACATTAAACATTAACGTCAGTTTATTACATGTCTTGGTCAGCATTTCTAAACAATGTTATGTAACTTATCTCGCCAATCTCTACCCCCATCCAGCATTGCAAACCATTCTTGATAATCCTGCTCGGTCCAGTCATCTTCCCCATTCTGACACTTTGCTGGTGTTTTGTGTTCCTGTTTTACTTTTACAGTCGTCACTTTAAATCTCTCTGGAGGTTGCCCCAGATTAGCTCTTTGTGATCTCCTTGGTATGGGTGTAGGTTCAACTATTGGTACTTCTGGACTCTCTGTCTGTGCTATGTTTTGATCTATCTCTTTAACATTCTGACATTCCTCTGTTCTATCCTCTGCCTCTTGTTTAACTTCAGTTTCTGCAGTTTCTACAATTCCCCTTCCCCTCTCTTCCTGGGGATCAGGTTTAATGTTTATTTCCTGTTGCACATTTTGTGTGCTATCTATATGTATTTCTACATGTTGTGTACTGTCTTCCCAGTCTTGCTCCTACATTTTAACACTTCTACACACAAGTAAACGTTTCTTTCATTAACCAGACTCTGTGATATGCCCCCTCAAAGCCGAGATAGTAACCCTTTAACGCTCTGGGACCCTGTTTGCCTTTACATTGAGGTTTGGGAATATGTGCCCAACATATTGCTCCAAATTTCTTTACATGAGTGAGATAAGGCTTTCTGTTAAACATCTTTTCATAAGGTGTACAATCCACAGTACTTTTATATACCCTGTTCAACAGAAAATTAGCATAAATTGCACATTCACCCCAGAAATCCCTGGTAAATTTAGAGTCTCCTAACATTGCTCTCACAGTGTTTTGCAAATATTTGTTATAAATCTCTGCCATCCCGTTCTGATGGGGTGAAAAAGGAGCTGTTAATTCGTGTTTTACCCCTTTCCTGTAAAGATAATTTTGCAGAGATGAGGAGAGAAATTCCCCTCCTCTATCTGATCTGAGTGTTGCTATCCTGGTTTTGAATATCGCCTCTACCCATTCAACAAAATGTTGAAGCTTCCCTGCGGCTTCGGCTTTGTTTTTCAATAGGTAAACAAACACGTATTTCGAATAGTCATCGACCAACACAAAATAAAACTTTGCATTTCCTTTTGACTGTTTAAAGGGACCGGCCAGATCCATGTGGATTAACTGAAATGGCCATTGCGTGCTAATTAGCCTTTCTTTGTGTATGGGAGCTGCTGTTGACTTCCATTCACTGCAAATATTACAGTCTACATACTGCGCACAAGGTTTGAACTGTAAGTCTGCACTATGCTTCATTGTTTTTAGTAGAGTAGCATAACTTACATGTCCCAATCTTTTATGATACAAGTGTATACATTTTTCATGCTTTTGTTTGTTTCTTACTGTGTTTACACATTGTGGGGCTTCATCATTTACTATGAACAATGCTTCTTTGAACTTTCCTATCACACAAATCTTATTTCCTTTAGATATTGTGCATTTCCCTTTGTCAAAGTGAACAACATAATTCATAGCATTTAACTTGGCTACAGACATAATATTTCTGTCCATACTGGGAACATAAAGCACATTTGTAACTAGCGTTTTTAAACATTTTAAATATATCACTCCTACCCCTTCAACTTCGCGACAGCTTCCATCCGCCAAGTAAACGTTCTGGTTCTTTGTTGGGGTTAGGTTTTTAAACTGTTTCTCATTATTTACTAGAAAATGACTTGCTCCCAAGTCGACAGCCCAGGATGTGTTATTTAGTTCATTGTCCTTGTCTTTTGTGCCAATGACATGCACTTTAAAAGGGTCTTTCTCGCTTTGTTGCAATCTTCTTTTCGTCTCAGCTTGGCATTGTCTGCGTAGATGGGTTGTGGAGCCGCATCCGTAGCAACGTTTAACTCCATACGCCATCGGTCCTTGCGCATTCCGCTCAGGGTTTTCTTTGTTGCTCTGTTTACTTTTCTCTTGTCGGCGTTCTGCTTCTTGAAGTAGTTTGTTTGTGATGTACATCATACTGAGGTCCGCGTCCGGGAGACTTTCCAATGCACTTATCACTCCTTCCCAGGAATCATTAAGAGTAGACAGCGTAATATATGCCATCTGTTCCTGTGTATGCTGCATGTCCATTTCTTGCAGTTTGGCAAACAAACGTTGTAAGTTCTGTAAATGCCTCTGCATGGACTCTCCCTCTTTGTAACAGGTCTGGTACAGTCTTTTAGCAAGTAAAACTTTAGAGCCTGCAGTTTTTCTCACATGTACAGCACGTAAAACATTCCAAACTTCCTTTGCTGTGTTTAAGCCTCTGACATGTATTAACTGTTCATTCTCCAGAGCTAGGATAAGCAGAGCTTTAGCTTTCTCTGCTGCTCTTATCCACTCTGCCGGTGGGGCTGCTGGGGGGTCTTCCGCAACTGTGTGCCACACGCCCTCCTTCACCAGTAACATTTCAGTCTTTACCTTCCAGTAGGAGTAGTTGGTGCTCCCCAGCCTCTCCAAGGGAAAAGACGCACTTCCAAATGCTGCCATCCTTCTCACCCTTCTCGGCTGTTTAGTTCTGTTGCACTTTCTAATTCTCTGCCTGTTGCACAGCCTCACACGATCGTTGTTTCAGCTGCAATGGCTGGGCCCATAACCCTTTGTTAAGCTCTTGTGCCCCGCCCCAGCAAGGCAGAATTAGCTTGCTGCACAGGACACAGAGGTTCACAGCCAAAACGGTGCAAGTAAGTCGGTGAACAGGAATGAAATGCTCCGACACAGTCCAGCTTCGTGCCAGTAACATAAATCTTTATCAAAGTGCAGTCAACAAATACAATCACCAACATAAGATGCTCCTACTACTTCCCCCACACAGTCTGGCTCTCTCTGTACGTAATTTATAGCCAGCCCCTGTGATCTGGTGCAGCTGTGTGTCCTTCACTAATTGCTAACATTTAACCCATTCCCAACCTGTGGAATGACTCAGCTAAACATGAGCTAACAGGCATGCCATCCAAAGCTGGCAGAAAGCACTCCTGGCCACAGATCTCACTTGAGTCTCTGGTGACAGAGATGGATCAAGGAGTACCCCCAGACTGCATAACTGCTCCTTCAGAGGGAGTGCAACCCCATCCAGGACAAGCAATTGACTTATCTCCTGGATACAGGAACCACTATATACAGGCCTCCATCTTTCCAGGATCCAAGCTCTGTTTATTGTCCCTCATCCAGTCCACCACTGCATTCAGGCACAGCCTCTCCTGATTCAGATGTAATGGAGAAATAGAGCTGGGTATCATTAGTGTACTGATGGCACCTTGCTCCAAAACTCCTGATGACTGCTCCCAATGACTTTATATAGATGTTGAATAGTACTGGGGACAAGATAGTGCCCTGGGGCACTCCATAATATAAACACCAGAAGACCAAGGAACAGTCTCCCAATACTACTCCCTGGACATGACCTGGCAGAGCCACCACAACACAGTGCCACCAATGCCCTCCCACAAAGCTGGTCCAGAAGGATACCATGGGCAATGGTATCAAAAGCCGCTGATAGATTGAGCAGGAGAAGCAGGGTTGTACTCCTCCTGTCCTCCCTATAAAGGTCATCCATCAGGGCAATCAAGGCTGATTTGGTCTCAAACCCAGGCCTGAACCCAGACTGGAATGGAACCAGATAATCAGTCGCATCCAGGAATATCTGCAGGTGTTCCGCCTCAACTCTCTCAATCACCTTTCCCAGCTATAGCTATAGCTGAAGACCTGCCATTTAGAGTATTGTTGCGCGCCTCCCCAATCTCCGAGCGGTGAGATTTCCGGGGTCCCTGCGCTCATCCAGGGTTTGGTTTCCTTTGGGAAGAAGGTCAGTGGAGACTGTGGTGTCTTTATGAAATATGGTTTATTTATTTACACACATTCCAACCCAAGCTTAGGATGGAGGGGTTCAAGACATCAGCAGTCCAATATCCAGCTTTTCCATCTGGGTGGCAGGAGGCATCCTAAAGCCATGGTGCAGAGGGATAGCCTCTCTGCCTGCTACCAGCACCAGCCATTCTCTAGACCATTCTAAAAACACTCAAAGCACAAACTTCTGCTAGCTGCCAGGAAGGAGGGGGAGGCTCTCCTGAAGAGTTTCAATGACAAAAGTATCTTCCTGGCCCATTCAGCAGTTGCTGGGCAACTGATAGACCCATTATCCTACCTGGCCACTCTATTATCTTAACAAAAGATACTCCTCTGACCAGCAGAGTGAGTTCCTCATTCCAAGGCAGCGGATTCCAAACCAGAGGCTGGAAGGGGACCCACAGGAATAATCCATTCTAACCCCCATACTCATAACAGTATGTTATAGATGGCCCTTACAGCATGGATCGTATTTGTGAAAGATAAGCAGAAACCCTCGCAGTCCAGAAATGCCCAACATTCAAGAGTTTCTGCATGAGCTGGTAATTTATAGAGGAAGACACATGAAATTGGAAGCATATTAGAAAATTAAATAAAATTGACCCTAGCATTAAGTAGCCTTTCTGTTCTTCTCTGGGTGGAATAAGTAACACACATGATCAAAAAGCTTACTGGTAAGAGTTCATTTGGTTTTATATATTGCTTTCTGCTCCATATATTTAACCTCTCTGGAGACAGTTTCCAGCAGCCTTAATGTGTCTTTGTTGGTTAGCCTAAGGCCAAAATCACGTTACAAGAAAAACACAGGTGTCCCAAGCCCATGTTTCACTTGTAATACTAACACAAGTTGAGGGAGAATTGACAGGCATGGGAAGGGGGAAGATTAAGACCCCCTTTGGCACTTAGTGCCCTTTCCTGCTCCTGTATGTGTGTTAACCAAAAGACAGGGTGAGGGAACACATGTTTGCTGGGATAATGTGTCATTCCACTTAAGTCAACCATAGTATTGACCATTAAACCTAAAAAAACAGCAATCCTGCACTTTGGTAATTGAAATGACTGAGAAGTATGATATACTTTTATACTGAAAATACCAACAATGCCAGACTCTAATCTTCTAGGGTTCTGCACAGGTCAATGTATGGTAGGTGTTTGGCTAGATAAAGCCAGTAATATTTACTCATTTTTGGTGAAGTCCTGTGCTTGCATGGCCAAATTAGAAAACAAGATAAAAAGAGAATGAGTGAGTGTCCACAGTTTGTGCATGAATAAGGTTGTGAGAAAGCAAGTTAAGTTCATTCACTGGATAAATGAGATAAATACCTGATTTGATTATCTATCTTAGCTTTATCATGGAATACTACTATACAACACTATACTTTTGTAGAGTGACAAGACCTTAATTTTTCAAATATTTTGTGAAATAATAGCATATTAATCATCATAGTGTTGATGATACTCCCTTAGTAGGCCTCCAAATGATGCCATAGATTACTGGTAGATGTCTTGCTGAACTTGGTTATTTAGGGACCAATTTGCTGGGCTTTGCCTCCATTGAGATCTGAATTATATCATATCCACTTAGTTGCCAAACTGTTTATAGCAAGAGACAGGGCTGAGTACTGCAGTAGCACTGAAGTGCTAAAATATTTATGATGTGGTTTTACATTAATTTTATACAACATTTTAAACAAAACACAGACCGCAAAGTTTAAGAAAGACTTTGGGGAATACCTAATAAATTGCCCTTCACATCCTTAATGGAGTTTAGTAATGATCAGACATGATGTGATTAATAACCATTTAAAAATAGCAATAAAGTTAAATACAATAATAACATTTCAACCTCTCTCCAAATTATTATTCTTAGTGCTGATGCCAAATTTGACAACAGATTTCAAGCTGACTACTAAGGTTTCATCAACTCTAAATATTACTCTGAACATTCTAACAGCGGTACTGAAATCTATAATGCTTCAATGAAATGTACTGTACTTGGCGTGAATCGTGTGTTTTCACACTATAAAAACAAGTAATCTCACAGTATTTTAAAACCCTTCTGAGTCATAGGCTGCCTTCTCTGTTGTAGTTATGTGCATCTGCATATGTGCATGTCACATACACAATGCTTCATACTCTATTTTCCATTTCTAAGTCAATACATGTAATATGTACAGGCAACAAATAGGAATGTGTGATTTTTCCTTCTCATCAAATTCAGGTCTTGCTAAATCAGTGCCTGGCTGAGATAATGGATGGGATGAGGACTAATAAATTGAAGCTGAATCTAGGCAAGACAGAGGGACTGTGTGTGTGTGGTTGTTTGCTCAAGGGAGTTTAAGGACTTACTGAATATCTTTGTGTGTTTGCTTATGCTGTTTTTTCTATTTGGTCATTTGAATAAATACAGTCATTTGGCCATATTTCAGATATATACATGTGTGAGGAGAGATGTGGATAATGACTAGCCAGGCATCCAATTGAGGTCCCAGGTTTCTCTAGGTGGAGACTCAAGCCAGAAAAGGATAAAAGAAGGGAAATAACCTCTAGACCCCTGGACCTGATCCTTGATTCTTAAACCAAAAACACATTCAAGGGTCCCAATACTTATTAAAAATAAACCTATATGTACTTTAGTTTGTATGCATATTTTTCACCAAATGATATGATGCAGTCCCCTAATTAAAACATGTAAATGTACTGCCTTCAAGTTGGTTCCGACTTATGACGACCCTATGAATAGGGTTTACATGAGGCTGAGAGGCAGTGACTGGCCTAAGGTCACCCAGTGAGCTTCATGGCTATGTGCAGGTAACTATCCCATAATCTAAACGTCTCTTTCCGTTTTGTTCTCTTCTTCTTAAATTCTGCTTATCTTAACCCTTTGCCAAGTGTATTTATTTCATGTATATCTGGTTTCTAGTTAGTGTCTCATCTAGGCATTGCTGAGGTCTAGATCTGCTTAGCTTCAGGAAGGTTGCTGTGGCAAGTACTTTAGAGTTCAGATCATGACTGGGACCTCAAGTTTACGTCTTTCTTGTACAAATGCATCGTGTTTCTTAGTTTGCAATAGGCTACTAACATTCTTCTAAAAAAAAAATAGCAGCCCAATCCTATGCATGGTTTCTTGGAATTCCTACTGAGTTCAGTAAGACTTACTTCCATGTAAGCATGTACAGGACTGCAGCCTTAAGCTCTCTGCTTCAGCATGAATCCAATTTTTCAAGTTACATAGTCTCTCTCTTCCTGTCTCCCATCAATGTTTCGAGCTCTGATCATATACAGTTCTTCTTTTGCATGCAATGATCTCCATGGAACAAACATATTTTTAGATGGACACTGTGAGTTACTCATGTTTGTGGACAAACCAGTAAAGTAGCTCACAAATCAGCACAGAAAGGCTGTGCGATACACTTATTGTCTGAGGAAGAAAACTAATTATTTTTGCTGGCAATTTGACAAATAATATCTTTCCTGGCAGGAGCTAGTCACCATTTCAGAAAGTGATAAATAGCAAGGCTCTTGGACAGGATTATTATTATTATTATTATTATTATTATTATTATTATTATTATTTTGTTACTTGTGCACCCTTACAGCTGTAATCATGCTTCTTGTCAGGTACTGCAAAGATAAAGACAAATGCCCCCCACTGCTATACTGTCGATTCATTTTGACATAAACCAAAGAACAGCACACCTGTTAGGGGGGAAGAATACCCTATTTGTCTTGTCACAGCTAGAGAACAAGGTGCATCTTGTTTAGACAAGGTCTTCAGATCAGAAGAATTCTGAAATGTATCTGCTGCTGGTTTTGTATGGTGACCATTTCTGCTCTTGCCTTTTCATAGTTGAGGTTCAGCAACTATAAGAAGGGATCCTCCAGTGCTCACCTGCTGGGCTGGAAGTAATGAGAAACACCAAAGTGGTCTCCTCAGTATATGATTTCAACCTCTTGAAAAACAAGCATGGCTCAGACAGGAAGGGGGAGGGAAACCCCAATAACCGGCAGAGATAGCAAAGGAACCTAAGAATGACTCTTAGTCCCCCAAGCACAACAGGACAGCAATTGGATGGTCCATTTCTGCTTCATTCTTTCTGTCCTCTCTTTGGATTACTTGAGGGCCTCTATGCTTTTAGAAGGTAAGCTTATGGTGGACCCAATTCAGCAATAGTTTTTCTCAGTTATAAATGAACTGTGTTTTCTCAGAAAGTGGTTGCCTAAGGGCTACAGCCAGACCAGAACTAGGTCTTTTGAGGCATCCCACCTACAGACAAGTCATTGGAACCTAAAGATTGATTTTACAGCAAATATGAATAATAGTGTCATTATTAATATTATCTCTCTCTCAGGCACCTTATCATAAATTTTCCTGTTAAATAGAAGTCAGTGTAATGCAATGGCTAGAGCATTTGGTGTGGATGTGGGATCAAATTTTTGCACAGCTGTAAAGTTTCAGATTTGTTCACACTTTACTATTTGAGCTTGGACAATATCTGAGCTGGAATGGCAAAATGGTCATCAATCGTAAATTATGCAGACACGCTGAAATGTCTAGGAGTTGTATTCAGTGAAAGGATTTCCTCCATAAAACTTGTTTTAGGGGCATGGGGGTGCAAGTGGGAGAAGAGGAAGGTGAGATCCATAGCACCAGTGGAACTCTGCTAGTTAAATGCTGGATTCCACCCTAGACTTCTCTGCAATAAATCAAGGGGGGGCTGGCCTAATCCTTCTTTCCTAATAATTCTTTACTACATTGATATTCAGCCATTTTAATATACTTCTACCATTTACAATTCCTGTGCAGCATGTATATTATTTTGCCATTTACAGCTGGGTGTTTCTTATACTCCAGTTCAAAATTTTAAGTGTGAATGGCCCTTGCTGAATGGCTTTAGGTAGGTCACCCTTGCTAAGTCTAACCCGCTATGTAGGGTGAGAATAAATTGCCACTCTGAGCTCTCCAAAGTGATACATATGAGGCCAAAGAAAGAAAGAAAGGTTGAACTAGTAGATTCTGTGGCCGCCCTGTGAAGGAGAATATTTTTGGTTTGTAAAGGTCTGAAATTGGTTTGAAGGCTAACTGAAAGTTAGGGTGTCATTACCAACACATCTGTGTGGCACCAAAGTTGCACCTTGAATAAAGAGGTGCTAATTGGCCCCCACATATTTCATCTCTACAAGTAAACAGATCAACTTTAATTTTTATCACTCTCTTTCCCCCCTAAAGGAACAGATGGGACTGGTGTTAATTGTTAAAATAAATTGCCATATGGATTGGATTTGAAACCACACACAGTCTATAATTGTGTTTAACGCTAATTTTTAATGTGCTTCATCATGTTATCGCAACTACAGTTGTCATGATCTTCTGCTCAATATAGCCATTCAAGGAATTTACAGCCCAGGATACCACTGCCAACATATGGAATATAAATAGACCTTGCCACCTGGAGCTTGCTTTAAAAAAAAAAAAAAAAACCCCTGAAAGGAAGAGATTGCCACAGTGTTAACACCTCCCTGCTGGATATCAGGTTTTCCAACATAAGATGCTTAAAACAAAGTCTTAGCAGGGGAGATGTTTTGCTTTCTGCTGTGCCAAAGGGTTAAGTATGCTAATTACCTTGTAGTGCCCTTTAAGAGATGCAGTCCATGTTAACAACATAAATCTGGTGCCAATGTTGACAAAGAACAGAGTGTACAACAGAGAACAAGTGTTGCAGGTGATGAGACTGAGTGGTCATGTACACATACATGATGGGACTTGCTGGGCATGGAAGGCACACCTTAAAGAAAGGTAGCTTCTGGGTTATATGAACTGAGATCACAGGGGGGACATATTTTCAACAGACAACCCCTTCAAGGAGAGAATGGGAAAACTAAATGCATGAATAGGGAGGGTTCAAACCCGGTAGCCATATCCTCTCACTGGCAGATGTGACTGCCAGAAGCTCCTAGAAGCTTTTAGGTGAATTTAGGGTGAAGAAAGATAACTTTCTAAACTAGAGTAGTACTGAAAATAGTTTAAGGACAAGCTGTCTTCTGGCATTACAGGGGGAAAGTTTCATGTTTCTGTCTGAGTGCCATGAAACAGAAAAAGAAGAATTTTGGGTTTAACTGTCAAATATTTAAATATGAACTTCCTCTTGTGTTACAGAATTAATATACACAAAACTATCTTAATACTGTATACGTAGTGTACTTGGTACGTGAATGTATGTGTAATTGCTTTTGACATCTTATTTCTATTGTTTATTTATTTATAAGTTTGTATTATTGAGGTGAAGTAACTCCAAAATGTATTTGCAAATTATATATGGAAAAATTTCAATAACATTATATAAGAGACAATATGTGAGGTGGATAGTCAAGCAAGTAATTTCTGCCCCCTTCCCATCACTGGTTCTGTCATCTTCTGTCTTATGGAATGCAACAGTCTGATGTGGGGAGCGTTCTGTACTTGTTGAGGCTCCTGGGTTATTTTACTACCCTGAGAAATAAGCCTCTGAATGCCAGTTGCTGGGAATCATGAGTGGGAGGGTAAATTTATGTTCATGTCCTGCTTGCAGGCTTCTCATAGACATTTGGTTTGCCACTGTGAGAACATAATGCTGGACTAGACAGGCATCTGGTCAGATCTAGCAGGGCTCTTCTTATGTTCTTTTCTATTTCCATGAGGAGAGATTTCTGACTTCAGAATGCATCCTGCTTGCAGAAGTTTATTTACAGGACTACATGAATTCCCTCTCATATCTTATACTTCTCAAATGAGTAGGTCACTGTTGAGCTGTATAAAATGTACCAGGAAAAAAGTGGGGAAGGGGATTTGGTGTATACAGATAATCTTGCCAAATTCTTTCCTTTCTTTTGTAAGTTTGCGCCAAAGGGAAATTTAATAAAATGCTAATTTCTTTGGTGCCAAGCATCACAGGAAAGATGAGAACATGCCAAACTTACTATGATTTTGATTGTCTGAAAAGATCTCCTTCCAAACAAGTCTCCATAAAGGAGAACATCTAAGCCCATTCTGCTGTTTTACATAAAATGTCCTGTTAAATATCAGACAGGCACCAACTGTGTTGTCTTTTCAGTGCCTGCTGGAGACCTTCCTAAAGCTGACATCTTTCCCAGCCTGCATCTGTACTAGAATTGTTTTTAGATGTTTTGATTGTTTTATCACTTGTGTGTTTGCTGCCCTGGGCTCTTTTGGGAGGAAGGGCTGGATATAAATTTAATAAAATAAAATGGGTTGCATGAGATGGTCATACTGCCTGCTCATCTCTACCCCACCAATTCTCAATGGCCATATCATCAATATAGACCATATTTCTACTTCTCCTAAAGCCACATTCACAACATACCTTTTTTCACTGTTACTCCACTTGAAACACTCATGGCTTCCCCCAGAGAATCCTGGGAAGTGTAGTTTATGAAGTGTGCTGAGAGCTGTCAGGAGACTCCTATTCTTCTCAGTCAGTCCCTCTTCCCAGGTAACTCTGGAATTGTAGTTCTATGTAGGGGAAATGGGTCTCCTAACAACTCTCAGCATCCTTCACTTCCCAGGATTCTCTGGGAGAAGCCATGGCTGTTTAAAGTGAAATAATAGTGGAATAAATGTATGGTGTGAATGTGGTCTAAGTGATGTTATGATCTCTTGGGCAATTCACTCATGGAATCTGAAGTTATTTCCTAGGCCTAAAGCATGTGACCTCTTGGAAAGCTCTGTGTTTGCCTGCTCTTTCACTGACACCAAGGTGATTTGTCCCTTCACTGGGGAGATATTGCTACAATGTATGTGCAACTTCCATTTATGTCAGTGGATCGTGCATAGGAGAACTTCCCTCTTGGTCATGACCTAACCAACAACCATCCATGCCAAAAATTGAATATATTTATAGACATTAAAGCACACCGGAAGATATTGTGAATATGTCAGCAATCATAAAAGAGCCATTGCTATTCAGTCCACAATTTAAATATTTTAAATGGGCAAGTAAAGCAAAACAAAACAAAATGAATTCAGAAAGCAGAAAAATGCAGTGATATATTTCATTAAAATTGAGATACAAATGACCAGATGCCTGGAAAAGTAAAGGTGCAGCTGTCACTTTTGCTGACACTATGCAGTCTGACATAATGTCAACTTTAGCTTTGAATTACTGGCTTTGGTTGGCCCGTGTTCTCACCGTGAGGCACAATTTAAATGTACTTTTTGTCAGTAAATATAACCATAGCTCTTACATTGTCGATAACAATAGGCTTCTTTTTTTGCCCCCTTGGGGCAAATGCTCAAAAAATGATGTGTGAATCAATAAACACCTTAGACTCCTATATTTATTCATGAGATGTGTATCTCTTTGCAAATTCCTTGGAGGGGGGATCCTTAATTCTTAATCCCACCATATTGGATTGACTATCAGTTTCAAATTAGATCTGATTCATACTTTTCTTGCCTGAAAATGAATCTCACGGGGCTGCCTTTTGTCTGACTAGACCTAATTCCATTTCTATTTTTCTCCACTTTCATTTTCTGCAAACAAGGTCCCAGGTAAAAGAGCAGGAGGTAAGAGTAGGGTATCAAACTTGCATATATCAACATGCTTGTATTTGAATATTCTATAAGCCATGCTGCCATCTGCATATGAAAGGCTGTTCCATAACCTCACCAATGCTTGGCTTCCCATCTACCAGTGACAGCCCTGAACTCTTTTGTTTCCTCCATCCCCCTCCTTTGTTTTATCGCTGGCTCATTGGCAGCTGCTCTGAGTGGAGATCAGCTTGGCACAGTTGAATACAATTATATTTCATGGGCAACAAAGGTACTTAGGAACCCTTAAGCATAACCAATGAACCTGATGCCATTTAGGTCCTACCTACTGACTGCTTCCTGAAAAATTCAAGAGTAATATTTTGCTTGGGGCTCATTTGAATAATCTCACCATTCATTAACTACAGCTGCAAGGCAAGGAATGCCAGAGTTCAAAAAGCAAAGGAAGGGTATATATTAGAAATAAAGTTATCTCACTGCCTTTAGGCATCTCCCCAATCTCTCCTCCCCCCCCAAAAAAAAATTACATAGCATTATTAGTAATAACAACAACTTTGTCACTTGCAAACATTAGAAACGCTGCCTGAATATTTTGTCCTGGTTGAGAAGAAAAGAATCCACATTTAGAATTTCTGATAATAAGTACATAGTGAAGCTGTTGTATTCATTGGGTGTCATTCAATATGAAATTTTTGTTATTGCTGAACTGCAAACTCCAAACAGTGCCTTTAGTTTAACAAAACATTTACCTGTTCCTCTTAAAAATTAAACGTTATTACCTATGCTATACTAAAGGCGATAAACTGCGTGAAAATATAGCATTCAGAGATGCAAATGAGCCTAGCCTTTGCCCATTGCTTCCTATTAAATTCTAATTAAGAAGCACATTTGTATTCGCTACCCAAATGACAATCGTTTGCCCATTAAAAATGCACCTTTTGTCAAACAGGTGACATGCTCTGAAAACCCATCTGCTAATATGCCTGCTAAAGCAAGTGGCTAGCATAGGAATGGGTTTGTTGCTTTCAATTCAATTTGTACAGTTTGAGAATGCCAAAATGCTTCAGGGTTACCAAAGTATTGACATCTTTAGTGCAATTTTCATCACTCTCTTTGCTAAATAAAATAAACTACCCAACAGGGCTCTGGAGATTGGAATGTTGCCTTTCCCTCTCTACAAATCAAGAGTGTTTTCATTCTTTAATATTTATCAGCTTGCATCCGGAGGGAAATACACAATCTCTCAATCTCTACAATGTACATTTCTCCCTCACTCAAAGGAGTCTTCTGGAACAGGTGGCTTCTGGAACAGGCAGAGATTTAGGGGTTTTTTATGTTTTTCATCACTTGGGCCTAGAAAGAGATTGGGACACTCTCATGGGGAAAAGAAATTTGTCATATATACATCACAGTGACTGGAAACTAAAACACCTGTTTTGATTTCTGCACAGTGTTTCTCCCAGGCTTATAAATAGACTGTAGAAACTGCTGTCAAAAATGCAGCTAAGAGCTACTAAAATTAGGGTTGCCAAGTCAGAAGCATCCCAAAACCTGAGATGTCATAGGGCAGGCCCTAGTGATGTCATGGGGCGGGCCCTAGTGATGTCACGGGGTGGGCCCTAGTGATGTCACAGGGTGGGCCCTAGTGATGTCATGGGGTGGGCCCTAGTGACATCATAAAGCATGATACATTAAGTATCAACCACAGTTGCTTGGAGCATACCATTCAAACAAAAAAAAATGCCTTTCCTGTCTAAAACACCTTCTCTCGACTTCTGTGCAAGAACCCAGTAAATTCTTTGCAAACTTCAAGAGATGGACACCTAGGGATATTGGGAGGGGTGTGTGGAGAGAGAGAGAGGTTCTCTCAAGGACAGATCTGTCCTGTTTACTTGCCGCCCTGGGCTCCTGCTGGGAGGAAGGGTGGGATATAATAATAATAATAATAATAATAATAATAATTGATGAACATTAACACTAGCTCCACCAAATAATATAAATTAATGAATTATTTAAATCACTCATTGCATCTTAGGGGAATACAGGAGCATGAAATATGGTCTATCCAGATAATAAATCCAATCTCTTGCACAAATACCTAGAAGTTCAGATTTGATGAAGATCAAAGTACTGCAGGAATTATTTTAGGTAACTGTGATAATCCTTAGGAGAAAGAGTTCTTCCACTATACACACCACGTTGTACATTCCCATTACCCTCTGCCTAAGCCAATAACATTTTTCTAAATCCTGCGGTTAAAATCTAAAGCTCCCCTATAAAATTTTACATTTTATAAATGATATATTATAGATTAACTACAGCACTTCTGAAATATATTTTCCTTATGCTGGAAGCACTAGTTAGTCTCATCTAAAAATCCCTCCACTATTTACATTTTCTAGGTTTATTCACATTTTCTAGGTTTATTCACATTTTCTAGGTTTATTCAAAATGTGTTGTCCTGGAGTGCTCCAAGCACTAGAGGCCTAAACCCAAGTATGGAACACATCTCTTCTAGTCTAGCACCGGAAAGCACACCAGGGTAGCTGTTTCACAGAGTCTACAAACTTATAATAATTATAGATATGCCATGCATTAATTAGTGCATGGTGTGTGCACATCACCAGCGGCATCTTAAGGCAAAAGGAGGGGCCATGTACCTGAGCCTCAGTGTATGAGGTGCAGTCAATGAAGGGGGGCATAGGGAGCTGCCTGCCACCAAGTCAAACCATTGGGTATATCTATCTCTGTACTGCCTACACTGACTGGCAGCAGCTCTCCTGCATTTCAGGCAGGGAGTCTTCCCAAGCCCCACCTGGAGATGAAACTGGGACCTTCTACATGCGAAGCAGGTGCTCTGCCCACTCAGCCACAGTCCTTCCCCAGGGAGTGCGGGGAGTTCTGGAGGGGGGAGAAGATGCCAGGAGTGGCTCAAGGCATGTTTGAGGGAGAAGGGAAACTAGGGGAAGGGGGGCTCTTTTGGCAGGAGCCCAAACTGAAGTCAACCTGCAAGAAGGTGTGGCATGAGGGGGTGCCCACCTGCATTGACCCAAGTGTGCGAGGAGGGTTTGGTTCAGTTTTGTTTTTTGGGATGGGGGTGCGGGAGACTATTAGAGGGTGGTTAATCCAGGCAGTGCCCTGTCAGTCCTGGGGAGGGAGCAGCACCAGGGATCAAGGGTGGCTCTCTAGTCCTCATGGAGGATGGTGGGTTAAGAACCTAAGAAGAGCCCTGCAGTGCTGGATCAGCCCAACGTGGGCTCATCCAGTCCAGCACTTCCTCTTCTCACAGTGGCTGACCAGCTGTGGGGCCCCTGTGCTCCTCTTCCGCAATCCGCAGCAGGATAGCAGGGCAGAAGCTTCAGAGCCGCCCACCATTCTCCCGCTTCACCTACCTTTCTCTCTGCTGTTTTTTGCAGCGCGCGCAGGTTTGCCATCAATTAAGATGGTGGCTGAGGTTTCCCTCAGGGGCTGAAGCCTCTGTTGCCATCTTGGTTGATGGCAGCAATACGAGCATGTAGCACACATGCATGCCATCAAGCAAGATGGCAGCAGAGGCTTCAGCCCCTTAGGGAAACCTCAGCCGCCATCTTGATTGATTGCAAACCTGTGCGTGCTGCAAAAAAAAGCAAAGAGAAAGGTAAGTAGAGCGGGAGAATGGCAGGGGGCTTGGGATCCCCTGCCCTGCGGCCAGCCCTGCTGGGTGGCCATGCCACACCACATTAAAAACCGGAGATCCAGGGACAGGGTGTGTGGTCTGGCTGGGGAGCCAGAAAACACCCCCAAAGCCGGAGTCACTGGCCAAAACCCGGAGATCTGGTAACTCTAGTTGCTGAGGATCTGTAGTAACAATTCATAGACTTCCTCCCCCAAAATACCTCTGTGGGAACTCTTGCACTTGGCAGTTATGGTTAGATTGTTTTGGAGCATTGCTTTTATGGTTTTATTATTGATACCATTGACATATTATGGTTTTATTATTGTGGTTTTTTAATTACTTACAATCACATTTGCTGATATTTAATTATGTTAATTGTGATTTGATTGGTAATGTATTTTGTAATTTGTAATGATGTGACTTAATTTATATGTATGTAAACCACTTTGAGGTCACACATGACAAAAGTGGTATGTAAGCTCAAATAAATAAGTAAATAAATGCTAGGATGTCACCCCCCTCTAAAAAGTGATCCTCAACTTTCATGGGAGATATACGCCGCTATGAAAGAGGAGGACATTTTTAACCCAGAGTTAGTATATACACACAACAGTAGCAGATCAAAGGAGTGATGTGCAAAAAATATCTGCATTTCTTGCCTGCTGAAGATGAGAGCTGGTGGGTAGGGGCTTAGATATAATGTAGTGCCCCAATCAGCACAAAGCCCAGAGGGTGATCTTAACTGAGTCACTATCCCTCAGTCTAACCTCCCTCACTGAATGGTTGTGGGTGGTGGGTGGGAGAGAACCATGTGTGCTGCTTTGAGCTTCATGAAGGGAATGCAGGGTACTGAATGTAATATCTAATAAATAAAGATGGTAGAGTAATTTTGGAAAGGGGCAAAAAAATGTTTGAGAAATTCTGGGTCAAGTCATGCCTAGTGCCCTGTAGAATAATGTTCCACAGGCATTGAAAAAAGCCACCTCAATTCCATTATTCTGAATCAGAGCCATTTCCTGACTGTTCCTTGATATAACTTTAATCAACACATCATCAAAGGGAAAAACTGAGATTAAATGTCCACAATGTCAGTAGGGTATTATGAGATGTGATGAGAGACTTTTATCACATTATGATCTCCTATGCTCCATTAACCTGACTTGTAGACGTTGTTAGAGCCGTAGGCAGGCAGGCTTTTGGGGTGGGTTAGGTTTTTATTGTTATGGTTTTAAATGTTAACGTTTTAATGTATTGTTTTTATCTTGTACGTCGCCCAGAGTGGCTGGACATCCAGCCAGATGGGCGACTAATAAATTTATTATTATTATTATTATTATTATTATTATTATTATTATTATTATTATTATTATTATTATTATTATTATTATTATTATTATAGGATATGCTCCTATGATCTTCTCACTGATCATGTGTTATTGTCATGGTTATGGAAGGCATGTTGAAGAGACAAATCTTTGGTTGCATGCTTGCTTCAGATTCACTTTGTATAATTTTGCTGTGGATAAAAAAGTTAACAGTCTAATATCACAACATGATTTGCATGTGTACAGACACTGCAAGGGACTAGAGCACCTACAAGCACCTGGAGATTTTTCACTAACTTTGGCAAGTCTACTAGCAGATCACTTTAATGCCTAGGCTCAGGCACAGCTAGTTGCTGTGTTGTCAAAATGAATGAATGAAAGAATGAATGAAGTTTATGACTCACTTGACACATGGGGGTTTCCAGGCAACTTTCAAAATTTAAAGCATAAAGAATGGCAAGGTCTTGGAACGAGTGGTTGCTGGCCAGCTCCAGGCGCTATTGGATGAAACCGATTATCTAGATCCATTTCAATCGGGTTTTAGGCCCGGTTTTGGCACCGAGACAGCCTTGGTCACCCTGTATGATGACCTATGTCGGGAGAGAGACAGAAGGAGTGTAACTCTGTTGATTCTCCTTGATCTCTCAGCGGCTTTTGATACCATCGACCATGGTATCCTTCTGGAGAGGCTTGCGGAGTTGGGAGTTGGAGGTACTGCTTGGCAGTGGTTCCGCTCCTACTTGGCGGGTCGTCTCCAGAAGGTAGTGCTCGGGGAACATTGCTCGACACCGTGGGTGTCCACTATACCTTGTGGAACGCCTCTTCCGATATGAACCGGCCCGTACACTACGTTCTACTACGAAGGCCCTCCTCCGGTTTCCAACTCATAAGGAGGCCCGGAGGGTGGTGACAAGATCTAGGGCCTTCTCAGTGGTGGCCCCCAAACTATGGAACAGTCTCCCCAAGGAAGTGCATCTGGCACTGACTCTGCTTTCTTTTCGGCACCAGGTTAAAACCTTCCTATTCTCTGAAGCATTTTAATTTAAATTGATTTAATTTTAAAAATGTTATTGTATTGATTTTAGACTGTATTATTTTGTATTATATTGTGTAATTTATTGTATTTCCTATGTTATTGTATTTCTATGTTCACCGCCCAGAGAGCTATTGCTAGTCGGGCGGTATATAAATTTAATAAATAATAATAATAAATAATAATAATAAATAGGATCGCTCCTAAGTGCCCTCTTTGGTCATAGGGAGTCTAAAGAGAAGAACTTAAGAACAGCCTGCTGGATCAGGCCAATGGCCCATCTAGTCCAGCATCAAGTTCTCACAGTGGCCAACCAGATGCCCACGGGAAGCCCACAAGCAGGACCTGAGTGCAAGAGCACTCTTCCCTCCTGCCGTTCCCAGCAACAGGTATTCAGAAGCATACTGCATCTGACTATGGTGGCAGAATACAGCCTTCATGGCTAGTAGCAGAGCTTTGAAGTAACTAGTTACAAGTAACGAATTACTTGTAATTCATTACTTTTTTGAGTAACGAGTGGGTAATTCCTTTACATTTTGTTTGTAGTAGAACTAGGAGTAATTTTACTACTTTTGTGGAGTAATTGTAACGTTTCCAGAATTACTTTTGGGCATTACTTGGGGGGGAGCAGGGGAAGTCTTCTGCTCCTCTGATTTGTGGATGAAAATCATGTGCCTCAAAGTGGGCTTCTGTGCAGTGTCGCTCTTTCCTCATACTCTGAGAATGGGTAGGAGGCAACAAGGGAGGAGGCGGAGAGTGAGACGGGGTGGAGTGGAGAAAACATTTTAAAAAAAGATGGTGGTGAAGAATGGAGTGGAGGGAAAAAGGATCTAGAGGTCAAGAACATGGAGAAAGGAGGAGAAGGCAGCAGCAGAATGGTGATAAAGAACTGTGGAGGTGAAAGATGACAACATGTGTGTGTGTGTGTGTGTGTGTGTGTGTGTGTGAATGAGAATACTGTGTTTGCACTTGGCACACAAAGTGGCCTTCACCACCCTCTTTGGCTACTGTGCTGCATTTGCAATATTTTAACTTTTTTGCATCTCGGGAAAATGTTTGCTTGAGTGAGTGTCCCTTAGTTGGTAGCAGGGCAGAGTCTGGGAGGTGGTTAAGTTAGAGAGATTATGCTGGCTGGCTGAGTGGGGGGGTTGCACTTGGTTTGACGTGCAAAAATCTGAGTAGTGGTCTCTGCCTCCCTCCCCACCTCCCTTACCAGCGGAGAGACCACCATTGCTATCTTATGAATAAAAATAATTATTCTACTATCTCTGTATGTGTTTGTTTATTTTTAATGTTGTTTTAGGTTACTTAGATGTGTAGCAGCCAAGGCCAGCACCTCGTAGGTGTTTTTTTTAAGTAACTGAAATGTAATTGTAGTGATTACTGTTGAGCAAAAGTAAAGTAATCAGTTACTTTCAGAGCAATTGTAATGGTAATTACTACTTTTTTGGGCCATGTAACTGTAACTGTAATTCATTACTTTTTAAAAGTAATCTTCCAAGCTCTGGCTAGTAGCCACTGATAGTCTTATCTTCCATGAATTTTTCTAATCTTTTAAAGCTATCCAAGTTTGTGGCCATCACTGCCTCTTGTGGGAGTGAATTCCATAATTTAACTATGCGCTGCATGAAGAAATACTTTCTTTTGTCTGTCCTGAATCTTCCAACATTCAGCTTCATTGAATTCCCATTAGTTCTAAAGTTATGGGAGGGAGAAAAACTTTTCTCTAGCCACTTTCTCTATGCCATGCATCATTTTATACACTTCTATTATGTTGCTTCTGACTCATCTTTTCTCTAAAATAAACAGCCTCAAATGCTGCAAACTATCCTTATAGGGGAGTCGCTCCATCACCTTGATCATTCTGGTTGCCATTTTCTGAACCTTTCCCAACTCTATAACATGATTTTTGAGGTGAGGCAAACAGAAATGTACACCGTGTTCCAAATGCAACTGCACCATAGATGTATAGAACGGCGTAATGATATAAGCAGTTTTATTTTCAGTACATTTCCTAATGATCCCTAGCATGGAATATGCCTTTTTCACAGCTGCTGCACACTGGGTTAACATCTTTATCAAGCTATCCACTATGACCTCAAGGTCTCCTTCCTGATCGGTCACCGCCAGTTCAAACCACATGAGCATATATGTGAAAATAAGTTTTTTTTGCTCCAGTGTGCATAACTTTACACTTGTTTACATTTAATTTCATTTGCCATTTTATCGCCCATTCACTCAGGGCTCATCTATATGGGAGCATTTCTTCACAGGAAATACACTGGATTTACCTTCATAATACATTTGCACAGTCTACAGTTCCTGCTCAATGTTAGCTGCCAATCATTTTTTCCCCTTCACACAAGTAGGCATTCCTCTGGGGAGGATTAGTCCCGCTGTTTCCTTGTGGCACTGCCCTCTAATTATACATTTCCACTCTCTCTGGTTGCTGAGCATGCTCAGTCTGTTCTACCAGCTGCAATATGTTCCTTTAAAAAAAACAAACCCACAAGTGTGAATATCTGTATTTTCCATGCCTATGGTTGGTGGGATACAGCTGAAATACCAATCTTTGTTTGAGCAGTGTTATGCTTTTGCACACAAGTTGGGGGGGGAAATAAAGGAACCATTTGCAGTGACATAAAAAAGGCCAGCAGAATGGAGCAGAGCAACTGGAAGTTGCTTGTCAGTCCACAGGAAACAAAATGAAAGAAGGGAGGAGCAGATAGTGAGCATGGAGAGGGGAACAATTGACACACCCATCTAAAAGCATTGAAGCAAAGTGTCTGCAAGCACTAGACAAATGGAGTGAATTTTTTTCCCCCCATTTTGTATTATCAGCGGACTGGGTTAGTACGGATTTACAGGGGGGAAACTTCATGCTAGCTTCTGTTTGTCAGTAACGTCATGTGAACCATGCAAATTTAAAGGAGATGTGAGTAGCACCAAACAGTAAACCACCATGTAGATGAGCCCTCAGTTTGGAGAGGTCCTTTTAGAGCTCTTCACAATCCCTTTTTGTTTTAACAACCCTGAATAATTTAGTATCAGAGTCTGGGAGGCTCCTTGAGGATCATTTAGGATCTCTGAGCAATAAAATAGGCTGGATGTCAGCTAGAGCACAAGTAGCGTGGATCTCATCATGAATCTGACTGAACAGAGGCATAAGCACACAGTCATTTCTACCACATTGCAGTTGTAGCAGCAAAGAGATCATATCTGTCAGCTTCTGTTACATCCTTGGTGAATTGTCGAGCAGAACTGCTTAGAGTGTTAATCCAGTTGGTCCAGACCAGTGCAGCATCATTAACAAAAGACCACTCAGTAGCCTGCTGTGAGAGATCTGAGAATCACTTTGAGGGCAAAAATCACTTGGATCTGTGCTGAACTTGATGCCACAATTGGTACAGGTCCATTACAGTTCCCTGGAGCACCAATGATTTACAACTTGTAGGATCAGTTTCAGTTGTTGTAGCCCAAGGATACGGGCAGGACATTTGTGCAGTGAGGACAACAACATGCTCTCATGATCCCTACCCATTATGGCTGATAAAATCTAATAGGAGAGGACTGATTGGATGGGTCCAGGGAGTGGCTAATGTGTCATTGCTGAAGGATGTTATGCTTACTGCCTTGAAATAGGTGGTGATGCAGCCCTTCTTAAAGAGGTCTTCCCTGTATCCAGAGGTTTTAGAAAGTCTGTAAAATTCCCTTCCTTGGCAAGGTGATCAAGATGGTGGTGGCTGACCAGCTGCAGGTATGCCTGGAGGAAGCAGACTATGTAGATCCATTCCATATGGTTTCAGGCCTGGTTTTGATACTGAAACAGCCTTGGTCACCCTGATTGATGACCATTATTGGGGGAAAGGCAGGGGGAATATGACCTTGTTGATTCTCATTGACCTCTCTGTGGCTTTTGACACTATTGACCATGGTGCCCTTCTTGAGCAACTCGGGGTTGGGAACTGGAGGCACTGTATTAAAATAGTTCTGCTTCTACCTGCAGTGTTGCTACCAGAAAGTAGCAACAGGATACTGTTGCTTGGCCATGGGACTGCCTTTGAAGATAGTCTGTAGACTACAGCTAGTGCAGAATGTGGCTGCTGGGTTGGTAAGAGGGGACCATGTGTCACTGGTCCTCAGACCACTGCACTAGCTGCTGGTGAGCTCCTGATCCCAATTCAAGGTATTAGTCCTAAACTCAAGTACCTAAAAGAGTGCCTTCCCCAATACCAACCATCCCAGGCCCTACAATCTGCAGGGGTTTGATTTGTGGGGTCCTGCAAGGGTCCATTCTGTCTCCTATTATGCTATTCAGTATTCTATATGAAACAGTTCAGAGTTCTCATCCAGGGATTTGGAGCACGGTGCCATCAGTACATGCAGCTCTATTCATTCCATTGAATCAGGAGAGGTTGTGAAAGAGTTGGACAGGTATGTCAAAGGAGTGATGGGCTGGTGGTGAGCCACTTGGGATTGCCCAGTTGGTGGTGAGTTGTAACAGGACCTTCTCAATGGTGGTTTCCCATTTATAGAATGCCCTCCCTAATGAGGTGCATCAGTCTCCCTCATTAACGTTTAGGAGAAATTTAAAATCATTCCTGTTTACCCAGGCATTTGATGGCCAAAAGACCTGTCCTTGGCACATTCCTGTGCATCTTTATTTGAAAGTTGTTCAACTGCATTCATTGGCCCTTATTCCAAGGTAGGGATGTACCTTGCTACTCTGTACTTGTTTGTCACCTCAGTCAGCAGGGTAACTCTAAAACAATGACAACAAACAGAACAACATTAGTATAAGAAATCGTTGTTAAATATGTGCTGGGTTTGAAAACAGTACAGTTAAGTTCATCATAATCTTTTTTTTAAAAAAAAATCGGTATAGTTAAAGAGTGCTAATGCTCGCATGGAGAGACAGTAGATGAAGGAAAATAGAATGTAGCAAATATGAATTAAAAGAAAATGGAAGGATTTTTTCTCCCTTCACAGCAATGGAGCCAATCAAAGTATCCCATAAATGTGAGCTAGTGCTTAAGACACTGCACATATGGAGCAATAGCTAGTTGATTTTGCAATAAACAATATCATTATCATAAAGGAAAAGTGATTAGGCTGGCCCTAGAGAGAATCAAAACTGGTTAAGAAAGATTTCAAACAAAGAACCCTTTTAATGACAAGTGTCAGTTTAATAAGAAGTCTTCTTTTGCCACATAATGGAGCTGCGAGGTCAAATAATAAAATCTGATACATCAAATTAATGGATGAATTAAATACTGAATTATTTGTTACATTATCAAGAGATGATATGAATACAAAGTCTCAAATATTATAACAGAGGTAAATAAAAATAGGTTGCTTGGTTGACTTAGGGCACAATCCTATGGTCCCTGGGAGATTGTGCTATGGACTCTAATATTTTTCAGATCTCCCTCTCCAATGGTGGAGAAAGAGGTCCATTCTCAGAGAAGGAGATCCATCCTCACAAGACTTTCAGCAGCAGTGGAAAGATCTGCAGTTGGTACTTCTCAGACATCTGAACTCCAGCATTAGAGAGGACAAAAAGGGGGCATGCCAGGACCAGGAAAGTCTGTGGATCAACAGGATTTATAGCTGTCCAGTTTTCCCAACCCAAACAACTCTCAAAATGGGGGTGTGTGTGCTGGCTTGGCTTCTTGGAATTCCACTGGGCCCATGGGAAGGAGAATCATTTTGGGGGGGGGAGCTCCAAAAAGGAGCTAAAAAAGAATAATGCTCCCCCACAAACACACAACATCGTCTGCCCTTCTGGTGTGAGCCCAGTAGGGTTCTGGCATAACAGTTCGTTTCCCTTCTCCTACTCCCCCAGTGAGGTAGGATTGCTCTGTAAGGGTGTAACCCTATATTCAGCATTCACAGGATGGATAGCAAATGACAATAGGATTCAATGGAAGCCCCTTTATGTCAATGGGATGCCAGACATGCTGCTGCCATGATAGATAAGGGGGCATAACACCCTAGATCTTGGCTGGTTCAGATGAACCATGGTGTAAACTAACCACAGGTTGGGCTCTTCAGGCAAAACAATAAATTGCAGATCGCTTTTGAAATGGAAGTGGATGCTTCCAATTCCCTCCTCATCGCTGCACCAGAGAAGGAAGGTTGAGAGTTATACTTAAATTGTCCCAAAGCATGAAAGTACACTTAGCAGATCTTCTTCAAAATACTTGCATATAGATAGATGGTTATTCAGATTTATATTGTACTCTCCAAAATGTAGGGAGAGGAATGTTAAGTTGATGCATCCAATCTCATCCTTGTGGCTGCAGCAGAGGAGGAGAAGGGGCCAGCCTCATGTGCATAAGCAAACCAGGTCATAATGAAATTGTCAGGGGCAGGCTCTACACAAAGGCATCCTGGTTTTATGATGCATGGTACAAAGAGAGTGCAAGAGAGTGAGCAGACATTGATTATGGGCACAAACCTGGATGGTTTTAAAAGAGAATTAGACCAATTCATGAAGGATAAGGCTATCAGTGGCTAGTAGCCACAGTGGCTCTGTTCTACTTCCACTGTGGGAGGCAGTAAGCCTCTGAATAGCAGTTGTTAGGAATCACAAATGTAGAGAGTTCTGCTGCACTCAGGTCATGCTTGCTGGCTTCCCACAGGCATCTGGTTGACCACTGTGAGAACATGATGCTGGACTAGAAGGGCATTTGGTCTGATCCAGCAGGGCTGCTTTTATGTTCTTATGATTAGGTGGTCTTGTCCTTCCATAATCCTCCTCATGGCCTAACCAGACATTACATGGAAACATCTGTAATAATGTGTAACATGTGTAATAATGTCCAATAACCTTTACTTTTTTTACACCAACAGCATCTTCCTATAAAGCATTTGTAAAAATGTACATAATGGTGGCTGAGATAATGTCACATGCATCTTCATGTTTTGCCCCTCAGTGCTGGGTTTATCAAGGCCCAATTTCATACCATTGGAAGAGGCAGACCTTCTACTTAGAGGGCCCTTAAAAGAAACATATTTTTAGAAGGCTTTTTAGAAGTAGCTCGGCTTTGTCTAATTTAAAAAGGTAAAGGTGTCCCCGCACTTATAGTGCGAGTCATTTCCGACTGTTAGGGTGACGTCTTGTGACATTTACTAGGCAGACCATATATATGGGGTGGGATTGCCAGTTCCTTCCCCGGCCTTTCTTTACCCCCCAGCATATGCCAGGTACTCATTTTACCGACCACGGATGGATGGAAGGCTGAGTGGACCTCGACCCCTTTTACCGGAGATTCGACTTCCTCCTTCCGTTGGAATCGAACTCCGGCCGTGACCAGAGCTTTTGGTTACGTTACCGCCACTTACCACTCTGCACCACGGAGGGTCTATATTGTCTAATTTAATACCCCTGTAAAAATGCATTGGCTGTATGGACACATTTAGTGCAAATAATGCAGATCAGAAATTGAATTATTTTTAAAAATGTTGCTTATTGCACAGTCCACTTAAAACAGAAACACTTTTGACTATATTCTGCTGCCAAAGGCAAGTTATTCTTGGTCTTGGCTTTCTACTTGTTATCCACTGCATAACAGAGTTATAAAATGTGCCCACCTCTATTGTTTTTAGGAGGCTACAAAGTGGGCAGAATCACAAGACAGTAATACAAGTATACAAGTTGGCAATTATTCAAGAGGTGCTTTAGCCCGGCACACTACTTATTTTTTCTGAAACATGCCTGAGAGCAACTCTAAATGATTGGGGAGCTTGACACTTCCCATTAATGCTTCCATGGTTAACAGTTTTTCTGAATCTTCAAGCCAACCCCCTACCTGCTTCTGTAATTTAAATCCACTGCTTTTTAGGTATACACAAACATAAGGGGCTGAATCTTTTGTGTACACTTCAAGTTCATACTGCTGCTCCCTGCCCCCTGAATGCTGCCTCAGCCAGGGCAGAAGTTAGAGAAGTGGAAGGCAATGGAGGTGGTTCCAGCTCCCAGGCAGATCATCATTTCCCACTGATGCAGGCACTGGGATTAGAATTTCCACTATCCTTGCTGGGAATGTGATGGTATTCATGTGAATTTTTACTGACGGAGGCCCTTTTATCATCATGTTCCTACTGGGAATGCTGGGACTTGTCCCAATGCTCTCCTCTGCAGGAAAAGACACTCCACCAAAGACCTGGAGCTTCCACCTCCACCTCTCCTTCTCCAGCCCTGTGTAAGCTTGGTGGGCCCTTGAGGAGGCAAGAGGGGATGATGCTGGACAATCAAGTGCACCCTGCTCATAGCCTGCTTGCAAAAGGCCCTGCATCTACTTGTAAGTGAATAGGGGTGCTTACTCATTTGAGTGCCTGTATTAGATTGTGCAAGACAACCCTCCTGCTTTTCAAAATGCAATCTTCGTATCTGTGGTTTAAAACCACTGCTTATATGAATTCTGATAAACTGAGAGGTACTCTCTGGTACTCAATACCATTGCATGTCACCTATCAAATCAGTTCAATATTAAATACTGTTACATGTTGTAACTATCAGATATGAAATACCACAGCATGTCACCTGTCACTGGCAAATATTAAACACCAGTACAAACATCATGGAAAGTAGGAGAACCTAAGACATTGCCTTGTACCACATCAGACCAATGGTCCATCTAGCTGAGTATTATCTACACTGACTGGCAGCAGCTTCCAGGGTTTGAGATGGGGACATTCCTAGTCCTGCCTGGAGAGGTCAAGGATTGAACCTGGGAACCTCTGCATGCAAAGCCTCTGCATGTTCTGCTTCTGAGCTACGACTCTGTCTCACAAACCTGGTTCCTTCCATCAGCCAGTGAAGACCACTCCAGTACCCCAGTGTTTGCTTTCTTCTTCTCATTTCTTTCTCCTTTTGCATATCATGTCTATGGGAGTCTGAGCCTCCAGGAAGAGACTTCTCTTTTAATATCTGCATGGCACTGGGAAAACTTTAGGCACTTTATAAGTGTTATTAAATAATAATAAAAATATGGTGATCATACATTTTGCCTCTTCTTCTTCTTAGCATGAGCATGAGCATTTATTGCCCACCCTTCATCCAGAGGTCCCAGGGAGAGTTACAACAACCTTAAAATATAGTGTTGAAATTTTAATACAACCAGAATCACAAACTAGGGTGGGTCCTAAAACATTGTCTCAGGTATCAATGGCCAGGGTAAAGAGGTGCATCTTCAGCATTTGCCTAAAGCTGTACAGTGAGATTGCCAGACACACCTCAGTGGGGATGGAATGCCACAACTTAGGGTCCGTCACAGAGAATACCCTCTCTGGTCCACCCCTACCAAGCTTCTGATAGTGGTGGAGCTACCAAAAGGACTCCCTCTGCTGATCTCAGCACCTGAGAGGTTCACTCTGTAGGGAAGGAGGTGAACTTTCAGATACCCATGAAAAATACTGAAAACAATCCATTAAAAACACTGAAAACAATTCGACCCATTGGCTTTATCTTTGTCTTCCCCATCTTCAGACTAACCATGCCCGTTTCCAGAATGTCTTTATCTAGATCCTTGCCATCTAGATTTGTCAAGACTTTCATAGTTTTATTTTGAATGTTTTTCTACCTTGCACCATGCAGACACCACACAGTGAACGCTTTTGTCTCAGAACTTGGTTGTGTGTATTGTCCTGCAAAGTGAGAATGAAATTTTGCCTATTGAACAGGCAAGAGGCAAAGGCCAATTCAGATTAATTGGCGATCACTCGTGGCCGAGTAAGAGTGTCTTCCAAGGTAAGGTCTTTAACAGTAGGCCCATAAGTGACTGTGGAGGCCAATTCTGGATCCACACAGCCTCCCACAGAGAAATCGCCCAAAAGGATAATTTTATCCTCCTTAGGTATCTCTGATAAGGTGGTGTCCAGCTGGTTATAAAAAATGTCCTTGATGTCTTCTTCAGCATCTAACGTTGGTGCATGAGCACTTAGAATAGTTGCCTGCTGGTTTTTGGCAAGTTTTAACCGGAGAGTTGAGAGTCATTCATTAATGCCAATAGGAAGCCTACTCCATGTATTCATCGTTCCTGTTCAGGCAGTCCTTTTCAGAAGAAGGTATAACCTCCTTTTTCTTCCTTCAGTTGTCGTTCTCCTGCTCTTTGAGTTTCTTGGAGTGCTGCTATGTCAATATTAAAATGTCTCAACTCCCTTGCGATGATGGCAGTCCTGCGTTCAGGACATTCACTATCTGTATTGTCCAGCAATGTCTGTATATTCCATGTCCCATAATTCAATTGTCTTTTGCGACCGCTAAGTAGTGACCCCACTGGACGCGGTGATCCAGTCAGGGAGAGAGATGAGGCAGACTATGTTTAGGGCACCTTTTCTAGCCCCCTCCCCATACTGGGAGGTATGAGCAGAGTGGATCCTGAATAGGACTGCTCAGTCGTGGATATAGCTGCCACACTATTCAACTGCCTCAGTCCTTGAGCCAGAACGACTGAGTCTGTATCCACCGCCCATGTGCTGATCCATGACTAGGGGCTTCTGGATTTCACAGTCCTGCCCCTGTCACCATTTGCCGATTGCCATGGGACTTTTGGTTTGGTTTGGTTTGGTTGGAAGATGCCTGTGCGTGAATATGTTTTATGTGGAGAGATCGGCACACAACACTCAACACACAATCTGGAAGACTGAGGGGAGATATGATAGCACTCTTCAAGTACATGAAAGGTTGCCACATAGAGGAGGGACGGGATCTCTTCTCGATTGTCCCAGAGTGCAGGACACGGAATAATGGGCTCAAGTTGCAGGAAGCCAGATTTTGACTGGACATCAGGAAAAACTTCCTAACTGTTAGAGCCATACAACAATGGAACCAATTACCTAGAGGGGTAGGTACTGACACTGGAGGCATTCAAGAGGCAGCTGGACAGCCATCTGTTGGGAATGCTTTAATTTGGATTCCTGCATTGAGCAGGGGGTTGGACTTGATGGCCTTATAGGCCGCTTCCAACTCTACTATTCTATGATTCTATGATTGACAGAAAAAGGCTTTGATCCAATGGCATGGATAGCATGATGATTAGAAGTCTTATCTGCTGCAGCCTTCATCCACCTTCACAGCTGTTGTAACATACACATTGTTATTCTCCACCTGTTCTGCCATTGAGGACATTCTTGGATCTTTCTTTGTCTGGTTCCTCTCCCTTGACCTTACCGCCATGGGTGACCCTGCTGGGAGTACATGACTCCCGACGGCATCGCTCACAGGGTTCTTTGGAACACACAAGCCCACTCACCACTACAAGGTGACAATCCAGCGAGGGGGCAAATTCAGAAGGCTCATAGTGATTGTCCATCACAGGGGCTGATTTTACATATCTGTATTTTATTTGTTTGTTTGTTTTGGTAGATTTATATCCTGCTTTTCAGCTAGGGATTCTCAAAGTGACTAACAACATTTAGAAAACACAACAAATACACCAAGAACTACAGGCTCAGAACCCAAACCAAGACAACCAGCTCTGCTAGAGTAAGACCCAGCATCAGATGTTGCTTCCCACAGGACAGTTGATGTGAGTTGGCTCAGGGGAGGGCAGAAAGGGGGACGGTCCAATTGGAGTAAGCCCTGCTGTTGCCTTTTCCTCCTTCCCTCTCTCTCTCCTTCTTTCCCACAGAGCAGTTGGTGTCAGTTTGACCTGTGTGTGTGTTGGGGGGGCAGTCTAATTTGCTCTCTTGTGCAGCTCTCATTAATTTCAAAGAGGAGGTTGCTCAGGAGAACTTTCCCCAGAACCATTCTCCATGATTTAGATGTGTAGGTAATAGTCTCAAGATATGTATGTGGGGGAAGACGTAAAAGACATTTTGGCAGTGCTCCCTCAGGAAGGCAGTTGTATTATTGTGAGGTGCTCTAGGAGTCTCTGTGTAACAGACAGTTTTCATGTTTCCAGAAATGGGAAATCAGCCATTGTTGTTTCTTGTATTTCCTTCTTTGCCTCAAGAACACCTGAGCACAAGAGATGAGCAGATTGTTCTATTCCTTTATTGTTCTGTGGGCTTGTTCTGCCCGGTGTTTGGCTCCTTCAAAATTTGTCTTTAACTTTGAATTCCCCTTTAAGTCAGTATGTCTAAAAGGTGGCATGGGATGCTTAAAAACTTCTACTTTCTGATAAAGTCTGTTCCACTGTCATGTAGATTGTCCTGTCAGGAAGTTCTTCCTAATGTTTTGTCGAAACTTCATTCCTTTTAATTTGAAGCAGTTGGTTTGGATCCTGCCCATGTGCCTACAGAGATCTTCCCGGGTGGGGTCCAAAGGCTCCCACCCCTTCCCCTGCTGAAAATTAGGCTTGAAAGAAGCCAATAGAATAGGCTGTGTAGTGTGCTTGGCTGCAGTGTGTGTGTGGTGCCCATGACAGTTTTTCTGATTTGCAAATGTGCCCATGGACCTCAAAAGATTGGTTACTATCTGAAGCAAGAAAGAACAAATGTGTTCCATTTTCTATGTCAACAGCCCTTCAAATATTTGAAGATAGCTACCATATTACATCTTAGCCTTTCTTCTTCAGGCTAAACATACCCACCGCCTTCAACTTGTCCTCATAGGACTTGGTCCACATTCCATTTTGTCAATATCCTTCTTAAATCTATGGTAGCTAGAACTGGACATAGTACTCTAGGTGAGGTCTGAGCAAAGCAGAATAGGGTGGTACTGTTATCTCATGATCTGGACTCGATGTTTCTCTTGATACAGCTTAGAATTGCATTAGCCCTTTTAGCCACAGCATAACACTGCTGATTCATATTTAAGAGCATAGGAAACTGCCATACTCTGTCACACCATTGATCTATGTAGCTCAGAATTGTCTATGCCGACTGGCAGTGGCTTTCCAGGGTTTCAGACAGGGATCTCTCCTAGCCTTGCCTTGAGATGCCAGGGACTGAACCTGGGACCCTCTGCATGCAAAGCAGATATTCTACTACCACTGAGCTATAGCCCTTTAGTTTGTGGTCTAACTAAAACCCTAAGATCCTTTGCACATGACTGCTGTCAAAGAAGATAAGGTAATTCATAGCTCCAAAATATGGGGGAGAAATCCAGATGAAGGAGAATTTCAGAAGCATTCCTTGTCTGGGGAAACTTAATAAGCTAGTACTGGTCTCAAATAATGAGAGGCCACCTGGTTCATGCTCCAGATCTCCTAATAGTTTCCATAGAAATATATCCAACTGCTATGTTATCGGTATTAGAAAAGGCTGCTCTGCAATACCAAAATGATAATGCAGAGCAAAACTGGATTATCAGACTTAAGAGGAAAGGTCAATTGCAGTCAAAGAACTGCTTCCACACAATGCTCCCTTGACAAAAAGCTAAAGGCCACTAAAATGTATTTTCTCACAAAAATATCAACATCAAAAAGCAAGAAAAACCTATATGAAAGCAACATCTGTTCCCAATGCAACACCAGTCTCCAAGTATTATGTAGTATTTGGCACAGTAATAATCTCTACAATACATTCATTTTCAATTTAACTGGATTATCACCTTCAGAGCACATACCAGACAAAAATGTGCATGGATTTTATTCTGCAGTCTTCATCTTTGACCTTTCATAGTTGTATCTTTTAATAGAGAGCTCAATCCTGATAGCTCCCTGCCCCAATTCTAGATACAGTCCACATTTTTTTGAAGTAAGTGGCAAAATGTCTATTGATTTGAAGAGATCTGACTTGTACCTTTTGAACAGCATATTATTCCTCAGTCAGGTCCAGTTGCACTAAAACTTGTTAAAAAGTTAAGGCTCTGTGAACATCAAGCTTTTAAACCTACAAAAATATTTATGGCTTACCAAGGCAAAGCGATGTCATAAAAAGAGAATTGCTCTTTTTAAATACCATAGCCCTATACAAATGGTTCTTATTTTTGTTTCTTAAGTAGCCCCAAATGAATTAGTGAGATTATCAAGGGCACACAAAAAGGGCTGCCATTATGCAAATAAGCATATAGTTGCTTATTGGCATTACTTACTCTACATTTACTCTAAATTTATTTAATATTCTTATCACCTGTTTTCCTTGCTAGGAGAATCCTAAGCAGCATAAAGCGTAAAACAACTAATTGTAACATGAATTAGAATACTATAGATATTCAATGATATAAACACCACAATGGGTTGCATTCAACTAAATCATTGTGCATGCGGAACAACTTCTGCAAGTGCCCTAACTCTCTGGAGAAGATTTGGAGGGGCACAGGGAGAGTAGAGCAGGGGTGGCCACTCCGTGGCTCTCCAGATGCTGCTGAACTACAGCTCCCATCAGTCTCAGCCAACACAGCTCATGGTCAGGGATGATGGGAGCTGTAGTCCAGCAGCATCTGGAGAGCCACGGAGTGGCCACCCCTGGAGTAGAGGAAGGGAAAGTTCCATTGCACATGTTAGCTGGATACAACCCAATAACCCTATTGGGGCATTATCCTAGTCGCCTCCAGATGTTGACTACAACTCCCATAATCCTGACCATTGGCCATGCTGGTTGGGATTGATGGGAGTTATAGTCTAAGAACATCCATAGGCCATCACATTGACTAACCCTGCCCAATGCAAACTTAAATGTGTGGCAGGAAAGAACAAGTATCCTCATTAGCTGTGTTCTCCACCATCTATGCATTGCAGAAGATCTGACAGGGAAATGTGCTTTATTTGTACAGGCTCCCCCCATGATTTGAACCCTGTGCAAACAGGGCCTACATCATGGGGAAAGTCTAAGTATGCAGAACACACTCCCCTCTTTACACTTTCCCACCTATGCATACATAGACAGTGGAAAGGTGTATCTACCAAGGATACAACAGTGAGGGTGGGTGAGTGGACACAGTCCCACTCTCTCCCATACAGTTAAGATCATGTGGAGGATAACCCCCAAAGAGGCCCCATAAGTTCTTATAAATGGCAAAGTAACACTAGTGGCAGAAGAGAACATTACCACCTTGTTTTCAGTGGCTCCATGAGCATCCTACCCCTACTCTGAATATGACAGCACCAGCTGCAGGTAAGCCCCATCATCCTCCCAGCAGAAAGTAGAGAAGTATTTTCTCTTAATGCTCAAAAAGCTTAAACTTTAAGGCATGGGTGGCTAAACTGGGGCCCTCCAGATGTTGCTGAACTATAACTCGGATCAGCCCCTACTAGCATGTTCAATGGTCAGAGATGATGGGAGATGTAATTCAGCAACATCTGGAAGGCCACAAATTAGCCACCCCTGCTTTAAGGAGATAATAAAGCAAAGTGTCTATTGGCTAATCAGTAAAGAAAAAAAGGAAGAGAGAAAATTAATGACTCATCCTAAAAAAATACAGTGTTTCACATACATATTACAACCCTGTGAGACGGCAATCTGTGGCCCTCCAGATGTCATTGAACTCTAATTCTCATCATTCCTGAGCATTGGCCAAGCTAGAAGACAACATCTGAAAGGCCACAGGTTCCCCATCCCTGCTGTAAGGTTAACCAGTAGTAGTATAATATTGTAAGTGCCTTCCAAAAATTTGGAAAGGACTGGGGTATTTATATAGCAAATGAAAAATGGCAGTGGATCTCATATAACTATTTGTAAACTTTATTGTCTGCAAGGTCAAATGGTTTTATTTTGTGAAAAAATTCAACAGCAACGGTATTTAATCCCCCATAGGTTAAAACATACCATTTATAATTTGTATTAGAGATGTGGAGCTCCCATGGGTGATTTTCTACATACTTTCTGGAACTGCGAAAAGCTCAAATTGTTTTAGAGACTAGAGTTAAAGAATATAGACAAAATGACAGGCAAGTGAATTCTAGCTGAGTGTTTTGTTAGGATATTCGAAGGTCATAATTGGGGCTGTTGACTTGGAGCTGGTCATCAATCTTTTGTCCACAGTTACTGGATGAAACATTTTTCTTAGACTACAGAACAATTGTATAGAATTTGAAACTTTACTACTGTTGGCTGCAATCCTATACCTACTTACCTGGGAGTGAGACTCATTGAACTCTATTGGACATCCTTTTGAGCAGACCAGTAGAGGATTGCACTTTTAGTACTATGTAGTACCACTCTGTGGGTGTCGCTCAATTGAAAATCACTTTGTAAAATGCTATAGTCCTTATTTGTAATGTTTTGGACTTAAAAACAACAGGTTTATGAAAGTCTTTATGTACTGTTTTCGGAGTTGTAACTAATTAATTCAAAATTTATAAAATAAAAATCTGAATAAAAGTTTAATAAAACCAGCCCCCTTTTCCCTGAAACAGTATAATCACAACCTAAGCACACTTTCACACACAATCCTAATAAAAACAACAGTAAAACTATAAGCCCCATCACCTACAGACTTATGCATGGAAGATCTCCTGGCAAAGGAAGGTTTTCAGCTGCTGACAAAAAGTAGGCTGCAGACATTTTGTCACCTGGAAAAGATGCAGCATCCCTCTCCCCCGCACACATTCCATGTTCAGAAGCCAACCGGATTGGCAGTTGGATCTTATGTCAACAACATCCTCAGATGCGGCATCCTCTGCCGCACCTGAGGACAGCAGGCTAACTTAGGAGGCATACAGGCTGTGTGGAATACACAGCTCTGCTTTCCAACATCTCTCCATTGCTCCCCACTTCTCAGCATCTGTTGCATGTGGCAGCCACCTCGCTCTGCCTAATGGTAGGGAAGGCCTTGAGTGGGCTTTCCTTGGCAGCAGGTTCCAAAAGTGGGTGCCACAACACAGTCCTGCAGTTTTTATCTTGCTAAAGGATGACAAAGATTGCAGAGCCTTTCAAGCCAATCTCAAAGGACAGGGAACAACACATGGGAGGAATTGTTCCCTTAGGTATAGAGAATCCAGGCCATTTATGGCTTTAAACTACCAACATTTTATCTATTTATTTATTTAAATCAGTGGTGAAGAAACTCCAGTCTGCAGGCTGAATTACGCCCAGCAAGGGTTTTAATTTGACCCATGAGGCTGTTTCCCACAAGCCACATCCATCAGCACCATACCTGATGTCGTGAGTCATGTCAAATGTGGAACAGGTAAAGGAAAAATCAGGAGTTTCAAGTGCACTCCCAATTGCTCCTTGGCAAGTGGGGACAGTTGAAAGTACTAAGCAGCCAGTCAGCACTGGCAGCAAGCCCCTTTGAAGTTGTCCATATGCAGGGCAATGATGATATTCTGTTCCCCAACCCAGGGGTAGCTAATGTATTGTCCTTCAGATGTTGTGGTCTATAACCCCCATCATCTATGACCATTGAATTGTACCCCAAAGCATCTGGAGGTCACCATGCTGACTACCCCGCCCCAAACAATGGAAATTCACACATTCAGCTTCTGAGATTTTAACCCTATCTTCACAGCCATAAGGGCTCAAAACTTGAGAGAGAGAGAGAGAGCACACCAAGATACTCAGGATGTTTGTTTCTGTGCTCAATACCTTGCACACTTTACTTTCAGAATACACATATCCCTTGAGAAACATCACACCTCATGGGAAACATACACGGTTTCTTTCCCATCCTATTCTTCCAGTGTGCACATCTTTCTTAGCTGTTTTCTATCCCAGCCTCTTCTTAGCTTAGAGATCTGACAGGATCACTGCTTGATATATGCTGGTAACTCTTAAAAGTCACTCAAGGCAATTGTAACATTACATGCTTGACAATGAGCTGTTGGCTCAAAGGAGCCTAGTAATTTCATTTCTTTTACACTCCTGAAAACATCTACAGTGACATGAAGTAAATGTCAAGTTAAAAATAACAATTTATAGATTGTGATTCCGAAATGTGGATTCATTGCATTTCTTTAAGTTGATGTATACATGAACACTGCAACTGCAAATTTTAGCTCCCTAATTCAATATATATTAGTTTAAATATGAAATATATGTGTGCCCATTTCTCCAGATGCTCACCTCTCAGAACTCCTGAAAAGATTTCACTACAACCTTCTGTTCTTACTCCTACCAAATTTAACATCACAATTCTTCTCCCATGTAAACATGCTTAACTTTGTGTCATTGCATTGGTCACTGAATCAGAAAGTAGCATAAAGGATACATGTTCTGTATATTATATTTTCCATGCAATAAACAGTATAGCAACCTCTTGAGATGTCTTTGACATATTGGGTACATATTGGGGAACAGCTGCAGCACTAGGGGACTGAAGAAGACCTGCCCTGGGAGTGAGTATCTGAGCATCTGGGTGCTTGCTGCTTGCTCCTTTGGGTTGCTGTCCCTCAAGACAGCTGGTCCCTGTTAAGTGCTGCAAGAAATGGGACCCCCCCTGCCTCACCCTGGCTCCAGAGAGAGGCTGCAGTTAATCTTGCAGCCTCTTGCATCAGCTGCTGGCTGGGGCAGGAGGCATAAAAGCCCAGCTGCCCTTGGGCAGCGGGTCTGCCGCCAGTATGGTCGCCACCAAAGGGGTGACACCAAAGCGGTTTGCCCCTTAGGGAGCCCCTTAGGGAGTCTCGAGAGTGAGGATGCTACCCCCCTTCTGTTACCTTTTTTCCTTTTTAATTAATTAATTTATTTTTATTTATTATTTTATTTATACCCCGCCCTTCCTTCCAGCAGGATCCCAGGGCGGCAAACAGAAACACTAAAAACACTTTAAAACATCATAAAAAGACCTTAAAATACATTAAAACGAAACGTTAAAAATATTAAAAAAAACTTTAAAAACATCTTTTAAAAAAGGGTTAAAGATATTAAAAGACATATTAAAAGCAATTCTAACACAGACGCAGACTGGGATAGGTCTCAACTTAAAAGGCTTGTTGAAAGAGGAAAGTCTTCAAAAGGTGCCAAAAAGATAGCAGAAATGGTGCCTGCCTAATATTTAAGGGGAGGGAATTCCGCAGGGTAGGTGCTGCCACACTAAAGGTCCATTTCCTATATTGTGCAGAACGAACCTCCTGATAAGATGGTATCTGCAGGAGGCCCTCACCTGCAGAGCGCAGTGATCGATTGGGTATGTAAGGGGTAAGACGGTCTTTCAGGTATCCTGGCCCTGAGCTTTGTACACCAAAACTAGAACCTTGAACTTGGCCCGGTAGCAAATGGGCAGCCAGTGCAGTTGTTTCAGCAGCAGGGTGACATGTTGGTGATACCCTGCCCCAGTGAGCAGTCTCGCCGCTGCATTTTGCACCAGCTGCAGCATCCGGACCAACCTCAAGGGCAGCCCCACATAGAGTGCATTCCAGCAATCCAGCCTAGAGGTTACCAGTGCGTGGACAACATCTCCATAACATCTGAATCAGGAAAGGTCGTGCAAGCTGTGGACTGCTGCCTGGACTCGGTGGTGGGCTGGATGAGGGCCAATAAACTGAGTCTGAATCCTAGCAAGACGGAGGCACTATGGGTTGGTGGTTCCTGAGTTCAGATAATTAGTCAGTTGCCTGTTTTGGATGGGGTTGTACTCCCTCTGAAAGAGCAGGTCTGTAGTCTGGGGTGCTCCTGGATCCACCTTTGTCGCTAGTGGCCCAGGTGACCTCAGTGGCTAGGAGTGCCTTTTACCAGCTTCGGCTGGTAAGACAGCTGCAGCTATTTCTGGACCGGGATAGCCTGACCACTGTTGTCCACGCACTGGTAACCACAAGGCTGGATTACTGTAATGCACTCTATGTGGGGCTACCCTTGGGGTTTGTCTGGAAGCTGCAGCTGGTGCAAAATGTGGTGGCGAGACTGCTCACTGGGGCAGGGTATCACCAACATGTCACCCCACTGCTGAATTGCACTGGCTGCCCATTTGCTACTGGGCCAAGTTCAAGGTTCTAGTTTTGGTGTACAAAGCTCTATACAGCTCGGGGCCAGGATACCTGAAAGACTGTCTTATGCCTTATATACCCAGTCGATCACTGTGCTCTGCAGGTGAGGGCCTCCTGCAGATACCATCTTATCAGAAAGTTAGTTCTGCACAATATAGGAAATGGACCTTTAGTGTGGTGGCACCTACCCTGTGGAACTCTCTCCCCTTAAATATTAGGCAGGCACCATCTCTGTTATCCTTTCAGCGCCTTCTGAAGACTTTCCTCTTTCAACAAGCCTTTTAAGTTGAGACATATCCCAGTCTGCGTCTGTGTTGGAATTGCTTTCAATATATATATATATATATATATATATATCCTTTTTAAAAAGATGCTTTTAAAGCTTTTTTAAAAACAATGTTTTTAACATTTTGTTTTAATGTATTTTAAAGTCTGTTTTTATGATGTTTAAAGTGTTTTTAGCAGTTTTGTTTGCTGCCCTGTGCTCCTGCTGGGAGGAAGGGCGGGATATAAATCAAATAATTAATAAATAATAAATAAATATTAGGTAGACATTTAGGTGGTTCCACACTCCCACACCCTGCAGAAAGTTAGTCTCATGAAATAGTCCATAAAACATGATATTTGACCGTAACAATGCATTGAGAAACCAATGCAGAGAAGGAAACAGATTTCATAAACTCCCCTCCCTACTCTGTAGCATACCTTTTGCTACTATACAAATTAATTTTATAGATTCTGTGAAATTATTTTGTCTGGCCGAAAGAAATAGCAGTAATTTATCAATGTAGTTCATCAAGGAAGAATAACACCTTTATTATTTATCTTTGTTTATCGGTATGATTTTTAGGCAAGCCAGTGCTGAACTGCAACAGAACTACCTATAATATATAATTCATTTTTTATTGTTAAGCTACTACCAAATAGGCATACAATTGGATCAAAGGTTTTTTTCTTCTTCTCCAGATTTAAATCCTTGTAGTCCAGTGTCTCAGCAGTAAAATTATCGAAGGAAAGTGGTGGAGCAAAAATGATCAGTGGTGTCCATAATAGGACTGTAATAACTCAGTACTGTTTTATAAATTTTTGATTCACTTTGCTTCTTTTTATTTGACCGCTCACCAAGTTCTAGCCTTTATCTGATCATCTTTGTATTAATAATACATTACAGTGGGTTGCACAAAAAGCAAATGCTCCTATTCCCTAAGAACACATGTACCAACAAATATATCCACTGAAATAGATCAAAATTTGTCAAAAACAGTTTTTTCTTTCATATGCTTCTCTACATGTGAGATTTCCCTGCATTTCTTTTTATTAGGGCTGCTGCATGTTTAATCATTTCCATTATTTAGGGTTTCTTTCTTTTGGGGGTGTATTTGTATGCATTTAAAAATTAAAACAAAGTGATTAATATTTCAGCGTTCTTCTATCCTTTCAGTGCCTAAGTTCATCAATGACCTCAGTGTATGCTTAGTTTTCATTCAGCATCTAATGCATTTATACAAGGCCTTTTTTGCCATTTACAAAATCTCAGGCTGCTTCCAACACACGCTGTGCCTTTCCCTTTCTGCTTTCCTCTCTGATCAGGTGCAAAAGTGTGATAATATTCTCTTCACTGTCTGATAGGGTAATATTATAACTGGCTTACAAAGCACTACAGTAATATGCTCACAGTGGTAACTTACTCCACTTATTAGGATGGTTTCTACATCCACCCTAATCTAATGCTATAACTGACAGCTAGAATTGTCCTAAAGAAAGGCAGGTCCCATTGGTCCTGGGGCCTACTGCAATACACTCTTTGTGGGGCTGCCTTTGAAGGTGTTCCCAAGGCTGCAGTGAGAAAGGATCATATGAGGAGCTGCCAGTGTGGTGGAGTGGTGCTATAGATTGTGTGGGGGCAGGGCAGGGTGGCAATGAAGTAGGGGTTCGGCGAGTGCACCGGTGGAGTCAGTCTGGTGTTCCCAGTGGTGTACTCATATAGCCCTGACTTTGCCACAGCTCTCCCCTTTTTCATCCAGGTATGCAGCAGCAACTCTATGACACCACCCCACCATGCTGATGCTTAGGACTCTGCATTGGCTGCCTTCTAGTCACCAATTCAAGGTACTGGTATTGGTGTACAAGGCCCTATATGACTAGAGGCCCAACTATCTCAAGAGTTCCTCTCCTAATTCCTTCCAGCCCATTCTTTAAGATCTGTGTGGGAGCCCCTGATCATGATGCCATTGGTTGGCGAGGCCCAAGTCACAGTGACACTGTCGCAATGTAAGTCCTCCAACTTTTGGAACTCTCTCCCAACCAAGATTCAGTTGTTCCCCCACACTGCTGATATCTAGGTGTCATCTTAAAATGGATTAATTTTGCTAGCTGTAAATTTCAATGGAAGCTGCCTATTGTTTTAAGGTTTTTTAAAAATCAATTCGTACTCATTTTAATTATTATTTTATGGTATTTGGATTATGTTTTAAGATTGTTATCTACCCTGGTCTCCAACAGTGCTGGACAGAAGAACACCAAACAAACAAAACAAGTGGATTTCCAAAACCATTACAGTCCAGTATCAGCTTTATCAGCAAGTCAAAGGCAAAAAAATCAGCACTGGATGATACATTCTGTATTTCTCAAGTGCAGGACTGGAAGTATAAAACGGAGCACCGATTTCCTAAATCAGTAGCCACCTAGACATACCTGGAGAGACAGATTGTCCAAAGCAATGGTTAGCCACAAGTAGCATCCTGGGGACTAGCAAGTATATATCTGTTGCTACAGAACTGAAAAACATGCTCGCAGAACTATAGATGCTTTCCTAAGGACTCATTTTCCTTCCTTCCTTCACAAGTAATTTACCCATTTTTTATTGTTTAAAAGAAGCCCTTTGCATGCAAAATATCAAACAGGAAAAGCCTAATTCCAGCTAAAATTTAGATTGCTTTTGAAAGCCAGTGTTGGCTGAGTCCCATGAAGAACTAAAAAAAAAGAGGAAAAAGAAAGAAGCTCATTAGTTCTCACTACTCCTATGCAACATTCCAACTAATTATGTCAGGGTACAGAAATATATCCCTGTGTGGGTAGAAAGATATTCTTGTTTTTCAAAATTAATCTAGCTGAATTAGCAATGATACAACTCCTCAGTCATCATCTCAGCTGCAGAAGAATTGGACTAGAAGCTATTTTTCAGTCTCCGTTTGGGAATCATTTTCTCAGCAAACAAACCAGAGATAAACAAATGGTCTCTTGCCTGCCCACATTTATGCCCATCTGTTTGGAAGGCATCAAGCCTATTCAAAAAGAGCCCAGAACCATACCAACTCAGACTCATGCTAAGCCATGAAGATTTCATACGGCAACAAGCCAACATTGGAATGATCATCTGTCCTGCCAGATATTCTCCTTCTCAAAAAGAACGAAAGCACAGCAAACTTCTTTTCCCTTCATCACACCTGTTGTTATCCCTCAGCAAAAACAAAAACACTAGAACAGGGAAGGCTAGGAAAATGTGGCACCTATACGTATTCCATATCATTTGTGGATAATGAGACTACTAGTGGAGATCAAGGTATCTCATACCCAGGATCACTAAATACATAAGAAGAGCCTGCTGGAGTCCAGCATCCTGTTCTCACAGTGGCCAACCAGATGCCCATGGGAAGCCCACAAGCAGCACAGGAGCACAAGAACACTCTCCCCTCCTGCAGCTTTCTCAGCTGGTTTTCAGAAACATACTGCATCTGATTATGGCAGCAGAGCACAGCATCATGGCTAGTAGCCATTGATAGCCTTACCTCTGTGAATTTGACTCATCTTCTTTTAAAGCCATCCAAGTTGGTGGCCATCACTGCCTCTTGTGGGAGCAAATTCCATAGTTTATCTTTGCGCTGCATGAAGAAGTACTTTCTTTTGTCTGTCCTGAATCTTCCAACATTCAGCGTCATCGTATGTCTACAAGTGCTAGTGTTATGAAAGAGAGAGGCTGTGTCTGCTGTGTCCATAAGACCATATTTCCAAAGTTCTTCCCTCATACCTAGTTCCATGCAGTCTAAGACTGAGGTGAGGGGGTAGAAAGTGAAGCTATGAACAAACAGGAGACAGACAGGATGTAGAGCTGCTCAAGAGAGAGAAATACCTATTGGGAGCTGTTGTACCATCAAAAGTACAAAGACTGTGCCTCAGTGGAAAAACACATGCTTTGCACACAGAAGGTCCCAGATTCAATTCCTGTCATCTCCAGATAGGGCTGGGAAAGATTCCTTGCCTGAACCTTGGAGTGCTGGTGCCAGTCAATGTAGATAATACTAAGCTAGATGAAGCATTGGTCTGACTTGGTATGAGGCAGCAACCTATGTCTTTATGTTCCTAAAAGTAAGCAGATGGCATCAGGGCATTTTTGAAAGGTTCAGACTGTCATCTTGATTTAAAATTATGTCTAATTGTCATAGAATTATAGAATCACAGAATCATAGAGTTGGAAGAGGCCTATAAGACAATCGGATCCAACCCCCTACTCAATGCAGGAATCCAAATTAAAGCAAACCCAACAGGCGGCTGTCCAGCTGCCTACTGAATGCCTTGTGTTGGAGAGCCCACCATCTTCCTAGGTAATTGGTTCCATTGTTGTACCTCTCTAACAGTTAGGAAGTTTTTCCTGATGTTCAGTCAAAATCTAGCTTCTTGCAACGTGAGCCCATTATTCCATGCACTCTGGGACAATCAAGAAGAGATCCTGGCCCTCCTCTGTCTGGCAACTTTTCAAGTACTTGAAGAGTACTATCATATCTCCCCTCAGTCTTCTCAAGGCTAAACATGCCTAGTTCTTCCAGTCTCTCCTCATAGGGCTTTGTTTCTAGTTCCCTGATCATCCTTATTGCCCTCCTCTGAGTCTGTTCCAGTTTGTCTTCATCCTTCTTAAAGTGCAGTGTCCAGAACTGGATGCAGTACTCAAGATTAAGCCTAACCAGTGCTGAATATAGGGGAATCAATACTTCATGAGATTTGGAAACTATACTTCTGTTAATGCAGCCTAAAGCAGCATTTGCCTTATTTGTAGCCACATCACACTGTTTGATCATATCAAGCTTGTGATAAACAACAATCCCAAGATCCTTCTCTCATGTAGTATTGCTGAGCCTAGTATAACTAGTATCTTATAACTGTGCATTTGGTTTCTTTTTCCTAGCTGTAGAACTTTGCACTTATCCCTATTAAATTTCATTCTCTTGTTTTCAGCCCTGTGCTCCAGCCTGTGAATATCCCTTTGAATTTTGTTTCTGTCTTCCAGGGCATTAGCTATCCCCTCCCAATTCTGTATCATCTGTAGATTTAATAAGCATTCCCTGCACCTTCTCATCCTATTAATAATCCTCATTAATAAAAATATTGAAGAGCACTGGGCCAAGGACTGAGCCCTGTAGTACTCCCCTCATTACCTCCCCCACATTGGCTTCTTCTACTGTCTTCCCCCTTTTTTCCTTGATGGAATTGTTTGCCATTGTGCCTTTAGAATTTCCTGTGTTAGAAACTCCCACCCATTTTGGACTCCTTTTCTCATTAGGGTTGCTTGCCATGCAACCTTACTCACCATTGTTCTGAGTTTGTTAAAACTGGCTTTCCTGAAGTCCAGAGTATGTATATGGTTACTCTCAGCTTTTGCTTCCTTTAAAATCAAGAACTCAAGTATAACATGGTCACTTTCCCCCAGAGTTTCCATAACTGCCACTTCATCCACCAAGTCATCTCTGTTGGTTAGAATCAAGTCAAGGATAGCTGATCCTCTAGTTGCTTTTTCCACTTTCTGTTGGAAAAGTTATCAGCAACACAAGTCAGGAGTTTCTTGGAGGTGTCATATTTGGCAGAATTTGTCTCCCAACAGATACTGAGTAACTGAAGTCCCCCATTACTTCTGTATCATGCCTCCTCAAAACATTGGCAATTTGCTTTTCAGTCACCCCACTTTGGCTAACTTTAAAAACCCAGGATAGACAAGGATCTAATGAGCAGGTGGTTGGGCACATCACTGCAAGCATCTTGTCCACATCATAAGGCCCCAGTAACTGGAATTGATCTCACAACACCAGTTGCAACATTGCATTGGACACCTCAGCTGGCACTGCCACAATAGAAGTATCTAAATCACTGCAGAGCTGAGTGACTTTGTCCTCGAAGTGTTAGCCAGCTGGTTACAGCTGGACACTGTCCCCCTGGTCAGGAATGACCAACCTCCAGACCACACAGAAGAACTCAGCTGGATGGTTCCTCGTGGACGCAATGGAGACAGCAAAGGAAGACCTTTTTGCTGCCCCCACTGCCATATGGTAGGCCCAAATGTGAGCCTGAACACGTGCTTGGTCTGCTCTGAGCAAGATCTACACCACTTATACTCTAGCCCTTGTCTGTTTCATTTCATCAACCACAGCTCCTCAGTATACCAGGGAGCAAAGTGGGCTCTATGGCACCAGAAAGGCTCCTCAGAAGCAATCATGGCAATGGCCCTACAAGTCTCACCATTCCATAGTGAGACTAGGGCCTCAATAGGACCACCTGTTCTATCCACTGGAAAATTCCCCGAGCATTCAGGAGTCTTATCAGATTCCAGCAGTCTCTGGGGGTGGATCATCCTTTCTCCAACCTGGTGTTCTTTGGCTAGGGTTGCCATATTGCCCGGTTAGCCGGGTTTTACCCGGATTCTATGCATGCCACCCAGCGCCCGGCTAGCTCTTTAGGTGGCCCGGATTCTCAGCTTTAATTTAAAAAAAAAATTAAGTTTCTAGGTGGTCCGGTTCTTGAGATATGCATAAAAACGTCAGCCCCCCTGACTGTTAAATCTTTCTTTAAACAGTACTGTATACTATAGCACTTCGTAGCTTTAACCCCGCCCGTTCAGGATTGCAGCCAATCAGGCATTGTGTTTCAGTTTCATTGACCTGAGGCAGTCTCTAGAAAACAAAATGGTGGTTTCACCTCCTGTTTATCTGAAAATCTCATAAATTGGTTAAGTATATACATTTCCGTTTGTTTTCCTCTTGTGTGCAGGAGTCAGATCTTGGGCAGTGTTTTGAAAACCTTCCCAATGCTTGTTTTTTGTAAAAGCAATGCTAATCCCATATGCCCAGAGTAAATCCCATTGAATTCAATAGGACTTACTTTTGAGTAGACATGGTTATGAATGTGCTCAAAATCAGTGGGACTTTGGAGTGAATGTAAAAAAGAATTGTGTTTGTGTTCTAACTTCTGCCCCCTTCTCCAGTCCTATTTTAAAGCAAGTAGGCAGGGCTTACTTAGGTATTACAGTTTTTATTCTGTTGGAGAGTAATACTGATTTTTTAAAAACTAATACTGATTTTTCTGCAATGACCAACTGGTTTGACAATAAACTATTATATGGGCTGTATATATTTATACATCTGCAGTGTGTGCGTGTGTGTGTATGGAGTCTTTCCAACAACCCTGTGAGGTAGGGTTGTTGGAAACCAAGGCAGCTCACAACAAGAAATAAAGCCATTTAAAATCCAATAACCATAAAAACAAGTATAAACAGTTGCAAAACAGCGTAAAGTGGCATGATTCGGAATTTTGGGTTGTGTGAATGAAGTTGCTTATCACTTGAGGTTGCATTTCTGTCCCTGTTTGAGTAAGCCCCACTGAATACACTGGGACTTGCTTCTGAATAAATAAACCTAGGATTGCACTATAAATATCTTTACAGTTTGTGTAAATAATAAATATATTTGATAGTCATGCTTATATAAATATTTCTTCATTTATCATATTTTTGGTTTTTGGTTAGGAATCCTGACTGGTTGTGAGATGCTTAGTTTTTTGCCTTACTCATAGGAATTTTGTTGTGGTTGGTATGGTATTACATTTAGGAAAGTGTTACTGCCTTCTGTGTTTTTTTTTCCTATTTGCATTTCACTTATCTTTAACCTCACTCCGTTACAGCCATAGAAGCAACAGCAGCATATGCAAGATAATTAACTCCCATTAGTGATAAGAACAAGAATTTATAATTATTATTTCAATTAAAACAAGAGGCTTATCAATACTTTGAAGAGGACCAGATATTTATTTTCTTTCTGAGCCCAGGAATGGGTCTTTCATGATGCCGGGGGGGGGGGAGCAGGAGAGTAGTCGATAAGACAGACATCCTGGCATTGATAATCTAATTAGCAAGGTATGTGTGGAGTTGTTGCACACTTCCAGGCCCAGTTTCATTTTGAGTATGGAGGTGGAACCTGTGTAGATGTGGTTGAACAAAGGGAGAAGAAATTTTGAGTTAAGCAAAGCTCTGCTTTTATAAAACCTAAGAAACATACAGATACTTTGAATGTCTGAGTGCCTGCACCAGTGGAATACTGGAGGAACTTGTAAAACTTGCTGCAACAGTATTTAGAACTGAGTATGTGGTGTGAAAGACTCCTTTTCCTAATGTTTTGGCTTCTTGTTTTTCTCCACCCACCACATCTTTGAAATATATTGTATAGGGTTAACCGTACTGCTGCCCTGACTTACTTTATGTTTGTTGCTATTTTGTGTTTTTATTATGTCTTTATATTGATTGTGTATTTTTATTGTTTTTATTATATTTGAAGCTGTGCTGAGCTCTGTTTTTAACAGCAAAAGGGCAGGATATAAATTCTCTTAATCAATCAATAAATACTCCATAGTGTTGGCAACTAGAGTCTAGGCATTTAAGGCTGAAAATGTTGCTTTTAAAAAAAAGATTTCTCACATCTTTCCCCAGCTTTTGGTGGTAATTCCTAGGCACAAAAACAAAACAACTGGACAATCCAAATATTAATATGCAAATATTTACATAATATGCAAATAATATGCAAATAATTTGCATAATATGCAAATAATATGCATAATATGCAAATTAACCTGCCCGGATTTGTGGAACTGGAATATGGCAACCCTATCTTTGGCTGTTTTGGACTACAACTGTCAACAGCCCCAGCCAGATGGCTAATGGTCAAGGATGATGGGAGATTTAGTGCAACAACAACCTCTGGAGATTTGGGAAGGCTGATCTAGATACTGTATTTTCATCCTGAGCCTATTCTTCACTGATAGCCATTTAGATATATGATGATAGTAAGTAACCCTAGTTAGGGATATCTAATGTTTTCATGGGACCCTCTGCACTCATTGTTTATTATGCTATTTTAAACTATGTCTGTGGATAACAGCCAGCAGAAGTCATGATGCCTAATTCCAAGCCTTGATAGATAATTACCAAGTTGCACTTGGCCTGAACTGGGATCAAATGAAACAACTTTGATCACAGCTTGAAGTGGAGAAACAATGTAACTGATTTAACACCCTGATTGCAGTTAATTGTATTTTGCAACCTCTTCCCCGATTTGCTTTATGTTGTCATATATTACCAAGATGTATTAATATATTCATTTCATTTTCTGCTCTGCCATCCCCCAAAGGAGCTTTGAGTAACCTCTAGGCACAGAATATCCATGTGAGCTTTCTGGCTCCAGTTAGGCCAACTACACCCACCTCCTCTCCCAGTCCACTTCCCAGCAGAGCCAAGATTTGAACCTGGGCTTCCCTCATGAAAACCCAACACTGTCACCACTATGGCACCAAATGGGGGGGGGAGTGGCAGCAGCAAAAGCTTTGTACAGAGCTTACATTCCAAGAATGTAATTGAAACTTGATATCATTTTTATTTTCTTTCAGGTTTCTGGAAATAATTTCCAGCAGTGTAATATGTGCAATTTATTCTTGCTTTCCGAAACAAAAACTCATTTTGAGTTGAAATATTTTTTGCATATATGAGAAACATTCAAATTCATTTATTGGTTAGTGTTGTTATAGTTATTACTTCTTTGTGTTTGGCAACTGCTGCTGTTTTTCTCCCCTCACCTTTGATTATTTTCAGTTGCTTCTTTTTATGATGCTCAAACTCAATTCTTATTCATATGTTGCTAATATACCAATTTATGTGTAGTAGAATACAGCACAGTGGTATGCCCAATCACCCTGCTGTTTGTGATTCTTTTCCCCCACCCCCAAAAAATAAATTTGGCACTGTCTGCTTTGAGAATGTTGATTGTCTATTGGGCAAAGGGGATGACTTGTACATCCCCCCAAAGAGGTGACTGGTACTGTCAGAGCTGATAGTACCAACAGTATTTTACCTTTTTGTGAATACAAAGTTCTGATCCAGCAAGAGGTACTGTGTGAACGGCTCATGTGCTAGGTGTGGGTGTTCTACCAATGCGTGCCTTTTTTGTATTGGAGGCCTGATCAAAGGGGCCAGCTGATCAAAATGGCTACCTAATAATTTAAAACAAATAATGTAGGCTAGTTCCATATTTTCAAATTGAACAATATAATATTGGAAAAACAGGTCTGATAGAAATGGGGAAAGTATGTTCCGAGCTATTACATCTTCAGTAGGCTGGAGATCTGGCTGCAAATTCATTTTATGTTTGATTTCTCTAAAGGGTACCACTACAATGCCATGGTCAGAAATAAGCAAGCCAGCCCTGGGGATGATGTCAGAAATGATGTTATAAAATGGAGAAATGTCATGAGCAAAAGAAGTGAAATGAGAAAATACAGATAAGGAATATGCACTGATAGGACACAAATCTACAGGGATGTTCTTCTGCACATGCCGCAGTTCCATTAATTTCAATGGGGCTTGCTCAGGAGGATTTCCCGTTGGACTGTACCCATAGCTGGCAGCGAAAGAATCATTTTAGCTTTCCTTATTTAGAGCCTCCTTTAATCCTTCATCTACAATTAACAATTTTTAAAAAAACACAAGAATCCTCAGTTGTTGCTGAAACATAAAAGAAAGTTTCTAGTCTTTCATCATTGAAAACTTGTATATAAAATTTTGGGAATCAAAGTCTCTTTTCAAACATCTCAGATGAGACAACTATGCAAAATCCCAGCTATGGCTATCAGACTATTGTAAAAATGCTGACATCCAGCACTGTTAAGAGAAGATTAGCTGTTCAGTAGTGCCAGTTTGTGAGTGCTGCATTAGAATTAGCAAAATGAAAAGAGAAGGTTTTTTTCCTTCAAGAAAAGTGTAAAAGTCTTCATATGTCTGAAAGCACAACATCCCAATTTTTAAAAAACTCTGGCTGAGCAGCGGAGACTGAACCCTACACAGCTTGCCCTGAGGGCATTTGCTATCCCTTGAGAGAGTTATCTGACAGCTACAATGCCCATCTGAAGACTTTCGCTTCTCCAATCTCATTAGTAGGCTTGACCTGCTGGTTCTTGATTGGATAAGGGCGACTAAACCTTCATTGGCTGCTGTGATCACTTGCAGATCAAAGGCTGGCCATTTGCTGGTCCAACAATCCAAAGTTCTTGAATGCTGTTGCCTTTTCCTTGCATAATTACTTTGTTCCAGCTTCCTATCATGCACTACCTTTCCATTTGGAACACACTCCTACTTTCCCTCCTGCTCTGGAATTTCACCAACAGTCAGGTCAGAACTGTGATGGCTGCAGAGATCAAGGGATCGCTGCAGAGCTAAGGGAGAAATTAGATCCAGTTTGTATTAAAAGGCAAACCTACCTAATTAGCATCTTCTGAAACAACACATATACTGCAACACAGTCATTCTTCAAAGTGCGTACTTCTCTGAATTTGGCAATGTAGTTCTCCAGCCAAGTAACGTGTACAAAAATACATATACAAGGATAACGTATGCATAAAACATACATATAACGTATATATAACATACAAAACTGCATTATATTAGTGGAAATCGCTTTGTAAAAATATGTAATTAGGCAAAATTACATACAAAATTGAGTATATTAGGAGAAATATGTACTAAAATGCTGGTAAATTTTCATGAGGACTTCTTAAAAAAACTTCATAGACTGATGTGGAAATGGGGAGAACTGAATTTAAGATTGGAAAAATGAGATACTAAAATTGGCAGATTCTCCCCTCCCTACTTCAGGGTACATCTAAGTTGTAACCTCTCATGCTACAAGTTGTATAATGTGTCACAAAACTAGGAGTACAATAAATATTCCAAGAAAGGACAGGTAGCTTTCCCCCCTGCCCCAGGATACACTTGCATTCACAGTTGTAAGCCAGCATTTTATAACATATGCTAGGCCTTTCTTTTCTTTTTTGGTCTTGGAAAGGTCAGTATAGGCTCTGCAAATGAGATTGGAAGGCTGAAGTTACACATGTCTGCTCTCAGAGGAGGCTAGCCTAGTTCCAGGCCCATTCACATGACCATGGTGTGCATAGAATTATGGAATAGTAGAGTTGGAAGGGACCTATAAGGCCATCGAGCCCAGCCCCTTCTCAATGCAGGAATTCATATTAAACCATACCCAACAGATGGCTGTCCAGCTGTCTCTTGAATGCCTTCAGTGTTGGAGAGCCCTCCACCTCCCTAGGTAATTGGTTTCATTGACATACTGCTCTAACAGTTAGAGTTTTTCCTGATGTTCAGCTGAAATCTAGCTTCCTGCAACTTGAGTCCATTTGGTCCTGCACTCTGGGATGATCGAGAAGGAATCCTGGCCCTCCTCTGTGTGGTACTTGAAGAGTGACCACATAGTGACCACACAATTTAATATAAGGCTATTCTGGGATGCCCAGCAAGGGATGAACCTTTTGTGAGTAGTCAGTTTATCAGACATTTACAAAGGCCCAAAGGCATTAGCAATATGACTGCCTGTCTCCAGCTCCCTCTTTCGCTGCCCCGAGGTTCTCAAACCTACGGCAGCAGACTCAGCAGCAGGTGCTTGTGATGATCCTGTATTAGTGTAAATAGGGTAAGTGCTGTTTGTTTAGAAGATACATGGTAAGTGGAGTGAAAGAGGAGGGGGAGTGAATGGGCAGTAGAATGCTGGATGATTGGCTGAATGTTTAAAATGGCTGACAGTATAAAAGGAAGAATGTCAGGTAAATCTGGGTGGATGTGGTGTGGATGTGTGTGGACGTTGGTGGACTTGAGAGGGTTGTTTTGGTGGGTTTTGAGAGGAGAGGGTGGAGTTTGGATTAATACTAAGACCAGTACCTCAGGAATAGATGTAACCATATGCTTAAGTGCCTTTTAAAGAAATCTTGTTATCTTTGTTATTTAATAAATATATTTGGTTTACCAAAGGCCTGATCCTTGGCTGGGGTTTCACAGACCAGAAGGGAGGGTAAGGTAAATACCAAGGCTGAAGGGAAACAAATGGTGACAACAGTGAAGAGAATAACACCACAAGCAGTCTGAGTAAATCAAAGGGATTGGGACAGCTTTAGCACTCAGTCACAGAGGTAACCAGATAGAGAGACTCAGGCAGAGTCTCTGGGACTACTGGTTATAGGACGTGACTGGTGGTGCTGCCTAGCAGGGGGATCTGTTGAGATCTGTGCTAGAGCGGGGAGAGAAATCATAAACAAGGACAGTCCGGACTGGTGGAGTCCCTGGTGGTGCCTAGTGACAGGCAGTAACCACGAGCAGGTAGGAACCTGACAGGGAGAGCCAGGGAAGGGCGTCACAGTGCTCTAGGGCCCCGGTAGAGCATCTTTTCCCACTGGGATTGGTAATCGTTTCATCAGGGCCTTCTCTTCTGTGCGTAGCAGAGAGGATTCTGGGATTCATAGTTTCATTAAGGAAAAGATGCTCTGCCAGAGCACTGGGAGTGCCCACTTCCACACAGCCTTCCTCCTGCTTCAAAGGTAAATTTCTGGGCCATGAGACAGCAATGGAGAGAGTTCACAGGCTCTGCTCAAATATTTAGGATGCCTCTAAGCTATTCTTCCTGTTCTTATAATTTAGCACTTCTATATTATATTGAAATAATATGATAATTTTGAAGTAGATACCTCTTGCTTGCTAATTATTTTTTCAACAACAGCTTGTTTGTGCTCCAAATATTTTTGTTCCAGCTGATAAATGTCTAATTTGTAGCTTCTAATTTTCATCCTACCTAGAAATCTAATGTTCAACTTTTTAAATCATTTCAGTTTTGTTATCAATATGTTTTTGAAGCATCTTAATTTCATTTATATCATCCCCTCTGCAAAGATTTGATAGAAGATGGTAGTATGCACTCCTCATAATCCAATTAGCCCACATTCAGCTATGTAGTTCTCTGGACAAAGTATGTATGTATTTATTTATTATCTGATTTATATTCCGCCCTTCCTCCCGGCAGGAGCACAGGGCAGCAAACAAAAGCACTAAAAACACTTTAAAACATCATAAAAACAGATTTTAAAATACATTAAAACAAAACAACTTTAAAAACATTTTTTTAAAGCTTTAAAGACATCTTTAAAAAAGGGTTAAAAACATATTGATTAAAAAAAGGATTTTAAACATATTAAAATGCAATTCCAGCACAGACACAGACTGGGATAGATCTTAATTTAAAAGGCTTGTTGAAAGAGGAAAGTCTTCAATAGGCGCCAAAAAAGATAACAGAGATGGCGCCTGCCTAATATTTAAGAGGAAGGAATTCCACAGGTAGGTGCCGCCCCACTAAAGGTCCATTTCTTATGTTGTGCAGAATGGACCTCCTGATAAGATGGTATCTGCAGGAGGCCCTTACCTGCAGAGCGCAGTGATCGACTGGGTATATAAAGGATAAGACGGTCATTCAGGTATCCTGGTCCCAAGCTGTATAGAGCTTTGTACACCAAAACTAGAACCTTGAACTTGGCCCGGTAGCAAATGGGCAGCCAGTGCAATTCTTTCAGCAGTGGGGTGACATGTTGGTGATACCCTGCCCCAGTAAGCAGCCTCGCTGCCACATTTTGCATCAGCTGCAGCTTCCGGACCAACCTCAAGGGCAGCCCCACATAAAGTGCATTACAGTAATCCAGCCTTGTGGTTACCAGTGCATGGACAACAGTGGTCAGGGTATCCCAGTCCAGAAACGGCCGCAGCTGTCTTACCAGCCGAAGCTGGTAAAAGGTAATTAGCTATTGGTTGTGGGGTGGGGGAGGGAAGGAGAAAGAATCTTATCTTTTTCATCTATAAGTAAATTATTGAAAATAATACGTTCACTCAATATCCATAGCCAGTTGCACTTAAATGAATCACAGTTAAACATATAATACTACTAAACTAATACATTAACATTGTTTCAGTAAAGAAACAAAATAGTTGAATAATCAATAAAACAAATCCAAACACCTTTAATTAATTGCACGTAAATCAGCTGTTATTAAACTAAACATTTCCAACAGCTTCAGCGGACCAGTTTAATTAATCAAATTAATCACATTCAACTAGTGCCTTAAATAGGACAATAATAATCTAAGGGCTCATCCAGACGACTGTAAAATGTGTGACATGATTGCTTTGTGTTTTCATTATTTTTCGGTTGTCCATATGACGCCGCACGCTTTTGCGCATTTTCACGCGGTTAAATCTGCTCCTGCAATACCACAAATCATGCGATTTGCTTTTCTAAACTGGGAATCATCCGCTGTACCTTCAGGAGCTCAGATGCAATACCGTGGACTTTACAGCTGTGGGCGATTGATGGGCGGTTCTTGGGCAGTTCCCCATATCCCTTCCCTCATTCTCAGCCAATCACATATTTCCACTGTTGCGCATGTGCGCGAATGTCTGGGGAAAGCCTGGGGAAAAGGAACCTATCAGAGTAATGGTGTGGTGTTGGGGGGGTCCCCTGCAACTTCTACTGCGCAGATGCAAAAAAGTGCATTTGTGCAGAAGCAGCAACAGCGGTTAATTTTTAGCCAGCCTGCAAACTGGGCAGCCGCTCAGGGTGAGATCTGCAATTGTGGTTGTTTGTAAAATTTTTCAAGGGATAAAATATTTATCTTTGCCTAACCTCCACCTCCTACCCCTCACCCCTGCATCACATGCCCTTCTTGAACATATTGGTTTTTGCTTCCAGGCATCCAGAGTCGAGGGAGGGGGGGGAGAAGAGAAATAGAGGCTTTCCTCTTGGATTACAGACACTCACGCACCCTTAGTCAATTTCGCTTTCCTGCATGCAAGGCTACTCTCTTTGAGTCTTGTCAATTTCAACCACAGTCTGCAGGTTCTCTGCAGCCCAGCTGAGCTAAAAAGCATACAGTCGCTTTTGCGAAATATCGCAAATACAAGCAAAAAACCCACAGGAATTATTGGCATATAAGTGGTTTGCTAGAGCATCTCAGCCACCTGCAACCATAGAGACTGGTGGTCTACCTTCCTAGACATGACACATTGTTACTTGCTGTTCTGGAGAAATAAGTGGAATTGCAATCATGTGTATCTCCAGAAATGTTAAAGGTAGAAAAGCATACAGTCAGTTTTGTGAAATATCGCAAATACAAACAAACAAAAATACAGGAATTATAGGCATATAAGTGGCTTGCATGTTTCTTTTATCAGAGGGAACACCGCAAAGCCTGTGCTGGTCGCTTCAGCGTAGATTGACACAGCAGCACGCGGGGCTGTTTGCCCGCATTCCCTGCCCGAGCTAAGAGCGGCCACCCATGGGGGGGCTGTTTGCTTCCCTCAGGGGCAGCATTCCTGCTGTCGAGTCACATAACGGTCCGGGGCTGAACCCTGCAGTGAATGAGCCCAAGGGTTAAGGGGGGATTCGCCCGGTGATTACAAGTGCTGATCCCTTGCAGTGCCCACAATCCCCCTGGATGGTCAGGGGCACCTGGAGACACCCCCCCAGCCAGCACTGCTCCAGAGTGATGAGCAACAAGGAACTCCATTACAGCCACTACTACCAAACCATCAGGAAATTCAAACTTTTGCGCTCGTATGTTCAAGCGCATGCACCTTGTTGTGCTTTGTTGCAAAGGGGGAGAGGAGCATACGTCATATTTTTGCGGACCAACTGGCTGATAGGGGGGAGTGTTATGGGAGGAGCTGGGAAAAAGCTAGAAGAAGTACGGGTCCTCTCGCTGTGTGTGTGGGCGCAAAAAAAGCGGGGTTTTTTATTGGGAAAGAGTGAACAAACTGGCAAAGTGAGGACTGTCAGATGATGAACCGGATATGGAAAACGTGGATTATCCCACTCTGTTTGGATGAGCCCTAAAATAATAAAATGTAGCACCAAAATCACAACAAAATCCATATTAACCAGCAGCAGCCTTGCATCAAAACAGGAATGCAGTCAACAATCCATAGGCTGAAGAGTCATAAAAATTATGTAGAAACTTCTTTATCATATGTAATACTAGCTCCTCACCCAAAGTCTACAGTTAAGTGGGGTGGTTTGAGCACAGCCATATGGCTGGTATATGACAGACTGACACTGGCACTTTCAGTAATTAAATTCATCCTGAGTGAGAAAGTACAGGCCACGACAGGCCTGGGCACATCCCAAAGACCAGAAGGCTGCCACTTTCTTTTCTCACTCATGGGGAAAGAGAATGGGGGATTATCAATTTAGTGCCACCGAAAATAAGATATATGAGGAAGGAAGCAGAATTACCAGCAAGCCAAGACTTCAGTTGACCTGGATTGTCTTGATAAACTTCAGCAGTTAAATAAGTCCTGAACTGGGAAGACTAGATTAGCCCAGGTTGCCCAGACAAGAAAGACACCTCTTCCTTTGGAAAGGGGGATGATTAATTTAAAGACACAGCAAATACTAGCAAATACTATCTGTATAATACATTTTTCTTCAGCTAGAAATAATTTCTTTTCTTGCTTTTAAATAATTATGTTATCAAGGAAGAAGTTTTATGAAGAGATAGGGAGGAGTTGGGAATGTCATGGAACATTTGCCATTTATAATAGCAAAAAACATATAATAATGGCTAAGCTGGATCGTGGGAGGTCTGGAACTCTCCCAAGTAAGGTTAATAAAGGAACTGGCACTTAACCACAAGAAGCTTCTGGAGATCAGTAACTGATGTTGTAAAGTTAAAGGAAAACTTTTAGCAGGGACAGGACTGGAGTACATATTTTTATAACCATCTCAACTGTAAAAAGTTATGCTTTCCAGAATATGCTATGGTTTGTTCCTGAATGTGTATTGAATAGTTTCTCACCTTTTCTTGGCCTTCCTTGTGAACTTAATTGTGCTTTCCTATCAGAAATATCCCTGTTGGTATTAGTAGTGACAGTGTCAAATTAAGTTAAATGTAATAAAGTCTTAATTAGGGATGGAAGAGAAATTCGATTTGTTTGCATTTTAACAAGGAACTAGTCTAAAATTCTTAAAACCATACTTGGACAGAAATAGAGCAATCTTTCAGACTGACTCATTTCCAATTTGGGGCCATGGATAAGAGGGACTTGGAGATGGCTGGTGCTCCAGCTGGAAGTTTAGGCACACACTCCTTTTGCATAGATGCAGCCTCTACTGCTGCATTTCGAGGCCTGGGAGGTAGGCATATCCAGGCCATTGGGAGATGGAAGTCTGGGGTCTTTAAGAAATATATTCAAGTAGCTTGTTTTGTGTCTGTACTTCAGAAACAAATCTTCAGGCTTTGGGTCAGTTGTTAACTTCCTGTTTTGTCTTTGCAGGTTTTGGCTGGAGTGGTGAGCCTGAGTGCGCCCAGATTTGTGGTCACAGTATCATTTTCGGGGCCCTGCGCAGGGCCAGGGAGTCTGGCATGGGTTCACACCTTGGCTTTAGTTCAATTGCTTGCATCGAGTGGACTGGAATGGTTTCAAGCCAGCTTCTCCCGTTCCTGTTTCAGCGGCTGTGTGGTGGCTCCCCCCCTCAAGTCTTATTGGTTCACCTCTGAGAAAATGACTGGGGGTGAGAAAGAGCTTGTCTATTCACTTCCAGGCCGAGCAGGAGTTTTTTTAAATTCAATCTGCCTTCCTGGGGGTCAGAATCATGCTTCAGGGCAGAGTGTGGAAATGTGGTGCCCCCAAGCAGATGGATGAAGCCAGGAGGAAAGTGAATGTTTCCTTGAGGTGGGCTTTGTTGGCTGGTGGGGGTGGATTCATCCCCCATCCAGACTTCAAACACTGCTTGTCACACTTGTATAGGAATGATGGCATACATCTCTCATATGAGGAGTGTGACATCTTCCTTGAGGATCTGCGGTGGGGTATCAGGTACCACCTTTGGCTGTGGTAGGGGGAGAGGTGACCTAAGCAAGGGCTAGGTCTCCCCTGTGGCAGGGTCAGTGCAGGTTTAGGAAAAATGGGGTAAGTGGAAAAATTGGTGAGAATTTTGAGGCACCTTCTAGAAGGTGAAGGGTTTTTTCCCTCTCATACCTGTCCATCAAAGCTGCAAGGCCAGATGCAGGAGCCCTCCTTGAGGACTGCCCAGATCACAGGCTCAATGCCTCAAGGCTGGAGCTGATGGTGACCTAGAAAGAATTCCCTAGGCACAGTTAATGTTCCGGCAAGGATGGGCCTAGGAGTAGGTAGTAAGACAAGTTCCTCACCCAAAAATCTGAGGATTGGGGTTTAAGATTTATAGCACTCAGGGACTTCCCAGGAGGATCCCTCCGCCTGTGCATCTCTGAGACGGGCTCCCGTCTTAGATGAAACTTTTTCAGCCTTAAATCCAGTCAGAAGGGTTTTTTTGACTGGGGATAATTTCTTCCGGATAAGGAAGAAACGTGAGATTTCCCACACAGCTTTGTTGTGGTTGTGGGAGACTGGAATTCATCATCGTCTGTGAAATAAGGTCTTCCAGCAGCTCGGACAGAGCGAGGATTTATAGCCAGCTCAGCTGAATAAGTGACCCGTTTTTTTTCCTTTTTTAAAAAAACGGACTAACAGGCAAGCATCCTCCTGTCTATGCTTATCACTTTCTTATCTATACAGCTAAAGAGATTTGTCAAAGGATCAGCAATTAAGAAAACCTGGGTGAGCCAAAACTTTCCTTCTTTTTTACTCACGGAACTAAGGGGGAGGAAAATAAAAATAGCCTATCTTTTTCCTATTGCAAAAAGCTGACATGGAAAATGGCATTGTAAAGATTACAACGGATTAGGGGTTTCTGATTGGAAGAGAAAAGAAAAATATTTTTGATTTATAAGACTTTTGTGTAATATATGTCTGGGACTATTTTTTCTGATCTACTTTTTTTTTTTGACGAATCTGCTCATTCTCGTTGCTACTAGTCATTAGGACGCTGTGAACTAAAGCTGTTTTTGCACTTCTGGGCATATAAGAGATAAGGGCTGTCTAGAGTGTGACGCCAGTTGGTTTGAAAGATTAACTCCTTTATAACTGGATAAAGAAATAAACTGCTCTTTGCTTGGGACATTGAAAATTGAAGGAGTTTAGTTCCTTTGGCTTTAAGAATGACAATTAAGAAGATCATGGATGTACAAGAAGGGACTTTATCTTTAGACATGTTTCAGAAAATAATGAATGGGATTAAGTCAATAAAACAAGAATTGAGAAATAATAGACAAGCGTGGAGAATTGAATTTGATGAAATGAGACAGGAGCTGAAAGAAATTCAGGATTCTATGAGAAAGGAGAATAAAGATAGATCTGGAAAACCAAAAAAGGATGAAAGAGAAATTAAAGGCAAGGTTCAAACTATGGAGATTGGATTAAATATGGACATGGAAAAAGATTTGGATTTCCTGGTTGTGATGGATCCTGGAGACAAATATTATGGTTTGGAAATCAGCGCTGTCCCTGAAGGAATTGAAGAGATTGGAGATAAAGATATTATCGGTTCAAAAAAAATTCCTGGACTGGAAGGATTTGATGGAACTTGAAATGGAGAAAGTTAACAGAATTAATCCCTGTTTTGTGTTAATGGAAAAATCTACAAGAGATGTGCTAGTGTATCATGTAAAAAAGAGGAACAGAGATGCGGCTTTGCAACAATACTTCAGTGATACGTTCGGAATTGATGGCAAGAAAATATCTGTGATAAAGGAAATTCCTATCAGACTTTTATTATATGACTATGACAGCAAGATTATTGGGTGTGTAAAGATGGAAGATGGAACCAATATGGATAATGGAAGAAGAGCGATTTGACTGGACTTAGTAGACTTGATGAGTTGGATTAATTGACATGTTTATTTAGAAAAAAAATTGATGGACATATATCTCAAAGATTGGAAACTTCTCTTTGACTTTTTGTGGAAGAATGAAATGATATGATGTTAATGAGATTTGAAACCAATTAAGATAACCGCTGGAGGAAGGTGATTTTATAATCTATTAAGAGACAGGCTTGTTATATATTATAGATTTATAGCTGAACTACGACAAATCGGAAGTCAATATTTTTATTTTTATTTTTATTTTTTTTATTGTATTAGTTATTGATTTGTGTGTTTTTTTCTTTTTGTATTGTTTTGGTTTTGAAAATCTGAATAAAAATTAATTAAAAAAAAAGATTTATAGCACTCAGATTTTAGTAGCCTGCAGTGATCTTTAATATTTATTTAGTTTCCCTCCACAGATCGTAATTTGATAATTGGCCTAACTGATCATTCGGCTTAATTGGCTCATTTGCTTAGGAGGATAATTGGTTCAATTTGGTTTAATTTGGCTTAATAAAATGTTGTCTGTTTCATCCCATATTTTGTGTGCCTCATCATTTGGGGGGATCTGGGTGCAACTTCTCAGAATTGTGTGATGCAGCTCTCCAACCAAACAATGTGTTCCAAATGCATGCAGTAGGGAGACGTGTGCATAAAATTGCAGATATTAGCGATAATAACACACAAATATGTATTATATTAAAGAAAATTGCTTGCAAAATGTGTATTAGTCAAAGTCACATACAAAAATGTGTTAATTAGGAGAAATTTGCTCTAAAATGCTGACAAATTTGCATGATGATTTTTTTTAATCGCAAATTGCTGCAGAAACACGGAGAACTGAACTTAAGATAGGAAAACTGAGAAATGGAGAGCAACCAAAATGTACAGATTTTTCCATCCCTAGTCTTAATTTTTCTTTCCTGGGACTTATTGTTTAAGTACGTGTCCCTGGTCAATAAGAATTTCAAAACGGACTGCATGTAGTTTTGTTCCATGAGGGGTTCCGTCAATTTTGTTTTGGAACTCTCCTTGACCCATGATGATCATTGTTATTCACAGACACAGATATAACCTCCTTTTAACAACCTCTGCCAGAATGGAAGACACCTCTGCTTTTGCTCTACAAAGTGTGTTCTCAGATTACTGTGATTTAAAACATTAATTTCTGTCTAGAGAGTGCTAGAGCAATAGTTCCCTTTATGTTTCCACCTTTTGATATGCCCAAAATTGTGGTTTCTCAAATAAAATTTCTTTTTGTTTAACAGTTTGCTATTTGCTTCTGGTGTTTGAAGCTCTCATCTCTCCCAAAGCCTAAAACATATCTTGACATAGTTTGACAGTGGAAAATTACTAGTCGATTGAGAAACTACCTGCAAGTAACATAAAAAGTGTATATAGACCCAGACCTGCTAATGTCTGTTTGCTCAGCTGTGTGCAATCAGAGAAAGGGGAAGATGGTGGTGGTTGCTGTAGAGTTTTTTAAAAAGTAGGTAGGGGAGAGTGAATCCTCAAACTGGTGCTCATAATTCATATTATATGCAAATTGTCAAACAGATTTTGTTCATGTAACTTGATCTTCTACACCAGATAAAACAGCTTACTCTGATAATATAAAACCACAGATAATGCCATTTATTATGAAAGCTTCTTCACCGTCCAGTTCATAAATCCATTAGGTATACAGTGCTTCTATTTTTGCTCCCACTATAATTTATAACAACTAAAAATAAGCAATAATAAATGTTCTCAAGAAGAACATTTTATGTGCACCATCTGGCAGCCATGATGAGAACACAACACAAAATGGCTGCTACTCTCCTCTCTAGAGCTCTCACAGAACATTTCCAAATGAACTTCTAAGAATGGTACAGTGTCTGGCTGCAGAACTTCATAGTAATTTAAAGCAAAACTTTATTTTGAGGAAGATGGCTAAAAGCCTATAGAGTATCTACAAAAGCATGCCAGGTCAATTATCCAAAGTTCAGTTCTTTAATAAAGATTCAGCTAATTGACACAGCAGGCAATGATTTCTTTCTGAACATTGTTAGAAGAAAAAGTGTGTGGTAACCTGCTGTGGAAAAAAGTGAACTTCAGTTTTCTGTAAATAACACAACAAACTTAGAAAAAATGCAATGCTATTTTCTTAGCAGATGTAGATTCATGTATTTTGATCTGTCACGGGTTTTTTTTGTCAAGCCTTTTAAAAACTTCCTATCACAAATCAATAATTAAGCTGTTCATCCTCCCTCCCACTCCCCGGCAATTCATATTTTTGAAGAAATCACTGTGTATAAAACTGTATCCAGAAACAGTTTTATACACAGGTAAGTCTCATTGAGCCTCCCAGATAAACGGGCATAGGATTGTAGCCTGAAAGTTTTGATTTTTTTCATCACTGGAAAGAAAACCTTAATTACTTGTTTTATTGGTACAAAATGTCCCTGAACAGCCCCACGACTTGAAATATGCGCACATGGGATTTTCTTAAGCAGTTGAAGTTATTCCCTCCCCCCAAATATTTATTGATGGCTATTCCCCTTTGTACTATTTGTTATAAGCTTCTCCCTCCACAATTGACATATCAACATTTTGTAATATTATTATATTCTTACAAATTTCAAGGTTTTGCTGTGTGGACCAGCCTACAATGCCTGGATGACATTCTTCAGCACTGAAAGCACCAAAACACTATTTGTTTCTAATCAAGGCTCAACTGGTGAATTTCTTTCCTGTTACTTAACATTAAGGCAACATTAATTACTTAAATTACCACTCATTAAACTAACATTAATTACTGACTTTTAACAAAGAAACCTGTGTTCTCCCTAGTTCCCACTCAATTAAAACCCAGCTTATATCTTTGAACGTATAAGCAGCCAAAGAAATCTGCATCACTTCAGTCTTTCTTCCAGATGGAAGAATCTTTAGGGAGATGCATTAAAAGGCATAGAAATTTGTGATTTAATAAGGAACCTGTTGTTGTTTTAAAAAATGTTAGCAAAAAACATTGGGATCTTAATTTTTTAAAACCAGCATATATAATTTCTTGATGGAATGCAGTAGTAGTAGTAGTAGTATAGTTTAATACGGTCACAGACCAAACAGCATTAATATAAATACAATAATAAAAATATACAGACGTTATCTGTCAATAAAAAAGAAAACAGCTTTAAAAGACCAAGTATATCTGATAAGATTATGATTAATTTTTCAACATGGTAAAAATTTATAATCTAAGTAAAAGCAAACGTTTTACTAAAATAGTTTTAAGAGCACCAAGAGCTTGAAAGAGATACAGTCTGTATTAGAAAAGGGCGGTATACCTCTTATCTTGGCTAGGGGGATAGCAGCAACTTTCTAGAATGGATGGTGGCTGCGCAAAAGCTGGCTACCTTAGCTGTTACAAAAGAAATATGGACAGACAGGAAGAGATCAACATGAGAGGCTTCATCTCTAGTAGAAAATCTTTGTAAGATTGGAGTAATTAAAGCCACCCGGAGAGCATGATAGAAAGGGCAGTAAAGTAGGACATGACTGACCGATTCTATTGTGTCAGTGTCACAAGGACACAATCGTTCGGCAAATTTAATTTTTTTGAACCTACCCTCTAGCAGCACTGAAGGTAAACAATTAAATTTTGCTAGAGTAAACGCCAACCTAAGTTTGGGGATAGTCAGGCTAAACAGATAGTGGGCCGGGGCAAATAGCCTTGTATTAAACCTAAGGTCATAGGCTGCCACTCTGGTTAAATGGGTTTGTAATTCCATATCGTAGACTCGTTGAGAAATGAGAGATTTTGCTTTGGAAAAGCCCAAAGTCAGAATCATAGGAGGGGAAAATCCTAGAGATAGTAATTTAGTAGTTAGGGACTTTTTCCATTTTGAGCAAAAAGCATCGGTTAACGTTAGTGGGGCCAATTCCTCAGGGGCAAACAGCAATTTTAACCACAGATAAAATTTGAGCAGCCATATGTGTGCCTCCATCGTAATGAGCCCAGCTTCTAGACATACAATAAAGTTAGGAATGCAAGGTGGAATGCCAAAAATCGATCTTAAAAATTTTGTCTGAACAGTTTTGAAGGGCACATACTTGTTATAGTTAGCAATTTGGGCACCATAAAGTAGTTGGGTACTCACTTTAGCCACAAAGATCTGAATAGCAGAGGGGATATGCTGACCACCTTTGTTATAATAAAAGGAG